>NC_136063.1:676593460-677799424 GCF_964261635.1 Lissotriton helveticus
AAGAGGATCTTAGTAATGTTCCATGGCTAGGTTGGTAATTTGCTCACTGAACATAAAGGGAAAGGATGGCATAGAGTTAGGGGGTCTATACAAAGGAACACACAACATGGTAGTGTTAGGGGTTTCGAACTTTAGGACTAAGTTGTCAGTGTCTGGCAAGTTGATGCAGGTAAGAGTGGTAGCTTTTAAGGAGGAGTGGATAATTGCTGCAACACCCCCGCCAGACCTGCCTGGGGCACGATCCGCATGGATGATGTAATAGTTTGGGGGAAGTGCAGCTATTATATCGGGCCCGGAGTCTGGGGTCAGCCAGGTCTCAGTAGAAGGACGTCAGGATGTTCAGTGATCAAAAATAGGAAAATATCCTGCTGATGTTTAACAAGAGAACGAGTATTTAAATAAAAGAAAGTCAGGGGGTAAGGATGGGGAACAGACTTAACCGAACTGAAGCGGTCAGTGCATGGTGTAAAAGGCATTTCACCAGAGGACGTGTAGCCCCTCAAGATCCCTAAATTCTTAGCTCTGTTATGTGTGTCTCTTGATAGGTAACCGTGGTCTTTGTTGTAAGACAGAAGGTCAGAACGAGAATACGGGCACAGCCGGGCAGCATGCCTCGCCCCGGGTTGCACTCTTTGGAGTGGGAATATTAATTTTTACCCCTACTCTACCCAATGCTTTCCCTACTATTGCACTCACTGGAGTGGGAATAGTAATTTTTACCCCTAAGCTATCCAGAGCTATCCCTACTGTTGCACTCTCTGGAGTGGAAATAGTAATTTTTACCCCTAAGCTAGCCACCGCTTTCCCTTCCTTTTGCACTCACTGGAGTGGGAATTGTTATTTTTACCCCCTATGCTATCCAACGCTTTCCCTACTGGTGCACTATGTTGAGTAAGTGTATATATTAATGTATATGATTATGTTTAATTTATTTTAACATTATATGTATTAGTTATTATTTTTAAATATGTTTTAATATTAGTAACTATATTTCTTTTAATTATATGTATTATTTACTTAATTTTACATTATTATTAAAACATTTTAAAAAACAATATTTTTAACATCGATATTTTTGACAACAATGTTTTTTTTCTCGATATTTTTGTACTCACATTTATGTAGATTGGAGTTTGATATTTTTGACTTCGATATTTTTGTGTCGATATTTTTGTAGGTCGATTTTCTGTCTGTCGATATTCTCTCAGGCATTCCATTTCCCTTCTTCCATCATCACCGCTCCCCAAATAATGGTGTAAAGATGTGCAGCATGCAGTTGAATGATAAAAATAAATGCTTCTGTATCGAGATTGATTGTACACCTCAGCCTTTTTCCTACAGCTTCCAGCTCTCCCACTCCTCACTATTCAAAACATAGCATTCCTTCTGGAATTCTTAACCAGCAGCATTCCCCCGGTCTGGAACACTGAACTGCCATTGAGGAATTCTTACAATGGCGTGAGCAAGGTAGATACCACATATCCTCTTCGGGGAAATACAAAAAGGTAACACAGTAAAACCAGAGCAATTACAAACTATAACTAAGACTATTACTGCAACAGTAAACAAAGGACCTAAGGTTGACTTAAATATTATGCTAAATAATATGCACTCATCAATAGGTAATTGATAATCACATTATCACTTGCAGATAGAGAATACTAGCATAAATATTTTTCTCAGGTAATTGGTAATCACATTAAATATAATAACATAAATATTTTGGCTTGCTCTGTTGTGGGGTGCTTCTCCTCCCATACTCTTTAATGTGACCACCATCTCTATTGTAACCCTCATTTTGTCTTACCATGGCCACAATCATCTTTGTTGTAGTCACCCTCATCATCAATTCTCAAACCTTCAGTTAGTTTGGGAACTCTGCTATGATTCCATACCCTGTGGTCTTGTGTTCTGACGGCATTCTTAAAAACCTTGATCACTCTCATAGGGGGTACATATGTGGAACCTTCTGAAGAGAGGCCTTTACGGAGATTTTTTACCTTCACCAGATCCCCCATTTCCACTATGGTCCCCTTAGTCGCTTTCAGCACATCAAATCTCCTCTTAATCTCACCCAGTTTTTAAGTTCTTTTTCATTCTTATTCTTGTCATCTCTCTCACACATCAAACCTTGCGATTTGTTTAGCATCCTAAAGGGACATACCAAGGTGCAAGCCTTCCTTTTGCGGCAAAGTTTGAACAGGTGTTTACCAGTCATTATATTGGGGAGTAAACCTATAGTTCTTGACTTTGTTCTAAACCTCAGTTCTCCAACACTTTTGGTTTGCTAATTCTCTATGAATGGTCTCCTTCAGAACAAAATTGATCCTTTCCACCATACCGCTGGTTTCTGGTGATAATGAGCAGTTCTCCTTCGCCTAATACCCATATCACCCAAAAACTTCCCCATCTGTCTAGAGTTAACTGAACCCCGTTGTCAGACTAGAGTGTGAATGGGAACCCTCCTTTTCAAAGATGTGATTCAGAAATGTTGTAATATATCTTGTTTCAATAGAAATAGTCATTTCAATTTCAGGCCATATATAAATGCATCCACCAAAACAATAGCATATTTGTTAACACTTGAATGTATGATGGAAAACCAGATTGTCTATAGACACATCTTCCCAAGCCTCCTTGGGAAGCTGCCCTATAGTCGTAGTTTGCACCCTGGGCTTTAGCACTTTGTCACTTTTCCCACATTCCACACAATGTTCTCTCAACCAAAATGTCCATGCCGGCCAACAATACATTTGCCTTAGTATTTCCTTCTTTTTTGATATGCCGGTATGTCCACCATGTGCAAACATTTTAAACTGCTCTCTTAGGCTGGCGGGAGGAATCAGTCTAGTCCCTTGCATCAACAACCATTGTGACATGCAAGTTAACTTTCTAATCTAGAAAAACCCTTTAAAGGTTCCTCAACATTTGAATTCTCTCTCGAAGCTCCTCTGAGTCCCAGATTTATTGTTTGTAGGATTTCATCTCCTTCCAGTTCTTTAAACCACTCATCCTCTTTGATAACACTGTCTCTGATGAGGCACACCACATAATTGTCCAAATAACTAGACGCCTCCTCATTCTCACTCTGTCCTGTGGTGTCTTTGTTGTCCAAGCGTAAACATCAATCTGCTAGATTGCTCCTTGCCACTGGCATATTATCCATCTGAAAACTGAACTCCTGGAGGGCAACGACCCACTTCTGTATTCTGGAAGCTATGTTGTCCAAACCCTTTTTACCAAAAAGTTACTTTAGATGCTTGTGATCAGGGTCAATTAGAACCTCACAACCTCAACCAAATTTCCGTAGTTTGCATCTACCCCAGAAGAAGGTTAAGAAACCTTTCTCTACCATGGAGTAGTTGATTTCTGCATCTCTTAAACTCCTAGATATAAACAAAATTATTCTTTTTACACCCTTGAGTCTCTGCATTAACACAGTTCCTAAGTCAGTAGAGCTTGCATTTGTCATAATAATGGTCTCCTGGCCTGGCTCATAACTTCTTAAAGAAGTTGCTTTAGATAAATAGGCCTTCAACATCACAAATTCTCTTTCGCCCTCCACATTCCAAAAAACCCAACACCTTTTTCTAGTCATAGTCTCAAATGGTGTGTCCTTTCCACAAAAGTGGGTAAACATTTGCCATTATATTTGGTCATGCACAAAAACTTGATCACTTCTTCTTTGCTCACATGAGTAGACATGTTACTTATCATGTCCAGCAACTCTGTTTTAGGCTCAATACCTGCAGGTGTAAACCTGTGTCCTAAATACTCAATCTCAGTGAGACTGAATTCGCAATTTTTTGCTTTAGGTGTCATCAAATGTCATCTTGGTAGTTGGTTTTTACCCCATCACCTTTTTTAAGAATGCCTTTCACCCCCTTTTAAAGACTGGCGCCACGGAAATCAATCTGAATGGCATCCTCAGAAATCTAAATGTCCTGTACAGCGTAATAAACACAGTTCGGTCCTGTGAGTGGAGGCAAGGTATATAGAAGAGAAATACTGTGCCCCCTCCAGCAACTTTAGCATCACTGAAATTGTTGGTAATGGGAAAAGATAAACTATGACACACATGTTCAGCCTTCTTAGGTCAATGCATAGCCTAGACTTCCTCAGTAATCCCACTTTCTTTGAGCTTTTCTAGTTAAATTTTCTCTTTCTCTTTAATGGGAACTACCTAGACTTTGCCGACCACTGGAATCACAGGATTTCTTTTATCTTTATTCTGTGGACATACCCCTTTAGGCAACCTAAGTGCTCTTTAACATCTCCAGGAATTTGTTTGCGAAACTAGGTCTCTCCTTCTGCACCTGACTAAGCAATTCAATGCTCGCTCCATCATGGAGGTGAATGGACTGCTCATCTTTGATCTGGTTAAGTATAACAGCCGGAACCTCATTGGGGTCTAACCATACCTTGAGATCCCTTTGATGCATTCAGCCTATTAATGAACCAACCCTTCCCGAGACATAGATCTTTCCAGTCATAACCCTATGTTCAAAATTGAAGTTCCCTACAACGTAACCTGACAATTTAATTGGTTCTCCACCATAACTTTTGGCTCTGATATCAGGTTTATGCAGTACAACTCTGGTTTTCAACTGTTCTGCATACAACTCACGCGCAACATGGTTGATCTCTGCTCCAGCATCAAACAACATGCACGCAGGAGCATTCTGTAGCAGAACAATTTCAAACGGTCCACTTTCACCCCTTTCCAAAATCTGCAAGACAATTTCTTGATCATCACTTTCCTCCCCGTATGTAACTTTCTGAACCTTCTTCATCATACTTACACTCCTACAGCACTTTGACACATGTGCTTTCTTTTTGCACTTTTTGTATGTGATCTTCCACCCAATAAATTCTGTATGGCTTGCCACATGTCCATATTCACCACACCTGTAACTTGTCCCTTGAAATTTCTTTGACATGTAATCCCTCCTGCCGCTTTCACCACTCTTGCTTTTGTCCTGTTGTGCCTGTGTCTCCTTAACTTTCTCCTTCTTAAAGGTTTGAACACCCTCTACTTTTCCTTCTTTTCAATTATACACCTCCCCTTTCTTGAACTCTTCAACACACGCTTTACTGTGTCTACATGTTTTTGCAATTGTGGGAACTTCTGAAAGAGTCGGGTTATCCTTTTGCCAGCATGACTTCTGAGCTTTGTCAATGTTGCAGACCAACATGAATTGAACCGTAGCATTTCTTCACAATTCAACCCAAATTTGCAGGTAGATGCTAACTTTATTAGAATTGTTATATATTCTTCCACACTTTCCCTTGCTCTTTGCATATGCCTGCCAAAGTGGTGTCTTTTTATTACCATTGAAACTTTTCGAAAGAAATGCATATCCAGTTTCTAAAGACAAATGGCAAAATCATGCATATCATGTTATGTTATGTTATGTTATGTTATAACAATTTATTATGCGCACAGCGACCCCAGCGAAGGAGCATCCCGGCGCAGAGACAACGGAGCAACATAACATAACAGGGAAACAGTACTACGGAGAAGAGGCTAAAACAAGAAAGTCTTGATGGCTCTACGGAAGGACAACAGGTCCTCGAGCAGCCGGATTTCGACTGGAAGGGTATTCCAGACTGACGCTGCTTTCACCCTGAAAGAGCGACCCCCCATCCTGCTGAGCCTAAACCTAGGAACAACAGCAAGGGCCTGGCCTTGAGACCGGAGGTTGCGGGTGGGGACATAGAAGGAAATAGAGTTGGCCAGAATCTCAGGACCTATGCCTCTTAGAATTTTAAAGGTCAAACACAGGACCTTGAACAGAATACGCTTCCTGACCGGGAGCCAGTGCAGGGAGCGGAGGACATTGGTCACCGGGCAGAACCTAGGTAGGCCGACAATGGCTCTCGCCGCAGCGTTTTGCACCCGCTGCAGGCGGGTTAGCTCAGCCTGGTTAGCCCCAACCAGCAGGGAGCTAACGTAGTCCAGACGAGCGATGATAGTTGCCTGGACTACAAGCTGTCTGGTAGGGGCATCGAAGAACCTAAGCACTGGCCTTAAGCCTCTTAGGAGTCCAAAGCAGCAGGCTGCGATTTTTTTGGTGTGCCCTATGAATGTGAGACCGGCGTCTAACCAGACCCCTAGATTCTTCACCTCCGACACCGGGGTCGGAGTGGGGCCCAGCTCCGAAGGCCACCACTGATCGCCCCAAAGCTCCACTCCCTTCCCGACAACCATAACCTTCAGACTGGACCTCCAGACTGGAACCTGGGGGCATCCTGTTCCGCATCCCCGCTGAGGGTAACCGCCAGCTGTGTGTCGTCGGCATATGAGACCAAAGTTAGGCCCCACTGCCTTGCGACATCAGCCAGCGGTCTCACGTAAAGGTTGAACAACGTGGGACTCAGCTAGGAACCCTGCAGGACCCCCGAGGCCAGCGGCTGGAACCTGGACTTGAAGGGAGGGGTGGCAACACAGAAGGAGCGGTTGTCTAGGAAGGAGCGGAACCATTGCAGCGCCTGGCCACCGATACCAATCTCCTCGAGCCGCTGGAGGAGGATGCTGTGTGATACAGTATCGAAGGCGGCGCTGAGATCTAACAAAATCAGCGCCGCCGTCTGACCAGCATCCAACCTCGCACGGAGATGTTCCACCATCACCAGTAAGGCAGTCTCCGTGCTGTGACCAGCACGGAAGCCATTCTGTGTGGGGTCGAGGGCGTTGGATCGGGCTAGATGATCAGACAGGGCCAGGTTGACATGGGCCTCTGTCAACTTGGCTGGCCAGGGTAGCAGCGAAATGGGACGGTAGTTTTCCGGTTTAGACGGGTCAAGAGTAGATTTTTTAATAATCGGAGACACCACCGCCTGCTTCCAGCTAGTGGGGACTACCCCCGTCTCAAGGGAGAGATTGACCAGGGACCGTATAGCCGTACGTCCCAAAAAAGTCTGGTCGCGGAAGAGAGCCGGCCTCACAGGATCAGATGGGGACCCGGTTTTAACTTGCACAGCAAGTTTGTCGAACCCTGCCTGAGTGAGGGGGGGGAATGAAAGCAGGGTAGTCTGGGGTAGTGTCTCCTTAAGGCTACCCAGCACACTACCCGTACTCGGGAATGTCCGATATATAGCCTGGACTTTTCCCACGAAATAGGAAGCGAGGGCTTCACAGTGTATGACAGAGCTCTCAGCCGTAACAGTTGACCGCTTAGACATAAGGTCTTTAACCGCCCTAAAGATGGCCTTCGACGGGTTAATGCTGTTCTGGAATTCCTCAGCGTAGAAAGCCGCTCGAGTGCGACAAATAGCCCGGTGGTAGAGCTTGACGGACGTGGCATATGCAGCTTTTAGCTCAGCCCCATAAGTCTTCCGCCAAGCCCTCTCCGCCCGTCTACAGGCTCCCTTCAGGGCGCGCAAAGCGTCATTATACCAGGGGCTCGACACACGAGGATTGATCTTCATCGTTACAACTGGTATTAAGGTGTCCAGAGCCCTAGTGAGCCAGGAACAGAAGAGATCGTACCCTTCTTCTACATTGTTTAAAGGGCCCAAAGGTGCCAAAGACAAAAGATGGTGAAAGTCTTCCAGCTTAAGTTTGCCCCAGGGTCTCCTGGGTACCCGTTTGGCTGGAGCAGTAGAGGTCGTGGCTGACATAGGACAGTAAATAGATACCAAAGAATGGTCAGACCACTCTACAGGAGCAATCGACGTGACTTTGGCCTCTGTCAGATTAGTAAAGACAGGGTCGAGAATATGTCCCCCGGAATGAGTAGGCTGGGAGACCAACTGAGATAATTGAAAGGCCTCTAAGTCCGTAAGAATACTACAAGCTGTCAGACAGGATGGGTCGTCAAAATGCAGATTTAAATCGCCCAGAATGGAAAAATTGGCGCAGTCAGTGACCAAAGTGGCAACGGTGTCCAGGAAAGCATTCCTGAACGCCACGTCACTGCCCGGCGGACGATACACCACCATCCCAGAGAGTGTAAATTCTGGGCTGACAGACTTTAAAAGAGGCGCTTTCACAGCCCGCGGTCTTAAGGACGGTCCATACACAGGCAAAGCTGGATCTCACTATCAAGGCTATACCCCCCCCTCTGGATGGCCTATTCGCAACATACATCGAATAGCCAGGAGGGCATACAAGATTGGGGATGGCAGTGTCGGCTGCCTGAAGCCATGTTTCGGTTAAGGCGAAAATATCCGGGGCTTCATTCTCAATCAGATCATACACATTCTGCTGATGTTTCAAGAGCGACCTGACATTGAGATGCAAAATCCGCAATGATGATGGCAAGCCTCTACTGCGCAGAGCGGTGGAAGGACTACGCCGAGAGAGAGGCAGCGGGGGACCGAGCACCAAACCATTGCATGGGCAACGGTAAGGACCACATAGGGGTGAAACGGGCTGTAGAGTGCAGTGACAACTCACCTTGCGGATGGAATATAACCGCTCCCTCGAGTATGTGATCATGGCGGTGGTGGGGGACGTAGGCGAGCCAGAGCCCGCCACGTCCAGCGCGTCCTTGGCGCGGACGGGCGCAGACGGGCAGGACTCTGGCACGACTCCGGCCACGCGAGGACACGCCCGCTGCACGATCCCGCTGCGCTAGGGGAGGAGCTTTAAATACGCGATCCCCGGCTGGCGCATGCGCAGTGATGCGCTGTCCGATGTGACTGCCCACTCACCCCAAAGCAAGATGTCCGCCACCCCGGGAACCAGCCCGCCAAGCGGCGGTGTGGGACACAATTTAAGGTGCAGGTAAGGGGTAGGAAGAGCGAGGGTCTAAGCGACCTAAAAGCAAGCAAAAAACACAAAATAAGCAGTTAAAAAAGCAGAACAGCAAGCGCCGTCACGCTCCTGTCTGCAATGCGCTACCTCAGCAGATAAGTGAGGCAAATGTTCAAAAATCTCTTTACCCTCTGGACCCAAACAATTTAATAAAATAAATGTTTTCTGTTCTATACTAGGAGAGGTCCCACAAACACAAGCATAATGTGCAAATACATGTTTCCATTTTTTCCATGGTATAAGTGGATCACCTAGAGTCTTAAGGGTAAATGGAGGCAGAGAGATGTTTTATATTGTCACTTTTACTTTTAAAATAAAATACCTTCCCAGGAAAAAGAACAGTAAAATATAAATAAAATGAACAGAAAGCCATGCTACTTCACCAGTATCTGACTGCACCGGCAATAAATATAGATTGCTACATTGCAATATGGCTGCAAAACCCCAAAAGAGAGTTACGTTGCCGTAGTCCAGAATGCTGGTGATGATTGTGTGAGTGACTGTTTTACTGGAGTCAGGGGAGGATGCATTTGAATGTCTTGCATAGTATGTGGAGGGTGTTAAAGCATGTGGAGGAGACGGCATTGATGTGGCGATTCATGGTGAGTGATCAGTCTAGCATGATGCCGAGGCTATGTGCATGGTCTATTAGGGTGGGTGGGTTTCTGAGGGAAGGTTGGCAACAGGTTTTGTTCCTTGTGTATGGGGTGGAGCCGAGGATGAGGACTTTTGTTTTCTCTGAGTTGAGTTTCAGGCAGCTGTTCCTCATCCAGGTTGCGATGACTTTCAACCCTTCTTGGAAGTCGTGCCTGGTGATGTTGAGTTCCTTGGTGAGGGAGAGAATGAGCTGGGTGTCTTCGGCATAGGAGACGATGTTGAGCCTGTCATTTGTGATGATGGTTGTGAGGGGGGGGCATGTAGATGTTGAAGAGGCTGAGGGAGGGTCCTTGGGGTACTCCGCATCTGATCTCTGTCGGTTCTGAGAGGAAGGGCAGGAGTCTTATTCTCTGTCTTCTGCCTGTGTTGAATGATGGTTACAAGTCAAAGGCCTTTCCTTGGATGCTGGCATTGTGGAGGCTGGTGGCTAGTGTGCAGTGGGAGACGGTGTTGAAGGCTGCTGATAGGTCCAGGAGGCCTTGGTCGCGGAGGGCGCAGATGATGTCTGTGGCAGCAAAGAGGGTGGTCTTCGTGCTGTGGTTGCTGCGGAATCCAGATTGAGAGGTGTCCAGGATGTTGTTGGTTCAGATGAAGTGTGCTAGCTGGGTGCTGATGGCCTTTTCGATGACCTTGGTTGCGAAAGGGATCAGTGAGATGGGCCTGAAGTTCTTGAAGACCGCCAGAGCTGCGGAGGGCTTCTCTAGGAGGGGGTTGACTTCGGCACGCTTCCAGTGTCGTGAATATGGCGGTCTCGAGGGATCAGTTGATGGTTTGACTTAGCTTAGGTGTGATGGCTGTGGTGGCCCTGTTGATGATATGTGGCTGGAGGTGGAGGTTGTGACAGTGCAGAGGTCCTCAAAGTTGTCGCAGAGCATCTTGATCTTGTGGTGAAAGAGTCTGTCCCAGAGGTTTTGGGAGGGAGGGACGTCAGGTGTTTTGATGTTGGTGTTGAAAATAGCAATGTGTATGTACATAAGCGGCGTTCATTTGTGTTCACTGTACCCCTTGTTGTAAGCAGAACGGATATCGCTAAAACACTGACTGTGTCATCCCGCTAGCATAGACCCATGCACACACGTACACAACAGCCATTTTAGGTATCATGGTCTCCTAGTTCACGATCGATCATCGGCACACTTCCCTGACCCTGCAAGCTTCCCCCATGCACCCTGACCGCCCCCGCTCTCACATGCACAAGTCATGAGCCCTCCCCTCCCGTATGACTCTGTCTCTGAGAATCGCACCCCGCGCCTGACCAACACCTCCTGTCCCTCCATGAATACCCCTCCTTTGATGACCTCTTCCTCTGAACCTAATTGTCTGCACGGACCGCTGGTCATCCCTTAGCCCGAGGATACAGTTTATTGCCCACTACTGTATGCACTCGTCTTTCTTGAAAGAAGCCACTATTGATCATGGCCACCCCACCCCCCGAGATTCGATCAGGCACACACATTCCAATGGAATCAGCAGAACACCCAGCTGCGTGACAGCCCCCTCCTATTGCATGAAGGATAAGGGCCCCTACTGTAGCCACGTGTTGGAATATCTTCATACTTCACAATGTATTGATTGTAATAAAGGATGCCTGTGTGCCACAAACCTGTGTATAAAAGGCGAAGCCTCAGAGAAACTTGTTAGAGCACCTCCCGAAGACACTATGCGAGTGTCCCAAATGACATGCTCTCCTCATGAGTAATAAACTCTGTTCTTGTTTTCCTGCCTTCAGCGCCCGTCTCTTTATTTGGTAATTGTTCAAGATGGAAACTAAGAGTCGGCCTGCACCAGCAGCCTGGGCATCGGGTGCGATGTGGGCTGACTTTTCTACAATTGGCGCCCCAACGCGGGGTCCATCAGCGACATAGGGTCCGGTAAGAGAGGTCCAGACGATGAGGTGAACATCTAAATGATTGGAGTATACCTGCCTTGAGAGGGCCCTCGTCCGGCTGCCGATTGAATGAACTTCACCGATTCCGAACGGACCTCTCTCAAATGACCTGTTGTCCTGACTGGAATCCCACAGGAATGCTGCGGTAAAAACATGGAGAAAGAGAACGATCGGGCACTGGAAAAAGGAAGGCGAAGAACTGTCCACATGGTCCGGTCCGGGTAAGGTCGTGACACACGACAAATTGCGAAATTGATTGATTGATTGTTTGAAAATACTAGTATTACTTATTGATTGTCTCTGAGACATTCTCTATTTGCAAACAAGCACAGAGTCGCCATACTCTGTTTAGTCTTTGCAGATAGTGAAGGATAGGTAATGCAGACTTTTGTCCCCATTGTAATCCGTCATACCTATTTTTCTCCCCATTGATTGATTGTTTGAATCGAGCATTGAATTGTTCGAAGTTGGTTCTCTTAAGGATCTTCTCTGCCTGCAAACGGGGAAGAATAGGAATATTCTCTCTCCCTTTGCAGATAGTGAAGGGTAGGTAACGCAAACCTTTAACACGTCGTACCTATTTCGTTCCTCATTGATTGATTGTTTGTCCGAACATTTGACTGTTTGGAAATTGGTTCTTTTTGGAGGTATTCCCTGTTTGCAAATAAACGTAGGAAAATCTTTGCAAGTAGTGAAAGGGTAGGTAATGCGGACCTTTGTCCCCCGTTGTAATCTGTCATGCCTATCTACTCCCCACTGATTGATACGCCAGTTTCACCCGGACCATTTACTAGAGGTAGGTCATCTGGCCCGACCAGAGAGCACCCCTAGTGAAAAGGACATATACAATAATAACGAAGTGATCACTGTATCCTGTTAACAGAAACTTTAGCATGAAACAACCTGGAAAGAAAGGAATAGGAGAACGAAATCAGTAGGCCACTGATGAACTTTTATTAAATAACGAACAAGAAAACGATAACAATACTTAATGATAAAATCTATTATTGTCCTAGAAACAAGAAACGTTAGAAATAAGCCCGTAATAAGAAACCTGAGAACAGTAAGAGAAACCAAGCGTGGCATCACAACGGCCACAAGTCAACGAGGTTTCATCGCCCCTCACTGCCCCAAACATGTCTGTCCCACCACCTGCCACGCCCAATAACGGCAACCTGAGAAAGATACAAAGCAACAGACATCCGCCCCATTCCGGAAACTTCCAAAGTGCAACAGGGTTGCGGCTACGCCCAGCCGGAAGCAACACATATAGGGCGGGTCCTGCTGCCGACCGTCGGCCGGAGATCATCACATAGGGTGTAGCCGGAGGAGAGGCCGAGGCCGAAGGGACCCGGCCAAGGGGACTGCTACGACAACCCTGGAGAGTTGCAGGGGGGGGAATGTCTATGTCCTCGACCCTCCTCTCTCTCTCCCAGTCTGGACCAGCATCCATGGAGGGCCTGGGAGTGGAGAGGCCACTACACGAAAGGCCCAGGAGAGGCGCCAAGCGCCAAAGTCTGTCCCAAGGATGGACTAAGGGACCCGTTCCTGGGGCCAGGGCGAAGAGCGTCCGGCCGCCATCAACCGGAGGCCCGGCCCGAAAACATGCCAGGCGCCACTTCTTTCTTCAATAATGGCTGCGACAACCCTGGGGGGGGGGGGATGTCTTGCACATGCCTCCGACCCCCCCCCTCGTCCTCATCGCCTGGTTTGGCCATAACAAATGTCAAGCGAGACGCCGTGGGGTGCACTGGGAGGGAGAGACGGTGCGAACAAGTCTCTCCCGCCTCCCCAGGTGGAGGCTTCCCAGCTGCACCCTCAGCGCTCCAGGCGCCCGGAAAAGGGTTCTTCCACTGTGGCGATGCTGCAACGCCTCGCCCGGCAGGGTGGAGCCCGTCCGCTCATTTGACCCCGCGATCGCCGGTAGCTGCCGAACTCTCAAAATGGCGATCGACCTGGCAAGAGCGGGCCCAGCATGAAGGAATGGCCCGGTCACTTGTTGACTCCACCATCATAGTTCTCCACGACCTTGAAGATTCTAGAGGAGCCGCGGGAGTCCCCGACCCCCGCAGATACCCCCGATGGGGAATGACTGCCATGATTGCCCACGGAACAATGGAAATGTAGCCGCAGGACGTCGGCGCTTCCATGCTGTCGCCAGCCTCAGTTTGAATGACTAGAATCCTGCAGACTACAGTTCGGATCAGTTCCGGTGAAAGCACAGTATGACCCGGTAGGAACATTGTTGCCTCCCTCCCCTTTTGATTGATGGTTCAGACCACCGATCCTTTCTTTTGCCCTTTAAACGGAACTTTTGGACTGCCAAAAGAAGCTCTGGGCCAACCACGAGTTAGTAGAAATTTAGACTATGCCTGGTTCTGCCTGACCGCACCCAAAATGGCGCCGATGCAAATGAAACTTTCAACTCCTTGTTGTACCCCGATTGTTCAGCCCTGGTGTCATGAGATATGTATGAAGGTTTTTTTTTAACCACATGAATTGATATAGGATGTGTACTAATTATATGTTCGGACAATTAATTGATTCAGGATGTGTACTGTCAGTTCGGGAAATGAATTGATATGGGATGGGTACTGGCTATATGTTCGGACAATGAATTGATATTGGGTGGGTACTGATTATGTGTTCAGACGGTAAATTGACATCAGATGGGTATTAATTGAACATTCGGACAATGAATTGTTGTTAAGTTTGGCGCATCATGATTATTGAAAGTTGGAAGCCCAACACTCATGACACTCGCTCACACTGAAGTCTCGACATGATTTTGTTGCACTTGTCGCACTTTTAGATTATGAAATAAATGACCACCGACTCCACTAAAGTTTTTACTAATAAAGTATCCCCACATCTACAGTTCCAGCCTGCTCCGTGGCCGGCCCACGGGGTTGTAGGCCCATATTTATGCACCGACATTCTTATTAAAGATTTTTGGAAAAAGCAAGCGTAGTTGTCACGTGTGAATTGGTAATTTTCGAATAAATGACCACTGTTTAAAGGATTAAAAAGTATAGTACGTAGAAATATTGCAAAAATGAAGGGTCCAAGTTTTCGTTGTGTGCGTTTTTCCTTTTTGTGCAGCCAAAAAGCAACAGCTAAAAATCCTGGTGTTTAGCCTATACTTTATGAGCTACCTGTATAAAAAGAGTCACACTAACGGTCCGCCGGGGCTTAAAACGCCCAGTTGGCAGGGACTGCATCCCGTGGAGATAGGCCGAGTATGCAGTAAGTAAAAGCCTTTCTGGGTTTATGCACGCTAATGTGTCTATCAATGTAGCCCCTGCCCCCTTCTTTTTCCCTCTCTCTGCAGGTCACATCGGAATATCGATCAATGTATGAAAACGGTGATCTAACGGACAAAGAGACGGAAAAAAGGGTTTGATTATGGTACCTAACCGCAACAAGCAAACCATGACTATTTTCTCTCTCTGAACTTAGCGCCTGGGAGGGCAGCCTGAAGGGGAAACCACAAAATGTAACTTCGCTTGGCACCCCGAATAGTACAACTAAACTGACGTGCGCTAATGAATAAGCACCCCACAATTAATTAAATAGGGAAAGTTAAGGAATATTTTGGGGTGAGGTACATTTAAAATCTACTGCATCCTTCTTCGCACCCTCCTAGACATGTAACTCCAAGCTGCCCCATTGTTCTCCAACTGACACCAACCGTTGTCTCAGCCTGGAAACGCATTTGCTAAAAATAACTCGAATAAAACACCGTGAGCATTAGCCCGACCAGGTTAGTTCATGATCAATTGCCAAAGGCGTAAGTGTGTACAATCAAAGCCACCAGTAAGGGCAGCCGACGGTTAAAAGAGAAGAAAAAGGTAAAAAGAGCTTAGGATGCTAAGAATGCACAGCATACAGAAAGGGATAATTTTGGCCAATAACTGTTTTATGTTTTGTCTTGGATTTTTGTGTATAATACATGTACTGTCTTCCCCGTCTGAGTTTGTGTGTACGTGATGTATGGATCTACGTCATCCCTCCGTTTGTGTTTCCGTATTACTTAACCCCTGTTGTTCTATGTTGTGCGCGCACTGAATGGTCCATTATTGTGTGTATATATATCTATATCTCTCTCTCTCTCTCTCTCTCTCTCTCTCTCTTCTCCCCCCCCCTGTTCCCTCTTTCCTTGTATGGTAACGTTGTGCCCCTCCCGGCACAACACCTAATTGGGTTTCCTCGAACACAAAGGTGTTTGGAAAAATTGACAGGAACTAAAACGACTATAACTTGCCATATTACTACCTCTCCTTTCTGCAAAACAATAGGACCCGAGTTGGTCATGAAAGAAAGGACGGGTCAGACGACTAACGTCCCCTAATCTGGCCTTTATAGGGGGACTATAACGTCAATGGCCTCCTGTTTCTCAGTTCGCTAAAAATGCAATTCCCAATGCACAGATTACTTCGCTCCTCTGCGCTAAAGGGTGGATGTCCAGAGTACCCCACTTCTCCCGATCGACCCCAGCTCCCTGCCCAAAACGTCCCCGTTTCCCCTGATTAACCCCAGCTTCATGTCATCTACCCTCGAAAGCGAAATTGATGACCTTGATTAACGTTCACTCCCCAAGAAGAGCATGTTTTACGTCCACCCCCTCCCCCTTCTTCATGACGATAACGCCCCACTTACAAGAGTTAGCCGACCCCGAAGGGAGATGTAAGATGGTCGATACTTGGGTTAAAGGGAAGGATGAGTCTCTACATAAGGCCTCGATTTTGAGTTTGATATAATACACTGCGTATAAAAGTCCAATTTCTCTCCACGTACGTCACAAATGAGCGCCGAACAGGGTTATGAATTCCATAGCAATGCACTCCTACAGACTCCATAAATGACGACTTCTGACTGTGACCGATGAACCTATCCCCCACCTACATAGGATTGGGGATGGAATTGAGATGTATAAATGTCTTCTCCTGCCAGTTTTTCTAAAACTTGTTTTCTACCCATTCAAAGATACAATCACCGGAGGAGAGGAGCTGGACGTAACGCACAGCCTGGCCACAGATCATGGAGCACGTGTGACGACCAAAGGTGGAGCCGCAGAGCAACGAGACGCGGGACGAGGCATAACTTTCAAACTCAGCAGATGGAGGAATGAAGGGCTGCCTTGAAGCCCTCGACTCGCTGACCCACTTGTGCCTGAAGTCCCCCGTCCCCTTTTGAGTCCGACTGTTGGGCTTGCCTGCTCGTTGTCCTTTGCTCCCTTGGTCTCTTGGTGTGTTCGAAGATCTGGCCCCACTCCGCCCTCTCTTCCCTCGATTATTCAACAAACTCTTTCATATAAACTTTTGACTATGGAATGGGATGTTGCCACGGAAAAAGAAAGACACGCAGGTGCCCAGCATGAGGCAGCCCTAAGAAAATGAGTTAGGAAACAGGACTGTGATCTAACAGCAGAGGACTGATCGCACCCTGCAACGCGTAAGGATGATTCCGAGCTGGACTTATAGCTCCACCGCCGGTGCTCAAAAGCGCCAACGAAAAGAAAACGGACTACCAGAGTCTACCAGTGGTGGCTCGTCGTTGAAAAAGACATTTTCACTAAGACCCCCCCCTTCCTGAACTTTCTACCCACCCCTTGACTAGTTGTTTACATCGAATTGCATTCCTCCCTCAATTTTATTGCTTATAAAAATGTTTCGTCGGTCACCCATGTATCTAGCTTCCCAAAATACTGATAAGACCCGAAGGTATCAGATTACTCTTAATTAATGTCATCGGAGAAAAAGTCTGAACTTGATTCTGTAATGTTTCGGAACCTCTTTTCTTGACTCCGACTCAATATTATGCCGATCTCTAGGCTTGTATGAAGAACCCAACAAATGTAAACTGACATGTAGTGCATTCTGCCTATCGCATCGACTATGTAGAAGTTGAACTCGCTTATGTAAAAAAGCGGCGACTGTTGAAAATAGCAATGTGTATGTACATAAGCGGTGTTTTTTTGTGTTCACTGTACCCCTTGTTGTAAGCAGAACGGATATCGCTAAAACACTGACTGTGTCATCCCGCTAGCATAGACCCATGCACACACGTACACGACAGCCATTTTAGGTATCATGGTCTCCTAGTTCACGATCGATCATCGGCACACTTCCCTGACCCTGCAAGCTTCCCCCATGCACCCTGACCGCCCCCGCTCTCACATGCACAAGTCATGAGCCCTCCCCTCCCGTATGACTCTGTCTCTGAGAATCGCACCCCGCGCCTGACCAACACCTCCTGTCCCTCCATGAATACCCCTCCTTTGATGACCTCTTCCTCTGAACCTAATTGTCTGCACGGACCGCTGGTCATCCCTTAGCCCGAGGATACAGTTTATTGCCCACTACTGTATGCACTCGTCTTTCTTGAAAGAAGCCACTATTGATCATGGCCACCCCACCCCCTGAGATTCGATCAGGCACACACATTCCAATGGAATCAGCAGAAAACCCAGCTGCGTGACAGCCCCCTCCTATTGCATGAAGGATAAGGGCCCCTACTGTAGCCACGTGTTGGAATATCTTCATACTTCACAATGTATTGATTGTAATAAAGGATGCCTGTGTGCCACAAACCTGTGTATAAAAGGCGAAGCCTCAGAGAAACTTGTTAGAGCACCTCCCGAAGACACTATGCGAGTGTCCCAAATGACATGCTCTCCTCATGAGTAATAAACTCTGTTCTTGTTTTCCTGCCTTCAGCGCCCGTCTCTTTATTTGGTAATTGTTCAAGATGGAAACTAAGAGTCGGCCTGCACCAGCAGCCTGGGCAACGGGTGCGATGTGGGCTGACTTTTCTACAATGGTTTGGCAAATTCCTGTATGATGGCGCAAAGTTCCTTGGAGTTATTGGCTTTGGAGTGGATTCTGTCTTGGGGGAAGTTTTTCTTTGTGGATTTGATGAGTTGGTGGTGTGCTGTGGTAGCTGTTTTGTAGGCAGAACGTGCTTCCAGTGTTTTGGTATTTCTCCATGTCTTCTGAAATGGGGTGGCTGAGTGGGCTAAAGAATGGTGATGGATTAAACCCAGATCAGTTGACTGGGGGTGAGTGTTTGATTTGCTCAAACGCTCCGTCCATCATCCCCTTTTGTATCGCTTTGTTTGCCCTAAGTGTGGCAGGGTATGCTCAGATTTGAGTCCCTTGCTCACTTGGCCACTGGATTCAAGATAGCCTGGCTGATGAGGATTATGAATCCGAAACCGGTCCCAGGATGCTTGTTTCCGGTCATTGGAAGACATGGCTTGGCAGTTCGGGCTGGACTGTTCCCATGAGGCACAGGGTCAGGCTGATTTGCATATAGCCATGTCTGAAATGGGGTGGCTGAGTGGGCTAAAGAATGGTGATGGATTAAACCCAGATCAGTTGACTGGGGGTGAGTGTTTGATTTGCTCAAATGCTCCGTCCATCATCCCCTTTTGTATCTCTTTGTTTGCCCAAAGTGTGGCTGGGTATGCTCAGACGTGAGTCCCTTGCTCATTTGGCCACTGGATTCAAGATAGCCTGGCTGATGAGGATTATGAATCCGAAACCGGTCCCAGGATGCTTGTTTCCGGTCCATGGAAGACATGGCTTGGCAGTTTGGGCTGGACTGTTCCCATGAGGCACAGGGTCAGACTGATTTGCAGATAGCCATGTCTGAAATGGGGTGGCTGAGTGGGCTAAAGAATGGTGATGGATTAAACCCAGATCAGTTGACTGGGGGTGAGTGTTTGATTTGCTCAAACGCTCCATCCATCATCCCCTTTTGTATCGCTTTGTTTGCCCTAAGTGTGGGAGGGTATGCTCAGACGTGAGTCCCTTGCTCACTTGGCCACTGGATTCAAGATAGCCTGGCTGATGAGGATTATGAATCCGAAACCGGTCCCAGGATGCTTGTTTCCGGTCCATGGAAGACATGGCTTGGCAGTTTGGGCTGGACTGTTCCCATGAGGCACAGGGTCAGACTGATTTGCATATAGCCATGTCTGAAATGGGGTGGCTGAGTGGGCTAAAGAATGGTGATGGATTAAACCCAGATCAGTTGACTGGGGGTGAGTGTTTGATTTGCTCAAACGCTCCGTCCATCATCCCCTTTTGTATCCATGTCTTTTCCAGTCATCGGCAGGAACGCTTGGATTCATGGAGTGCCACTGTGAACAAGTTAGCTTTCTTGTTGTGTCGTTCTCACGGTGTTCTGGTGGGAGGCGATTTTGTTGGCTCAGTTTGTGATTCATTGGTGAATATTGCTTACTGCAGTGTTGGTGTCTGTTGTAGTTGGGGGTGGAGCGCAGTTGAGGGCAGAGGTGAGGTGTTCTTTTGAGACTTTGTTCTAGATTCTACATGAGAGGCAGCATGCATGCTTGTGTGCGGTAGGTTTAGTAAAGGAGAAATGAATGCAGTTCTGGTCAAACTAGAGCAGTTCTGTGGTGTGGCTGAAGAAGATGTTGTTTCCTCCTGTGAAGATGGGGTCAAGTGTGTGTCCCGCTGTCTGAGTGGGGTCAGCGACAAGTTACTTCAGCCCTATGTTGGTGAGGTACTCTAGGAGGGCGGTGATTTTGGAGTCACTGTGGTTGTCCAGATGGAAGTTCAGGTCTCCGAATAGTATGTAGTCTTTTGAGGAGAGGGCGTGAGGTGCGATGAGATCGGCGATGACTTTCGTGAATGAGCTGCGGGCCAGGTGGTCTGTAGGCTAGTGTTGCAAAGAGTATCGTTCTGGGGATGGCTTCACAAGACTCGTCATGTGAACCAATCATAGCATTAGACAGCTGAAAATGTGAGCCAATCGCAGAGATCGGCTTCAGACTCTCGCTAAAATTTGAGCCAATCGCAGGCAGGAATCTTGAAGCAGTGTGAGCCAATCGCAGTGTTCAGCTCACAACCATATTTCCTCCAAGAGACATTGCGGTGTGAGGAGTGCTTTATGTCCAACAGATTTTCTTCACAATGAGGCTGCGAGAATGTGTCCCATGATAACAGTGAGTTTTCCCTGTGCGTATATGAGCATAATATGCTTCTCAGCGTTTCTATGCGGTGTTCAGGTGGTGCTCCAAAGTAAAAGTGTTGAAAACAGACTGTGCACGGAAAACAACCTTGTAGAGTCAGGCTGCTGATCGCATGTTCCCAACACGGTGAAATGAGTGCAACAAAAGGACTCGAGGATTGATGGAAAACAGGCTGCTGACCAATATCGAGAGTGAGACAAAAGAAGCTCTAGAAGTAAGGGCTCGTTTTTTCTCTACAATGTCTAGCATAAATCCTGTCCGCCATTGACCCAATACAAAGTAAATTTTGTTACACACTCCTTCCTTGCAAGATTTAGCATAGCAGCGCACACCTCTTACCCTGTTTGCCCCTACATTGTAGTGGTAAAGTTCAGTCTGAAAATGCTCCCGGCCCAAAATATAGCTATATGTAGCTTAATAGAGTTTAGCGACTTCAGCAAGAACATGCACTGGACACTCACAGGGGAGAATACTCTTACTTGAATCATTAGATAGTCCGGAGGAAGCCCCTCTGATGCGTTTGTAGAATCCAATGGAGCTGGTAGAGTTGAGGTGTTCATGGTTTGTACCATCCAGGCTAGTTTCCACTCATTTCCATTGTAAAGATGGGCAGCATGCAGTTGAATGATAAAAATAAATGCGTCTTTATTATGATTGATCCTACACCTGAGGCCTCCTTCCTACAGCTTTCAGCTCTACAACTCCTCACTATTGAAACATAACATTTCCCTGGAACCCTTCACGGGCAGTGGTCCACCAGTGTAAAACACCAAGGTGCCAGTGAGGATTCCCTACACTGGCGAGAGCAGGAAGGATACCACAATTGGCATACACCAAAGGCCCCCCTGGTCAAAAAGGAAGATCATCCTGGAGTGATTCTGAAGTCATTGGATGACTTCAGCCAGGCGATTCCTGCAATTAACTGGGGACGTCATCCCAGACCATCCTGAAGTCTGCCCACAGGGGAAAATATTTAAATGGGATGACTCTTACTGTAATCACAAAAACTACTCTAGGATGGTGTTCTGATGACTTCCACTGGCAGGGAGTGATTACCTGTTACAACTCCACGAATACTATTGGACAACTTTGGGATGAGTGTGAATTACTCCAGGATGGGATCCAGACAATTCAAGGATGATTGGGGATTATTCCTGGATGATCCTATTACCGCTTTATGATGGAAGGTGATTACCTGGAATGATCCCATGATAATTTCAGGATGAATGTGGATTACTCCTGGATGATTTAATGATAACTCAAAAATGAGCATAGATTATTTAGGATTATATTAGGGCAACTACAGAATGAGCTTGGATTAATAGACAATGACTACATAAGGTCTTTAAAGTGGTTATGAAATATTCTTGCAGGATTTTATGCCAACGGCAGGCCAAGTGTAGATATAGCTCCCAGGTGATTAAATGAATACATTAAGTGGCTGTGGATCACTAATAAATCATTACGGGCTGGATTACACCTTAAAAATTCCATGTTACAAGCACATTAGCCAACTGCCAGTATTCCCTTGCAGGGTCCCACTATTAGTTTAGGAATATGGATTTGCTGGTAGGGAAATATTTATAGGCTCACCTCCTCAATGAACCTTCCTGTCATAAACAGGCCTCTTGGATGCAATATGCCTTATTTTTTTTTACAATACCATGAATTATTTGCAACGCCATGAGTTCTAAAGTAAGACCTAGATTTACAAAAGTGTCACTTAACGCAGCAAAACACCCAAATTTGCAGCATTGCATCACAGGGTGAGAGTAGGAAAGTGCCATGTCTTCACCTCTCCCTTGCACTACTGCACCATTAGGCAGTCGAGCGCCATGCACACATATTTGCACTATGGTGCAAAGGTGTCTGTGAGAGTCTAGCTTAGGTTTTGTACTGGAAGGGCCCCCTTGCAGTACAAAAAAAATACTATGCCTAGAAAAAGCTGAAAACTTTTCCCATTGTGGATGAGTGTTGTACCAAATACCAATTTGCTCTCCTTTATAAATCCTGAAAAGATTTTGCGTCAAGTCCGCATTATAAAACTTAAGCAAACCAAAAACAAAACTTCCATTAATCTTGTCCCAATTATAAGATCAATATTCTCCTACTGTGGACAGATTACTTTTTAAACTCTAATGTGAGATGCGGGCACTGTACAAAATAGATCTCAGAAATATTCCTTTTGGCTATCTTTGTGCTGTAGAGATACCATATGCATACAAAGGTAGTAGCTTCAACAATGTTATACTTTGCATTCAGATAAGATTACAACTTATGCAGCTACTCCCAACTCCTGACTCACTGGGACTTGTCTTACTTTGAGGTACAAAGCATTATCTGAAGCTGTTTAATGTGGTGACCAGTGGAAAAAGACTGAACAAAAGTAATGGTTAAATGAAAAAGCATCAAAGGGGATGTGTTAACATGTAATTTTATTGATCTAAAACACACCTTTGGCCCCATAGGAGCCAGGATACTGACCAAGAGAACATAGAGAAAGTCCCGGACACTGTTCAAGAGGGGAAAAATGACAGAATACTACAAAAAGGATTAATGAAAGCCATCAACTTCAATGTTTGTTTTTAGATTCAGAGTTTTCTTTAGTCCTCTTCCAGTATTGCAAATCTTTATAGCCAGCTTCCTTCTCACAGTTCTGTTGTCCAGTGATGGCCAGCCTTCATCCCTGCACATAGACTTCATAGAGCCTGGAGTAAAAAGAAATTAACATACATCAGTATCATGTTAACACCACCATTTTAGGTTTTTAATAGGACTGGGCTGCCTTTAAAATGTTCCAATCCTTTTATTTCATATAGTGTGCCCGATGAGATATGGTTACAAGGGTTCATAAGTTTAACATCAAGGTTACCTGGTCATAGAGGTAATGGTGAGAGCAAGGCATTGATGAAGAGGTGGGCAGGAGGTAAAGAAAGAAGACTTGCCTGTCCAAGTGAAGAAACCGCTGCTATTCACCAGACACTGTCACGCTTCCTCTGCAAACAGAAAGCAATCAATACCAGATTTCATTTACAAAACCATTATGGAGGCAGCCATGTTGAGCCTGAACTCTACTTACAGTATTCTTATTTGGAAAACAGTCTAAAAAATGACCATACCTACCAGAAATCCAAATAGGAGCTTACAACCAAATGCTAGGAACAGGGCAACTGATCTAATTATTGGGAGCGCTGAAATTAAATCCCAAATCAAGTCTATGTGCCAGATTTGCATGCCATTTGTAGCGCAAATTCTCAAGGAGTTACGACCCCTTACCCATTGCTCTTTGCAGACGGCTGTTAAGTATGAAGGAGTCCTTGTACAATAATATGATCTAGGACCACATATGCAAACATATATTTTAACACTGTATGTATATTCATGCATTTTCATAGTCCTAAATCAACCAGAGTGGAAATTGAGGCAGTAGTGGCTGGGTGTGGTTCTGCTTGGGCAACAGAATCCCCCAATACCAGTTGACAAGTGCAAACAGAGCCATGAGGCCATGCTTAGTAAGAGCAATGCAAGTTTGCCCCATGGCACTGTTCACCGCCTTGCGGAATGGGGCACTGACCACATAACTTAATGGACTCAAGATTATAAGGAACAGGGCACAACTCTGTGATCCAAACTATGGACAATGGATATATAATATATGATATATAATGTCAGGTCACCAGATGCCCACCACAATCCTTTCATGGGGCATTAATGAGGGGCTCCTTAATACAGGTTTGGCTGTGTGTGGGGGGAATTTTCCATTACGCTGCTGCCGCATGTGCCCCTCACAAAAAACATTAGGTGCCACGGACGGTTAATGCAGGGAAGTGGATCGCAGTGAGCGTGGGCACTCCATCTTTTCCCAGGGAATGACAAGCAGGGAGCAGACAACAGAGTTGCGCCCACCACTGCACAATCTATAGTATTGGGCCCTTTAGAAGATTCAGAGCGCTCATCCTCAGTTTGAGGCATAGCAGCCGGGAAGTAAAGGGCACCAGCAATCTGTGGCTTTATTAGTTCCAGGACCCAGCGATGGTGCAAGTGAGCGGCGTGGTGTTTCTTTGGGACCACAGTACAGTGTACATAGAAAAAAATGGTCGGGGGCAACATTCTGCAAATGGCAGGGTTAGGTTCGCCCCCCTCTGTGTTGTTTATCAAGCAGGTCGTGCGAGGACCTCCATCCTGCGGCCCTACATGACGGCATCCAAGATCTGCACAGGGGCTGCCTGCGCTGGTGGAGAACATCCTACCAGGGTAAGGCCATGCCCCGCTGACGAAATTAAGCCGGATCCAATAATGGGGTTTCCTGGCCTTGATGTAATGTCTGTGAGGTTCTCCAAATTCTAGGTCGCAGAGCCAGGCCACCCGAACAGGCACACCATCCGGTTACCGCAAAAGCCAGTAAGTTACATCGTGGCGTTTAAAAAGCAACACTTCTCATTATGAAGTGCATCTGTGCCACTTCCCTCTTTTAGGAGGTCAGGTTGACCTTTTGAACTTTTGGCCACAAACAAACCAAGCGAGTTTAAGCATATATGAATATATATATATAAATCTTTATTCGGCTTATTCACAGTGGAAAAACCATAAAAGTACACAAAATATCAAAACACAGTAAAAGTAAACATGTTACATATGTTTCTGATAAAATTCATTTCGCAATTAAAAAGAGAAAAATTAGTCAAGAAATGTGCAAAGTACCGCTTATGCTCAAACTGACAGGATTGTTAGAGATTCTTTCTATGTTTCATAATACACTTTAAGAAACTACTAATAAAGTAACAGACATTCGGTGTTTCCAACATTTGCAGTCTTAGAAGAGCGGGTCTGCACTGTCTCAGTCCCCAAGATTTTAATATTGGTAAAAGCCAGATCTTTCTATGGGCTTGGTGGTATTTACAAAGTAGGATCACGTGCAGATTCGACTGCATTGATGTACCGTCACAGGGACACGGCGGGAGTGTAGCTTCCCAACAATTTTGTGAGGGAAAGGTGACCATTCTAAAGAAAATATTTAGCCTGAATCTTGTAATAAGCATTCTCTCGTAAGTTGATATTTGGAGTTCTAAATACGGGTGAATGACAAAGGCTATTTGTATCATGTTTGAATGAATCACTGCCGTTTTTGTGGAGTTGGAGGCGAGCCTTAACGATTCCAAATGACATAAAGCTCGGCGTTTAAGATCTTTTTTTGGAATGACCGTTATAGTTGTCGGGTCTGAATAGTAGTTCTCGAAGCCTAAATCGGTAAAAAAGTTCCTGACATATAGGAGCCACTTTATTTTTGCAGAGTTGTCCATATTCATTGCATCTGTGATAATGGCTTGAGTCAGAGCGTTTTTGTTTGATTTCCAAATGCGGCGCCACAACATCAGAGGTTCAATTTTAATTAAATCCTCTAAGTAGGGTATGGCTAGTTCTAGGTGCATTGCGTAGATTGAGGTGCCTTTGGGGGTAGCTAGTAAGAATCTTAAAAAGGTGTTTTCCACCCTTTGAATAGGGCTGACGTCTGTATACCCCCAGACTCCTGCACCATATGTAGCTATTGCCTGGCATTTGGCGTTATAAATCTTAAGGAGCTCTATTGGCGGTCTCTTGCCTAATTTCTGGGAAAAAGTTATTAGTGCTGCAATTGATCTCCTAAATAAAAGTGCCCTGGTGCTCACTGCTTGCTTCCAAGAGAGTTGGTCATCTATCATAACCCCCAAGTAGGGATAATGTGGGGTAGATTCGAGCTTTTGATTATTAAGAACTATAGGATAGGTTCTTTTTCGGTGTCTGCCAACTGTCATTACGAACGTTTTTTTTACGTTCACCCTTAAATCTAAGTTGCCCATGAAGGACGTGTATCTATTCACTGCTTTTTGGAGCTCTTTGGGTGTTCGTGCTAAAATGACGGCGTCATCCGCGTAGAGCAGGGCTGGGATCAGGCGACGGTTTATGCGTGGGAGGTCCTGGGCCCCCCCCAACATCTCCCCCTCCAGACCATTGGTGTAGAGTGAGAAGAGGAAGGGGGCCAGGACGCATCCCTGCCTGACCCCACGCCCTACGCTAAACGGAGACGTCAGCTCACCATTGACGCCAAAGCGTACTCTGGCTGTGGCCCCAGTGTAGAGCTCTTTGAGAAAATCTAAAAGGGGTGGATCTATTCCCAATTGAGCTAAGACCCTCCACAGCTTTCTGTGCGACACGCAGTCGAAAGCTGCGGAGAGGTCAACAAAGGCCATATATATCTTAGTGGGAATGGCCTGTGTGTATTTCCCCATTATTAGAGTAAGATTGAGGACCTGCTCTAGGGTACCAAATCCTTCTCGGAATCCAAATTGGATATCCGAAATTATGCCCCGGTCCTCAGTCCACTGCTGGAGGCGCTCTAAAATCACTCTCATATATGAATACCCAACTCAATTTCCCACAAACCAGTTCTGCACGCCCAAGCTTACCTGAGCTGCCGAATCGCATGCAGTTTTCCTTTGCTGTGCAAAACTCTGGAAAAGAATCAAAAGAGAGCGAGTCTGCGCCTTCGTACCCCATCCACCATTGCACCCTCTCGGAATTCCATGTGTTCTACAGTGCAATGACGCCACTTCCGTGCTCCCGGATGTGTGTAGGGCATGTGTGAGATCCACTTCCTATTTATTTAGGTACCTGTTCAAGGTGAGGGGTAAGCAGAGTGGGAATTTGGAAAATAAAACATTTACCGCATCTCTAAGTGTGTTTTTGGCAGGGCTAATTGGCCGAGCGGTAAGAACTGCTCTTTTAATTGCACGGTCCCGGGTTCGAGTCCCAGAGCCGCTTCCTTACCTATATTGTTTCTCCATATAAAACAGATTGGACTGTTTAATATTTTTTCAATGCCTGTGCCCTTTATGTTATCCTTCACCCATAAGGCACAATGAAAACTAGAGACTCGCATTACTAGCTTGTCAGTACTAACAATGTGCCTCGATATAGTTCCTTGTCCGGTTGCAGTGCGCTTCTGGTTTCAGTTTCACAAAAATACTGTGATTGCAATGCTGGCAGGAATAACATTATTCATCATAGGGCAGCAGTATTCAGGTCATGGGGAGTTCACTAAAAGAACCAGCATAGCCTTTCCACGTGTAGGTGAATGAAGTTAATTTGCCACCACTCCTGCTCTCCATCCCTCTCTCTCTGTGTCTCCCCCTCTCTCTCTGTGTCTTCCCCCCCTCTGTCCGTCTCCCTCCCCCTGACTCTCTCCCTCCCCCTGACTCTCTCCCTCCCCCTGACTCCCTCCCTCTGCCTCCCTCCCGCTCTGCCGCCCTCTCTCTCTCTATCCCTCTCTCACCCTCCCTCTGCCACCCTCCCTCAGTCTTCCTCTCCCTCTCTCTCCCTTTCTGTCTACCTGTTTGTCCCTGTCTTTGCCTCTGTGTCTATCTGTCCCGTCTCGGTCTATCCCTGTGTTTGTCCCGGTCTGTCCCTCTGTTTGTCCCTGTCCGTGTCTGTCCCTGTCTGTTCCTGTGTTTGTCCCTGTGTTTGTCCCTGTCCGTCCCTGTGTGTGTCACACACACTCTGTCCCTGCCCCTGCCCGTGTCTGTCCCTGTCCCTGCCCGTGTCTGGCCCTGTGTCTGGCCCTGCCCCTGCCCGTGTCTGTCCCTGTCCGTCCCTGTTCCTGTCCCTGTGGCTGTCCCTCTAAGTGGCTGTCCCTCTAAGTGGCTGTCCTTCTAAGTGGCTGTCCTTCTAAGTGGCTGTCGGTCCCTGTGTCTGTCGGTCCCTGTGTCTGTCGGTCCCTGTGTCTGTCCCGGTCCGTGGCTGTCCCGGTCCGTGGCTGTCCCGGTCCGTGGCTGTCCCGGTCCGTGGCTGTCCCTGTCCATCCCTGTGTTTGTCCCTGTCCCCATGGCTGTACCGGTCCGTGGCTGTCCCGGTCCGTGGCTGTCCCGGTCCGTGGCTGTCCCTGTCCCGGTCTGCCCCTGTCCCCGTCTGTCCCTGTGCGTGCCACGCGAGTCACCTTTTACATTCGAGTGTCTGTCCCTGTCTGCCCCTGTGCGTGCCACGCGAGTCACCTTTTACATTTTGGTGTGTGGGCATTTCATCATTCCGAGGTGGGATAAATAATAGCGGGCATTTACAGTAAAACAAATCTGCCAGCTCTCCCCATGCTGGATGCACAATCCAACCTTGACCTGAGAAAAAGGCAATTCACTGAACCTTTGTACAAAAACAGGAGAACAAATGAATGGAATAGTGAAAGGAATGATTACATCTGTATTACGTAACTTTGCAACGGAATCATACCCTGAGGCCTACGTTTTTTAAAAGAGTGAATGAATTATGTATTGGGTAAGTGCAAACCCACTCACGTAAAAGCATGCACTCTATGAAAGACTAAAATGAATGAATGAACCTGTAATGTGTAACTGCAAACTGAATCGCGTGGAGGCGTACATTATTTGAAAGAGTGATATGAGTGAATGAATAAACCTCTATTGTGTAACTTCACCTACTTACTCAATCACTGAGGCATGCGCTCTTTTTAACAAGTGAGTGCACAAACTGCTTAAAAAGATGCGCATTGAGTATTTTCTACATAGAATAATCTTTGTTAGTCTGCGCGCAATGAGCACACAGGTAGGTCATGTATTCTGTTACTGCTGGTGTCTTTTGGGACTTCTCCTTGTGTAATTTGTGGGAGCTGCTAAGAGCGCTAAAAGTAAAACTAACAAGCATGGCCGAGCTGCCGGCTTTGGAGCTGTAACTAGGTTTGAGTTTCGTCGGCTCAACATCCTATGATTCTGGGGCAAATCACCTCATTTTCTCGTTCCACCCAAAAATGCATGTGTCCATCGGTAACGCAACTGGTGTGCGTGTATGAGTTCGCGCTACATAAAACTGCCCCCCCCTTCCCATCCCCCTCCCTAACAAAAAGGACATGCCAGAGCCGTGCCCCACAATCGTTATTACCTGCTGCCTCCTGCTAGGATAAACAATTATTTCGTTTGGAACATCTTCCTGCAGCAGTCGGGATAACCAGGCCTCAGACATCACAATGGAATCGTCATCTCTGAACCCCCAAAGATCTCGACGGCTCTCACTTGCCCTCACCATCACAACGCTCGCCAAACATGGCTTTCCAAACTGCAGAACTTCCGGCGTGACCGGAAGTGCGTGGGGAAATAAAATCTGACCAGTCCCTATTCTAGCCCAATTGCACCTTTGGAGACGAGTGCATGTGAAAGGGTGAGGACTCCACGTCTAAAACAATGCGAAATAGGGATTTGGGCATTTGGCAGTGTTTGAGGAGCTTCCTTGAGCTGCATTTCGGGCACCAAACAAGCTTTACACACGCCCCCTTTCTTCCTCTTCTCCATCTTGCATTATGGGGCATGTAGTTTCCATTGTAGCCCCACGTTATCAACGCAAATCCATGAGAATCGGCACAGGAAAACATAAGATGGAAATAACATAATTGAGGAGTTGCTAGATATTATGGCCAAAAATGAGGTTGATCGTTTTTCAAGTTTGTGCAAGCTTTCTTTTCTGCACGTTTTATGCAGCGGTCCGGAATCTTTCTTTTTCATAAGCACCAGATTAAATTCAAGGTTAGACCTTTTTTCTTGGCACGGGGATGTTAAGTGATTTGTTCAGAATGACAGGATGTTGAGCTGATGCCGAAATTCGAACTTGGTTGCAACACTCTTTGTTGGTGTCCCTCACAGACGAGAATATCTACAAAAACGTGTCTATAATGAAGTCCCTCATTATTATTGATTCGCTCTGGGGTTCGTGTTTTGGAATTAGGAAAGGGAGTTTCTTGGAGGCAGGACGTGTCAGCATCTGAATCTGGCCCCACAGCGAATTCCTGACACTGCAACGGCGCTCTCTGCGCAGGGTGCAGCTGTAATTTATTTTAGCGCTTTGACTACTACATTGATAAAAAGCATTGGCATAACCAATAGGTCTCGCTTTTGGGACCTTATAAGTGTTTAGTTATGCAGCACAATATCCTTACATCAACTGCTGCGTGGCTAAACTCTTATAAGGTCCCAAAGGCGAGACCTATTGGTTATGCCAATGCTTGTTTCCTTTAACAGCAGTTCCGAAACAGGACTTCCTATGCATGGATAGTTAATTATACGTGCTTCGATCATTTTGACAGCAAACCATTTTCAACCATCTTATGTTGCTTTTACATATCTGATTTCTTCTTTATACAAAATTCACCACAAATAAACTTTAGTTATATAAGAAATCTTCACTTTGAGAATTGTGACCAGAAGGTTTTGCAGAGAGTGGGTGCAAGTCTTGAAGGGCGAGACCGAAAGTCACGCTCAAGCACAAAGCTTGCTGGGCTACACGCAGGAGGTTCTGGGGGCATGGGCGTGCAAGCATGCCACCAGAGCCTGCCAGGCACAGACTCTGTCTGTAACCTGTCAGCTCTGTGGGAGGGAGACAGGCCAGCCGGTAATTTCGGAGGACAATTCCTGTTCCCAGAGCCAACTGGGCACTGCATCTAAGGCACTGGCAAAAGGGCATTGCCAGAGGTCTTCCAAATTTTGGGTCACACGCCCACATCCTAAGCAATGAAGGCCTCAGTACAGGCCCATTTCAAGTAATTTTAAACCATATAATCACAGACCTCGAAAAAGCACTGAGACAACATTTTAAGTGGGAGAATCACATTAATCTTAACGATCACCTCACTCTGGCCGGCAGACATCCTTGGCACCGCATCCGGAACCCTTACGACCATGGAGGACGTCCCAGGGCTGAGTTTCAATGAGGACATCATAGCCGATGCCCTAAGATCGACACCATCCCTCCTTACAAATCCCCCTACCACATCATCTGGCGCATCTTCCGATGATTGGACCATACTATCGGAAATGAAAAAGGAACTCATCAGGATCACCATTCACGGAATCATGATGACTGAATACTTGAGGAGTAATATAGCCCCACAAGGTTTGATAGTGAACATAATTCCGAGACTATTTCTGGACGACAAAAGGTTCAAATTAGAGTGGTGTCAAGTTTCGTGGAAATGCACCAAGGATCTCCTCTTTCTCATCAGTCAAACGGCGAAGCGTCTATCAGATGCTTTAATAGAGAAGATCTCCGCTATGGAAGCTACCATGAAAACCGCCATATCCAAGAACAATAAGACAGCGTTCACGACCAAACTCTCGGAAATAAATCAAGAAATGGCGGATCACCATGAGTTTCTACTGAAACAAAAAACAACCAAACTCGAGAAAGATATTGCCAAATTTGTAAAAGAAAAAGTCTACCCCTACTTGAAGGATGATTACAACGGGAAAAAGAAAACCTACTCCTCTGATGAAAACTCAGGGAGCGATACCAGACGTGGATCGGATAGTAGTGATTCCAGTGGGGGAGTCCCACCAAGAAATCCCCGACCACCTCGGACATGGCAACAAGGCTATTACCAAGGCCCAGCCTTCCATGGGCCACCACAGATGGCACCCCCCTGGCAGTACCCCTTCTACCCACAGGGCCCCCCGCAATTCTACCCCCCCAATCTGCCACCTTTTCACGGCAGAGGCTGGGGCAGAGGAAGAGGGCGAAAGCGAGGAGGGCAAAAGGGTGTACAGTGGCAGGACCAGATACCAGCACCAGCAGCAATGGAGACCAGGAGCATGTCATCCAGGGGGAGACGAGCTTAGTTGTCAATCTATCAAAGAGAACCCTGACACCAACCGAAACACGAGTACTAGAGAAAGGTCTTGGCTTTGTTCCCACACCGACCCCAGACCCATTCTAAGAGATGATCGAACTGAAACAATTTTTTAGGAAAATCCGTCTTCGGGCATTCTTTGAAAACCAACCTGAGCTCCCGGATCTTGATACAGGTCTAAGAAAACCCTCCACCTTTACTCCCACTGACGGGATGGTACCACCCGAAGTCCTGACTTTTGAGCGGGCGGTCCTGAGGAGCATGCGTGAGATACCTTCGAAGAAAACCTTCCACAATCTGTCCAATATAGAACGACTAGCAGTCAAAACACTAGGCCAAGACGAGTCGATCGTCATTAAACAAGCAGACAAGGGGGGCGCCACGGTCATTCAGAACTACGAAGACTATGATCGTGAGTGCAGAAGACAATTGACAAATACCAACCATTACAGACCTCTCCTTGAGGACCCAACTAAAAGATTGACAACTACCATCATGGGCCTTGTGATTGAGGGGGAGACTAACGAGTGGATTAGTAGAAAGGAAGCAGATTTCTTGATCACTCCGGATCCTGTTATCCCCTACTTTTATACTCTCCCGAAAATACACAAGGGCACGTCTCCTGTCCCTGGGAGACCCATTGTCTCTGGAATTGGATCTCTACTAGAACCACTGTCACAATTTTGTGATGCGTTCTTCCAACCTTACGTCAAACAGATACCATCCTACCTGCAAGACACCAGGGATGTACTCCGTCTAATTGCAGACATAGATGGCAGAGAGGACACTGACTTGCTTCTTACCCTCGATGTGGAGGCACTTTATACTAATATCCCGCAACAAGCAACCCTGGAAGCAGTGGATTCGCTGATGCGAGAAGAGGAATGGTTATCCCCAACACCAATAACATTCATTATGGAACTGGCCCACATCGCCCTGACCGAGAACTTCTTCAGGTATGAATCCCAGTTATACCATCAAGTGCGGGGGACTTCGATGGGTTCTACCTTCGCGCCGAGCTTGGCCTGCATTTATATGGCTTCGTTCGAGAAGAGGTACATCTACCCTCCGGAGCAAAACCCCTACCGAGAGAACTTAACTCTCTGGCGTCGCTTTATCGACGACATCTTGATTCTTTGGAAAGGGGACCGTCCCAGCTGTGAAGCCTTTTGTGACTGGATTAACTTACAAGACCCCTTCCTTAAATTTACTGGAACCATCTCGGAGACGTCCATACCATTCCTTGATCTCACCATCAATCTGGGACCCGAAGCAATAACCACCACGCTATACAAGAAAGATACGGACAGAAATAGCTTGCTTCTCTACCAAAGCCACCATACTAAAGCCCTGCGAGATAATTTACCCTTTGGGCAATTCCTTAGAATTCGGAGGAATTGTAGCTCTGTCCAAGACTTCAGACAAGAGGCCCGGACCCTACAGCATAAACTCCAGGACAGAGGGTATCCCACCCGGTTGTTAAAGAATTCGTACAAACGAGCATTGAACAACAATAGAGATGCCCTTCTAGAGGTCCACCCTAAAGAACCAGATGACATCATCACCTGTGTCACCTCCTACACCAGGCATTCATCATTTATCAAGAAAGCCGTGATGACACATTGGGGTATCTTGAACTCCACTGGGATGGAATTGGCACGACCACGGTTCGCTTTCAAAAGGACTGCCAACCTCAAGGACACATTGATCCACACTCGCCCTAAGAAATTACAAACTCGACCAGTCAGGACCCTTTGGGATCTTCCCCCTGTCACTGGACACTACAAATGTGGTTCCTGTGTGGTATGCCCCCAAACCATCCAAGGCAGAACAATCGAACTCCCAGGAGATTTCACCTGGACCTTTCACAAACACACCAATTGTAACAGCTCGAGATGTATATACATCTTGGTGTGCCCCTGCAGATTGCTCTATATCGGGATGACAATGCGCCCGGTGAAACAACGGATAATGGAGCACAACAGTAATATTCGATGCTCCAAAACACACACCGGGCTGTATGAACATTGCAAGGAACATAAACATACCACTGAGGACATAAAGTGGACAGTTCTAGAATGCCAACCTGGTATGAATCAGCAATCCCTCTTCAGACTGGAGCAGAGATGGGTACACCGTCTACACACAGATGAAAACGGGCTCAACGATGCGGTGCCCTGGACAATGCTCACTAGATAGCTGACCAATGGACTGTTTTGTCCTTACTATGCCGAACCCAGCCCATAACCATTAAGCTGCCTATTTCCACCTCCCTCTCAAGATGGCACTCACGTTTCCCTCCCTCCTCGTTAGCACGCGAAGCCGTCTTCGTTGTTAACTACCGGCAACACACGGAGCGAGTGAATCTTCTGTGTCCATTATTTACCACTCGTTGCCTGGCAACACGCCGGGGCCACGCCCACTAAACTGGCCACACACACGGGTCATAAGTAGTGCGCCCGGGACGCTAAGCTTTACCGGCTGATCTGCGGCACCGTCCGCAGTGGGAAGGGTAGGTGACTAGACGCCCTACGCCAGGAACTCCGAGGTAAGGCACATATGCTCCATTCTGCGCCCCCGCGTGCGCCTCTTTCTGAGCGCCACGGCGGGACCAAGCCTTAAGCAGTTGAATGGGGAGACGCATTGACCGCCAATCGATAACATGGCGGGGATACTTCCTCCTAACAGGTGGTATCCACCAAGTCCTGGCCCCACCCGGTCAGCTCGAGGAAGCCTCCGTAGTGTAATAAACGGGTAAGGTTGTTCTAAATTTTACCATCACTGTATTATTGCGGCTGGTGTTACGGTTTAATCCAAGGGTTAGTTACCCATACACTGACTCCATCTAGTGTTCTTTTCTGAAACTTCACAAAGACATGTTTGAAGTCTGATTTTCTCCCCACAAATGTTGTCTCAATTTCCACTAGCTATCGCGCATGCTGACAGCACAGTAATAGCCCTTGATTTTCACAGGTTTTTCACTGCATGACAAACTTCCAACCAACTTTGTTGGATACCACTAAGCATGCGATCTTCCTTGAGCAAACCAAAGGCATGCTCACCCACTGTATATTATGACAGTCACAAAACGCGAATGTTTCCACGTTTGTCCATGATGTCTCTCTGGTCTCTCCTTAACAGTACACTTCTCTCTTCTCTCTCCCATTTAGTCCTGGGAAGGGTCCTGAGGAAAGGACTGCCATACGACACCTACCAGGTCGTATACTGGGCCCCCTGATCACGGGGGAGCCCTTGCAAATCATATGAGCACCCCTTGGTCCTGACGAATTGCTCTATAAGCAAGAAACATGTTGACCATCCACTCACCAAGGGTTGAATGAGGCTTACTACCTTGATAGTTCTGCCTCTATACCCCTTGTATTTTTAATAGAGCAGTGAGCCATATCATTAAAATCCCAATTTTTGGACTCCACTGACTCCTTTTATTTCACCCACGCTCACTTTTGCACACTCACATATTACCTCCTTGCATGGTCCCCTTACATCCACACACCCTTTGGCGAAGGAATAGAAGATCCCCGCCAAAGAGCAACAAGTATTGTTGCCCGACAGGCATTGCACTGCCAGCCTGGCGCAGGGGCAGGGTACCGATGATGACGCTGAACGATCACCGGGTGGGATTACAAGTGTAGTCCAACCGGCGACTTGTGTGAGGTACCCCAAAAATTCCAAGAGAGGGTTCACTACACTCACCTTTTTACTGTTTGACCCAACAAGAGAGAGACCAATGACAGTCCTTTAGCTGACTGTAACCGGGGAACTCTGTATTTCTTTTTGTTGATAGTATGTTTTTTGTTAACATTACTACAATCATAAAAAGTCCTTTTAAAAACTCTAATTACCTGGCCGGCCTTGTGATGTAGGCAAGCAGTTATATTAAATGTTATTATTTTCTGCTAGTAAGACTAATAAAAATGGATTTAATCCCAAAAACTCTTTAATGGTGTAGTTATAAACCAAAAACGAAAACAAACATTGGCACTTACCGATAGATATAGTTTATAAATGAAAGGGTCTATTAAGTAATTGATGGGTTTAGGTATACAGAGTGCATTTATGATAATTTACTATCACTCATCCTTGCCCTCATGCATCCATCCATTCATCCACCCATTCTTGAATTGACACTTACACGCAGGCACAAATCCAACATGTGCAGGCTAAATTAAAGGAATAAAAGTAGAAAAAGAATGAATGCTGCCGCCTAAACACAGCAGGTATATGCTTGAAAAAACAACAGGCATATGCTTGAAATAACTCAAATTCAGCCTACCAGGTGATGGCTGACTTGCAGTTGTATTGTGCATACAAGGTTTGAAGTTGCAGTATGGTATGGTCCCAATGTTTAGAACCAACATGGTGGCCACCTTGGAATGGCAAAACAATGATGGATACACTATGGACAGTACCATTCATGACGGGCACCTGGTTAATAGGCAGTGGGTGCATGTGACACAACACACTGTAGATGAAACCAGCAGCCTGCTAGCAGCGTCTTGGGAACTGTAATGTGCTAAAGAAAATCCAGTCCTGGAACGGACGCACATGTGTACAGGAAAAAATGCAGTCACTGGCAGTGCTGTAATAGATGGAACCAGACTCTAAATGATTCTCATGCAGACTACTGTCAGAAGTGGGCTAACCCAAAGAGTGTGTAGATGTGTATTCTCAGTCACTTTTTGGGGGTACAATTATTTAATTAATTAAAATCACAGACTATGTGACAAGAATTTCTTAAAAAGTAAAAATGTGCAGTAACAAAATTAGTTATCCGGTTCTATGTTAAAGGATCTATAATGGTGTTAGCCATTGATTACAGATCATGTCATTAATAAATAAAATACCCTGCTTGCAGATTTAAGTCTCTTCCGCACCTTATCCATAAAGTTAAAAAATGTACTTATCAATATACAGTTAAATCCTGTTACAGTGTAGAAAACAACTTTATTGCAACACCAGGTGCAGGTTTTATTCATCTCAGACTGTAAGAGTTTTTGATGTAATGTCCCTCCCTGTGACCACCGAACAATGCGAGAGCTCATCAGAACATCACATTATTACATATACACCAAATACAATTTAGATTACTAGTAAGCTTGCATAATATAGCAATATTAAAATCGCTGAATTCCAGTGACATTTATAAGAAATACGTCCAGCCTTGGGTCTCAATTTCTTGTCCCAGCAGAAAAACTCAATATCATTATCAGACCAGACTACGTTGTCGCCAACTTTGCATCCTCTGTATGCATATAATACTCATAATATTAATCAAGATTATACAGTGCACATTACATACAAAATTATCTGAGAGTGTTAATAAAAGGCACAATTAATACCAAGGTAAAGCGTTCGCTTTTATCAACCCCAGAAGGATGAAAGAGAGAGTTGGCCCAGACAAGAGGTCAAACTGAGATCTGTAGGTCACATACTGTTCTCTCTCAATAGCTGCATCAAATCACCATATTGTACATTAATACCTACTTGTATAGCACACACCATAGCCGGACCAATATCTATGCACTTGAATGATAAAGCATATTACCTAGCTCTTACAAATATTGCTGTAATTCACCTGCAACTAAAACAAAAAATGGGAGGTTTTATTAACAAGGATCGTACGGCTCTTCCTCCCAAAATACCCAACCTAGTCTTATAACTGTTCTGTTCCTATTACTTATTACAATTCTATCTGGTGACATTTGATTACTTTATGGATTTATAGATTTTGGAGTTCACTAGTATAGGATTAAAAAAATAGCATGATGGGAAATGTGGGGAATTATGGGCCCATCCTTATCACTTTAAATTGGTCAACATGTTTCTGCCCATCCTTTTTTAGCCTGTTGGTCATGGGGCTTTGATCACGACATAAGGGGCCTCCCTCAGTATGCCTTTCAATAGCCAAAACTCGTGGATGTGTGAGGTGATAAGTCAAAAGGGTAAAACGAATGGAAAATCTGTCTGCCACGATATATCAGGTACCATCTTTGAATCTGCTCCAAATCCTTGTGATTGGTTAATCTGTGAAGGCCAGAGACGTGTTGATATCCAATAATGTCATGAAGTCAGTTAAAACTCTTTTTGATAGTCTTGAGTTTGCCTGACAATCCATTCATAATTATATTCCTAATTCAAAGCTGAGCTTGCATATCAAGAATAATGACTAATTGACAACATTTTTGCATGAAGTACGATATATGATGATTTTATACAGCACAATGTTCACTGGTGGGCTTCTTAGCGCTAGACACTAGACCAAAGAACAATACAATTATGCCAATGGAGGGAATTTTCAGGTACTGATGTGAGTCTGGAGCACAGTAAAGACATTGGGTGATTATAATAGCTCTGCCACAGAGTCAGTCTCATGTCAGATGGACCTGATCTAGTCCTAATGGGCTTTCTGTGCCAGTGACCTATCCAGTAATCTAATGACTTCCTTCTGGGCCAAACAAATCACACTAACTTCCCACGGATTTAAGCTACTCTGACATGGCCACCCACTCTAAAAGACACAACTCTCCCGCGTGACAGAGAGCTGTGAAAGATCATTATATTTCGATGAGTAAATTCACACTTTAGTTATACCATAGAATCGTTATTACACGTTTGTGGGTCTGAGGTCGCCTGTTTTACACGGATGGGAAATGAAAGGGATGGAATTAAATCTGCATTATTCACAAAACAAGAGTGGCTCTATATCTTGAACTTTTTGTTGACATCACATTACCATGAGAAAAATAAAAGCAACACTTGGTTCTTACTATTAAAAAAAAACACAAAACATTTCTTTTCAGCGTAAAACAATGAACAACATTCTGCATTTGAAACACTCCCAATTCCTTACTTTTCTTACAAAATATTTAGAAGCCATAGGGATTTCATTTTCTATAGGCGTCGCAATGAATCCTGGGATGGCCGGTCTTCTTAGTGAGGAGAAAATAAAAGGATTAGCCGTAAGTCAGGAACGGAATCAGGCTAATATCAAATGAGGGTGCTTGGCCCATGGTCAGATGGACAACCCGCAGCTTGCCCCTGTCCCGTGGGTCTGCTCAGGATCACAGGCTGGCAGTCGAGCTAATCAAGGAAAAAAAGATGCCATGAACCAGACCCAGTGGAGGCGGGCACCATCCGCCAGCAAACGGCCGCGCCGCATGACGCAACGTTAGGCATGTGCGACGGAACAGCTTGCTGCATTGAGAGCAGCTTAGGTATGGTTCTTCGTCGAGACAAATGAACAATGCTCAGTCACCACACTAGACGACTTTCAGTAATGAAGACCTCGATGGAGAAAAAGTGCAGGACAAACCAAACCGTGGCAAATAAATTCGAGCAATCTGCTGCTCCCATGTTGTGTGTGAGGAGAGGTGGGGCTACCAATAAATCTGACGCAGCCATAAGTTAAATGCACAAAGGTGCACACAAGCATAATCTCAACCTTAAAACAAGCATTGGCATCGCGGCCGTAAAAATAATGCAGCGCGGGAGCGAAATGAAAAAATAAAAATAAAACTAATGAAAAAAAAAGTTGTGTGCACGCGTGACAGAAAAAAAGTGCTATGCACGTCGCGCGTTCTAGCAAGCTGGTGGCCGGAGGTAGCGCTTTTTGAAGCAGCTACTAAATGTCTCACCAGAGTAGCGCATGCTCGGACTCTAGCAAGACCTAAAAAATTATGTACACTGTTAGGACGCAGATATAGCTGGTCACCTGATTGTACCTACTTTACTAAGTTTCCCCATTTAGCCAAAATGTGTGATCCTATGGAAATCACTTTACTCCACTGTGCATTATATTAATTTAAAACCAAATCTGAGACCACCACTGAACACATTCACTTCAGTTATACAAAAAAGCACACACTTATGATTTAATAGGCAACAGTGTTGCTCCATATACAAAAAACATTACTGGACATGAATACAGTGCTCATGACAAAATAATATATCTTGATCTTCTCATATCAGTGCTGTCAGAGTATTGTAGGTGGGGAACAGCTAATGCTGAAAAGAAATAATTTAACCATTATCACTGCAGTGATATAATTTAATATTCTAAAGTGAAATATAAGCATTCAATAAATAATCAATTTTAATCACAGAGACTCTGCCATGTATTTTTTACGTTTGCTGTAGTATTTTCATATTAGATCTTTTGATAGCTGCTTTGATTCTTAGAGCTAAGACAGACCCCCTGAATAGGCTCTGGTCCAGCTCCATGCATCTCCTGGCTTACCCTTCTTCATTTACTTGGTGCACTACAATGCATATATACATGTATTTGGAAGAGAATGAAATCATATTGGAAATTTGTATAATTGGCATTTAATATGTTTAGTAATGATTTTGTCACATTGTGCCTTTGCTGTAACTCATCCAGTGTATGTTTTCAAAATGTATTTGTCTAATTCCTATCTGCATCAGAGCATTTAAAAATGTTGCACAGTAGTGATTCACCAAAATGTGTAACTTAAAATACACCAAATTAAAAATGAAAGTGTCAAGTGCTCACATTATTGTCAGTCCTGAGCATTAGCGGAAATGTTAACCACAAATGGCACTGTTTGCAGTAAGTTTTACCATGAATGGCGCATAATTACACATACTGGTGAAATCGCATAATTTTGAGAGTATTCCCAGCATTACGATAATCATACAGGCATAATGTAAATTTCCCCCAGTCCTAGTTAACAGTGATTGCCTCCACACATTTTTCTTAATCAGACTTTATGCATATTTGCAGATAACTAAAAAAAATGTAATATCTAAACTGAGTTTATTGAGCAGTAATCAGTGAATAATTGCACAATCATCAAACTAGTCAACATGTTAAACGCAAAAATGGAGAATAGTCTCTTCAAGTGTTTAGCAAATCACCCTTGAATCACAAAGCATTATTCCATATGGTTAGTGCTTGTGAAATAATCAGAAGCCCATTTTCTAGTCATCGTCAGATCATCAGGAACAGTTTCCTCTTGTCAAGTAATCAAATACTCATCCTGAGATCATCAGGATCAATCACATCTTGTGAAGTCATCAGATACTAATTTTCAAGTCATCCTCAAATCATCAGGCTCAAGTTTCTACACTCTACTGATGACTTCAAGAGCTTGATGATGTCTGATGATGTGAAAATGACTTCTAGAGTAATTGAATCATCATCCAAAGACTCTGGGATGGCTTCTAATGTAATCCTGTTTGGGGCCCTTTGGCTCATATGTGTGTATTGCAATAGGTCGTACTATGGGAAGCCCCTTTAGGGAACGAGTCGTAAGGCGGCTAGCTTGGAAGGGTACTATCAGGCAAAGAGCGGGAGCTTCCCAGTCCATCTGCAGGAGGAGAGGGGATGCTGATGCATCGCAGTTACTCACTGCTCACCCACTCCCTCTACTCTTCCCTGGCTGTGGTGCTTTAAGTCGACGCTTCTGTCTTTCCTCTTTTTTAGCTCCCTTCCACCTCCCTGAGGTGTACAGTGATGAAAGCTTGTACTATGAATGCGTAGTAACCCTGAGGGCTGGATGACCCACTTGGCCTACAAACACAAACCTGTGTTGTGCTATCACCACACAGAACCCCACGCACACACAATTTGCATGTCCTTAGAGTTGTAATAATGCACCACCTTCCACGATGGAGCCTGAGAATGGACGGTTATCGTGTCCTCTCCTCTCATTGCTTTGACAAGCCCATGTCACCTCTGACCTCTAAGGAGGGCTTTGAGGGGACGGAATTTGTCAAGTGGGGGAGTAGTGTTGTTGTGGGTATACCTTTGAAAATCATACGCTGTGGCTGGATCTCCTAAGCAGGTCTGGTGGTTGTTTGTAGCTGGGCTGTCTCTGTCAGAAAATATCGTTCATATTGTTTGCATTGCAGAACAATTTGCTAGTCTGTTACATTGTTAATTCTGAGGTCTGGTTTGAAAAGAATAAAACTGTGCTGTGAAGAAATTTGTATAAAAGCCCTGTACGCTCATAGAACGCTCACGCACACACATGCCCAAATTCAGTGTTCATAATGAGATTGCGTGCATACACGTCTTATGTGATGCCTACTAATCAATGGAAAGAACTTTGCAGAACACCTCTGCATTGATTTCACCTGAGTGACTGACCTTGGTAAAAGGGTTTGAATCAGCCACCTCGAACTTCTCTCTATCACTACCTGGAATGTAGAAGGGGCATTGAGAAATGAATGGCCACCATGTGGTTATGCTAGGTATGAAAACACTGGCCCCCATCGATTGAGTGATTGGTACTACCCGCAGCACAAATGCACTTTTTTAGGTTTTGCCTGCACAGCGTGTACGCTTACAGCTGCTTTTCGGTGTTTCCAACCCTCCTCACACCCCCTCCATCTAATTCACTGTTTCTGTAATTTATATTCATCAACTGCTCAGCAAGCTAAAACTTTTATTTTTAAAGTCCATGAATAACACATAGGCGAAACCTAATGCAGTTCCCAATGCTTGTTCTATACAGGCGGAATAGTTTTCCATTAGAGAAAGTCTGCTACGCCCAAAATGAATATAGGATTACTTGTGAGTCTTCCACGTTCAACGGACATACTTACTGGCACTACATCTGAGTGTGTACCATGGGTGAGAAACCATTTAAAACTTTTGTGAACGCCCACAAATGTATGACAAGACGGAAGCTCACTACCTTCCTAATAGCCTTGTCATGCCTTTTACCTATAAAATCTTCCATCTGCGGGCATAAATATCCGCAGAGTCGATTCTCTGAATCTGGACATTAGATGCTTTGCTGGCTGCAGTGGCATTTTCGATCACCTATGTAGATGCGGAAAATAGTTTGTAAATCAGGCTTTTAACCTGTTTGATGCTTCTAAATGATTGAGCCAGCTGATATAGCATCTTTCATAAAAAGGAGCTCTTATTCACACAAATGGTTAATTGCACCACGTAAAATGTAATTAATAAGGTGTTTATCGGGTGCCAATTCAAAAGAGAAGGGATGCATCTAAATCCCATACTGTATTACTTCTTGAGAGCATATCTTGTTATTCACAAAAACCTATGGAGTTAATTTGGAAATATTGCAAATTATAACTTTTTGAGCATACTGAATGTTGGAAATGACCCTTTTTGCAGGGTTTTCCCCAAACGTTTTGGTTCTTCCTCCTATTTTTTACTGACCTGTTTGTGTTGGTTTTAGGACTCTGAGCACTTTACCACTGCTAATCAGTGCTAAAGTGTACATGCTCTCTGTGTAAATTGTGTTAGGGATTGGTGTTTCCATGATTGGGTATTTACTTGTTAGACCCTAGTAAAGTGCATTGAGTGTGCCAGGGCCTGTAATTAAATGCTACTAGTGAGCCTGCAGCACTGACTGTGCCACCCACGTGAGTAGCCCTAAAAAGGTAACTCAGACTTGCTGTTGCAGGGTCTGCGTGCAGTTTGTAACTGCCACGTCGATTTGGCCAGTGCATACACTTGCCAGTCCCTAAGTTTTCCATTTTGTACATGTTAGTCACTCCTAAGGTAGGCCCAAGGTACCCCTGTGGGCAGGGTCCAGTGTATGTGAAAGGTAGGACATGCCCTGGTGTGTGTGGCATGTCCTGATAGTGAATTACAGCCTATTTCATTTTTCACTATTGCAAGGCTACCTGTTTCCCATTGGACAGCATGGGAAGTTTGTTTATAACATCTTATAAACATAACTGGCCCTGGGAACTAGGTAAGAAAATAACATTTAGTATGCCTGATAGCAGAATCTAAAGATGTATCTTTTAGTGAAGGTGATTTTTACATTCTGTGGTTGAAAGTACCACTTTTAGAAAGTGGGTATTTTCTTGCTCAGGCATCCCGTGTGTTTCTTTTTTTGGAATGTGGATTGCCTGTCTGGGTTTTGGATGACTGAAGACTGGGGAGCAAGAGTGGCTCCAGATAGTCTAGGTGGGTCAGGAAAGAGCTGAATAGACCTGGGCTGTGATGGGGGAAGGGGGGGATATTTCCTTGTACCTCAAAGGGCCTGGTCTGCCTCTGACAATGCCGTCTCCACCTCCTGCCAGGACATCACACCAGAGAAGGCAGAACTAGTTCTGGCTGGGCACAGACACTCTCTGAGTAAGAGATCAAAGGATTTTGGGATATAAATATTGGGGCCCAGACCACTGAACTTTAGAACTCTTTTGGATCAAGAAGACTGCCAAGAAGAAGAGCTGGCGACGCTGTGAGGAGGGACTACCACTTTGCTGTGTGCTTTGCTGTGTTGGCCTGCAGTGGCTGCTTCTGTCTTGGGAAGTGAAAGGGCTGGACTGAACTTTCTGCAATCTACTTTTGTGAATTTCTCCAAGGGATTGAAGTAAAGCTTACCTCCTGTTCAAGAAGTCTCAGGAACAGCAAAGACTTCAAACTCTTCTGCCCTCAGCACTGGGGACTGTGTGTTTTGTGCTTCAATAGAAGAAAAGCAACTCGGCGGCATCTACGATGTCGCTGAGGACTCCATGTCCTGAAGGCACCACAGAGGGCACCGCCGCACCACAACCCTGGTCTCACCAATGACGCCTGCCGATGCCTCCACCGAGCCGCTGTTCGCACCGCGACAAGTGGGCTCCGCACTCTGCACCTCCTCGCTTCATGACAACACCTTGGCACCGCAGAGGGCATCACCGCAATGCCGCACCATGACCCTGCTCTCCCCGACGACGCCTACTGATGCCGCCACCAAGTGGCTGCTCGCACGGCAACCTGTGGGAACCGCACTCTGCACCACCTTGCTTCACGACAACACTTTGGCCTCCCCGATGACGCTCCTTCATGCTGAAATCAACGCTGCTGTTTGCACCATCGTTTGATAGCACCGCTCGTAAAGTTACATAACGCACCACACTCATCTCGCACCGCACATTGGCCTACCGACGCAGGCGCCATCGACTCTGGTTCGTCAGCCGATGACAGTGCTTCAGCAGCGATAACAACGCTGCTTGCAACAAAACCCACCAGCACCGTGACGAGCACCACCTTCATCTCACACCGCGACCCTGGTCTCTTTGACGACGCCATCTGTAGCCGCCACCGAGCCGCTGCTCACACCGCAACCTGAGGGCACCGCTGCACTTCACACTGCAGCACCCGACGCCAGCCGATGGCAGTGCTCCTGACTCCAACAGAGAGGCGATCGACCTGCAACACGTGTGACTTCGAGGGCCCTGACAACTCCTGCACCGACAACTCCTGCACCGACCTCCGGAACTGACGCCTGCGGACGCTGTGTTTTCGGAAGCTCAACGAGAGGTCGCCAACGCCCTACATTTCTAAAAGATATTGTTCGTGGGTCTTCCCGACACTGTAGCTGGCCCGCTACGCTGCGGTCATCCAAAACTGTTTGGATTTGTTTGCTCACGATGCTGTGATAACCCCGGACGGATCGACATCAAGGAACTGTTTTTTAAGCATATTTCGATAACTGTGGATTTTTTAATACTGTACTGTGGATTTTTATCATTTTTGGTCTTGTCTTAAATATATAACAATATTGGATATTTTTCTAAACTGGTGTGGTGTCCTTTTGTAGTGCTTACACTGTATTAGTGTTGGTTATGTGCAAATGCTTTATACACTGCCTCTAAGATAAGCCTGACTGCTCGTGCCAAGCTACCAAGGGGGTGAGCAGGGGTTATTTTAGGAGTGTAACTCCCTTATGCTGACTAGCGTGGTGTTTCCTGCCTGGCATTGGCACCTGTCCTATCCTGCCAAAAATCCCATTTCTAACACTGAAACAGTAAAGCTTTGAGTGTTGATATATCCCTTCCACTTAAAGACACCCTGAAAAAACTAGAGTGTTTGGGGTACTTTTCGATTTGAATGTGTACTAATTCTAGACTTTTATTGAGTACCTTTAGGTGAATTTTGGACTGGAAAATGCCATTAAGCATGTTTGTAAATAACGACTTTTCTCACCTTCCCGCTGACCACCACCCCTGACTCACCTTTAACACTCACCAAAACTCTATCATAATCAAAAACAGAGAAACACCTGTTAGCTGGTGGGATTTCGGTAATTTTGAGTTCCATTCTCATTCATACATGTCCCTGGAACTGACATTTATAATTTATAAACCACAATGTGTTATTTGTGGCACAGATTACTTTTCACATAGAAGCCCATAAAACTGTGAATCAGACCCTGAATACGTAATATTGCACTGAAGGGATTAGAAAGACATTTTTTTTGTTAGCAATGCAATACATTTTGTTATGTCAACCTAAATCGGATTATATGTATTGTGCAAATTATCTGCTGATGACCCCTTTATTCTGCTGCTTTTTTTACATCTCTCCAGAGACGTCATCACCATTGCTGATTTACGAAGATGAAAGAGACCCCCAACACCCATACCAAGAGTGGGCCAGACAGAGCTTTTCTACATGACTGGTCAGTCTCTCCTCAGGACTCCACTGAAGCAGCCAAGATCCTCTCCATGGAACAAGGATAAGGAATTTGATTTATTAAACTATTAGCATGTAGACAACCCTCTTTTTTCCGAGTTCATACTCTGTGAGGCACACAGGCTTCAACCTATGATGAGCATCGACGTACATAACACAGAAAGCAGGAAGACTTGTAAAGTTCAGTGCAAAAAAGAAACCTTAACATATACAACAGCTGATCTAGAAGTACAGCCAATGATCAGAAGACACTGGAAGTATGCATTTGTGCGACCACAACATTATCGCACAGTTATAGATTTGCCGCTTGTGCCACATAATTCATCGTCTGCTGCATAATCTGCAGATTTTAACAAAAAATAAAATAGCTTCTTGCTCAAACGTTTCAAAAGTTACTAAAAATTCAGCAACACGTGTTAGCGTGCAGTGGAAGGCCCTTTGCAAAGGTTGACTGGCCACTTTTCTGTTGCTTATTGCTATATGCGAGTATTTTACCGGTATTAAGGGTGTGCAGCCAATACCCAGGCAATGTTAACATGTGTACAAATGACAATATAATGAGGTAAAACTATCACAAAACGTGCCGAATTATGTTGCATAAATTGCCTTGTTGTACAGTTCACTCAACCCTGTTGCATAAATTGGCTTCCCCCTGCTGCATAATTTCAGTGGCCCTGCCTATAATGATCCACAATGGCAGAAGGATAATCAAAAGCAGCAATTATGCAAATCTCTGAAAGGGAAGTCCCTCAGCCTTCAGGAGAACAAATCCTGAAAAAATGGAATAGATTAGGAGAATGGACACTGAGTCAAAGTTGCTGTGGTGGGTCCTGGCAAGACCAAAATTCACAAAGAAGCACAAATTGTGTGCCCCAGGGGGACCGTGGAGAGAAAGAGAGTCCTATGGTTAAACCAAACATCATCCTGCAGTGGGGCTGTTGTCACTCTTTAAACCTGCCTGATTGGTATCTTTGCCTCCCTTTGAAATGCAGGCTGGGTGCTGCTTGTACAGTGAAATGCAGACTGGTGGCTTCAAACAGCATTCCATTTTTCCCTAATGCTCTGCTTGCAGTGCAAGTTCACACCTGCACTCGAAAGAGCACATTAATTGGGGAAATATGCACTGGCCCCCTCTGTGCCTGGCACCCCGATTTCAATGCAAGCTGTGGCAGAATCCTTGCAGTGCACCCTATCTATAACGCAGGCACTGATAGGAGTTTAGAAGGCATGTAGCTGTACTGCAGTATTTGCATATTTAAAGTGTATACGTATTTTCCCGGTAGGCCTTAACAAACAGTAAAACGTTCATCATTTTGTGCAATTTTGTGAGCCCAGAAGCTGTTGTCCACCTCTTAAGTCAGCAGCAGCCTGTTCTTGCAAATAACGATGACATGCTAATTAGTATGGCTTGACGCCATTTCACCAGCCGCTGGGAAGTGGTGTCTTTCACATGGCTTTACTAATACCCTCCGAATGTACTGTACAGATACTGCCAAAAGGGAGACTGAGAACATTATACTTCTAAAGGCAAGTATAAGAGCACGTTAGATGCATGTCACACTCTTTTGGGGCTGACTGTATGAAATATACTTTGTACAGTGTTGTAAGGATACACCTAATCCGAACAAGAGCAGGTGCTAAAAGACGACTAATAAAGCATTGCAAAATATAAATAGCCATAGTTTCCTATCTCATCTACATTAACTTGAGCTGAAATAGAAGAGCCATTCTCACCTCTCGAAGTTCATCAACAACCTTAGCAGACTAAGGAGAATGTAAACAAAAACAGTAGTTCTGTCCGGTGTAGATAACAATGTCTTATACAAGCAATTCAATTATCTCAGTTATTTTCAAAAGTTCATGTCTGAGCAATTTTTAGACATGGGGAACACACAAAGAACACAAAAACAACACTGGTTGATGTGTATTACATCTTATATAAATTCCATCATTTATATATACTCACATATTGGTAAAAAGCTGTCAACACAAGGTGAAGTTTAAGGTGCTACGTGATCAAGTGACATATTGTGCTCAGTGATAAAGTGCATATTATGTACAGGGTGATTAAAATATTTAGAAGGGAGGCCAGAATAGGAGAAAACAATGACTCTACTGCTTTATCCAAATCAATCTTTCGAAGGCAAAGCTTTGATCTGGACCCAAAGGAATTGTTGATTTTCAACTCAATATAAGCACTATTGAGTGGTCAATGCGGGTCGTCATCAGGACAGTGGTGGGTGAGAGGGATGACAGCCTACAGGTAACCAGAGTGAATCCTGGTTTGCTAGTCAACAATACCCGGCAGGGATCGGGTTTATGTAGCCATGACCCTATCGTGTTAATTCAAGGTATATGGTCAAAGTGGGAGCAGGATAATTTACTGACACCGCTTTCCGGGATATCCGAAACGCACATGGGTGCGCATGAATCTGATTTAATACAAGACAAGTTTGAAAGTTGAACGGCTAGAGGCATTGGCAGGCGTTGGCAAGCATGAGCCTGCAGCGTCTTGACAGGACTCAAGTCTGCCAATACCTCTAGCCGTTCAACTTTCGAACTCGTCTCGTATGAAACCCAGTCAGAAATTGACCTCATTGGAGAGTCCCCCCAGCTTCTCAAGGCAACAACATCTCTCTAACAGGGGACTTGGGTCCGGATAAAAACAAGTCCAACCACAGCAACGACTAAAGTGTCAACTGAAACTGTTCTCAAGCAAGGCTGCAGGTTGGCACCTCTTCTTTTCATTTTGTACACGGTCGACTTGGGTAAAGCACATGTAGGTGCCAGTTGGATAACCCCAAGGTTAGGCAATCCTGAAGTATGAAGATGATAATGTAATCATGGACCACTCCAGAAAAGGCCTAGAGAGAGCCCTCAGTGCCTTCCATAGTTACAATCAAGTGACCAAAATAGTATTCTTTGGAAAATATGCATGCAAGAAATTCAGGGAGCTTGGATCATCCAAAGCCTGATATGCCTAAATGTCCGTCTTCACAGCCCAAAGACAGAACCGATATTAAAAGTCCTTTGAGCATAATTGATCGCATCTCTAAACCACCGCCATTTAGCCTTCCCCATGCACTGGACATGAATCTAATGAACTCTCAAATCATAGTATGCAAAAAAATCTTTAATGCTCCTCAGCAGGCCAGAAAAGCAAGCTGAGACTGGAGCTGGGCCTTAGAATTCCGGATCTCACGTGCCTCGGGGACCTAGTAAAATGCTACCTTAAGAAGAACCTACAGAGCCCGGAGTCCATTCTCAAAGCATAACTTAAAACAGTTTTTGAAGAAGAGGACTTCCCATGGCACTCCCAGCTCACAGTGGTAACTAGCTGTCTGAACATTGTGACCGCTAATCTAGACAACCGTCCTATACTTTTTTCACCATGGAAAAAAGCAGTGAATCAGCAAGTCATGAAAACGTCACTCGCACGGCTCTAGCACAGAACCATCTTCACAGCAAACCTGCCGGAAACTATAGAAGAAATGGCACCGCAAACAGACACCAGACAGCTTCACAGCCCACAAGAACGCCATCCGCAGGCACCCTCACCTCATCAGATCTGCCAAAAGGGCCTCCTTCAAAGACCGCCTAGACAACAATGTACACAGCAGCAAAGAGCTCTTCAATATCGTGAAGGAACTCTCCAACCCCAGCTCCAACACCAACGAGATATCATAATCGCAAGACCTGTGCAACACCCTGGCCACCTTCTTCCATGGCAAATTCGCAGACATCCACGAAAGCTTCAACAACCTGACCGCACGACAGCCACCGAGTCCTCCAACCTCATGACCACCACCCACATCGATCCCCTGCTCACCTGGACCAACATAAACAACGACGACACCATAAAAATCATGAACACCATCCACTCCGTCTCTATGTCAGACCCATGCCCACACCACATCTTCAACAAAGCTAGTGCCACCATGACACCCCATCTCCCCAAGGCCATCAACATCTCCTTCGAGACCGGGCCCTTCCCAGAGTGCTGGAAGAGCACCGAGGTCAACGCCTTACTCAAAAAACCCAAGGCTGACCCAAATGACCGCAAGAACTTCTGATCCATCTCCCTGCTCCTGTTCCCGGCGTAGGTCATCGAGAAGACCGTCAACCGACAACTGACTCGCTACATCAAAGAGAACAGCATCCTGGAGCCGTCCCAGTCTGGGTTCTGCAGCAACTACAGCACCAAAACTGCCCTCATTGCCACCACCGACGACATCATGGCCCTGCTGGACAACGGCGAAACTTTGGCCCTCATCCTCCTGGACCTATCAGCTGCCTTCAACACTGTCTGCCACCGCACCCTGCGCACACCCCTCCACGACGCAGGGATCCGAGACAAGGCTCTGGAATGGACCACCTCCTTACTCACTGGCAGAACCTAGAGCGTCCGCCTCCCCCTTTCCGATCCGAAGCCACCGAGATCATCTGCAGCATACCCCAAGGATCATCCCTCAGGTCGACATTGTTCAACGTCTACATGGCACCGCTCACTCACGTCGCCTGACTGCACAACCTCAACATCATCTCCTACACCAACGACACCCAGCTGATCCTCTCCCTCACCATGAACACCCTCACCACCAAATCCAACCTCCACGAAGGAATGAAAGCCGTCACCAAGTGGATGAAAAACAGACGCTTGAAGCTGAACTCGGACAAGACAGAAGTCCTCATCCTCGGCTCCACCCCCTCGGCCTCGGACAACTCCTGGTGGTCGACTGCTCTGGGAGCAGCACCAACACCCACCGATCATGCACGCAACCTGGGGTTGATCCTCGACTCAACACTCTCCAAGATCAAGCAAGTCAACGCCGTCTCGTCCTCCTGTTTCAACACACTCCGCATGCTCCGCAAGATCTACAGGTGGATCCCCACCAAAACCAGAAGAACGGTCACCCAGGCCCTCGTCAGCAGCAGGATGGACTATGGAAACACCATCTATGCAGGAGCCTAGGCCAAACTCCTGAAACGACTACAACGCATATAGAACACCTCTGCACGCCTGATCCTCGACATCCCTCACCACAGCCACATCACACCCCACCTGAGAGACCTGCACTGGCTCCCTGTCAACAAGAGGATCACCTTCAAGCTCCTCACCCACGCACACAAGGCAATCCACAACACCGGACTGGCATACCTCAACAGACGACTCACCTTCTACACCCTGAACCGCCAGCTCCGCTCTGCCGACCTCGCCCTCGCCACCGTCCCCCGCATCCGAAGAGCGACTACTGGTGGCAGATCGTTCTCTCACCTCGTCGCCAAAACCTGGTACACCCTCCCCATCCTCCTACGGCAGACCCAGGACCTACTTACTTTCAGGAGGCTACTCAAGGCCTGGCTATTTAAGCAGTAACAGCACCCCTCCCCCACCCCCCTCAGCACCTTGAGACCCTCGCGTGTGAGTAGTGCGCTTTACAAATGCTCTGATTGATTGATTGACAGCATTGAAAGCCTCCTATATCCTGGAGAAGGCCCAGCCATACCTTCATCAAGCTCTCTAAGCTCCAGCACGTAGGAAAATCATGTACATGAGGAGTCTTGCCCTGTCAATTGCAGACTTTAACCCAGCCTACGTGCGGAGAGTGATGCAAAACCTTCTCGATTATGCAGCTCTCACAGAGAATCTTGGTTCCACCTGCTGTGTTTCTGTCCCGAACTTGCCAACGATTGAAATCGTCTATTGGCTCCTTTAGTCGGGTCAGTGGAATTAGGCATTGCGCAGAAGCATCAGACATGTGTTTCTCCACCAATTCACTGCACACACTTGCAAAGTTGGGGAAATTCACTAGTTCTATGTGATCTGCCCACTCAATGTACCAACAGGATGAGAACTGGTCAGATTCTGCAGAAAGGCACTGTATCAGTGCCTTTCCAGTCACTTCAGACACTTGTCAGGCTGGGGAAACTTTGAAGGTGTTATTCGGCCTAAAATGAGATAATAACCCGTTCTCTCTTTCACAAGTGATTTAAAGTGGCTTTTTATCCATCAGCTGACAATTGCCTTGGTATTAGTCATTCAAATGTTGTAACACAAGCATTTTGCACTTATTGTACACAACTAGTTCCCTGAAGGTTGCCTAGAGTACCTAGGGCACATGAACTGTAGAGTTAGTGGTTACAATGTTTTTTATTCTGGAAAAAAAGGGAAACTTTTAATGTTGTGTTTTTATGCTGCTATTTTACAGATTGTATTATTTTACACAAATTTAAATTTGTATCTTAATGATACATGGGAAATTGATGTGCACTGATTTTTACATTCAATGATGTTAAGTAATTAAACAAGAATAACATTTACTTACTATATGGCAAAATAGAAATATCTATATTTTTCCATATCATCTCTATTAGCCTACGTTTTTTTCCAGAACTATGTTTTCTTCCTCAGCATCAACCTTAACTCAGTTCAATTCCATGTTAAATGTTATATTACCATTCAAATCATAATGGTATAGAGACAATGAGTATTTAAGGTTGTGTCCCCCAACACTGGTCATTCTTACAGCTAAAGATATTATTAAGTATTTTAAAATTCTCTGTCATGATCAGCATTGATGCTGCTCCTCAAGAAAGGGAAGATGCCTGGATTTATCATCCCAACTGCACCCCTTACAGACTTCTTTAATCATCTGGTATCAAGGATGAAAGTTCAGTGTGCTTATACAGCAAATTTCATCAAAAATCTAGAAACCTTGCTGTCCTATTGAAAGACTAGTGCAATTTATTCAAAGGAAGATCTGTATTTATGTGGTCATTGAGCTACAGAATCACAATCTACAGGAAACTGGGTTACTGGTTAGGGAGGGGCAAACCTACTCAAGCAGCAACCACAGTTTCATGTCAAGACTTGAGGCTAGCATTATGCATAACCTTTTATTGCCACTCAAAACTGTAGCACTTTATAGCATAACTCCACTGCTGTCTATATAAACCCGAACACAGCAGCCATCTTTCTCTTTTATTAGCTGCTCTTGTCAGTTAATATCTGTTAGCACTTGCTTTATTTTTTATATATATGGTATTATTGTTTTTATGATAATTATATTTAGCCTACCGTATTTTCCGGCATATAAGACGACTTTTTAACCCCATAAAATGTTCTGGAAAGTCGGGGGTCGTCTTATACGCCGGGTGCCAAATTTGACTGTATGTTTTCTTGCATTTTTTACATAGCGCGGACTTTACCCGAAGGTGTCAGAGCGCTTTACAGTAGGAACAGTACTGATACAAGAGGAACAATTACAAATGAACAAATTACAAAAGCAAACGTTAAGTTACATGGATCAAAAGTGACAATAGTGAGCAACCAAAATACATGAGGTAGCAATCGGTACATTCCTGGAGAAAAAAGTGATAAGTGTGCAGGTTACAAAAGCGTACAAAGTACGAGCCAACTATGCAGGACTGCGTTGGACTGCGCTGGAAGTGGGGGTAGTCTTATACGGCGAGTATAGCACGAAACCTACATTTTATCAAGCAAAGTAGGGGGTCGTCTTATACGCCGGGTCGTCTTATACGCCGGAAAATACGGTATATTGTTTTAATGTTATGTTATATGGTTTATATATTAAGATGTTTTTGTTTTTTAAAATCACATACTTGGCTTTATCCCAATTTACAGGATTAATTTAGTAGTTGTGATTAATTTAGTTAAGCAAAATCTGGTGAGGCAGGTAAGATGTATATATAAATATATAGATAATTTTTTTCATGATTTAAAAGTACGTAGGTAAAACAACAACAGAAGCAAACGTTTACATGTACCTCCCGCTGTGTCGGTTTTCAAAGGATCATGGAAATGTAGGAGCTTCGTTGTTTCGTGGAAGAGGACTCATCGAAGACAAGCCCTCAGAGGCACCCGTAGATCAGCGACATTGTGCATTGGGTACGTGCTAGCGTAACTGATTCAGGTGCGGCCATCTTGAGCTTACGGGTTGCTAGGAGAGCACTTCTCTTGCAACCCATGAAATTGTAAGTCTAGCGGGAGAGCGGATATTAAAAATAAATTAGATAAATAAAAAAGGAGGTGAAAGCTTTACGCAGCGAAGTCTCTTCTGCGTGCAGCAAATTTAGCATACAGGGTTTCCATAGAGACGTGTTCTTGGGAACCCTGTCAGTTGAAGAGATTTTTATTGTTGCAATACAGTCAGGTTTGCATCGACACACTCGGCCCTGAGAGTTCATACAAAAAGAAAAAAGAAAACTCAAAAACAAACATATTTGATTTTGAAGTAGATTTTAGGGAGAGAGAAAAAACAAAAACAACAAGGATTTTAAGAGAGGAACAAGAGAGACTGAGGTTTCACCAATATGAATACAAAGGGCGTATCTATGCAAATGGAATCAAACAGTGATTTGGTTAAGAAATCGGTACAGGAAGTGGTAAGAACATAGGTTAAGGAGACTTTGGGTTCAGTTTTTAAGCGAAAAAGAAAGGGAGCAGATGTTTCTCATGACGAGTTTTGGTCATTGGAGGAGGAGGAGAACGAACAAGCATATATAATGTCAGGAAAAAGGAAAATGAAGAGGAAGAACGTAGAGAGAGAATAAGATGGGTTTGCAGCCTGTCAGAGAGGTGGTCTTAGCACCACACAAAGAGAAGGTGCTCAGCGCAGCACACAATAGGGTGTCCTTAGTGGCACACATGAGAATCAGGAAGGACCTGATGATTATAATCCATACAGCCATGATGTTGAGAATTTTGATGAATTTGGTTTGGACAATTTGGATACTGACGTTTGGGATCGGGATTATGAAAAGGAAGAAAAGATCAGGAAAGAGAAAGGATTGGTAAAAGACCCTCAGGGCATTGATATGTTCAGTCCAGATTTAACAAGGCACCCAAGAAGGGCAGACTGGTGGCCGCTTGTGCATGTTGAGGAGTGTATTCACCCAGTATTAAATAATAAAGCTTGTGTGACCCCAGATATAGATCTGGAACTGATTTGTTTATTATTCAAGATGGGTTATGATCCCAGGAAGGACACTTAAACAGTGCCAGGATAGTTTGCTGGATTTTATTGGTCCACTTGCAAAGATTTTGGATATAGCGGAAGAGGCCAAAACAAATGCAGTCTCTGTGGATACTGAGCTCTTAAGAGCTTGGTCTCAAAGAGTGGTGTGTTTCCTTAGGAATGCAAATGCAGCCATTATGGAAGAGAGACAGAAAGCAGTCTTCATGCGTATAAGCCCTAAATTGGGGGATTTTGCTAGAAAGGAACCTAACGAGGATACAAATTTCAATTCAAATATTTATTAAGATTTGGCACTCATATGAGGTCCACATAAAATACATACAGATTAATACATAAACATTTAAATATAGCCAAAATCGTTCCACAGACAGAAGACAGAATAAAATGGCAAGATGTTTCCTGAAAAGTACAAAAAATATACGAGGGACAATAACTGTCAACATGTTAAAATACAAAATAAAATGTCGAATTCATCCTCAGCAGAGTATTTGATTTTAGCAGCAAACGGAATTTTATAAAACATATCCTATCCAAACCAGGAAGCAATACAATAGCAACAGTGCATATGCAAAAAAAAATGCAATCCAGTATCTCACTTTAACTGAGACTTTAAGCTAGCAACAGAGTGGAAGATGGAAAAAGAACACAGCAACTCCCTCTTGTGCAAACAGCAGCAAAAACAGGATTAAAATATACACGAGAACTCCTTAAAATAATTAAAGCGTTTTAAACACACTGCTTCATTTTTTGGGCAGAATAGAAAGTCGCATGCAGGAGTTACATTTCTGACACCATTTTGTAAGAACATTGACCGTAGCCAACGACGGCTGCTCGAGGTCAATGCGGGACATGCAAACAAGACATGATCCAAGGTCTGAACACTCAAATTGTAAAAATTACAGATTTTTTCATTACTCAGATTTGGGGACCAGTGTGCAGTTAAATCGTTTAAAGGTTGAATATTCATGCAACATAGTGTGAGAAGCCTTCGGGTTCCATGCTGTAAATTCCAGTATACATATTTTTGAGAAGTTTTTGGTGTATTTGTCCTTGCAATTAACTCTAGTCTCTTTTTGGAATTACAGAATTCATTGTCTCTATTAAAACTAATCTTACTAATAGAGGTTTTAAAGAAAGATTTAAATTCTGAAGGAAGAAGAGTATTTACTAAATGTTCTTGTACAGAGAAGTTTTTTTGTGCAATAAAAAAATCATGATAAAAGGAATAATTACTTGCCCGAACACCAAAAACTTCTTGACACATGATCCCTCTTAATGAGTCTTGCTCGCTATTTTTCAACTGGTATCCCAATGCAAAACCCTAGCTAAACCTTGAATGTAAGAGCTTATTAGGCCAAATTCGAACCTAATAGCAGCCGTTGGAACTAAAGTATTAACCCATTGCATGCTGATGACGGAACCGCTCCGTCATCAGCTGCGGTGGTGCTGTGCTGATGACGGAGCGGTTCCATCATGGCCTGCCCGACGCGGATTCCGCGCCTGCGCTGGGCGATCTATTGAGCGGGCGGGGCCATGACGGAACCGCTCCGCCATCAGCACAGCTCAACCGCGGCTGGTGACGGAGCGGTTCCATCACCAGTATGCGGCCGCCGCGCGGCGGCCCCGCCCCTTAGCACTGCGGCGGACTAGCCGCCGCAGTGAAGGGGTAACAATTACACATTTCGTGTAATAGCTGACCTTCGATTCTGTCCAAGAAATTCCAATCTTTGACAGGGATGGATTCAATGGCATAAAGAAGCGTTGATGGAATTTTTACTCTAAAAACCATTAATACATGTAAAAAAATGCCTTCTACCCATAGCCTTATAAAAAGTACGCAAACCGCTGGCGTGCGATACTGCTTTAGATGCGCTGTGTTCAATATGGAATTTGTTCTTTATGCTACCTGCCATTAGTTTCCCTAAATAAGGATATGAGTCTACAACTTCCAATTTTTCAGAACCTATGTGCCAATTGAAATTTTCTGTTTTTCTTACATTTCATAACAAAAATTTTACTTTTTGAAACATTTATTTTCAAGAAGTGATCGGCTGTATAGTTCTGAAATGAAATCAGCTTTCTGTTCAACCCAATAGGGGTTAAGTCCATTAGTACAATATCATCTGCGTAAAGGAGGCATGCAAATGACCGGTTACTTATCTTTGGGGCGTCTCCCTCAGCACAATTAAAACAATCAGGTAAATCAGCTATATATAGAGAAAACAGCAACGGCGTTACCAAGCAACCTTGTTTCAGGCCATTTTCAGTAGGAATAGCTTCAGATAGACCTTGATTTTCACCCATTAGTATCTTGCACCAAGTTTGTGAATGTAGTGTAATGATTCGAGATAACAGAGGATGGGGCACGCCCATTTTTTGAAATTTTCTCCACAATAAAGGGCAATCTATCTTATCAAACGCCATATATACATTTGAATTGCGGATAATTGTATATTTGGCGTCTATTAATTATAGCATAAAGATGTTATCTAAGGTGGAATGATTTCTCCTGAAACCTGCTTGCACTAAAGGAAGAACCTTCTTCTCCTTCATCCATTCCGTGAGATGATCAAGAATGCTACGGGCGAAGATTATTCCCGCAGCATTCAATAGGGCAATTTGCCTGTAGTTACCAGGGTGTGTTCTAGAACCCTTTTTATGTAAGGGGACTAGGATACTTCCGGACCAAGATGGAGGAGTCTTTCCCTGAGAGTAGCACTGATTAAACAGGGGAGTTAGATAGGTAGCCCTCATAAGTGGTTCTTTCTTAATTTCTGTCATGGGGATTTCATCTGGACCCATTGCTCCTGGCGATCTAATTTTTTTGATTGCTCCGACTACATCATTGATTACGTATACATAGTTAGATTCAGAAGTTATAAGGTGACTAGATGCCACGAGGGCTGAATTAGTAGAATTAAGATTAGCAGAGTACAGTTCTAATAAATGAACTTTCCAATCCTCTTCTGTAATGGGGATAGGAAGCGAATTCACTCTTGTGCGACAGCAATCGGCGATTATTTCCCAATATCTTTTGGCCTGGTTTTTTGATGCAGCCTCTTTTAATTGCACCCATACTCCATCTTCTTTTATTTGTCTTAAAGAGCGTTCTTTCTTTGTCTCTTCCTCTTGAGTAAATTTAATAAATCACTTCGTTCATGAGAAAAATTCAAAAACTGGGCTCTCACTAGTTTAGTTATTTCCCTATTAAATTGAATAATGGATTGAAATGTGATCTTTGTTTAGTTGAAGCTTGCGGTAATTTACAAGATCTGGCCAAGGCATCTATATTGTGGGATTAAACTCAAATAAATCCAATTGAAAAGGATTACACTCACCCATCAATAGTTGCTGTTGGTCCCTTATTAGAACCGTTAAGCCTGCTTTTAATTTAGTGGTAGCTTGAGAATTCCAATTAGATTCTACCATTAGACGCATTAAACCCAACTATACCACCTTTGAAGTTCCAGGGATCTACCTTAGCGCAACTAAATTCAAATTTAAAGCAAATCAACATATGATCGCTAAGAGCATGTCCCATGACCTACATATTTCTAAGTTTACAGAAAAGATCTGCTGAAGTAATTAAATAGTCTATGAGAGATCTCCCAGATGGCGCCTTCTGAGTATAATTTGCTGGAATATTCTTTTCTAGCCTCCCATTAACAATTATGAGATCTAGGCTTCTCAAACCTTCAAGTAATTGTGTTCCTCTCTTGTCAGTCCTGCATTGATTCGGAAATTGAGCCTTGGGGATATTTAGGGCCTCATTCTTTTCAGAATTAGCAAATATCTTTATACTGTAAGATGAGACTTTGGCATTCAAATCTCCCGCTAATATAAGGGACCTACAGTTTTCCCTCTCCGAAGAAGAGGAAATAAAAGCAAATAAATCATTCAATATGAAGGAATGAGAATTATCAGGGGGGAGATATGCATTTATGATCAGCAAAGAATCCAGATTGCCTTGGTCATACTTGTGGTTTAGCTTAATTGCTTGAATTAGGTTGGAGGCATGGTGAATTTCTTTATATGACCAATTGAGGCTTGTGCTTAACAAAACGGCAATACCTCCTTTAGCGTGACCTCTATTCACAGGAAACGCAGGCCGGCTTAGTACTATATAATCTTCAGTGAGCCAATTATTTGTGATCCATGTCTCTTCGAGACAAATAATATCGGCGTGCTGCTCTTTTAAAAATAAAAGTTTGTTTTTACTGGTACTTAAGCCGGCAGCGTTCCAGGATAACACCCTAATATCCTTGTTAGGAAGGATTCCTACCTTTTAGGCTTAGGGATCTATTCGCATTAAGTGTACCTGCTAGCCAGCTCCATTTCTTATTTTCCTCCTCTACGGGGAGCACGTGCTCAGTATTTGTTCTCTATGTGTAGGGAAACCCTCCTACATTCTTTACCGAGAACGACCTGTAATGTACTTTCTCTCTCTCTAACAAAGGTTTAACCCTATTGGAGGATTCCAAATCAAAGTACGGCAGGTTACGTTGAGCCACTTTGTTTGAAGCATGCTCCACGTCTGGGAGTAAAACATCAATGCCACTAGATCGTAATTTATCACTATGTAAGAGAATAAAATATGAAATAGCTTTGGATTTGCATGTTACTCTTGCGCCCCTGAAATTATTATTATATTTGTGGATCTCAACCAAGGCGATGTCATTGCTGTCAATCAATTGAAGGCCGTGAATTACAGCAAAGCACCCCAGCAAAAAGAACCTATTCATATGTGGTTCAAGGTCAAAAATAAATGAAAAAAACTAAATATTGGGGGCGAGATGTTGCCTGGGATCAACAAAACTGGTCACCTCGGAATTTTTTTCGTGTGGGTTATAAATGACATCATTACCTAAGGAAGAAACAAACAGAGAAGCTTTGGGATTCAGAGTATTCTGGACAGTAGGGGAAACATTTAAGTCTGTCAACACTGCTTCTTGTAGCGATTCATTAGGTACCCTTAACTTTGGAAGAGAGGAACAATGGCCCAATTGGCTACTTCCAGAATGGCCATCCTCATCCTTCAAAACATTTGAATCCAGTTTTATGGGCGTTTTTTTAGTAGGATTGGGATCAAAGCGTAGCCGTTTTGTCCTTTTTTTGCTAATCCTTCAGCGTTTTTATCCTTTTTTACATATATTCATAGTGGCCGTTTCTTGGACAGATGAACATCCAACTTTCAAGTCAGACTCTGTCGGTTGCTTACAAGACTTTTTGATTGCTTTGAGAAAAATGGGGTACATCTTTCGGGATATACTTGTAAATATTTTTTCCAACTTAACTTGTGGACAAGACAACGGTGCAGCCATTGTAACTAAAGGCTCAGGATCAAAATATTGCTGCAAGAAGGATAGGTGTAAATTATCTACGGGATCCGAGTTTTCTTTCCCTTTGATTTTATTTTTATTTTTCCCCCCTAAAGAATGGCTTCCCAGCCTGGGTGCCACAGTCCCGGCTTTTACAATTTGAGGAAGTGGCAGATACAATAGAGTTTGACTTGACTAAGTTATCCTCTATAAGTGGAGGAATAGATGATCTCTTCCCTAAATTGGGGATGATAGAGGAAGATTTGCCAGCTTTGTTTTTCAAGAAATTTTGTTCAGAGGCTATAAACTTTGTCAAGGACAAAACAGAGTCCAAAATAAGGTCGGAGTTACCTACTGATCTCTCCAAAAAATCAAGAATAGAAGACAGCACTCTTTCAAGACAAAATAGTGATTCCAACATAGGTATTTTTGACTGTGGATTGCAGATTGAGGGAAAACAGCTCGGGGACAAAACAGGAGTTATGGAGCCCCTTGAGTCTATTGAGCCCGATTCCCTAGGTGTACTGCTGAACAGACGCATTTTGGCTGGGCAATGCTTAACAGAAAGAGAAGTGCCAGGAATATTTATCCTAGACGATTCCAGGTTAGAAACTTGGGACAGCTTAGGGGACTGATCTACCCTGATATCAGGAAGCGTAAAGTCTTCTAAAATATGTTCACCCGCATCACCCGCATCTGAAACTGGGCGAAATGCCCCTTCGGCTTCAACAATTCCGTTAGATAGCGAGTGAATAGTTAAATTAGCCAGCAAGGAATCACCCTCCCCAAATTCTAAGGGCTGAAGATCTATAGGTCGTGGGCCGCCGTTTTCGGACAGTAAATTAGTGGTTACTTCTGGGAGAGGTTTTCCAATGGAATCATTGTCTCCTACGTGATCTACAAGATCTTGTTGAAGAGATCCCTGCATCTCTGCTGATATAAGACTTATTCCTTTTTTTTAAAAAAAAGGATGGAATGGTATTAAAACTCTTCAAAATGTTTATTTGCAGTGATTTATTCCTTAAAGGATTAGCTCTGTTTTTTTACATGCCCTAGAGTACATCAATCTACTAGAGCGCAGTTTTTTTGCAGTCATTACTTAGAACTAGAAAATAGAAGACCTTTAGACAAGCCGACCACTTAGAGAGGTTTAAATCCAATGCGCCAGATCACAGATGCGCCGCTCATGCAACGCCAAAGATCGGACGCAGGATTTCCACTCTCCAACTCACAGGCGCGCCAAAAAACACAAAATCAACACAGAGCCAATACTGTCACTATACACAATCAATGTGGCAGGAGGAGTTGATGAGATCGTTAGTTTGCTAGGGGTATTGCTTTAGGACAAGTTCCAACAGCGCTGGAGACGTGGGCTATGCAGACCAGCAAGGTCAACAAGTTCAACACAATTTATACAGTTTTGTTGAGGGGAAGGATTTGGTGCTATAATTGGTTGGGTTATGCAATTAGTAGAAAGGTCGGGGTAGGTAGAGGGTAGACGGAAAGTACAAAGAAGATTACTCTTCTCTCCTCCGTCTCTCCTCCGTCTTCCTGGTGGAAAAAAGGGCGCACTTTGCTTTGCACAAGGAAACTCACCTTAGTGACGAATACCCTTCAAGGTATTCACTGGAAACCAAGAAACTCCAATTCCTGAAATGGTTTCAGAACTAACTTTTCCAATTTGACTAAAAACCCCAGAGACTCCAGAAGCTGTACTAAGTATTGCATTTAGCATAATCAGACAGGGAAGATTTCCACTTCTCAGTGAATGAGTTTAGTGGTAGGCTTCCATACCTAAATTTTAGGAAGAGAGTTCTATCACTGGGTGATTGGGTAAAATCCAAAAATGGTTCAAGCTTTCTGTCAGATTTGTTGTTCAAAAATTGGTCGGTCAGTGGTCCCCACCTTTGTCCCTGTAATTCCTCCCTCTGCACCCAATCCCAATACATTTCCTTGACAGTATTTTTTGGAGGGGGGATTGCGTCCGCCAAAGCTCACCCAAACCTAACTGTGTGACCAGCTCCCGCAACTTGCTCAGCCATCGGATCTTAATGCAGCCACCCAAGCTGATGAGTTCGTCAAGCACTGCAGCATAATTGGCTAGATCTGGTGATCTCCTCAAGCGCACCCAGAACAATAGTGGGCGTCTGCCCAAGTCAAGAAAAAGCTTTAAAGGGGTTGAAGCAGGAAGGCAAACTAAATCTCGAAAAAACGTATTCTCTGCCCTAACCAGATCCGAGATATTCTCGAACCCCCACAGTTCGGAGTCATAAACTGCTGAGGCCAATGCCTCCCCTTCGTAAACTGCCAGGGCCGGGGCTATAGGTCTACTAATCGAGCCTCGCTGGTCTATTGAGATGGCTCCTGACACTCTCTTATGGTTCAGGAGCATTTTTGAGACGTGGGAATTCCAAGTCATTTTATTGTTTACTCTTATTCCCAAGTAATTAAATGCCTCGACTACCTCCAAGGGGGCCCCATTGAGTGAAATGTTTAGCCTCTTTACTTTTTAAAATGAGGACAGTGCCTTCAGCTTTGTTTTGGAGGTGTTGATGGTTAAACCACGCTCTTCACAAAACAAGCTGAACCTATCCAGGAGTTTCTAAAAGCCCATTGGGGTCTTAGACATCAGGAGGGTATCATCTGAGAAGAGCAGGGTTGGTGTTTTCTCACCCGCCAGGACTGGGGCGTCGGCCGGGTCCTCCCTCAGATGGTCCAGCACCCCATTCACAAAGAGGGAGAACAGGGTCGGCGCCATCACACAGCCCTGGCGCACGCCTCTATTCACAGGTACCCCCTCAGTCATCTCTCCCTGGCTCCCCCATCTAATCTTGGCATAGTTACCCTTGTGTAATCTCTTTATTAGTTCAAGAAGATAGCTCCGAAAACCCATGTCATGTAGCACCTGCCACAGTTTGTTGCGGGGCACCAGATCAAATGTGGTTTTCAGGTCAATAAAGGCCAGGTAAAGGGAACCCCTCCCTATGGACACAGATTTCCAAAAAAATGCAAAGAATCTGAAAACCTGGTCCATCGTACCCACTCCCCGCCTAAAACCTGCCTGGAAATGTGACAACATGTTCCCTTCTTCTAACCATGCTCCCATTCTGGAGACAATGACCCTGCCAACAACCTTCTGCACCACGTCGATTAAACTAATCGGCCTGTAGTTGGCAGGGTCCTCTCTGTCCCCCTTCTTGTAAACTGTTACCACCTCGGCCGCCTGCCACGACTCAGGGACATCCTGGCCCTGGACAATTAGGTTCAACAAGAGGCTAATGTAGGTAGCCCAGGTCGTAGGGTCATGTAACAGTAGGTCACCTTGCAGGCCATCCGGACCTGCAGCCTTGCCTGGGGCCATGTTCTTAATGGCTCGTTCGACCTCTTTTGGGGTGAAGGGGTCAGGGTCGAGAAGGCTTTCCGAGCCAGATTCTAGATAAGTCACATATACTGGCTCTGGTTCTAACTCCAAAATCGCAACACCACAATATAAATTAAAAAAGTGATCATACCATTGTTGTGCGGTAATATGGTTTACAATTGGGTCAGAACCTCTCCTATTAGAAATGTTAATTAAATCCCATAATTTGGTTGAATCTTTTGCTTGAACTGCAATTTTTAAGTTTCGCCAATGGTCTTCCTCCCATTCTCGCTTTGCCACATTTAAGGTGTTATTGTAGTCCTTCCTAGCCTCCCTTACTGCTTCCATGTTTTTTTGCCGTAGTGCTAAGGATATAGCCTGTCTCTTTTTCCTACATAGGGGAGTATACCATAAATTTCCCTGCTTCCATCCTTTACCATTGTGTCCTCTTGGGACATTTGTAGAGAAAAACAAACCCAACTTCTCCACCAATTCCCTATAAAGGGTACATGCATGTGGGCTCTGCTTAATGCCCGGGGAAACATTGAAAGAGGCGAGATCTAAGTTCCCTAAGAGCACTATATCTCTAATGATATCTAGTGTGTCTTTTTGGCTCACAATCTTGTTCCATTTTAATCTGCGATTTAGTGGGAAAGGACTACTTCTTTTGATGAAAAGAGCAGGACTTTGGGAGCTTCCCCTATAGCTCCCCATCTGATTTTCATGCACAGTGGATTGTGGTCGCTATCCTGTGAATGCTTAACCTCCATATCCACTAGGTCCCCCCATGAATGCATATCCAACAATATATAATCGATACGCGATGGGCTGCTAATTCTGTTAAAAGTATTGGCACCTTCTGGGTCCGATAACGTTCTGCCATTTAGTGCTTGCAAATTAAAGTCCATAGTCAGGGCGTTGATTTGGATCGCCCTGGGTGACCACTTTTTTATTGGGGGCAGACTCAGCAGGGGTATAGGATGTTTTGCATCATCCTCACTGGTTCCCAGTAAGTCATCTTCACTCGGGGGCTCAAAAGTACTATTTAAATCTCCTCCCACAAGTACTTTGGACTGTGGCTGGATACTCGCCAGGGCTGTTCCAAAAGGGAAATGGTGCCTGATATTTGGGCCCCCGGCGTACCTCTAGCATACACATTGAAGAGTTCCATCTTAAAATTATTCTGGGACCCTTTAATTGATAAATGTAAGATATCTTCCGATCCAGAGTCATTCATTGTAATGGCCCAATTTAGAGCCACATTAACCCAAATGATGAGGCCCCCTGCTGGCCGGCCTTTCCCTGAGCTCGACGCCGGATTAGAATAGGTAGTGTACCCTGATTTATATAGGGGGATCGTACTCCAGGTTTCCTGGAACATGCAGACGTCGTAATTGGAGATGAAACCATTCCATTCCAGGATTACCATTTTTTTCTGAAGCCCTGCAATGTTCCAGGAAAGAAGCTGGATTACTTTAGCAGTGCTACTCTCCTCAAGAAGGGTGCCCTGAACAGCTTGGCCATGAGTTGCCCCACAGGAGGGACTCGTGGTCATCTGTACTATGGGCGGTACAAGCTCTTGCTTCTCGAGTGCAAGTGTTTCTGCAGGAGCGATCAGGGCAATGTCACTATAGCTGGCTAGTCAGTCTATTCTATTGAGCTCAGAGTCGTCATGTTCCCTGTCAAAAGTCCAAAGTGGCATATGTCTAATTTGGATATTTGAATATTTGGGAGGGCAGGACCGGAACTCAAGGGCCAGTAAATTCTCCGCAATTTCTCTGTTACATAACTCAATTTTAATACAATCAGTTTGGGAACCAAACAGGGACATTCTTTCGACATTAATCATGTCTTCTCTAATAATTGAACGGCACCCCCTCACGTGACGCAGCCAATGTATGGCTTTGTTATGAACTGCTTCCCTGCCCTCTGTGATAGCACTTTTGCCAAGCTTTGGGACTTTGGTCATGTAAACAACTAATGGGTTCTTTCTGGTGGGAGTGTGATGATTAGATGGGATAACCTGCCCAACTCCTGGGTACATTCCTCCTGACGTTTTTTCTTTGTTTATATGGCAGCCCCTGCGCTTGTCTTACTCCAATATAGATTTCACCATTCCCACATAAATGCTCGGTTTAGGTTGCCCCATTACAGTATTTTCATTTGAAGGCTTTTGCCCTAAGCTCCCTCCCAATCTGGCCTCCCTACCTTGTAGTAGAGTAGTGGGAGCGATTGGTCCCCTCTTAGCAGCCCTAGGCAAAGGTAAGGGAGCTTTATCCAGAGGATCATTGGTCGTGTCTGATGGAGCGAGATAGAAAACAAAATTTTGTTTAAACTCGTGAAGTCACATTTCCATAACATGAATAATAATATTAATGATTTGTGATATGTCGTGCTAATACAACTTAGATTAAACTTTACACATGGGGGGACTAACATGTGTGCTCATAAACGTGCATAATTGTTGCATCTTTTTGTTCGTGCAAATTAATAAAATAATTTATTGTTTTCGTTTTTGTCACTACTAACTGCTGCAAACTTAAAAGAAGCATGTGCTTGTTTTGCTTTTCCTTGTCTGTGTGATGTCATTTCTACTATTCTAGGTGCACATAAGTCTCATGGATTAATGAAGACTGGTAGATATAAACGCTGCTTTATTTGTTTGCATTTGCTAGGTAACATTAGATTAATCGGGTGGGTTAATTAATTAGTAAATCATGGGGTGAATACAGAATCTACATTATTTCTTACATTAATACTTTTCTTGTGTTTGTTTTATACTAGAAAGCATAAGTTGCCTGCTTTTGGGCCTAGTTTACTCGAGTTACAAAAAGGCTGAATTTTACTTCTGCAAAAGTCACGAGACGCCCATTCTGAAATAAAGTGTTCGTCAAAAGCTGCATTCACAAAGCAAAAACTGACGTGCTATCATCATTCTGTCGGACGTGGCCAAGGTCGAAAAAGAACATTTTGTCAGCCCTTAACTTGGCATCCGCGGAAGTCAATTGGAAGCAGTGAGAACATTAATGTACATTTGTTGCAAACCTAGGAAGCTCCTGGTTGCATTTGGAAAAGACAATGGTCTTTGAGAAACGTGACCTAATGGAACTTTTGAAATATGGGTGACATGTCACTTGTCACTCTCAGCCAATGGGACGTCGAAGATTTCTGAAAACTTTCCTTTGCGTAGTTTAGTTAGTGTAGAAAGGTATAAAAAGTCATGCCCCTAGGGATGGGCTGGCTGCTGCTTTCTGACTTTCCGATGAGGGTGAAGTGCTGTCGGACATCGCGTGGAGCACGTAAGAATCCTCAAAGAACTTTACTTTAATTTCTATCTATTTAGCTCAGTTAGGGACTTAGGTTTTAGAAATGCTAAACTTTAAATATTTACTTTAACTTCGATTCAATTGCTTAAATTGTATTTTTCACGTTTCTTTGCAATCATATTTGCTTCAATGCTAATAAATTACTTTTATAAAACTATCAATTAATATACCATAATTTAGTAAATAAAATCTTACTTTTGACAAACAAGCTGGTCTTGGTTATTCAGAAGTGCAGGTTACTATTAGCTAGATCACGTCGCCAATGGTGGTCGTTTAAATGGTTAGGATTTGTTATAATGACAATATTCGTTCCGCTAATGTATAATTGTATATAGTTTGTAAATTAGGTGTATATAGATTTAATCCGACCACCTGATTCAGTAGGCCCAAAATATGTCAGGTTTATAAATGGGTCCATAATTTAGTATAGAATTTTGTTTATAGGTTATGAAGTTGGGTAGTGTTGTTTATGATATATTTTCTATAGGCCGCTGGATCAATTCTCTGGTAGCAGAAATTGATGGTTGCTAAGGGTAACCAAGGTAATATGTTGGTTGCTAAGGGTTACTAAAGTGTTATGGTATGGAAATAGGATCGACGTTTTAACACATGTTGAGTTCGTTTTTCGTGCTATCTGTAAGCTATACCGGTATAGATTGTGTGGCGAGAAATTAGTCACGCAAGCCATCTGTTCTGTTTGTAGTGATATCGCCGAGTATCACAAGAGGTATCGCCGTGTACCATAGTGTTGTCGCCGAGCAGCACAGTTTTAGGGCTAGGTGTGAATCTTGTATAGTGAGGGTTTTCTAAGAAATTAGAGCAGCATGAGAATAGGGACAAAGCGCCTTCCATAAAACTCACTGTGATAAGAGTATTAGTTATATCCGAGCTTGAATGAAGGGTAAAGTAGCGTCGGTGCATGACTATCTATAAACAGGTTAGAGTCCTGTACGGGTACATGTTTCATATCTATAAACAGGTGAGAGCCCTGTACGGATAACGTCGTTATTTTGCTAACGGTGCATGATCTCTATAAACAGGTGAGAGTCCTGTACGGATTTCATGTGTGTTCGAAATTAGGGAATTTTCAGTGTGAAAGTGCGAGTTTGATTTGTATTTTATGTTCAAGTGGAACTCCTAGAACTGTCACTTCGCGGTGCGTTCAGAGCAAAGCGAGTTCATAATTATACGTGTTAGAAGGGTGGGGTAAGGGTTACTCTACTGACAATTGGATATTATCCTTAGTGTGAATAGCGCCGTCTATTCCGAAGTGTGGATACTTGAATGTATGTAAACTATCCTAAATAGTGAAACGAACAGATGATGTCCTTATAGTCATTGTTAAGAATTAATTTACACTGAAAAGTGTTCTTAAAATGGCGCTGTGAAAAGATTTTGTGAAGGAGGGGTAAGCGCTAGGAGTGAGAAACGAGAAACCGCAGCTGCTGTGTACGTCACAGAGCCGCGCTGGGATTGGGTGACCTACGTCACAAGCTATATTCTGATTGGCTCTTGAGTCTCTGACGACCTGTAAGCTGATTGGTCCTTCAGAAAAACTCCATTTTATTGGTTGAGCAGAAAAGTGACGTAGCTCAACTGTCATTGGCTTGTTGGTGTGTTTCGCGCACGGATTGGTTGTTTTGCAGAACATCCCGGAAATATTTTACGAACGATTTTGTGAATTAGATTTAACTCTTAAAAATGAGTTATCATTTTAAATATGTTGAGAAAAAGCCAACATTATTTCAGAAGTTTAAGAATTTATTTTCACCTGATGAGAAAATTGAAACGCGAGGTGGTAAACTACTTCATAAGTATAAAACACCTGCAGCGTATATGGAAGGTGAATATGGATATCATACTGTCTTATGGTTCGATAGTTGGAAATGCTATACTAAGAACGACGGTGTTTTAACTTGGCCTGATGATGGTTCATTTAATGTAAAAATCTTGAGAAATTTACGAGAGAAAATGAATGCTCTTGTTCCGAAACCGAGACCAACTCAATTTGAAGCTTTAGTTGAGTGGGAAGATGAGATGTATCAGTTACAAAGAGAAGCTAGTGGAATTAAAAGACCTTCTAAAAATCCACCTTGGAAAAGAGAAACTCATGAAGATAGATTGCGAATGTGGAGACAGGGAAACATGAGTGAAGGATTGTATTTAATACAAGAAATGGTAATGGGTACTCCTACAGGGAAATCTATGGAAAGTGAATCTGAGGATGCAGTTATGGAAGAAATATATACTACAGCTTGAAAGAATCAACCTTTGAGACCTCCTAGATCATGGTCTACTCCGGTGGTTTCTACTGAAACTTCACCGAGTGCACCTCCAATTAATGAAGCTCCTAAACTTTATCCAAATAATTGTGAAATCATTGAAACACCTAGAAGACCAGAATTTGATAATGCTCGAAATGAAGGTAGACATTTTACAATGGCTCCAAGGGCAAGAGAAGCTCCAAAAGATTATACAAGAGAGGCAAGAAATGTTGAAGATGTCGATTATAATGAATATTTAAGATCTAAAGAAGAATTAATAAAAAGAATGACAAAAGGCATGGAAGCTGTGACAGTTCCAGTAACGATTGGTCCTGTTCAACCTGTATTTGACCAAAAAGAAACAAACAAGACAGGATTAACTATTCCTTTGAATGCAGAAATTCAAAAGGTTGCTGAAAAATTTTATTCAGACTTATCTGAAATAAACTCTTCTAAATCGAGAATGCCTGATTTAACCTTTAATGAGGATTTATCTCCAAAAACACCAATGGGTGCTATATCAGATATAGGGAGTCCTGAAGTCAGGGTAACCACACCAAAACTTGATGTGGCCAAATTAAAAGCAAATATCGAAGAATTAATAATCGGAACAATCGGTCCAGATAGTTTAAATTACTATCGAGATGATGAACTACTGTTCATTTGTAAAAGCATTCAGTGGAAAACAAAAAATAAATATGATCAACTAGAGGATCTAGCAGCGGAACTTGAAATCGATGTGAGCAAACAAAAGAATTTTGCGAAACATTACAGATTAGACTTTTCAGAAAGTGACATTGAGAGTTTGAACTCAATGGGAAGAATAGTACATATAAAAGATTTGATTGTTTATATCAAAAAGCTAGGAGAACTGAATAAGTGGAGAGTAAAATGGACGAAAAAGAAGGAAGATGAAAGATTGGAAAAATTGTCAAAACAATTTCCAATGAGAGAAATTGCAGGTGGAGGATATGTTCATGTCCCTTGGTCGAGACAGGACATTCTGTTGTTTACGAATGACTTTCCAAAATTAAGGGAAAAACCAGTGGAGTGGTACAGACAAGTAGATAGATATATCAAAGTGTCAAAAGTTCTGTGGATTGATTTGGATGGATTTTTTGACATTGTCGTTCCATCAGATCTTTGGACAGAATGTAAAATATCGATTAGTTGGCCAAAAACAGAACCAGAGCGAATCAAAGAAACAGGTGCTCCAAATCCACTTGTAATGGATTTTTATGAAAAAGTGATTGTTTGGATGAAAAACAAAATTCCACCCAAAGAAGTCGATTGGGTTAAAATAGAAAGGACAGAACAGGAAACAAAAGAATCAGTTCATTCTTTTTATGAAAGACTACTGTTAATCTTTAAACAATATAGTGGTTATGAAAAACTAGACGAAAAGGATATGAGCCATTTTGTCTATAGATTTGTTTATGGACTAAAACCTGAAATTGGAGAAATGATCAGAAATAGCATTGTAGGATGGCAATCACTATCTGTAGATGATATTCTAAGAAAGGCTAAGTATTGCAGTGATGAAATAGAAGTGAAACAGAAGAAGCTCAAGGAGAAAGCTATGTGGGCTCAGGTAAAAGTGGCTGAGCAACAAATTGCCACCATGGGTAATAAAAACACTAATTTTGTTCAAACTGGAAATACAAACCAGATACAAGGAAAGTTTAAAAGTAATAATTTCCCAAAGAAATTTAGCCCAAAGATTGAGGAGTTGAAACAAAGATTACCTTGTTTTAATTGTGGCGAAATTGGACATTGGAGAGACGAGTGTCCTCATCCTCCTAAAAACTTAAAGAATCCCTTATTGAATCCACAGATGCAGAATGGTGTTGACCTGCAGCGACAGCTACAGATGCAACAGGGGTTAAACGAATTAAATATTCAGCGACAGTTGCAGCAACAGCAACAGGTGAATAATCGTCAAGATCAATTGCCACAACCACCTTTTCCGAATTGTGGGGGAGTTCAAAAATATAATCCAAACGTGGGATTTCAGGGAAGTGAACAGGTAATAAAAACGCAAAAACAGCAAAAGCAACAAAGAGTTCAAATGCAAAATGCTTCACAACAATTTTTATTAGTAGAAAGTCAAGACAGCGATTCTGATGATTATTGCTGACGGTGCCCGAGAGAGGAGGAAGAGTGTGTTGTTGGAGCCACTCTCGAGGTTGACCAGTCTGGTCCTTTTGTAAACGGGAAAGTTAATGATGTAGACATCACTTTTCTAGTGGACACTGGTGCTACCCGTTCTACTGTTAGATCAGTGGAAATTGAAAACCTACCTCTCTCTGGGGATACCATCCAAGTTGTCGGAGTAAGTAATCAGCAAATTAAAACTGACTTAACTGATCCAGTTGAAATTGGAAATTACAGAGACAAACACAGATTTGTGGTTTGTAATAGTAGTCCAGTGAATCTATTGGGCAGAGACATCCTATGTAAAATGAATTGCAGAATATATTGTTCTCCTGATGGAGTTGAGTTACAAACAATGGAGGAAGATGGTTTATACAGAATGACAATGATGATGATGGAAGCAGAAGAAACAAAATTGTTTCCTGCATTTGAAGAAAAGGATTTACCTGAAGAACTCAAGGAAACAGTGAAATCTGAAATATGGGATTTTACTGGGAACGAGATGGGTCTAATGAAAAATGTAGATCCAGTAAAAATTACATTGAAACAGGGAATAGAATTTCCTAACATTCCACAGTATAAAATGAAAACAGAAACAATTGAAGGTATTACACCTATAATTGAAAAATTAATCAAACAAGGCGTATTAAAAGAAATGGAGAGTAGTCCTTGTAATTCACCAATTATGGGAGTTAAAAAGTCTAACGGAACATTTAGAATCGTACAAGATTTGAGAAAGGTTAATCAAATTGTCGTTCCATGTTGTCCTGTGGTTCCAAATCCAGCAGTAATTCTATTCCAGATTCCACATGATGCTGAATGGTATACAGTCATTGACCTTTGCAATGCATTCTTTACTGTCCCCTTACATCCAGACAGTTACGAAATCTTTGCTTTCAGATTCCAAGGTAAGACTCTCGGATGGTCAAGAATCCCTCAGGGCTATACAGAAAGTCCTTCAATCTTTAATGAATTGTTAAAAAGATCATTAGAAGACCTAGATTTACCTGGTAGGTCAACGTTAGTGCAGTATATTGATGATCTGTTGATAGCTGCAAAGACAAGAGAAAATTGTGTGATAGACACAATAATTCTGTTAAATCGCCTTGCAGAAGAAGGACATAAAGTGTCCCCAGCAAAACTACAGTTTTGCAAACAAGAAGTAAAATATCTTGGTCACAGAATTGCAAAGGGAAAAAGACAAGTAACAATAGAGAGAATAAAAATGATTCAAGCAATGTTACCACCAAGAACACAAAGACAGGTCAGAATGTTCTTGGGAATGGTTGGTTACTGTCGTCAATGGATAAGTGGATTTTCAGTAATTACAAAACCACTACAAAGACTGACAAAGTCAGATGTAAAAGATCCAATTATTCTCAATAATGCTGAGATGGATTCTTTTGAAAACCTGAAAAAGAGCTTATGTCAAGCTCCTGCTTTAGGTATGCCAAATTATGAGAAAGATTTTGAACTGTATTGCAGTGAGAGAGAAGGATGTGCATTATCTGTGTTGATTCAGAGACATGGAAATCTAAAGAAACCTATTGCATACTTCTCTGCAGTTCTTGATCCAATTGCAAAAGCATTACCAGGTTGCTTAAAAGCAGTTGCAGCTACAAGTATTAGTCTCGAACAAAGTGAGGGGATCATTATGGGATTTCCTGTGAAAGTTTTTGTACCTCATTCAGTAGAAATATTATTGACAAGAGGTAAGACTCAGCACTTAACAAGTAGCAGATTGACAAAGTATGAGAAAATCATACTAGGAGCAGATAATGTTTCAATTTCAAGATGTTTGAATCTGAATCCTTCTACATTACTGCCTGATTCTGAAATTGTTGATGACATTGAAACAGAACATGAATGTTTAGATGTCATGGAATTCTGCACTAAACCAAGAAAAGACATCAAAGACAGACCTTTGTCTGAATCAGATTTTGTCTACTTTGTAGATGGCTCATGCTTAAGATCCGAAGGAGGTGTCTTAAAAGCTTCATATTCAGTTTGTACAGTCAAAGATGTCGAAGAAGCATCATGTCTTGAAGGAGTTCGTTCAGCACAAGTGGCTGAATTAATTGCTTTGATTCGTGCATGTGAAATATCAAAAGATATAAGAGTTACCATCATTACTGATAGTCAGTATGGGTATGGAGTTGTGCATGATTATGGACAACTCTGGTCACAGAGAGGATACATGACATCAGCAGGATCACCAATTAAAAACGCAGTTTTCATTAGGAGATTAATTGAAGCAATACAATTGCCGAAAGAAATCGCCATTGTTAAGTGTGCAGCGCACACTAGAGGAATTGATTATATTTCCAAGGGAAATGCCTTCGCAGATGAAACAGCTAAATACTGCGCAAGGAAAAATTATTCTTACAATCGGGAGAGGAGTAAAGAAACTGATTCAAATTCATTAATGCTAACAACAGTTGTAGAAACATGGCATGAGATTAGAGATTTACAAAATGAAGCAGAAGATGAAGAAAAAGACTTGTGGTTAAGATCAGATTGTAGACCACGTGAAGAAGATGGAGTGTGGGTTTACAAAGATGGCAGAGTAGTCTTACCAAATTGCTTGATTGCTGACATGGCCAGATTATATCATGGTCCAGCACATCTAGGAAGAGATTCTATGGTTAGACTTTTCAGAGAAACATGGTTCAATACTAAGTTCAGAACTATTGCAGAATCTTTTTGTCAAAGGTGTTTGTCATGCCAACAAATGAATCCAAACAGAAAATCAGTGGTGGGGACAGGAATAATTGGTCGAGAGGGTGGTCCCTTTACCAGATTACAAATGGATTTCATTGAAATGCCCTTACACAATTGTTTGAAATATGTGCTTGTAATTGTTTGCTTGTTTTCAAGATGGGTAGAGGCTTTCCCTACACGACATTGTGATTCAATTACAGTAGCAAAACTAATGCTCAGAGAAATCATCCCAAGGTACGGTTTTCCAGTCACTATTGAGAGTGATGGAGGAAGCCATTTTGATAACAAACTGATGAAGTTAATTTGCGAAGCTTTGAGCATTGAGCAGAAAATACACTGTGCATACAGACCAGAGGCATCAGGAGTGGTTGAACAAATTAATGGAACAATTAAAAACAGAATTGGAAAAATGTGTCTTGAAACAGGTGTAAAGTGGACTGATGCTCTTCCACTTGTTTTGATGTCATTAAGAAGTACACCAGATAAAGAGACAGGTTTGAGTCCTCATGAAATTTTAATGGGAAGAGTTATGAGGCAAGCTTTTGTACCTGTAGGTAAACTGTTGAGCATAAATGACAGTGCTATTTTGGATTACTGTAAAAGGTTATCTGATATGGTAACTTCTGTGTCTAATCAGGTGGGAACTGAAGCACAATCAAATGAAAAAGTTTTGACACATGATCTGAGACCTGGCGATTGGGTCAGAACGAAAGTACATCGGAGAAGGAATTGTCTAGCTCCTAGATGGCAAAAGCCTAGGCAGATAATTTTGATCACTACTAATGCTGTAAAGTGCAGAGGATTGAAACGCTGGATTCATCCTAGTCATACTATTCCAGTACCAACTCCTGAGAGTTCTGATGTTGAAAGTGATATCACGGATGATTCTGATTCTGAAGCAGAAGGCGAAACAGAAGGTGAAATAAATCCAGATTCTGAAGATCAACAAGAAAGTCGACATCTGGAAACTGTGCCAGTGAATGGAAATTTGACAAGAAAAGACTTGGAAATCATTGAAATAGATTCTGAAGGTGAAGAGAATCTGTTAAAAGGAAAGATAACTGAGGATTCGGTTGTCTCTATCGAAGACAAAGAAGCAGAACAAAAAGAAGTTTCAGATCAGGAGAGTATCGAAAGGCAGAGAACAAACTCTGAAGTAAGGAACAGAAATCCGAAATCTGGGAAGTTGGGGGTAATTGAAGAAGAGGAGGAAGAAGAATTACCGAGTACCAGTAATGGAAAACAAAGTGAAGTTCCTGAAGGAGTGAAATTGCCGAATAGAGAAGTTCCTGAGTCAATTGAAATTTCAGACTACGAAACTGAAGAAAGTGACGTGGATGGTGAAAGTGAAAACAGAAAGAAAAGGACTTGGAAGTCAGAATCAAATAATTCTGAACCAAAGAAGAAGTACGTGAGAAAAGCAGACTACTGGCCTGGTGGAAGATTGAGAGTCAGATTAATCAAGAAACCAAAAGAACAAGTTGAAGAAATCAGTAGTCAAAAGAGTCCTGGAAAAGAAGTTGGAGTTGGAAGGAAGATTGAAGTAGTGTCGAGAAAAGGAAAAAGAATAGTAAGACCAAACCAAAAATACAAGTCTCCTGAGTGGACTTATTTAGTAATTCCACCTGTTATTGACATATATGGTAGTAGTGAAGAAGAAAACGAAGTCCAAGAAATTAGTGACAATGATTGAAGTACACAAATATTAAATTAGCAAAAGGCTGAAGAAAATTTGTTAGTTGACACAAGGTCGAAGAAAAACTGTTTAGTTGAAGAAAAACTTATGTATGACATAAGGTCGAAGAAATCTTGTTTAGGGTTTTAAAAAAAAAATAAAAAAAAATATTTTAAAAGGGGGGTGTAAATATAAATTTAGAATTTTAAAATTTTGTTTTATTTTGTTTTATTTTGAGGCTAAACTAACCAAAAATGCCTTATGTTAAGGAGAGCACTTCAAAATGTTCTGTTTTTAAGAGATGCTGTAAGATGACTCTGGTGTGTCTGCTCATTTTAATTCTGCTCTGGTTGGTTTTAGCTGTGATTATCCCTTTGGAGATGAATAGAGAATTACACAAAGTTAACATAACAAGCAAAGCTCTGGTTAGCCAAACTAACCATAGTGCGTCTGCAAAAGTTATTGATCATCAGCCTAACATTCATCAAGATAAATCAATTAGTGATTTTTCAAGTAATACATTCACAAAGCTATTGAGTGAATATGTTAAGGTAATGGATGCAAAAGACTGCTACGTCTGCGTTAAGTTACCTGCTTCTGTTTCTGAGGGAGTAACATATAATATGCTTCCTCTCACTTATGCTGTAACATGTAGTGTGTTAACTAGCTTATTTTATCAAACTGGACGTTTAGAATATTACTATTCAAATTATGATGAAATTTTTGCAAATATTAAGATTGAAAATGCTTTAAATAAGCACAAGAAAGCAAAGCAAATGAGAGAATTTTTCCTTGTTACTAACGAACTTACTTATGAGTATGCTTATAAAAATAATCTAACTTGCAAATTAAGTGCTGAAGGAAAGAAATTTTTGAATATGGTTGAGGAGAGAAGAGCAATTTATAAGAGGAATGAATTAGTCAAGCAGACTAAGTCTAATTTCTGGCAGAAAGAGGATGGGAAGTTAAATGGCAAAATGCTTGAAAATATTGCAATTCACATAGACAAACCAGTTAGTGGAAAACTTTGCATTAGGAGAGATAACACACTTTTTGATAATTATTTTGTAGGTGCAAGTAATTGTGAAGATACTTATCAGATTTTGGGAGGTTGGGGATTCAAAGGTGGAAAGGATCCAATCTTTCCTGGGATTTATTTTGTTTGTGGTGACAAAGCCTACTACAACCTTCCAGACCACTGGTATGGAACTTGTTATGTGGGAATTGTTTTTCCTAAAGTGTTTCATGTTGACAGAGATTCAGAAGGATTGTTTAAAATTCATAATTATGTAAATAGAGTTAAAAGAGAAACTTTTACTGAAGTTCTGGGAGATATTTTTCAAGCAGTAATACCTTTTGTTGGTATAACCTTAAATGCAGGGAGAATCAGAAAATTATCCACTATAGTTGATAGATTATCAACTGACACAGCTGATGGGTTTCAATTAGTGAATGTTGAAGTTATTGCAATTAGATCCATGGTAATTCAAGACCGCCTTGCTTTAGACATACTCCTAGCAAAAGAGGGAGGAGTCTGTGGCATTTTACATGTACAACATTGTTGCACATATATACCTGACGAAAGTAAGAATATTGAAATGTACATCAAGAATATTACACAAATGCATTCAGAGATAATTCCTTTAGAAGAAGATGATTTTACAGGGAAACTTTCAAAAAGGTTCCAAGCAATTAAAAACTGGTTTCACGATATTGGAAGTTCAATTCTTGGCAAGATTTTGGCACCTTTGATTATAATAATATTCATTTTTATTTTGACCAAAATAGGTTGTTTGTTACATAAAAGAAAGAAGCAGTTGAAAGAAAAGAAAAGAATCTATAAACTTAGAAAAGAAGAAGAAAGGGAGATCGAATTACAGGAGTTACATAGAGAGCGTTATGCTAATTCCAAAGATTATGCAGAAACAGACTTTTAGGATTACTGATACAAATGAATTTGAATCGATTTCTCGGAAATTTAAATTACCAAAATTTTGAGTGCTGGTGTGGTGATTTGTTAATCACCAGATGAGGGAGTTGATGGAGCGAGATAGAAAACAAAATTTTGTTTAAACTCGTGAAGTCACATTTCCATAACATGAATAATAATATTAATGATTTGTGATATGTCGTGCTAATACAACTTAGATTAAACTTTACACATGGGGGGACTAACATGTGTGCTCATAAACGTGCATAATTGTTGCATCTTTTTGTTCGTGCAAATTAATAAAATAATTTATTGTTTTCGTTTTTGTCACTACTAACTGCTGCAAACTTAAAAGAAGCATGTGCTTGTTTTGCTTTTCCTTGTCTGTGTGATGTCATTTCTACTATTCTAGGTGCACATAAGTCTCATGGATTAATGAAGACTGGTAGATATAAACGCTGCTTTATTTGTTTGCATTTGCTAGGTAACATTAGATTAATCGGGTGGGTTAATTAATTAGTAAATCATGGGGTGAATACAGAATCTACATTATTTCTTACATTAATACTTTTCTTGTGTTTGTTTTATACTAGAAAGCATAAGTTGCCTGCTTTTGGGCCTAGTTTACTCGAGTTACAAAAAGGCTGAATTTTACTTCTGCAAAAGTCACGAGACGCCCATTCTGAAATAAAGTGTTCGTCAAAAGCTGCATTCACAAAGCAAAAACTGACGTGCTATCATCATTCTGTCGGACGTGGCCAAGGTCGAAAAAGAACATTTTGTCAGCCCTTAACTTGGCATCCGCGGAAGTCAATTGGAAGCAGTGAGAACATTAATGTACATTTGTTGCAAACCTAGGAAGCTCCTGGTTGCATTTGGAAAAGACAATGGTCTTTGAGAAACGTGACCTAATGGAACTTTTGAAATATGGGTGACATGTCACTTGTCACTCTCAGCCAATGGGACGTCGAAGATTTCTGAAAACTTTCCTTTGCGTAGTTTAGTTAGTGTAGAAAGGTATAAAAAGTCATGCCCCTAGGGATGGGCTGGCTGCTGCTTTCTGACTTTCCGATGAGGGTGAAGTGCTGTCGGACATCGCGTGGAGCACGTAAGAATCCTCAAAGAACTTTACTTTAATTTCTATCTATTTAGCTCAGTTAGGGACTTAGGTTTTAGAAATGCTAAACTTTAAATATTTACTTTAACTTCGATTCAATTGCTTAAATTGTATTTTTCACGTTTCTTTGCAATCATATTTGCTTCAATGCTAATAAATTACTTTTATAAAACTATCAATTAATATACCATAATTTAGTAAATAAAATCTTACTTTTGACAAACAAGCTGGTCTTGGTTATTCAGAAGTGCAGGTTACTATTAGCTAGATCACGTCGCCAATGGTGGTCGTTTAAATGGTTAGGATTTGTTATAATGACAATATTCGTTCCGCTAATGTATAATTGTATATAGTTTGTAAATTAGGTGTATATAGATTTAATCCGACCACCTGATTCAGTAGGCCCAAAATATGTCAGGTTTATAAATGGGTCCATAATTTAGTATAGAATTTTGTTTATAGGTTATGAAGTTGGGTAGTGTTGTTTATGATATATTTTCTATAGGCCGCTGGATCATGTCCAACTTCTGCCTCTGAACAAACCCTTTCAGAGTATTTTTAATGAAAGCCATTTCGCTCTTCAGCTTCTCTAATTTCTTCACTAGTATCCTGTTGAGATGGAGACAGTTCGAACAACCCACAGCCCCTGCGGGACTTAGCTCCAATTCCTTAGTACCAACTGCAGGGTTATCTGCTGGATCGCTCGAAAGGCCTTCTAAAACTTCAAATCTGTTATAATAGTTAATACCCGTACTAGGTGATGACTCAGCCTCCTACCCTTGGAGCCCAGACTCTGGTAATATGTTCTGAATAATTTTATCAACTGGGGACTCTGATGGCCCTTCAAGGGGATTGTGAACTTCACAGATGGGGGGGATATATGGGGTTTTTTTACTGAAAATTGCAGAGATTACTTTTTTACGGTGTAAGATTAAGGCATCGGAAAGAGGGTCACGGGTCCCAACCATATTCGTATTCGGGTCCCCAGCCAAAACCTCCTCACATTCACTAACAATGCTTTCGATTCTTGCGAGAGCACAGTTAGTTGCCGCATGAGCTGATTTCTTAGATTTTTTCCCCTTTTTTCCATGCACAAGTGTAAGGCCCCCGTCAGTTGTCTTCCTTTTGCCCATACTTCACACTTTATATTAAGCACTCCCCTTCACAATGTTAGGCAGGTAAACAGTCTCACTGCAGTGATGTAGCCCCAACAGACAGTGTAAGTTCATGTAACCTCCTCATTATGAGCCTCACAGTACCTTGCTCCCTGCTCGTGGGATGTCTTTGTCCAGTGCTTAGGGAGGGGGCCCTGCCCTGCCTCCTCCTGCCCCGGACGGCCACAGACGGCCCGCCCTTTGTCCGGGCTTAGTCCGCGCGTGGTCCCGCGATGTGGGAGGTGTATTTGCCTTTAAGCGCCTCCAGGCGCGAGAATCCCGGTAGCAGCTCCCGCTTTCACCGCACTGGATGCTGGGGATTGTGGTCCCCTCCACACAGCGGCTGCGAATGGAAGGCGGCGGCGGAAGGGAGACTGGCAGTGGCGGGGGGAGGACAAGGTGACAGGGGTTGCAGAGTTGCCGCGATAAAGGTTTGTGCCCAACAAGTACTCGCCCGCTCCACCGGAGGTGTGATTGCCTTTAAGCGCCTCCAGGTGCTCCAGGTGCTCCAGGCGCCTCCAGGTGCTCCCGCTTCCGCCACACTGGATGCTGGGAATTGTGGTTCCCCTCTACACAGCGGCCGCGAATGGGAAGGTATGGCTTGGCAGTTCGGGCTGGACTGTTCCCATGGGGCACAGGGTCAGACTGATTTGCATATAGCCATGTCTGAACTGGGGTGGCAGAGTGGGCTAAAGAACGGTGATGGATCAAACCCAGATCTTTTGACTGGGTGTGAGTGTTTGATTGGTTCGGATGCTCCGTCCATCACCACCCCCTTTTGTACCGCTTTTGGCCGCCATAAGTGTGGCAGGGTATGCTCAGACGTGAGTCCCTTGCACACTTTGCCACTGGATTCAAGCAAGTCGGGCTGAAGACGGCTGGAATGCCAGAAACCGGTCCTCGGAAGCATGTTTCCGGTCCAGGAAAGGCATGGCTTGGCAGTTCGGGCTGGACTGTTCCCATGGGGCACAGGGTCAGACTAATTTGCATATAGCCATGTCTGAACTGGGATGGCAGAGTGGGCTAAAGAACGGTGATCTATCAAACCCAGATCTTTTGACTGGGTGTGAATGTTTGATTGGTTCGGATGCGCCGTCCATCACCACCCCCTTTTGTACCGCTTTTGGCCGCCATAAGTGTGGCAGGGTATGCTCAGACGTGAGTCTCTTGCTCACTTTGCCACTGGATTCAAGCAAGCCGGGCTGAAGACGGCTGGAATGCCAGAAACCGGTCCTCGGAGCTTGTTTGCGGTCCAGGGAAGGCATGACTTGGCAGTTCGGGCTGGACTGTTCCCATGGGGCACAGGGTCAGACTGATTTGCATATAGCCATGTCTGAACTGGGGTGGCAGAGTGGGCTAACGAACGGTGATGGATCAAACCCAGATCTTTTGACTGGGTGTGAGTGTTTGATTGGTTCGGATGCTCCGTCCATCACCACCCCCTTTTGTACCGCTTTTGGCCGCCATAAGTGTGGCAGGGTATGCTCAGACGTGAGTCCCTTGCACACTTTGCCACTGGATTCAAGCAAGTCGGGCTGAAGACGGCTGGAATGCCAGAAACCGGTCCTCGGAAGCATGTTTCCGGTACAGGAAAGGCATGGCTTGGCAGTTCGGGCTGGACTGTTCCCATGGGGCACAGGGTCAGACTAATTTGCATATAGCCATGTCTGAACTGGGATGGCAGAGTGGGCTAAAGAACGGTGATCTATCAAACCCAGATATTTTGACTGGGTGTGAGTGTTTGATTGGTTCGGATGCTCCGTCCATCACCACCCCCTTTTGTACCGCTTTTGGCCGCCATAAGTGTGGCAGGGTATGCTCAGACGTGAGTCTCTTGCTCACTTTGCCATTGGATTCAAGCAAGCCGGGCTGAAGACGGCTGGAATGCCAGAAACCGGTCCTCGGAGCTTGTTTGCGGTCCAGGGAAGGCATGACTTGGCAGTTCGGGCTGGACTGTTCCCATGGGGCACAGGGTCAGACTGATTTGCATATAGCCATGTCTGAACTGGGGTGGCAGAGTGGGCTAAAGAACGGTGATGGATCAAACCCAGATCTTTTGACTGGGTGTGAGTGTTTGATTGGTTCGGATGCTCCGTCCATCACCACCCCCTTTTGTACCGCTTTTGGCCGCCATAAGTGTGGCAGGGTATGCTCAGACGTGAGTCCCTTGCACACTTTGCCACTGGATTCAAGCAAGTCGGGCTGAAGACGGCTGGAATGCCAGAAACCGGTCCTCGGAAGCATGTTTCCGGTACAGGAAAGGCATGGCTTGGCAGTTCGGGCTGGACTGTTCCCATGGGGCACAGGGTCAGACTAATTTGCATATAGCCATGTCTGAACTGGGATGGCAGAGTGGGCTAAAGAACGGTGATCTATCAAACCCAGATCTTTTGACTGGGTGTGAGTGTTTGATTGGTTCGGATGCTCCGTCCATCACCACCCCCTTTTGTACCGCTTTTGGCCGCCATAAGTGTGGCAGGGTATGCTCAGACGTGAGTCTCTTGCTCACTTTGCCACTGGATTCAAGCAAGCCGGGCTGAAGACGGCTGGAATGCCAGAAACCGGTCCTCGGAGCTTGTTTGCGGTCCAGGGAAGGCATGACTTGGCAGTTCGGGCTGGACTGTTCCCATGGGGCACAGGGTCAGACTGATTTGCATATAGCCATGTCTGAACTGGGGTGGCAGAGGGGGTTAAAGAACGGTGATGGATCAAACCCAGATCTTTTGACTGGGTGTGAGTGTTTGATTGGTTCGGATGCTCCGTCCATCACCACCCCCTTTTGTACCGCTTTTGGCTGCCATAAGTGTGGCAGGGTATGCTCAGAGGTGAGTCCCTTGCTCACTTTGCCACTGGATTCAAGCAAGCCGGGCTGAAGACGGCTGGAATGCCAGAAACCGGTCCTCGGAAGCTTGTTTCCGGTCCAGGGAAGGCATGGCTTGGCAGTTCGGGCTGGACTGTTCCCATGGGGCACAGGGTCAGACTGATTTGCATATAGCCATGTCTGAACTGGAGTGGCAGAGTGGGCTAAAGAACGGTGATGGATCAAACCCGGATCTTTTGACAGGGTGTGAGTGTTTGATTGGTTCGGATGCTCCGTCCATCACCACCCCCTTTTGTACCGCTTTTGGCCACCATAAGTGTGGCAGGGTATGCTCAGACGTGAGTCCCTTGCTCACTTTGCCACTGGATTCAAGCAAGCCGGGCTGAAGACGGCTGGAATGCCAGAAACCGGTCCTCGGAAGCTTGTTTCCGGTCCAGGGAAGGCATGGCTTGGCAGTTCGGGCTGGACTGTTCCCATGGGGCACAGGGTCAGACTGATTTGCATATAGCCATGTCTGAACTGGGGTGGCAGAGTGGGCTAAAGAACGGTGATGGATCAAACCCAGATCTTTTGACTGGGTGTGAGTGTTTGATTGGTTCGGATGCTCCGTCCATCACCACCCCCTTTTGTACCGCTTTTGGCCGCCATAAGTGTGGCAGGGTATGCTCAGACGTGAGTCCCTTGCACACTTTGCCACTGGATTCAAGCAAGTCGGGCTGAAGACGGCTGGAATGCCAGAAACCGGTCCTCGGAAGCATGTTTCCGGTCCAGGAAAGGCATGGCTTGGCAGTTCGGGCTGGACTGTTCCCATGGGGCACAGGGTCAGACTAATTTGCATATAGCCATGTCTGAACTGGGATGGCAGAGTGGGCTAAAGAACGGTGATCTATCAAACCCAGATCTTTTGACTGGGTGTGAGTGTTTGATTGGTTCGGATGCTCCGTCCATCACCACCCCCTTTTGTACCGCTTTTGGCCGCCATAAGTGTGGCAGGGTATGCTCAGACGTGAGTCCCTTGCTCACTTTGCCACTGGATTCAAGCAAGCCGGGCTGAAGACGGCTGGAATGCCAGAAACCGGTCCTCGGAGCTTGTTTGCGGTCCAGGGAAGGCATGACTTGGCAGTTCGGGCTGGACTGTTCCCATGGGGCACAGGGTCAGACTGATTTGCATATAGCCATGTCTGAACTGGAGTGGCAGAGTGGGCTAAAGAACGGTGATGGATCAAACCCGGATCTTTTGACAGGGTGTGAGTGTTTGATTGGTTCGGATGCTCCGTCCATCACCACCCCCTTTTTTACCGCTTTGGCCGCCATAAGTGTGGCAGGGTATGCTCAGACGTGAGTCCCTTGCTCACTTTGCCACTGGATTCAAGCAAGCCGGGCTGAAGACGGCTGGAATGCCAGAAACCGGTCCTCGGAAGCTTGTTTCCGGTCCAGGGAAGGCATGGCTTGGCAGTTCGGGCTGGACTGTTCCCATGGGGCACAGGGTCAGACTGATTTGCATATAGCCATGTCTGAACTGGGGTGGCAGAGTGGGCTAAAGAACGGTGATGGATCAAACCCAGATCTTTTGACTGGTTGTGAGTGTTTGATTGGTTCGGATGCTCCGTCCATCACCACCCCCTTTTGTACCACTTTTGGTTGCCACAAGTGTGGCAGGGTATGCTCAGACGTGAGTTCCTTGCTCACTTTGCCACTGGATTCAAGCAAGCCGGGCTGAAGACGGCTGGAATGCCAGGAACCGGTCCTCGGAAGCTTGTTTCCGGTCCAGGAAGGCATGGCTTGGCAGTTCGGGCTGGACTGTTCCCATGGGGCACAGGGTCAGACTGATTTGCATATGGCCATGTCTGAACTGGGGTGGCAGAGTGGGCTAAAGAACGGTGATGGATAAAACCCAGATCTTTTGACTGGGTGTGAGTGTTTGTTTGATTGGTTCGGATGCTCCGTCCATCACCACCCCCTTTTTTACCGCTTTTGGCCGCCATAAGTGTGGCAGGGTATGCTCAGACGTGAGTCCCTTGCTCACTTTGCCACTGGATTCAAGCAAGCCGGGCTGAAGACGGCTGGAATGCCAGAAATCGGTCCTCGGAAGCTTGTTTCCGGTCCAGGGAAGGCATGGCTTGGCAGTTCGGGCTGGACTGTTCCCATGGGGCACAGGGTCAGACTGATTTGCATATAGCCATGTCTGAACTGGGGTGCCAGAGTGGGCTAAAGAATGATGATGGATCAAACCCAGATCTTTTGACTGGGTGTGAGTGTTTGATTGGTTCGGATGCTCCGTCCAACACCACCCCCTTTTGTACCACTTTTGGCCACCATAAGTGTGGCAGGGTATGCTCAGACGTGAGACCCTTGCTCACTTTGCCACTGGATTCAAGCAAGCCGGGCTGAAGACGGCTGGAATGCCAGAAACCGGTCCTCGGAAGCTTGTTTCCGGTCCAGGGAAGGCATGGCTTGGCAGTTCGGGCTGGACTGTTCCCATGGGGCACAGGGTCAGACTGATTTGCATATAGCCATGTCTGAACTGGAGTGGCAGAGTGGGCTAAAGAACGGTGATGGATCCAACCCAGATATTTTGACTGGGTGTGAGTGTTTCATTGGTTCGGATGCTCCGTCCATCACCACCCCCTTTTGTTCCGCTTTTGGCTGCCATAAGTGTGGCAGGGTATGCTCAGACGTGAGTCCCTTGCTCACTTTGCCACTGGATTCAAGCAAGCCGGGCTGAAGACGGCTGGAATGCCAGAAACCGGTCCTCGGAAGCTTGTTTCCGGTCCAGGGAAGGCATGGCTTGGCAGTTCGGGCTGGACTGTTCCCATGGGGCACAGGGTCAGACTGATTTGCATATAGCCATGTCTGAACTGGGGTGGCAGAGGGGGTTAAAGAAAGGTGATGGATCAAACCCAGATCTTTTGACTGGGTGTGAGTGTTTGATTGGTTCGGATGCTCCGTCCGTCACCACCCCCTTTTGTACCGCTTTTTGCTGCCATAAGTGTGGCAGGGTATGCTCAGACGTGAGTCCCTTGCTCACTTTGCCACTGGATTCAAGCAAGCCGGGCTGAAGACGGCTGGAATGCCAGAAACCGGTCCTCGGAAGCTTGTTTCCGGTCCAGGGAAGGCATGGCTTGGCGGTTCGGGCTGGACTGTTCCCATGGGGCACAGGGTCAGACTGATTTGCATATAGCCATGTCTGAACTGGAGTGGCAGAGTGGGCTAAAGACCGGTGATGGATCAAACCCAGATCTTTTGACTGGGTGTGAGTGTTTCATTGGTTCGGATGCTCCGTCCATCACCACCCCCTTTTGTTCCGCTTTTGGCCGCCATAAGTGTGGCAGGGTATGCTCAGACGTGAGTCCCTTGCTCACTTTGCCACTGGATTCAAGCAAGCCGGGCTGAAGACGGCTGGAATGGCAGAAACCGGTCCTCGGAAGCTTGTTTCCGGTCCAGGGAAGGCATGGCTTGGCAGTTCGGGCTGGACTGTTCCCATGGGGCACAGGGTCAGACTGATTTGCATATGGCCATGTCTGAACTGGGGTGGCAGAGTGGGCTAAAGAACGGTGATGGATCAAACCCAGATCTTTTGACTGGGTGTGAGTGTTTGATTGGTTCGGATGCTCCGTCCATCACCACCCCCTTTTTTACCGCTTTTGGCCGCCATAAGTGTGGCAGGGTATGCTCAGACGTGAGTCCCTTGCTCACTTTGCCACTGGATTCAAGCAAGCCGGGCTGAAGACGGCTGGAATGCCAGAAACCGGTCCTCGGAAGCTTGTTTCCGGTCCAGGGAAGGCATGGCTTGGCAGTTCGGGCTGGACTGTTCCCATGGGGCACAGGGTCAGACTGATTTGCATATAGCCATGTCTGAACTGGGGTGCCAGAGTGGGCTAAAGAATGATGATGGATCAAACCCAGATCTTTTGACTGGGTGTGAGTGTTTGAATAGTTTGGATGCTCCGTCCAACACCACCCCCTTTTGTACCACTTTTGGCCACCATAAGTGTGGCAGGGTATGCTCAGACGTGAGTCCCTTGCTCACTTTGCCACTGGATTCAAGCAAGCCGGGCTGAAGATGGCTGGAATGCCAGAAACCGGTCCTCGTAAGCTTGTTTCCGGTCCAGGGAAGGCATGGCTTGGCAGTTCGGGCTGGACTGTTCCCATGGGGCACAGGGTCAGACTGATTTGCATATAGCCATGTCTGAACTGGGGTGGCAGAGTGGGCTAAAGAACGGTGATGGATCAAACCCAGATCTTTTGACTGGGTGTGAGTGTTTGATTGGTTCGGATGCTCCGTCCATCACCACCCCCTTTTGTACCGCTTTTGGCCGCCATAAGTGTGGCAGGGTATGCTCAGACGTGAATCCCTTGCTCATTTTGCCACTGGATTCAAGCAAGCCGGGCTGAAGACGGCTGGAATGCCAGAAACCGGTCCTCGGAAGCTTGTTTCCGGTCCAGGGAAGGCATGGCTTGGCAGTTCTGGCTGGACTGTTCCCATGGGGCACAGGGTCAGACTGATTTGCATATAGCCATGTCTGATTTGGGGTGGCAGAGTGAGCTAAAGAACGGTGATGGATCAAACCCAGATCTTTTGACTGGGTGTGAGTGTTTGATTGGTTCGGATGCTCTGTCCATCACCACCCCCTTTTGTACCGCGAATGGAAGGCGGCGGCGGGAGGGAGACTGGCAGTGGCGGGGGGAGGACAAGGTAACAGGGGTTGCAGAGTTGCCGCGATAAAGGTTTGTGCCCAACAAGTACTCGCGCCTGTTTACAATGTTAAAGGCCACCACTGACAACGCCTCCTTTCAGGGATTTTATCTTCTCCGGCTTTCTCATAAGGAGGATCGCTCGCAGCTGGAATGACTCGGAAAGATGGCCCTCTCTGTTTTCCCTGCCTCTGGTAGGTTTCGGTGAAGGCGGGTCGTCTGGAATTAATGTTCCTTCAAACAGCCAGTGTGTTAAAAGTAATATCAGTGCCTCGCCCTGCTAGTCTGTTTTCTTGATAAGTAAAAAACGTCCGGTCCCAAACAGCTGAAAAAGGAAACGTACATTGGCGATGTCACATCCTGTTTGTGACTCAATTCTACTCCCATTAGTCTGCAGCCAGAGCTTGTTGAAATATCTGAAGCAATCAGAGAGTGCTTGGATGGTGTCGGGAGAGCGGCTCTGATTTTATTAGACCTCTCTGCCGCCTTCGGTACAGTGCCACACTCCCTGCTACTAGCCCGCCTCACAAACATTGGAGTTGCTGGCCTAGCATGGAATTGGATTAAGTAATGTCTGGAGGATAGATCGCAACAATTGTGGCTACCTCTTTTCTCTTCTGCCCCTTAAAAGGTGACTACTGCAGTGCCACAAGACTCCACCCTGAGCCCTCTTCTTTTTAATCTATATGTCACCCCTTGATCTAGCTTGCAGAGGAGCTGAGAGCAAAGATTATCGCCCACGTGGATGATACCCAGCTCCTTTTTACTTGGAAGGATACAAATACTTCTCCAAATCAAGCTAAAGACTGTCTTACAGCAGTCTTTAAATGGCTTGCATCAGCTCAGCTGAAGTGCAACGAGCATAAGCCAGAGATTCTTTTATATGGATCCTTTACTCCGCAGTTCAGGGAAGCTCTCGGGCCCACAGACTACCCTCTACTCAGTTCTACGGGTCAGGCAGTTAAGAACTTGGGAGTCTGGTTCGATGAGAATCTTCGATTCTCTACTCAAATAAAGAAACTGTCAGTCAGTGCTTTGGCACATTCAAATCTCTTAGGAAGTTCCTGCCCCTGCTACTCAGGACAGCAAAGGAGATGGTTACAAGCGCTCTGATTCACACTCGCTTTGATTATGCCAACACACTTTTTATCGGCCAGCCAGGATAGCAACTTAAGAAACTCCAAGTAATACAAAATGCGGCGGCCAGAGCTCTGATGTGTATCCCGGACAGGTGTAGCGCAAAACAACAGTTGCATGATCTGCACTGGCTCCCCATGGTTCAAAGAGTCAAATTCAAAGCTCTCACTTTGGCCCATACAGCCCTTCATGGATCTGGCCCGCTCTACCTGAGGAAATGGTTTATTTTCTATTCCCCTCAAAGACACCTTTGCTCTGCCTTGCAGTGTCTGGCAGTGATCCCCTGCTTTCGGCTTGTTAGAGTTGAAGGGAGCTCCCTATCTTTAAGGCGACAGGAGCTTGGAACTCCCTTCCATATGAGTTGCAGAGCACTCAAGACCCTAGATTATTCAGGAAGAGAATAAAAACTCTACTGTTCATTTAGGCTGCAGTGACTTACAGCTCCCCACAGTCTTTTACTTGGCTCCCGCGCCGGGACACTCATGAGTAGCCGAGCGCATTATAAATGCCCCTAACATAACATAACATAAAATAACATAAAACAACAATGCTCTATTGAAGATGGACAATGTATCAGCAGTTCGTTATATACATCATTTGGGTGGAAGTAAATCAAAGAATTTGAGTCAGGTAGCAAAAGAGATATAGGGCCAGATGTAGGAGCCTAAATATCGGTCGGTATTTAAGAATTGGCATGTAGGTGCATTTATTTTACAGAATCGGTAAATTTACCGATTAGGTAAATTTACCGATTCTGTAAAATTCCGAATCAGTAATTTTACCGATTCGGTAAATCCAAATGTGGGTGGGACTCTTCTGAGTCCCAAAGGCCTTACAGATTCGGTATTTTACCACCCAATCCAATTGGGTGGTAAAATACTGATTCCAGGTGTGCATGCACATGTGTGCATGCACACCTATGCCATGTGACACACAGACCTGCCCCTAGGGCATGTCTGTGTGCCACATGTCACATGTGCCTGAATTCGGGGTGCTAGAGGGTGTCAAACTGACACCCCCTGCACCCTTGCAACATTCAGTATTTACCGATTCGGTAAATACCGAATCGGTATTTCCCATTGATTCCTATGGGCTTCACAGCCCATAGGAATCAATAGGGAATACCGATTCGGTATTTACCTAATCGGTAAATACCTAATGTTTCCGATTCGGTATTCCAAGTTAAAAAATTACCTACATCTCACCCCTTCATATTTACCGATTCATAAATACCGAATCGGTAAAATTCGGTATTTAAGAATCGGTAAATACGATTTACCTACATCTGGCCCATATTGTTTTTGTGTGGAACAGAAAATAGGTTTGCAGGTAGAGTATCTTCCAGATCTTTTCAATGTAGCAGCAGATGTGAATTCAAGGTATCGGCAAGATTACAGCGACTGTAAATTGAGTTTAAATCTGTACAAAAGAATTCAAAATGTTTGGTGTCCCATGGAGGTGGATCTGTTTGCCTCGAGATTGACTTTTCAGTTGCCTCAGTATTACAACTAGAGAGCGGATCCTCAAGCGGAGGCAGTGGATATTTTTCAGCAGGTGTGGATGAATCTACATGTTTATGCTTTCCCTCAGTTTTCTATGATACAGAGGGCGCTGTTAACAGTGATGAGGCAAAAATGCCAGATTGTTCTGATAACTCAATTTTGGACTGCACAACCTTGGTTTCCAGGTTTTCTTTAGTTGGTAGCAGAAAAGCGTATTAAATTACTATGTCAGAGGAGTTGTTAATAGGTCCAGGTGGAGAGATTCAACAGTTGGTTGTAGAGGGTTCATTGAAACTTTTTGTTTGGAAGATTTCAGGGGAGGAACAGGCTCAGGAGTTGTTCAAGGAATCTTGCATACCTTGAACAAGGAAGAGATACATTAAAGTGTGGAGGAAATGGGTTAGTTGGTACTTGGAGAAAGATTTTTATCCTGTGGAGGCATCTCTCGTAGTTTTTTAAAATTATTTATCAAGCTCGTTTGAGAATTGTCTTTCTTCTAGGAATATTAATTGTTATAGGTCGGCGGTAGCAGCAGGACATGCCCCAGTTAAAGGTTTTTTCATAGGAAGGCATGTTTTGATTTGTAGAGTGATGAAGGGGATCAATCTAAGGAGACCACCTTAGCCTAAATGTAGTTAGTTATGAGACATGAATTTGGTTTTAAAAAGGATAGAAAGATGACCTTCTACTTCTTTTTAATCCTTACGGCAGTTGAGTAGCAAGGTTGCAACAGTTTTATGTCTAATCTCTTTTAGAAATATTTTGACGCTCCCACTCGACAATTGATCGTGCAAGCCATGATCTTGTCTAAACTAGACTATGCTAGCTCTCTTTTTCTTGGAGTCAATCAGGCTGAGCTCTCCCGGCTCCAACGCGTTCAAAACGCTGCCGCCAGGGCTCTGGTTGGCTTGCCCAGATTCTGCTCAGCCAGAAAAAACATCTTTAATCTCCATTGGCTTCCGGTGGCACAGAGAATAAAGTTTAAATCCCTGATCTTGACATTCAAAATTCTTAAACTTTCTTCCCCTCAGATTTTGCAGCAACTGATTTCCCCTTATGTTCCAGCTCGCTCTCTGAGGTCCTCTGCCCTCCACCTTGCCATAGTTCCTCGTTTTAAGAGATCCAGGACTGGCGGTCGCTCCTTCCGAGTCCTCGCCGCCAAGTTATGGAATTCCTTGCCTGTCCACATTCGTGCTATTGATGAGCTCCTTGCTTCCAGGAAGGCTGTCAAAACCTTTCTCTTCCCCTTAGCTCCTTAGTTTTGCTGTTGTGTTGTGTCTTCCATCTCCTGTCCGGTTTTTATGTTCTGTATTAGCGCCAGGACGCCCCTTTGCTGGGGCATCTGTGCGCTTTATAAATCCGGATAACATAACATAACAAGATGTTCATGCTTTGGTAGTTAAAAATGTATTTCTTAACCCAGGTGTGGTGATATTTAACATCTCAAAAAGAACAAAGAAAAATGTCATCATCGCTTTTTTACCCATCCACAATTATGTGTTGTATGATGTTTAAAGGAGTATGTGTGTAGAATGGCTGATAACAGAAAGGATGGAGTAAATCAGTTAGTGATTTCATATGTTAGGGCATTTAATCCAGTGAGTGCTGTGACTATTGCTCGTTTCATGAGATGGTGTATGTTAGAATCTGGAGTGTATATGTTGTGGTTTGGACCTCATTCAGTAAGATGGGTGATGGCAAATAAGGTATTTGCGCCTGGAGGTCGCATAGAAGACATTCTGAAGGTGGGAGACTGGTCTAATGCGGGTGTTTTTGCAAGATTTTATCTTAAGCCTACAGAACATGTTTCAGCGGTGCTAGTATCAGGGCTTTGAACATGCTAGCCTCCGGTTTTGACATGAAATGTAGATTCTCCTAGTTTAAAGGATCAGAGAATCTGGAATTAATTAAAGATACTGAGGCTAACATTATCCCACCCTCGCATTGCAGCTAGGTTAAAAAAAAAAGGAGGGTGAAGGCTTGGTGTTTAAGATTTTGCATCTTTTAAGAATTAGAGATATATTGCTTTGGTATTATAATTTACATTAATTGCAGTATTAATTTGCTGTTATGCTTTGTTTATTTCATAGAGAATCCTTAGCGATTGAAATGGAAGCAGACAAGAAGAGTTTGGAAGAAAGGCTAAACTTGTTTTTGCATTACTTTGGTTTAAGTTCTGGATGATCCTTGGAGCAGCTAAAAGAGGAAGATGACTGCTGTGTTCTGATTTGCATGGACTGTAGTGGTGTTCTAATTCTAGAATTTTAGGTGTGCTTAAGATATGCTTTAAAGTGCTGCAGTTCGAAGTGGCAATAGAATGTTATGCATAATGCTAGCCTCATTGTCTTTAATGCAATCCAGATTCTCTGATCATTTCTACATTCTACATTCCTGTCAGCACGAGGTCACATGCCACCCCAAATTACATTGTGCTCAACCCTCTGGTAGATTGTCACAAAAGCAGTTATGCCTAATTTAAAGGCAAAGTATAAAAAAACATTTATGAAACACTTCACACACCTATTAAGTGAAAACACCACGCAAGAAAAATCCCACATGAATTTAGAAAAATACAGTAAAATGTAATACAGTATTTGAGAGCAAAATGACAAAAATCCAGTCAGCAGAGCAGGAGATATGCAGCTTACATTTTTTGTTAAAAATAGTGCTTAGAAGCACAAAATACTGATTATGTCTATCTGGTCGTGCTGGACCAGGTCAAAGTCACAAGTTAAGGCCAACCACGATGGAGTGTGGGCTGGATACAAGGACCAAGTTAGGCCCATTGAGCAAAGCACCTTAAAACCTGGTTGCAGAGCTTTGTGAGATTCCTCATCGAGAATGCTTTGTGCAGTGCTAGTTCTGAAAAAGCTGCGGGCTTCAATGCAAGGTCCTGCCACAGTGGCAATTCCAATGATGCAGTCAATGGGGCATGAGACACAGTGTCCTCAGAGATGTTTTAAAGTGTAGACAAAGTGGGCTCTGGCTTAGGGCCCCAGCCTTTCAGGGTGCCCCCTGGTAGAGTCTGCTCTATTTGAATAATTCCTAAACCGATTGTTGTTTAACCACTACAGTGCTAGCGGGGTTTCCGGCTGTGCGCTGAAAGTTCATAAATCCCACTTTACATCACAAAGCCAGCTCATCATGAGCGCAGCGCAGGTAACGCCCATGACGAGCTGGCTTTGTCATTAGCGTGGAAGGGGTTAAGATACCGTTTTTCTTTCATTTTAATGTGGGTGATGCATGAAAGTCTATTACAGACATGTTGCAGGGAAACATGTTTATCTTTGAAATGAAATAAAATGGCGATTTATAGAGTGCGAACAATCACCTGAGGGTGTCAAGGCGTTTGCTCATAAAGACAGAATTTCGGCTAAGGGGTTTGCAGACATTTTGAAGACTTAACAACCACATCTTTAACGCTTTCCTGAAAGCTAACAGGTGTGTCTCCGGTTTTAGTTTCATTTGGAGAGAGTTCCATAACCTAGTTGCACCCAATAAAAAGCTTCTTCCCCCAGGAGCATTTTTTTACCCTGGGAACAATAAGATCGTGTGCAGAGGATTAGCAAAGATTGCGTGCTGGGATGTATGGTATCAAATTCCATTTCAAAATCCTGGTCCTATGCCCTGTGTGGTCTTAAAGACAATACATAGAGCCTTTATTTCTATGCGTCTTTTTATTGGCAGCCAGTGTAAATCCTTGATTACCATTGACACAGATTTGTGTCCTGGGATGTTCAGCAGGAGCCTAGCCGCCGCATTCTGTACAACCTGCAATTTAGATAGGCCCTTTTTCCGGAGGTTGATAAAAAGCCCATTGCAGTAGTCGGCCCTTTAGAGGACAAGTGCTGAGACCACCATTTTACGGAGCTCAGCTGGGATAAATGGGAGAATTTTCCTTAGAAGTTTTAACGTATAGAAAGAGAGGGAGGTAACCTGGTTGACGTGCCTTTTCAAATGAATCAAAAGTGACTCCCAGGTTCTTAACCTTGGTCACTGACGTTGGTAGAGGCCCAAATTCCAGGGGCCAGAGATCGGGTGACCAGTAGTTAGTATGAGTACCAAACAGTAAGACCTCCGTCTTGCTGGAGTTACGTTTTAAGCAATTGGCAGCCATCCATTCCCCAACCTGATGGAGGCAGGAATGGAACTGTTTCAGAGTGTTAGTGGGGGATTGTTAGACCTGGCAACTTTGGCGTGGTTTCCCCTGTCTTTTTGCCTCTGCCTCCTGTATTTTTGACGCTGTGCTGGATTTCATTTTTGCTGGTTTAGATGCTTTGAGTACTTTGCCACTGCTGATCAGTGTCAAAGTGCAAGTACTCTCTGTGTAAGTTGTTATTTTGATTGGTTATCCATGATTGGCATATTTGTGTCACTAAGAAGTCCCTAGTAAAGTGCACTGAGTGTGCCAGGGCTGGTGATAACAAATGCTACTAGTGGGCCTGCAGCACTGATTGTGCCACCCACATGAGTAGCCCTAAAATGGTGTCTCAGGCCTGCCACCGCAGTGCCTGTATGCAGTCTGTGAACTGCCATGTCCTCCTGGTCAGTGTCCCCACTGACGAGGCCTAACCCTTCCCTTTCTGTGCACATGAGTCACCCCTATGGAAGGCCCAAGGTACCCCATGGGCAGGGTGCAGTGCATGTGAAAGGTAGAGCATGTACATGCTCTGGTAGTGAATGACAGCCATTTTTGTTTTTCACTATTGTGAGGCTACCTTGCCCATAGGCTATCATGGGGAATGCTGACTACAGTGGTTAACAGTATATCTTCCCATAGGAGCAAGGTAGGACATAAAAGTCTGGTATCCCTGAACTCAGAATTTAATACCACATCTTTTAGGAAAGGTTGTTTTTAAATCCTGTGTTTGCGGACAGCACTTTAGAAAGTTGCTGTTCTCTTGTCTGACCTTTCTGTGTGCCTTGGCCTGTTTGTGAATTGACTGTCTGATTTGAGAGTGACAGGGGCTGGGGAGCCCCCAGGAGGCTGGCTGGGTCAGCTCTAGGCTGAATGACTGCATCTGCATCTTGAGTGGTGGGAGGGGATAGCACCTGGGCCTGAATAGGCTGTGCCTGCCTTCCACAGTGCTGGCTCCACCTTCTGCTGGGCGGCTGACGACCCGGCCCCTCTCTCTGAAAGGAAAAGAGAAGCCAGAAAAACAAAGTGCTCAAGCAACACCCGAACTGGTTCAGACCGGTCTCAGAGATCTCCTGCACAGAGGGAACAAAGACTTTTAGGGGTATAAGTACAGGGCCCCTGACTACAGAAAATTAGATCATCTTGGAATCAAGAAGGAACCTCTGCCAAGGAGAAAGCTGAAACTGAAGAAGAAAGACTGTCCTGCTGTTGCTCTGCTGGACTTACCTGCTGTTGCTTTGCTGCCAAGGAGAGGGGAAGGACTTTGCTTTGTGCTGTGTCCCCTTGCTTGAAGGAATCTCCAAGGGCCTGAAGGAGAGCTGGCTCCCTGTTAAGAAGTCTCAGAAACAAAAGGACTTCACCCGAACTTCCCTGAACTCTGCTGAGAGAGTTATGTCCTTCCTAGAGTGCTTGGGCCAGTTCTGGTGCCTCTGGAAGTTGTACCTGTGTTGGGAAGGTGGAAACCAAGATTTTAAAGACTTTCTGCAAGTTTTAATGCATTGCTCGCTTGCGGAGTGCATCCCCGTTAGTGCGAGGAAATTCCCGTCGCCGCGAAGGCCGAGATCATCGCAGCGCTTGTTGCCGCTGCCAGAGTGGTCGCATCCTGTCAGAAGGTACCTGAAGATTCCGGCTCCGCTGGAGTGTCTGACCCAAGGAGATGCTAAACTCCCAATTCCCCTTCACCACTGTGCCGGATTTCTCTTGCAACAGTGATAACGGGGAAAGGGGAAGTGGATAACAAACAGAGAGACTGCTCACACATATATCTTCTCCCGCTCAAGGAATGGTGTAAGGTTATTCTGTAAAACATAAGGACAACATTACTAAGTTCTGACTTCTCTATACTCTAGTTCCTAAAAACTCTCTCCAAGGAAACCTGACCTCAATTACCTGTGTGAGTGTGAGCTTTAGCTGCTCTCTTATAGGTCTTTATTACTCAACTGTGTAGATGATGATAGATGAACTGACCAGTTGAACAGGAGAAGTTGAAGGTAGTAGAACTGCCCAGTGCACAGGAGAAGTTGGTGGTACACAAGAATATATATATATATATATTTTTATCTACATGAAGTAACAATCCTTGAAATGAGTTAGCAGCTCCTGTTATATATATATGTTTCACCAAAAGTTCCAAGAAGGCAATGAAAGTTTATCGCTGTCAACTTAAGGCAAGTCTTTAAATACGCTCAATGAACTCTGAGAATCAGCAACAGGAATACAGTTCTGAAATTAATAAACTGGTTCGAGCTCACCGACTTGAGGCTGCTAGCCGCTTTTGAAGGCTCACAGAGAATCGGGTCACAGGAATGCTCAGCGCTCGAGGAACAGCTGACTGAAGATGAAGAAGCCGCTCCAGATGACCCAAAGTGAAGACTCGAAAATCTATGAGTGAGAACAAAGGGACGGGGAGTAGCGAACTAGACTGAGGGAAAGGAGAAGCCTCGTTAGAGTCCGAGAGGCTCGAGGAAAAATAACGGGAGAAACTGGTGCAGCCGGAAAAGCCGCCGGGCTCTATGAAATTCCTCAGGAAGGAGAAAGGACCTATGGAAACTCCTAACCTGACTAAACAAATACTCTATAGCTATGAAGAATAACTTTGAGAGAGCGCGAAAGAATACGTTCGCCTCTCAGGGATAATACCGTTGAAGTGCGCCGTTGTTCGAACACTCGCGCTCCAAGTCAAAGGGACAGCGTTCTTAAGCAAACACTAGAACGCTAACTGGTTCCCCAATTCTGGCAACAGGGAAGTGAGTGTTCCAAGGCGAAACGATAATTCGCCACTAGCATTGTCCAGTTGAGGGAAGGGGGTGAGTGCTTGATGATGGAGAGAATCTGCGAAGAACTGCCTGCCCTGGGTCCAATCCTGACAGTACCCCCCACCAAAACCCCCTTCCTAGGCTTGTGTGGATAAGTGTTGTGAAACTCCCTAACTAATCTGGTGGCATGAACATTAGAGCTGGGTTCCCAAGATTGTTCTTCAGGACCAAAACCTTTCCAGTCCACTAAATAGAAAAGTTGTCCCTTCCTGATCTTAGAGTCTAGAATTCTCTTAACTTCATATTCCTCCACAGAGTCTACCTGAACTGGAGCAGGTGGAAGAACCTTACGAAGGTTTGGTGGACTTTTCCGAATCAAAGATACATGGAATGTAGGATGAATTTTCAATGTTTTTGGCAAATGGAGTCTCACACTAACAGGATTTATCATTCTGTCCACTGAATATGGTCCCACAAACCTGGGTTGAAACTTCCGATTTCCCCGCAAGCGCATATGGCGCGTGGAAACCCAAACCTTCTCTCCAGGAAGATAAACTAGATTAGCCTTGCGACCCTTATCAGCTTGCTGCTTAAAAGCTGCCTTAGCCTTGACCAAATTTGCAGTTGCTGACTGCAGGGCAATCTGTAACTTATGGATAACTTCCTCAGCAGCTGGAACATCCCCTACAACTCTGCCCACCAACATGTTGGGATGTCTACCAGAATTCAAGAAAAAGGGAGAAAACCCCGTGGCGGTATGCACTGAGTTATTATAGGCAAATTCAGCTGGAGCTAGTAAAGATGGCCAATCTCCTTCCTGGTCCAGCAGATACAGACGCAGGTACTGTTCTAAATCTTGATTCACTCTCTCCGTCTGTCCATCGGTCTCGGGATGATAACCAGTGGATAAACGAGAATCCACCCCCAGACCTCTTAGGAAAGATCTCCAAAATCGGGACACAAACTGGGACCCCCTATCTGAAATCACTACTTTCGGGATTCCATGCAATTTGACTATGTGTTGAACAAACAGGGTGGCCAATTCAGTAGCATTAGGGAGACCCTTGAGAGGAATGAAATGACTCATTTTAGAAAATTGGTCTACCACCACCCAAATGACAGACATCCCCTGACTAGATGGTAACTCAACAATAAAGTCCATAGAGACTGTGTGCCAAGGATAAGGTGGTACTGGCAAAGGCATTAAAAGGCCTTGTGGGGATTGCCTGATACTTTTCCCTTTCAGACACAGTTCACAAGTGGCTACATACTGTCGAACCTGAGCTTCCAAGCCTGGCCAAAGAAAATTTCGTTTTACCAGTTCCAATGTCTTCAAAACTCCCTTGTGGCCCGCCAAGGGCTGATCATGGAACTTTCGAATGGTCTCCTCTTGTAGTTTCTCTCCAGGGACAAACATTTTCCCTTGAAAATAAGGTTTCCCATTTTCCACTAGCCGATCTGGACCCTTATTCTCCCAATTCGTGTATTCATCTTTTTTGAATTCCAAGACTATCTTCTCTTCCAACTCGTCCTCTACAGTTACTGCAACGATCTTTTCCGCAGGGATGAGGAATTTCTCAATTTTCTCCTCAGAATTCTCTCCCACATTTAGTCGAGAGAGGGCATCAGCCTTTCCGTTGGTTACACCTGGCTTGTACGTGAGAACAAAATCATAATCAGCAAAGAATAAAGACCATCGAAGCTGCCTCGGGGTCAAGGTTCGCGCAGACTTAAGGAACTGCAAATTCCTATGGTCTGTAAACACAGTTACCACATGCCTGGCTCCCAACAAATAATGTCGCCACTCAAGAAACGCCACCTTTACTGCCAGCAACTCCTTGTCAGCTATAGCATAGTTTATTTCGGCTGCAGTAAGTTTTCGAGAGTAAAAGGCAACTGGATGAAGTTGCCCCGTCTTCTTATGGCGTTGAGACAAAACTCCCCCAATGGCCAGATTGGAGGCATCTGCCTCTACAAAAAATGGTTCCAACGGATCCGGGTGTTGCAAGATGGGCGCCGAGACAAAGGATTCTTTGAGGAATTGAAAAGCGCTTTCTGCCTCTGTTCCCCATAAAAACTTTTTGTTCTTCCGCAGCAAGCGAGTAATGGGGCTCACCTTTTCTGAAAAATTCTGGATGAATCGCCGATAAAAATTGGCGAACCCTAAAAAACTCTGGATTTCTTTCACAGAACTTGGAGCTGGCCAATCTCGGATCGCCTTGAGTTTGGATTCATCCATGGAAACTCCCTCTGGGGAGAGTATGTATCCCAAAAACTCCACCTTGGTTGCATGAAACACACATTTCTCCAACTTCACAAAGAGTTGATTCTCCAACAGACATTCCAAAATGGCACGTACATGCTGGATATGTTCCTCGGTACTTTTCGAAAAAATAAGAATATCATCAATATACACCACTGCGAAGCGGTCCAAAAATTCACGAAGGATGTCATTCACAAAATTTTGAAATGCCGCTGGCGCATTGCACAACCCAAAAGGCATGACCTGGTATTCGAAAAGCCCATAACGAGTTCTGAAAGCCGTCTTCCACTCGTCTCCTTCTGCCATCCGGACCAAGTGGTAAGCCCCCCTCAAATCCAATTTAGTGTAGATCTGGGCCTCCTTCACCTGATCCAAAAGTTCTGAGATAAGTGGCAACGGGTATCGATTCTTTTTGGTCACCAGATTCAAGGCCCTATAGTCTATACAAGTCCTCAGACTTTTGTCTTTCTTCGGAATAAAGAAAAGAGGAGAGGAAACTGGGGATTGAGAGGGCCTAATGAATCCGTTAGCCAAGTTTTCGTCTAGGTATTCTTTCAAGTGCAGATTTTCAGATTCCGAGAGAGCATATATGCGACTACAAGGGAGCGAGGCTCCTGGTTCCAACTCAATTTTGCAGTCATATTCCCGATGGGGAGGAAGCCTCTGCGCCCCTCGCTCATCAAAAACGGCTTTTAAATCTTGATACTGTGCAGGAATTTCGGGGAGTTCCACCAAACAGATGACTTGTGGTTGATTGGCCAAACAGTACGTTTCGCTCGACTCCGTCTTCACAGGATGGGAGTGGAAACAATGCTCCAGACAGAAATCTGAGGTCAAATCTACAGTTCTCCTAGTCCAGTCAATCTTCGGATTATGCTCAGTTAACCAAGGCAGACCCAAAATCAGTTGGAATTGAGGAGCATCAATTAAACTGAATCGAAGATAACTCTTATGCTCTCCAGGGCCAATCACTGAGATGGCTTCTGTAGCGAAGGCTATCGGACCGGAAGATAAAGGGGTTCCATCCACAGCTCGTACTGGTTCCGGCTTTTCCTTCCTAACAAAGTTAATGCCCAATCTTTTTGCAAACAGAATATCGCAAAAGTTTCCGGTAGCTCCAGAATCAATCATGATTGCTACATTTGCACTTTGTTCTTTTCCAAAAATTATTTGACAAGATAGGATGAGATGAGGTGCCGATAACTGCATGGTGTTTGACAATGACTGAATTAAAGGAGTTGTCTTACATTCGGCTTCCACCAGGGCAACCCCGTCTACTGGTGAAGCTTGTCTTTTACCCATGTCGATGTCTTGGGTCTGCGTGGACACTCCTTGACGAAATGCCCAGAACCTCCACAGTACATACATAACTTGCCTTGTCTTCTCTTTTCCCGTTCCTCTGTACTAAGCGGTCCCCGGACGGTTCCAATTTGCATTGGTTCCTCTACTGTAACTTCTTCCTTGGACTTAACACTCTCAGGTCGCATGCGATCAAATCTTGGAGGAAAGGTTCGAGTTTCTTTTCGTCGCTCCTGACGCCTCTCAGATTGCCTCTGGTCTATTTGAAGTACTAAGTCTATTAGTTCTGAGACGTCGGTGGGTCTCTTAGGAATCTGGGAGAGTCCATCCTTCAGTTCGTCACGTAGACCTCTGTAAAAAATTGCTGCTCTTTTTTCTGAAGGCCAATTTGTCTCCACAATAAGCTTATTGTACTGCGCTAAGTATGCCACCAACTCTCGATTTCCTTGCTTTAAATCCAGTAGCTCATTGTCTGTGGTTTGAGAGATTGCTCTCCTATCAAATATTCGTAAGAATTCTGTCTTGAATGCCTGAAAATTGTACAACACTGGATCATTTGTAGACACCAAAGGCAATGACCAAGAAGCGGCATCTCCACTCAGGTACGACAGCATGAACGCCACCTTGGATTGATCTTCTTTGAAAATTATTGGCTTGCAGAGATAGTGCAAAGAACACTGAGTGACAAAAACCTGTGCCTTATTTGGGTCACCCAGAAATCTTTCGGGAGGGGCTAGTGGAATAGTGGGGGACATGGCATGCACTACCTGTGTGGAAAACTCACTAGTGGAAGGCGAAGGGTTAAAGGTTTGTGACTTGGAACCCCCAAAATCAGGACTGGGACTAACCGTGAGTTCATTTATCTTTTGACGAAGAAAACTAGTCTCCCGATTAGATTTCCTAACCTCCTCTCTGGTTTCTATCAACTGTTTTTGTAAGTCTTCTAAAATGGATCCCAAGGCTTTTAGGTCGAGTCCTTCGGCCATGACACCCAAGCGGAAAATTCAGCTGGCACTTCAATCTGTCAGAAGGTACCTGAAGATTCTGGCTCCGCTGGAGTGTCTGACCCAAGGAGATGCTAAACTCCCAATTCCCCTTCACCACTGTGCCGGATTTCTCTTGCAACAGTGATAACGGGGAAAGGGGAAGTGGATAACAAACAGAGAGACTGCTCACACATATATCTTCTCCCGCTCAAGGAATGGTGTAAGGTTATTCTGTAAAACATAAGGACAACATTACTAAGTTCTGACTTCTCTATACTCTAGTTCCTAAAAACTCTCTCAAAGGAAACCTGACCTCAATTACCTGTGTGAGTGTGAGCTTTAGCTGCTCTCTTATAGGTCTTTATTACTCAACTGTGTAGATGATGATAGATGAACTGACCAGTTGAACAGGAGAAGTTGAAGGTAGTAGAACTGCCCAGTGCACAGGAGAAGTTGGTGGTACACAAGAATATATATATATATATTTTTATCTACATGAAGTAACAATCCTTGAAATGAGTTAGCAGCTCCTGTTATATATATATGTTTCACCAAAAGTTCCAAGAAGGCAATGAAAGTTTATCGCTGTCAACTTAAGGCAAGTTTTTAAATACGCTCAATGAACTCTGAGAATCAGCAACAGGAATACAGTTCTGAAATTAATAAACTGGTTCGAGCTCACCGACTTGAGGCTGCTAGCCGCTTTTGAAGGCTCACAGAGAATCGGGTCACAGGAATGCTCAGCGCTCGAGGAACAGCTGACTGAAGATGAAGAAGCCGCTCCAGATGACCCAAAGTGAAGACTCGAAAATCTATGAGTGAGAACAAAGGGACGGGGAGTAGCGAACTAGACTGAGGGAAAGGAGAAGCCTCGTTAGAGTCCGAGAGGCTCGAGGAAAAATAACGGGAGAAACTGGTGCAGCCGGAAAAGCCGCCGGGCTCTATGAAATTCCTCAGGAAGGAGAAAGGACCTATGGAAACTCCTAACCTGACTGAACAAATACTCTATAGCTATGAAGAATAACTTTGAGAGAGCGCGAAAGAATACGTTCGCCTCTCAGGGATAATACCGTTGAAGTGCGCCGTTGTTCGAACACTCGCGCTCCAAGTCAAAGGGACAGCGTTCTTAAGCAAACACTAGAACGCTAACTGGTTCCCCAATTCTGGCAACAGGGAAGTGAGTGTTCCAAGGCGAAACGATAATTCGCCACTAGCATTGTCCAGTTGAGGGAAGGGGGTGAGTGCTTGATGATGGAGAGAATCTGCGAAGAACTGCCTGCCCTGGGTCCAATCCTGACACATCCTTCATTTGCGGGACGCTCCAGTCCGGTGTGGGAAGATTACCATCGCTGTGAGTATCGTCGCAGAGCCTGTCATCACTTGGTGAGATCATCGCACTGCTTGCTTGCGGACCGCATCACGTCACTGTGAGAGTGGTCGCAGAGCAATCGCATCGAAGGGCCGCGAGAGTAGAAGATCGACGCTGAGCCGCGCTTCTTTGCTGCACCGGAGATCGTCGCCGCCCCGAAGATCGTCGCATCGTACCTTTTGCGAGCCGCTTCCACCGAAACCTGTGCACCGGAATCCACGCAAGGTATCGCATCCCTCCCCGTACAGACCGGAGTCACCGCAGCTCACCTGCTACATCGAGCTGGGTTGTCGCATCGCCTCCCCAGGGTCTCAGGAGTGACGCATCGCTTGCTTTTCACCGCTACAGGTTTCACTTGGAACTTTTGCCGCATCTAAAGGTACTGTTGGCTAAAACGTGACGCAACTGTGGATTATTTTAACGCAACCTTAAGAACTCATTTGAAACCATATTCTTGAACTGTGTATGTTGGATTTTTGTTGTTTTGGTCTTGTGTAGTTTAGATTAAGTACCTTTATTTTTCTTAACTGTTGTGGAGTCAGTTTGTAGTGTTTTCACTGTGTTACTGTGAGTGTTTGTACAAATACTTTGCACATTGCCTTCGATAAGCCTGACTGCTCGTGCCAAGCTACCAAGGGGGTGAGCAGGGGTTATCTGAAGAGTGTTTCCTCATTACCCTGACTATAAGCAAGGGTCCCTATTTGGACAGTGGTACCTACCTCTGCCAATTAGAGACCCCCAGTTCTAACAGGGATACATAGGAAACAGCCGAAAAACCCCAGGACTTGATCAGTTTCGCCAATGGTGCCACATAAATATTAAAAAGAGTGGGACTCAGGGAGGATCCCTGTGGCACCCCACATGGTCATGTAAAATTGGGTGATCTGAGGTTATCTAAAGCCACAAATTGTTCCCTACCCGACAAAAACTATTCAAGTAGGGAGAGTGCATTCCCTTTGATGCCGATTCCCCTAAGAACTTCCAGGAGTTTCTGATGGTTCACCGTGTCAAATGGCTCAGAGAGGTCAAGCAGCACAAGTGTTTGTTGTATTTCATACATAACCCGTAAAAAAATGTTTTTTTGAGATCAAAACTGACTTCACATTTGAGAAATGGGAGGGTATCACAGAAGTTATTTGCAGTAATATTAGTGAGCTGCTGCTGTGTTACAATATTGAAAACACACATCGCTATCCCTGAATATTACAATTTGGACGAGTGTGCCTGTGCACTGTCAATAACCTGGCCACAGATGGTAAGAAAGAGCTGAAATTAGATCAATAAATTCAAAACTGTTCTGAACAGGGGCCTCCAAAATACGTTTGGCCCAGGGACCCCCAAATTCTTAAGATGTTCCTGAGTGTCATGCATCTTCATCGAGGAAGACGTCACTAAAGGCTCGTGATGCGAAGTTCCAGTGCAGAGCTGCAAGGAGATGCATCACAATGCATTGATTCTGCCCAAGAGAGCACAGCTGGGCTGGCAGAGCACCTTCATGCACCCTTCCAAATGTCCCGGACTAGGGTGGCACAATTTGAGGGGGCACAACTCACAGCAGACAGTTCAGGTGCTGAGTTCAAGGTGGTTGGAGTCTTTTCGGGCTCGCCAATGAGCCATTGGAGTCCCTCTAGCAGTCCTGAGTTCAAGATGCAGGTCCAGTCCTCTTCACTCAGTCAGCAGAGCAGCAGTCCTTTTTGCAGCAGAGAAGCACAGCAGCCTTTCTGAGTCTTCCACAGTTCCAGAGGTGAACTAAAGTGTTATGTCTGCTGGCCCAATATTTATACTTGGTTGCAACGATGAAGACGGGAAACGTTCTGGAGATTTCCACCCTCTGAGGTGGTTGGAATTTCCTGCCTCCCAGCCATGGCCCAGCTTGTCGGGGGGCACAAAAGACTAGCGTGAAACCCTTTGTGAGTTTGCTAAGTAGAGAGCAAGACGTCACTTAGAGGGTGCTGGAAATGCTGTCCAAATCTTCTCAGGTCTCTGTACCACTCACTGGGCGCAGGTGCATCAAACGACTTGTTGCGCTCTACAGATGAAGGAGTGAATCCAGAAACACGTGTCTAGAGTTACACTGCACAGGCTGCATCAACAGGGTGACAACTTAAAGACTACTCTTGAAGTGATTGTTAACATGCCCTGCATTTACCATGATGCATTGGGGCAAATTGAGTGTTGGAATATGAGGCAGTGTGCTCCCAACCTCCTTCAACATAGCTACGTTACCTTTGTCTCAGAGGACATTGACTGCATCACCTGCCTGAATGGCTTAGAGGAATGAGCAAAGAGGTGCGACATGACTCCATCTTTTAACCTACTAACAAGCCATCTTTTAATTAAAGAAAGAAGCAAACACTACCATAAATGGAAGACGTTTTTCCACTGCAGCTCACGTGCCTCCCTGAAATGTAGAGAATGCATGGACATGAAAAAGAGGGCGTCAAAGGGAGGTCCAATCTTAGAAATTGCTCTGCCTATGCAGCAAGTAGGAGACAATGTGTTTGTGCCCCTGTGTCATTGGCTGCCACGGAGTTGGCCAGTGATTGGTGCAGCAATTGACAGAGGACTATTCTGCTGATCGAATTAATGCCACTGGCTAGTTGTGTAATACATTGAGCATAAGCTAGGCTGCATCAGTAAATGTTGCTACGGTGTATTACAACCAATAATGAAGTTGATAAATGCCAAGAGGAGCAAGTGTCCATATCGATTCTGGGTACTAATGGCAGGTAATGGCAGAGTAAAGGAGGACATTTGTACTGGAGGTGGATACAAATTTGTTCATGAGATTTCTTTAAAATGATGTGAATTTTTCAAAATGTACTTATCTGCATATGACATGAAAAATTTACACGAGGGTTGAGCTTACCTTCCTTTCATTAGGTATGCGAGATACTGGTAGGGGACTGGTTTGAGGAGAAACAACCTGTCTGCTGTGGTCCTTTTGATGCTGTCCACATCCTCCAGTAAAGAAGGTTATGAGTAACCGGGTAAAGGATATTCCTTGGTGCTTCCTGCAGGACCCCTCTTTGGTGGAAACATGAGAGGGCGTCCCCTCCCCTTCTGGTACTGCCCTAAGCAGAAAGTGCGTGCCACGCAGACTGCAGCTGTGAGGAGGTGGAGAACCAAACATGTGGTGTCAGTATTTGCAGGTCCCAGCGAGAGGACCGGAATTCTAGACTAGCTTAACCTGTGCTTCAACTCCTTCAAGATGGCATCTCGAAATGCAGAGAGGTGGAAGAGGTTATCGTGAGAGGTCAAGCGCTAACCTTGGCAAGCAAGTTCATCCAGTCATCACCGTCTCTCTGTCTGGCACCTGTGCTTCAGGATTGGCGTCGGGTGCCCGCCCAAGTGGACTGCTGCCCCGACGACTGACACTTTGTGGATTCCAGTGTTAGGTCCGATGAGAATGCATGTTCTTGGAGACCTGGTTGCTATCACCATCTATCTGACTTCAGGCTGTGAAAATGGCTGACTGCAAAAAGAGAGGAGAGGGCTTTTGTTTTTCGAGCCATTCAGTAGTCTTCAAGGAAGATGCAGTGAGAAGACTCATAGGCACCTAATGAAGAGAAAGGCCCAACTCCAGAAAAAAAACACTGATGTGCTAGAATAAGGCATTGATATGTATCAGACATAGTCCAGCGAACAGCGGAGGTTGCTTCAGCTATGAAAGCAGTGGAGGGGAAATTGGAGGGCCTCACAGAGTGCAAGGCATAGATCATAAACAAGGGAAAATGCATTAACTCACCCAGGTCAAATAGGATGACTTTAGATACAATCCTGGAATCACTGGATGATCATTCAACAACATTAGAAGTCATTTTCACCTCTAAGACATCATCAAGATCCTGAAGTTTTTTTTTTTTTTAGTTTTATATAGCGCAAACTAGACTGAGACATCAGGTATCAGAGCACTTTACATGAGCACAAGTTTCGTTACAGATGGACACATTCGTTTTTTTTTGTTAGGCACGGGGAGATTAAGTGATTTGACCAGAGTCACAGGATGTTGAGCGTAGTTGCCGAGACTCGAACCCGGTTCCTCAACTTCGAGGTCGACGCTCTAACCATAAGGATATATACATCCTCTCTCCTAAGTCATCAGCAAAGCTTAGAAATTTGTACCTGATGGTTTGAGGATGGCACGGAAAGGAACATCTGATGACTTCACAAGGTTCAGTTGTTCCTGATGATTTCAGGATGATTGAAAATGAGTATCTGATGACTTTAAAAGATGAGTTGCTCTTGATGATTTGAGACTGATTAACTGATTACTTCAGTTGCATGTCCACTATTTTGGTTTCATTTTTATTGGAAAATGTTAACTGCTGAATGATTTCATAGTTGTTGGCTGCGTCCTGCACAAGTATCATGCTACGTATTACATTTGTTACCTTTTATGTGCAAATATGCATGGCATGTGCTTCAATAAACTGTGTGTAAAGTAGGTCACTGGTTGATATATTAATTGTTTTTATTTTTACATTTTAATTGATAATTATTGATAAAAACAAATATCTTGTTTAAAAATGCTCCACACATTATATTAATGATAAGTAGTTGGAGCGTGTTAGGCAGTGCAGCTGAAATTAGGAAGCAAAGGAGTATTTATGCGGCAGGACAGACAATTATACTGGAGGGAAATTCAACTTTAGTAAACCGAGATTGCAAATTATGCAGCATATTCTGAGTTATTTTGCTATACTGTTGCAAATTGAAGTGATTTGCAACTTTGGATTTCTTTGAATCTTCGCCAAATGTGATGCTAGAGGTAAAAAACAATAATATCTTCAGCAGCCCTTTCCGCAAGCACAAAACCATTCTTGTTGCTGGGTTTGCTGGGTGGCCTTTTTCCAAGTGACAACCACATTTTAAAAAATACCACAGGAGAGAGAAAGTGTCAAAAAAGTAGCAATCAATGATGTTTTTAGTTTTGCTTTTTTTTGGCACTTGAGACTGGCCAGCAGTTGTGTCACTTTGTCCAGGGTGGCTTTCCAGGTGAACTCTTTTTTTTATTGTTTTGTACGTTCGGATGACCTCTACTTGCCTTCTTCACCCACTGATTTGTTTGACTGGCTCAACCGTTTGGAGTGATTGCAGTACCAGCTTGAGTGCTCACTCATCTGGCTGTCAAAGCCATTTTGTGGGCTTGTCTAGTTTACAAACAAAGTGATCTTCAGTGATTGGTGCTTTTCTGTGTATATTTGCTTGAATTATTGAGAGATAGAATGTCAGAGTGGACGAGACAGTGTATGAGTGTGTGAATACAAGGTCAATTATTTGGATAAACAAAAAACACATGGATGGATGGATGCGTTAGTAATGAATGAGTGTGACAGTGCATCGATGGGCAGCATAAGTTTGGAGACCGGAGAGTGTTACTGCTTTATCACAGTAATTTTCCCTAAGTGAAATTGTACACACAGTAAAATTTTGCACCAGAAGAAGACACTTTTTTGTTTTTTCCCTCCATAGGGACAGCATTTCTCCAGTCTAAGCAATCCTTTCCATAAAGCTGCACCAAGATTGGAGTTGTTCCATTCACCTTATCACGCTGACAAATGATGTACTCCTTTTCACCTTACATAGACCACCTAACCCCCTTCTGTCGGATTACCTCCTGCATAATTCCACATAGTTGTGGTGTACAGTTACTCTGGAGTAATCCCATGTATGCTTAAATCCGAACATTTTTTCAGTAAATATATGTTCTCAGGCAAAAGGGCTTTATGAATTGGGAACTGAACTGCTTGGAAATCTATGAATGACACGCAGGTGCATGTCACTGACACATTGATGGGGGTAATTGTAAGATGTTCATGCACACTAAAGAAGGGCATTTTTTAGATAAGAAATTACTGTTTTCTGTAACACATAATCAGTTGGGGAAAATGGTGTCTCGTCTAAAGGACAATCCTCCTTTAAAGGAAAGTAATGGAATTTAAGGAGCCTCTGACCATTCTGAATACCTGTAAAGTAGCAAACGTACCATTAGCCCTAACACAAGCACAATAAAAGATAGCCATGCATACTGTGAATGGCCTCCCCACAACCATCGGTCCTGGTGTCACTGCACCTGCTGCACTGATAGCTGCTGCCCTGTGCAAACATTCTGTGGGATTTGACCTGTCATTTGTTCCTGATCGATTGCTACAAAGCTGTATCTCTGGTACGGTTATATTTGTAGGTCTCTATATTTCGTTAGACATGATACTATCATCATCAACATTAAATGGATCTGTTATTTTGCACATTTATGCGATATTAGATAATCAGTGATTAACAAAATGGATTGGAGATTGGGTCCCTGTTTTAGGCTGTGGTAAAATTGCAACAATTAATCGGATTGCAAATGTGTCAAAAATCACATTACATTTACATTATTAAAGAGCCGGAGGACCTGTGTTTTGAAAGCATGATAAATAGTAACAGCTACTGTCAGAGCTTAATTTGAACCGGTGGTTGCATGTGGGGCCCAGCATCACACATTGGGGGCCACACTTATTTTTTCTCAACAGGCTTTGATCCAGAACAAGAGAGAGAAAAGAGAGAAAAACACAAAAGAAGGAAAGAAGGAGACAGAGAAAGATGGAAAAATAGTGACAAAGAGAGAAAGCAGGGACGAAAGGAGCCTGAAGTGAGAGATACAGGAGAGTGTGTGTGGTGGATTAGAACCACTAGGTGGAATCGATAGCAGCCTTGGTTTTCGGCACCTCAGCCTCTGAACTCAGGGCCAGGCCAGTTATTTTTCAAATTAAACACCGGCTACTGTCAAAAATGATTTGATGTGCAAACATTTGAAATACGAAAAGCAGACGGTAAAAGAACTCCCTGATAATTAAAGTGATCTTTGCACTATTTTACTGCATGTTCCTTTTAAACAGTTGTAAATATGTGTAACAGTCCAGTCTTTTGCACAGATACTTTGAAATGTTCGCAACTAGCAGGCGTAAGAATGAAACCCTGGACTCAAAACAATGTTTCTGTAGCGTTCTCATCCAACTTTAATTTACATATGTTTGAAGTGTGAACACATTCTCAGCGTGCAGCCGACAACCGTAAACTCCCCTCTCTCTTCCGCCAATATCAAAGCCTTTATTTAACACTAATAGATATAGCGCGCTAACTTGGGTAAAACTAAAAGCAGATAAAAATAGGAGCACGTTTATATAATGTTCCTTGAAGGTGTCTCTCGAACTTATTTAATCAATAGAGCAAGCCAAGGCTAACATAATCGTAAGCAGAGTAAAGTGCTTGCCTTTCCGCCGTTACGAGGTTATAACTTATTTCTCACCCCCTCCAGCAGGAAGCCATTGGTTTGACCCTAGCTTCCTTTCGATGAATCAGCATATTCTCAGACAGAGGAAAGTTCACGGATTGTTTTTAGTCACTTTAGAATGATGCCCGGGCGGCAAGCAAGGCAGTGCAGTATCCTTGAAGAACCACGGACAGATTGAGGCACAGGGAACATCCAGATAAGAAGACCCTACGAAACCAGCAATGGACAGGCTGAGTGGAGGTGCTCGGACGGAAACCTTTAAGTAAGAGGTATCTGGCTGCATGGCGAGGGGAGAAAGTGTGGTGTTCCTTGGGACCAGCATGAAGGGCCTGCCTAATCCAGGCCCTGGCACAAGCAAGGGAAATGCCCCCTTTGGCTGCTGTTGCAAAGCACAAATACAGCATCATCAGGGTTCAGTTCGCCCCTCACTGCTCTCTGGTCCATGATGCACTGCACCTGCTGCACCCTTTGCCTATCCTTAGTTGAGAAATGTCCTAGGTCCTGATATCATCAGTCAGTCTATGCTTTATACCCAATATCACTGCGAGTCTGAGCTTTGCATTGACAGCTTTTCATGCTGTAAATTCTACTCATATTTTACAAGTCCCAGAATGCAATGTGATACTGACAGAAAAGCCAGAACACTGTACATGTCTCTTGCCCTAGGCCCAATATGTACAATCTGGGCGTTCTGGAGAGCCTTAAGGTATACTTAGATTACCACATGACAAGCAGAAAAAATCGCACAGACCCAACCCACAAAACACCCATCCTAGGAGTGTATCAAATTTGTTTTGCGTAATTATGTGAAATTACAGCAACACTTTGCTGCATTATGTGCAATTACACACATGCTAATCTGTCTTTTTGCGCTACATTTTAATGTGAAATGCGGTTTTGCATAGGTTTTTGGAGTAAGGATGCATTTAAGCAAGCACTTGGAACAATAGCTACTAGCGTTTTGTTCTAACCCTGTGTTTGTAGTAAATTTGTACAGCAAATTGCATGTTCGTGGTTATTTTTGACCACAAATAGCATGCAGTTTTGCAAAGCGCTTTAATGGCATAATTTCTATAATTTCCGGTAACAATGTTACACAAGTTTCCCTAAATTAGCTGTCATATTAAATATTTCCCAGGCCTCTTTCCCTGGCCCCGAATTCGGACACCAATGCACTAACTTTCTGTCTCTACACATGGGTCAAATAAGACTCTCATTTTCTCAAACCAGATATTGATGAACACTCACGAGCCAAACTCCAACCAATTTAGGCTTGCCAGATGGCTTCTTCTGAACAGGGCAGATTTATTACAAGTCTCACAATGCAATAGTCCATGAAAACCGGCTGCATTGCACAAACTGAAAACATTGGCAGTGTGGATCTTTCGAAAGGGTTGCATGATAGTGATGAATTCAATTATGCATATGGAAATAGCCGCTCTTGCATAATGCTACAACCGATTTAGGGGCAAGATGTATTAAAGATTTGCAGTATTGTAAAGCTACACAAAATCTTACAAGGGCATTAACTTCCTAACACATAAGGTATTTTGCACGAGAACGTGCCTTTTCTTAGCACACATGCAGGCAGATTCATCATCCAAAATTGCGATCGCAATAGCTGCGAATTAGCTATTGCGATCGCAATTTAATGATCTGCAATTCATGATAGGAAAAATGAACAATTTGCGAAATCGCAAAATAGATTTTGCGAATTCGCAAATAAAATCGCAGAATCAAGGTGGAACCCCCTTAGCGATTCGGAATTTGCGAGATTCCAATGAAACTGCGATTTACTTAGCGAATTCGCTAAACAATCGCAAACCAAATTCATAAAAAATCGCAAATTGCAAAAAACCACAAAATCGCAATTTGCGAGGCGCAAATTAAGGAGAACCCAAACCAGGTGGTAACCATGAAGTCCATAAAAAAAAAAAAAAAAAAAAAACTAGCCACAGGTGCGACCCTGACCAAACACACTTAAGGAAACACAGTAGGAGCATGAGGAAATTCACAATGCCAGGACTATACATGGTGGTTAGGCGGCGAAGGCTCCAGGCTGCAGCAAGGACGCAGGATCCAGGAGCGAATTTTCCACCAGCGGATCACACTTCTGGGCCAAACTGAGGAGCAAATCTACTCAAAGTACCGCTGAATGGGGCAATGATTACTAAGCTCATCCGGAACCTTGACCCCCTGATGCAGCACCCAACAAGGAGGACCAATGCCGTGCCCACCCATGTCCAAGTCTTGTGCAGCCTACACCTCCTAGCCTCGGGAAGCTTCCAGGGGATAGTTGCCGTTGCAGGGGGGATCTCCCAGAGCACCATGTCACGCTGCCTAAACAGTTTCCTGGAGGCCATGCTGACCCGGCTACACCATTACATCAAATTCCCGACCACCCAACAGGACTTGATTTAAACCAAGCTTGATTTTTACAACATTGCGCAATTCCCCCATGTCGTTGGGTGCATTGACTGTACCCACATCCACATCTGCCCACCAGCACAAACATAATACATGTACCGGAACCGCAAGTGCTACCACTCACTGATATCCAGATGGTCTGCAACGCTAAGACAATCATCACGGACATAGTGGCACAATACCCGGGGAGCACACATGACTCCTTCATATTCCGGCACAGCGGCATGCACACACGACTGGCCAGGGGAGACATTGGCGAAGGACACCTTCTAGGTAAGTACACATGCCAACAAACAGTACATTGCGACCATGTAGCTGCGCATAACAGGCACTCACCCTCTGCTCCTTTCATTCAGGTGACAGCGCCTACGGTCTCCGTGAGTATCTCCTCACCCCATACCTCAACCCTGCCACACCACAGCAACGGCGTTACAATGCTGCACATATCCGCACAAGGAATTGCATGGGGCGGACATTTGGGCTTTTGAAGAGCCGATTCCGCATACTACACAAGACTGGTGGGGCCCTCAAATACCAGCCTGAAGTCTGCTGCCGCATCGTGGCCTTGTGTGCAATAATCCACAACATTGCTACCAAGCGGAGGATACCTGTAGAGATCTCTGGTAGTGAGTCGGACGGGGACAACCGCCCACCTGCACCTGTGCATCATGCACGGGGGGAGAATCCTGCTGAAGGACAGAGGCGCCGCAACCAAATCACAATGAACTGTTTCTAGTGCACCCACTCCCCTCACTCAACACTTCACTCATGCCTGACAAATGAAATAATGACATGAGTCAGATTAACTTGTGCATATTAAACCTTATTGTTTTTTTCACAATAATGTAGTCATATTATTTTTACATTGCATGAGAGCTGTATTGACTCATACATCCCCTGGTGCTGCGGTGGGGTACCGTCACCAGTGGCAACGACAGGCTGCTGTGGCTGGAATTACCCTCACTGGCATCATCCCCCTCACTAGCTGGTCCATGGCCAGTCGCCTGCAGACCCTGCACTGCTGTGGTGACTTGCTCCAGTGCCCTAGCGACGTCCTGGCAGCACTGCACCATTTGAATTTGCATCGCTAGGGAGCGACGTGATAGTTGGGAGGTGGCATTCCCGATAATGTGATTGGAGCATGTGTAAGCTGACAGGCGGGTCAGCAGCTGGTGGTGGCGGCGGCGGTTGACATCCTGCTGGGACAACAGGACCTGGGTGTTTTCTTGGACAGCAGCGGTCATGATTTGCATGCTGTCAGTGAGCTGTCCCACATTACGTGGAGTCTTGTGCAGCTGCAGGTGGATGGCAGCCAAGTGATGTGCCTGATTCTGATGGACTCGGAGAATGCGACGTTCAATGGACAGGCCAGGATCCCGGATATTTCCCCCCCTGCCAGCGCGTGTTGTTGTGTCGCGCTGCTCCCTCACCAGTCCACTGGACTGTGATCGCACAGTGGCTGTGCGCCTTGTCTGACTCCGGGCTGCAACTGTTGTGGCCTGTGCCACTGCCATGGGTGTTACACCGGCTGGTTGTGGCGCGCATGTGGCTGCAGGGGTGGCACTGTCCACAGGGGCAGGTGGTGGTACTACTGCTGCTGGTGCTGCCTGTGATGGTCCCGGTTGGTGTGAAGGACGGCCCTCTCCCTCGGTGAACTCGAGGTTATCGTCAATATGTAGGGCCTCACTGTCCAAGCTGGGTTGTTCTGTGCCACCTGTGATGTAAATGGGACCGTGATTAATGACATGTTTCTTGCACATGGGAGGTTGCTACATGCATGCAGGCTAGCATTCCCTGACTGGCTTTAGGAATGACTCTCACTTGACAGGTCTGGCTGTAGGGGGCTATCTGGAAATTGTGGTCACACTACAAGTCCCACAATACAATTGGGCATTTCTGGTGTGCATGGCCTGCATGACTGGGGTTTTCTAATGGTTAGCTCTGGAGTGATGGCCATTGTCAGGGGACAGGGTCGCAGTCGCATGGCACTTACCTTGGGATTGTTGGGTGGGTCGGGAGGAGTCCAGCCGGGTGACCCCCACGCATGCTTGGGGATTCAGGGTGTCCTCAACAAGGTCCTCCAGTGGGGTGTTGGGTGGTACGGTGGGCTCTCCTCCTCCGGTTGCAGTTCGCTCCCCCAACCTCTCTGCAATTCTTTCTTTTGCACGCCCTCGGAGGTCATACCACCTCTTTTTGAGTTCGTCAATGGAGCGCTGGGTCACTCCCACTGCATTGACCTTAGCGTGGATGCGCAGCCAAATGCGCCTTTTGTCCACCTCAGGCACCCTCCTTGAATCCTTACCGAAGAGCCGGTAATGGTCCTTGGTGACTCCCTCAATTAAATATTCTAGTTCCTGCTCGGAAAATTTGATCTTCCTTTTTCTTCCAGGGGCACTGCTCCCTGTTGCTTCCTGGGACATTTTCTGGGGTTGATTGTGTCCTGGTTTGCTGCTGCAGGTGCTCTGTTGTGGAGCTCTGGCAAGTGCTGCTTCCACTTTCAGGCTCAGTGAGCAGAATGAGGCAGGAAACTGCCTACTTCCTGGTTGTGATGTCATCATTGTGCTCGAAATACAACTTCCCGTTTTTGCGATCTCGCAATTAGCGATTTCGTTAATTGCGAGATCGCAATTTCAACACGGAAAAAGGGCGATTCTGCAATTTTTTTGCGATTTAGGCGAAATCGCAAACGGCAATTGCGGCCGATTGCGAATCGCTTATTTTGATCGCTTTTCTACATGAATCCCATTTTGCAAATTCTAAATTGCGATTTGGTAATTTTCGCAATTTGGAATTCGCAGAATGTGGCTTTCATGAATCTGGGTAATAGTGCTGTGCGTCAAGGGGACTTACTTGGGTGTAACTTGGATATCATACCACAGCAAACACAGGGGCGCACATTTACTAGAAAATCACACAGCACAGTAGCGACGAATGCTGCACTGCACTGCGTGAGAAGGAGAGAGCAGGAGAGTGCCATATTTTCAGAAATATGGTACTATCCTTCCCGCTCCCTTGTGCAGAAATATAATGCTGTGAGCCACATACACTCCTTTGCACCGTAGTGCAAAGGTGTCTACATGAGCCTGGCATAGGTTTTGTACTGCAAGGATACCCTTCCAGTTCACAATACTATGCTTAGACTAACCTTAATACGTTTCCTACCTTGCATGTGTGCTCTATAATGCAGCACACATGCAAAGGGGGAAAAGAAACGTGAAAAAAAGCATTTCTCCTTGTTAGTGCCTGTTTGAAGTGGGCTCTATTTTCTGACACTAAACCATGTCTACTTTCTTAAGTGAATAGGGCATAGCGCCAGAAACCTTAACTGATTGCATGTGAACGGCCATGCACCACCCATGGTACTCCCCCTTGGCACTAAGTAATGCAAGCCAGCACTATGTGCTGCTTTGTGCTACTTTCCAGTGCTTTTCCAGTGCAAAACAAGTTTAGCACTGGAAAGTAAATTAGTAAAAAAAGATTTTCCGCAAACATGGTGCTAAAACTTAGTAAATATACCCCCCAGTTTTGGACACAAAACTGATCTACAAAGATAGGCAGACCAGACTTTGAATAAAAACATACTGCCTCCTTGAAGTAGGCAATAAAAAGTGATAATATATATATTTTTTTAACAGGCCATTCATTGCATGTATGAGGCAGTACACAGCACACATGCAATATATGGGATGCTTCTGAATTTGCCTAGGCATTAAAATGTGTACTAGAAGAGTATCCTTAGAACACACACACCTCTGCACCTTAGTGAGAAGCTGTGTGTCATGGAAGACAGCCTTTTGAGGGCATCAGTAGAGGGGATGACAGCAGCAGCAGGCCATTTTTCGGTCTCATCTGAGGCAGCACGCCTGAGCTGTCTCTTTGAGATCTATTGTATGTTAAGCAAACCTAAAAAAGGCTTAGAGGTTACCCGTTACTTAACATTGGTTAGTGTCTTCATCACTCTCACTTTTGTTGGTTTTCATTGGTCAGCAGTAGCTGGACTGGTTTCATTTTGCTGGCTGGTCTCCCTTCAGATGGCTTTGAGACACAGACACACAGACAGACAGACAGACAGACAGACACACACACACACACAAACTTTTATTCTTTTAGATTTGACAGACTCCCAGAGACTGCAGCTTCGAGCCAGCAAATATCACACACATCACTCCACACAATGCCACTCTATGCCACATTACTCCAGTGTGTGCCACTTCACTCCACTCCAAGTGCTCTATGCCACAACACATCACTCTTCAACACTACTCCACTCTAAGCAGTTCCACTCAACAACATTCCATGACACTCTACACCACCCTATTCTATGCCACTCCACACCACTTTAGTCCACTCTGTGCTACTCAACTTTACTCCACCCTATGTCATCCCACTCTACTCCACGCCACTCTACTCCACAACACTCTACTCTGACTCTCCCCTCTGTGCCACTCAACGTGTCTCTACTCCACTGTATGCCACTCCACTCTGATAATCTACTCCACTGTACTCTACGCCAGTCTACTCCACTCTGACACTCAACTATATACCACTCCACTTTGACACTTTACTTCACTCCTTGATACTCTCAAACACTCCATTCTAAGCCACTCTATGACACTGTATTCCACTCCACTCTTGACACTCCATTCTATGCCACCCCACAAACATTTAGCTGTGCTGAACAGCAGCTAGGCTGTTGTACAAAATGGCCAGAGCCACTGGAACCATGCTATTGTGCGGCTGAAGTTTATTTCGCATGATTATGGATTCGCCATATAATCCATCATCTGCTACAAATTTTGTAGATAGATTTTAACAAAAAGATTTTTCTAGCTCAAACTGTTCAAAAGTTACTAAAAACATAGTGACTCATGTTACCACCCAGTTGATTACCCCTTGCAAAGCTAAACTGGTCACTTTTATGTTGCTTACTGCTACATTTGGGAATGTATGAAGTTACAACGCATACATTTACAACGCATGCCTTTACAACACAGTTTTTACATCGTAATATCCTTTACAACGCACTCCATTATATCGCATGACGCTACATCGCATTTTTAGACACTATCTTTACAACACATTCCATTACATCGCATTATACCTTTACAACACATACCATTACAACGCATACCATTACATTGCATGTAAGGTAAGTATGGGATAGTATGGGGGTAAAAGTGACTATTCTATCTTCAGGGGGTGCAACAGTAGAGTAAATGTTGGACAGTGTAGGGGTAAAAATTACTATTTTAACTCCAGTGGGTGCAACAGTAGGGTAAGTGTTGGATAGTGTTTGGATACAAATTACTATTCTAACTCCAGGGGGTGCAACAGTAGGGTAAGTTTTGGATAGTGTAGGGGTACGATGCGTTGTAAAGGTATGCATTGTAATGGTATGCGTTGTAATGCCTGCATTGTAGTAACATGCGATGTAGTGTCATGCGATGTAGTGTCATACGTTGTAATGCCTGCGTTGTAGTGACATGCATTGTAAATGATGTTGCGATGTAATGACAGCTTTGTAAGTGTAGTGTGATGTAATGTTTGTGTTGTAAAGGATGTTTCCCATATTTGGGTATTTAAACTGGTACTAATCAGGTGCAACCAATGCTCAGACAGTGTTAGCAAGTGTAACAATGGCAAAATAAATAAAGTAATACAATCACAAAATATGATGCATTATGCCGCATAATTTGCCATTTCTTGCTGCATAATTTAGTCAACCCTGCTGCATAATCTGGCCCTCCCTGCCATATAATTCCAGTAGCGGTACAAAAGGGGGTGTGATGGACGGAGCATCTGAAGCAATCAAACACTCACACCCAGTCAAAAGATATGGGTTTAATCCATCACCGTACTTTAGCCCACTCTGCCACCCCAGTTCAGACATGGCTATATGCAAATCAGTCTGACCCTATGCCTCATGGGAACAGTCCAGCCCGAACTGCCAAGCCATGTCTTCCCTGGACCGGAAACAAGCTTCTGAGGACCGGTTTCTGGCATTCCAGCCGTCTTCAGCCCGGCTTGCTTGAATCCAGTGGCAAAGTGAGCAAGGGACTCACGTCTGAGCATACCCTGCCACACTTATGGCGGCCAAAAGCGGTACAAAAGGGGGTGGTGATGGACGGAGCATCTGAATCAATCAAACACTCACACCCAGTCAAAAGATCTGGGTTAATCCATCACCAATCTTTAGCCCACTCTGCCACCCCAGTTCAGACATGGCTATATGCAAATCAGTCTGACCCTGTGCCTCATGGGAACAGTCCAGCCCGAACTGCCAAGCCATGTCTTCCATGGACCGGAAACAAGCTTCCGAGGACTGGTTTCTGGCATTCCAGCCGTCTTCAGCCCAGCTTGCTTGAATCCAGTGGCAAAGTGAGCAAGGGACTCACGTCTGAGCATACCATGCCACACTTATGGCGGCCAAAATCGGTACAAAAGGGGGTGGTGATGGACGGAGCATCTGAATCAATCAAACACTCACACCCAGTCAATAGATCTGGGTTTAATCCATCACCGTTCTTTAGCCCACTCTGCCACCCCAGTTCAGACATGGCTATATGCAAATCAGTTTGACCCTGTGCCTCATGGGAACAGTCCAGCCCGAACTGCCAAGCCATGTCTACCCTGGACCAGAAACAAGCTTCCGAGGACCGGTTTCTGGCATTCCAGCCATCTTCAGCCCGGCTTGCTTGAATCCAGTGGCAAAGTGAGCAAGGGACTCACGTCTGAGCATACCCTGCCACACTTATGGCGGCCAAAAGCGCTACAAAAGGGGGTGGTGATGGACGGAGCATCTGAATCAATCAAACACTCACACCCAGTCAAAGATCTTTTTTTTTTGCAATTTTCACCCCGAGTGGGCTGGGTATGCTCAGACGTGAGTCCCAGGCTCTCCACACCACTGGAGTCAAGCTATCCAGGCTGATGAAGGCTGATAGCCAGAAACCGGTCCTTGGATGCTTGATTCCGGTCTGGGAAAGACATAGCTTGGTAGTTCGGACTGGACTGTTCCCATGAGGCACAGGGTCAGAGCTGATTTGCATATAGCCAGTGTCTAACCCAGGGTGGTGTGGAGTGCAAAAAACCGATGGATTTAGGTCCAGATCCTTGTACTGGGATGAATGTATGACATTGTTCTACATTCTGTCCATCAACTGTGTTTTTTGCAATTTTCACCCCAAGTGGGCTGGGTATGCTCAGACGTGAGTCCCAGGCTCTCCACACCACTGGAGTCAAGCTATCCAGGCTAATGAAGGCTGATAGCCAGAAACCGGTCCTTGTATGCTTGATTCCGGTCTGGGAAAGACATGGCTTGGTAGTTCGGACTGGACTGTTCCCATGAGGCACAGGGTCAGAGCTGATTTGCATATAGCCAGTGTCTAACCCAGGGTGGTGTGGAGTGCAAAAAAACAATGGATTTAGGCCCAGATCCTTGTACTGGGATGAATGTATGACATTGTTCTACATTCTGTCCATCAACTGTGTTTTTTTCAATTTTCACCCCGAGTGGGCTGGGTATGCTCAGACGTGAGTCCCAGTCTCTCCACACCACTGTAGTCAAGCTATCCAGGAAGATGAAGGCTGATAGCCAGAAACCGGTCCTTGGATGATTGATTCCGGTCTGGGAAAGACATGGCTTGGTAGTTCGGACTGGACTGTTCCCATGAGGCACAGGGTCAGAGCTGATTTGCATATAGCCAGTGTCTAACCCAGGGTGGTGTGGAGTGCAAAAAAACAATGGATTTAGGCCCAGATCCTTGTACTGGGATGAATGTATGACATTGTTCTACATTCTGTCCATCAACTGTGTTTTTTTCAATTTTCACCCCGAGTGGGCTGGGTATGCTCAGACGTGAGTCCCAGTCTCTCCACACCACTGTAGTCAAGCTATCCAGGAAGATGAAGGCTGATAGCCAGAAACCGGTCCTTGTATGCTTGATTCCGGTCTGGGAAAGACATGGCTTGGTAGTTCGGACTGGACTGTTCCCATGAGGCACAGGGTCAGAGCTGATTTGCATATAGCCAGTGTCTAACCCAGGGTGGTGTGGAGTGCAAAAAACCGATGGATTTAGGTCCAGATCCTTGTACTGGGATGAATGTATGACATTGTTCTACATTCTGTCCATCAACTGTGTTTTTTGCAATTTTCACCCCAAGTGGGCTGGGTATGCTCAGACGTGAGTCCCAGGCTCTCCACACCACTGGAGTCAAGCTATCCAGGCTAATGAAGGCTGATAGCCAGAAACCGGTCCTTGTATGCTTGATTCCGGTCTGGGAAAGACATGGCTTGGTAGTTCGGACTGGACTGTTCCCATGAGGCACAGGGTCAGAGCTGATTTGCATATAGCCAGTGTCTAACCCAGGGTGGTGTGGAGTGCAAAAAAACAATGGATTTAGGCCCAGATCCTTGTACTGGGATGAATGTATGACATTGTTCTACATTCTGTCCATCAACTGTGTTTTTTTCAATTTTCACCCCGAGTGGGCTGGGTATGCTCAGACGTGAGTCCCAGTCTCTCCACACCACTGTAGTCAAGCTATCCAGGAAGATGAAGGCTGATAGCCAGAAACCGGTCCTTGGATGATTGATTCCGGTCTGGGAAAGACATGGCTTGGTAGTTCGGACTGAACTGTTCCCATGAGGCACAGGGTCAGAGCTGATTTGCATATAGCCAGTGTCTAACACAGGGTGGTGTGGAGTGCAAAAAAAGATGGATTTACGCCCAGATCCTTGTACTGGGCTGAATGTATGACATTGTTCTACATTCTGTCCATCAACAGTGTTTTTTGCAATTTTCACCCCGAGTGGGCTGGGTATGCTCAGACGTGAGTCCCAGGCTCTCCACACCACTGGAATCAAGCTATCCAGGCTGATGAAGGCTGATAGCCAGAAACCGGTCCTTGGATCCTTGATTCCGGTCTGGGAAAGACATGGCTTGGTAGTTCGGACTGGACTGTTCCCATGAGGCACAGGGTCAGAGCTGATTTGCATATAGCCAGTGTCTAACCCAGGGTGGTTTGGAGTGCAAAAAAACGATGGATTTAGGCCCAGATACTTGTACTGGGATGAACGTATGACATTGTTCTACATTCTGTCCATCAACTGTGTTTTTTGCAATTTTCACCCCGAGTGGGCTGGGTATGCTCAGACATGAGTCCCAGGCTCTCCACACCACTGGAGTCAAGCTATCCAGGCTGATGAAGGCTGATAGCCAGAAACCGGTCCTTGGATGCTTGATTCCGGTCTGGGAAAGACATGGCTTGGTAGTTCGGACTGGACTGTTCCCATGAGGTACAGGGTCAGAGCTGATTTGCATATAGCCAGTGTCTAACCCAGGGTGGTGTGGAGTGCAAAAAAATGATGGATTTAGGCCCAGATCCTTGTACTGGGATGAATGCATGACATTGTTCTACATTCTGTCCATCAACTGTGTTTTTTGCCATTTTCACCCCGAATGGGCTGGGTATGCAAGTCAAAAGTCAATTTTTTTTTATTTGTTACGGTACTCTATTGAGGACCACAAAAATAATGAAATATAAAAATACGGTTAAATTTCCATACAGTTAATACATTTTCAATGAAATTTTCAAAAACTTAAAAATTCTGTAACAGACATATTCGTTAGGTGGATTTTTACATAATGTTAAGAAATCCTTAGTATTAGCAATCCTGCAGGACCAAAAGATGGGATCAATACATGTTAACCTTGCATTTACAATTTTCTCATTTGGACATATAAAAAGAAGATGTACCAAGTTCTGTATGCCCCCATGACAGAGGGTGCATAACACGGCGTTATCCGGCCTCCAGGAGGAACTAAAGGTTAATACTGGAAGTATGCCTAGACGCAACATCATAATCGCTCGCCTTGCGCCGTGTGCCAGAGTATATCCCAAGTACGGCTGTTTTTGTTTGTATTCCTGGGAGTCTGCGTAGGTCCTGTACACAGATAGTTTTTCACAGTGATTGTGGTCAATCTCATAACTCAGTTTAGGGGAGAAGTTTTTTAAAAAAAGTTTTAATTGTGCTGGTGTCCATGTTGACAACATTTCCAAACTAATTTTTGCAAGCTGGAATGCCTCTTTCATGTTTATAGAAAAGGTGAGATGGGCAGAATCTTTATTAAATGTCTCAACTTTTAACAAGTTTCTTAAAGTTCCTTCTTTTGAATGAAGTAGATTGTAAGCCCACCTGATAATGTTTGTTATCGCTGTAGCATATGCACTCGTGATGGAACATTCTAGTCTCAACGCCTGTACCGGTGTAGATGTAGAAACTTTCATTAATTTTTTTAGTATTTTACCTTCTTGTAGGTCCATATATACCCATTGCTTTGTAAGGATATATTCCGAGGCGTATGACAATAATGGTGGAATCTTGGCTTTATAGACTTGTATTAGTGCATAGAAGTGTCTGTTCCCAGCGGCTGAGTATAAGCGTGACAGGGCCCCAGCATGTAAATCACCTTTCTTTTTAAGGAGTTCTATTTGGTTGGTATTGTTCATTTTATGTGAAAATATTCTGCCAAGGTATGTATATTCCTTTACCTGCTCTAGTTTCTCACCTCCTAGCTTCCACTCGTACCTTACACATTTCTTCTTTTTTGAAAAAACGACCACTTTGGTTTTATTTATATTAGGGATAAGGAAGTTCTTCCTCGAGAAGTTATGTAAGATATCTAAGAGATTTTGGAGTCCAAACGGTGTTAAGTCAAACAGGACAATATCATCCGCGTACAGCAGTGTATGAATGTACTCGGTGGCAATCTTTGGAGGAGTACATATTCCTAGTTGAAGTTGGGATGGTAGATCACTTAAATACAAGGAGAATAAAATTGGAGCCAAAAGACACCCTTGTTTTAGGCCATTGAATGTCCATATTTTCTTCGTCAGGCCCTTATCTCGCCCCATTTGGACCCGGCACCAGGTATTGCTGTGTAAGTTCACTATAAGTTGTAGGAGTGATTCTGGAATGCCCATCCTTCTTAATTTTGACCACAGTGTCGGTCTATCGACTCGGTCAAAAGCCGTAGAATAATCGATAAACGCGGCATAAATGGGTTGTTTTTTCCCCGTTGTGTATTTATCTAAAATTGTCTGGAAGATTGCTATGTTGTCTGTGACAGAGTGGTTCGGCCGAAATCCAGACTGAAACATAGGAATTTGCCCGGTTGTAAATGCCCAAGTTTTCAATCTATCCAGAATTTCTGCTGCAAATATCTTCCCGGCTGCGTCCATGAGCGCTATTTGTCTATAATTCCCTGGTGTAGATTTGTTTCCTTTTTTATAAATCGGGATAATTATACTACCCTTCCAGGAATTTGGTATTTTGCCGGTGTCGAATATATAATTAAATAGCGGTGAAAGCACCAGACCCCACTTTTTTTGGTCAAGCTGATAAATTTTAATAGGGATTTGATCGGGGCCAGAGGCACCCGTGCTTCTTGCTATTCTTATATTCATGGCTATAGATACTGACGAAGTTTTATTGATTTTAGAGTCATTCGTTTCCTTAGGTCGTTCATCTGCCTCTCTTACATTATTGATCTGATTTGGTCTATACAGCTCGCTGAGATATGTATCCCAATCTTCCTCTGAGACAGGAGTTGCTTCCAACTTTTTTTTGGTTCCAGTAAATTTCGCAATCAAGGACCAGTATTTGCGTTGGTTTTTTTGCTTGGCTGCCAGTTGGATATCTATCCAGTTAGCGTCCTGCTTCATTTTTTTCTGTTTAGTTTTTTCTCGTCGTATTTGGTTCTTTAATCTATTGATTTCCGTTTTTATTTCAGACGAGAAATTCAAAGACTGGGCTCGAATCAGCCTATTACGTTTTTTTACGTTGGGTTGATTCCAATTTTTATTTTTGCTGCTACGTTTACTTTTTATCTGTGTACCTGTTTGTAGTTTATTTTGTAAAGCGAGCTTAAGTTTGTCAATGATAAGTTCAAAGTTCACTATAGGATCATCTGAATAGATAGTAGTCAATAATTGCGTATGAGAGAGTAGAGTATTCAAATGGTCTAAGTTTTCAGTGCTCCAATATATACAACGCTTTTTTGTGTTTACTTCCGTATTGGGTTTGTAAAATATTAACTGATTCTGAAAAGAAGACTGTGCATTCCATTTAGTCGTTAAATATAATAATGCATGATCGCTTTCCTCGTTGAATTTAATCGAGAGTTGGATAATTTGTTCTTTCTCTTCAGTCCCACATATAAAATAATCGAGGATAGAGGGACGTCCATTTCCCCGCCTCGTATAAGATGCCGGTCTATCTCCGTTGGTGTTACCGTTTAATATTGTCCCATTTATTGTCGGAAGAATTGATAATAATGAGCGTCCTCTCTTATCTGATTTGGCTCCTTTCGGTAACTCTGGAAGAGATATTTCCAGAGATTCCTCTTTAAATAAGAGTGCCCATTTCTTGAGTTCACTATTCGAAATTTTTGCATTTAAATCTCCCATGATCATGTATGGAATGTAGAGGTGATCTTCAATAATATGCGAAATAGTCTCCATCAGATGGTCAAACAGCGAATCATAATTACTGTTGGGGGGCGCATAAATATTGAAAAGTAGTATTTTTTCATAAGTAAGTGATGATTGAAATTTAAGTGCTACCTTTATACATTGCAAATTGTCGGTGTTAGTATTTATTATTTCTTGTGACCAGGAGTATTCTTCTTTTAGTAAGATGGCCAAACCTCCCTTGGCATGTCCTCTTTTTGATTTTTTTGCCAAAGTTTCATAAACGTAGTACCCTTTTTGTATAAAGGGATCAGTTGACCATGTTTCCTGAAGGGCTATAATGTCTGGGAAATCTTTAATTGCGTTTTTCATTTTTTAAACTGATTTCCCTGCCAAGTTCCAGGTTAATAACGACAAACCTTTGCTAAACCTGGTGTTGTTGTGGTTTATCCATTTTTTGCTATTTAGAGTCTCTGATAGCCATGCCCAAGATGTTATAGGGTTCTCTGTGTCACTTAATCTTGGTTCCCGAGACCGAACTAACCTCTCGCCGTGCGTTACTTGTATTTGGAGTGTGTCCTTTCTATTGATGTTTAGTACAGCTTCTCCCCTTTTTAAGCCATAGTTGTCATTCCTTCTCTGAGTTTGTCCAATTGTGCAGCTGGTTTGTATGTTGGTTTTGAAGTCTGGTACTGAATATACATCATAGCCATTTCTATGAAGAATTTCCTTCTCTCTAATTATTATTCTAGGAAGAACTGGAGAAAAGAAGGATACCTGTACTAATTTATTATTTTCTTTCTTTGGAAAGAGTACCAGATCAATTTCTTTGCTTGTGAGAGAGTTCAGAGATGGAATTTCTTGCAAAAGATTAATTATTCTACTGCGATTGAACGGCATTTTGTCTGTAGGAAATAGTTCTTCTATTATAATGAGTTTAGATGGGATTTCTTCCCAATGTTGAGATTGCAATTCGTGTAAATTATTTGTGACCGTAGACTTATGCGGATTTGATCGATTTTCTATCATCGGACAATATTCTTCTGCTTTTGGATTCAGTGAATTCGCCAATGGAATTATTGCTTGAGGTGTTTTGTCAATTATTTGAGAACTCATAGAACTTGATGGTATAGATTTTTGAAATTTAAGTTTATTCACTTTTTTCTTCTGTATTCTTCTCAAAGATTTTTCTTCTCTTTTTCTTCCCTCTTGTTTTTTCCTGCTCATTACTTTTTCCGATCATTTCTGTCTGTTTGAGTTCCTGATCAGTAATAATTCCTGATGACTCTAATTTTGTGTCCCGAGATATCCGATCTGAATTGATGTCAATTACTTTATTAGCGAAGATGGGATAGTTCTTAATATCATTTTCGCTGGTTACTTCCGGTTCTTCCCTAAACAGTTTTTTAAGTGAATAGGTAATAGGATGTCGTTTCTTGTTTTTTATATCCCTAGTTTTGGTCTCAATTATTACCACATCAGTCGTTTGAGTGCTTGCTTCCAGTTGGTTTAGATTTTTTATTCCATTAGGATGGTGGTCTTCTATTAGAGAAGTTTTGGCTGACTCATGATCATTAGGTGTTGCTTTGGATAAATCTTTTTTCCTTTTTTCTTCGACCAAAAATTTTAGGATTCCTATTTGGACATCTAGTGTGTCGTCAGAATTGGCTAGAATTTGTCCGAGATGGGTAAGTACAGATTCAAGAATTTCCTGCAATGAAAATAGTGCTTTAGACAGGGGAGGAACAGTGTTTACAGAGTTTAAATTTAAATTTGTAAAGTTAGAGTCAATAAAGTTATCGTGATTGAAGAAAAGTTTGGGTGATTTTTCTGGTGAACTGGTTAATGGCTGATTTTGACTAAGTAATATTGCTGATTTTTCGTGTTCTCCTTTCGAGATGTTAATTACCGATACCTCCAAAGGTTGTGCATTGACTTTTAGTTTTGTTGGTGTTGTGGACTTTATTTGAGACATATCTATGAGCGATGTTTGGCGCTCTACAGGAGAAGGGGTTTTTGCCAAACTGTTCTCTGTAATTAAAAATTCTAGTTCGTGATGTCTCTGGTCAGAGAAGGGTGAAATTTCATGCTGTACATTGTCCGTTGTGAGGTCTAGCTTATCTTGTTCTTCTGATGTAAAGAAGGATGAATGTTTTTTTGAGGAAAGGGTAGAAAAATATTTATTTATGGCTGGAGTGTATGATAATTGTCCCGGTTTCATTGATTTATCAGTTGATTTTCTAACAGCTGCGTCAGTACCCATGCGTCTCATGTAAATTGTACGTGAGCGTAGCTGTTTTAGTGCCCTCATGCTGGGTTCGGGTATCGGCTGTTGATTATAGTCGTCACAGCTGGTTATATAATGTTTAGATAAATTTATTTCGGATGTTGATGTAAGGAGTATTTAGTGTGGGTGAAAATTTTTATTTCCCAATACTTATCCTTATATATAGGTTCCTCAGTTTTTCGCCAACTCCTATATATGAACAAGCAATGAAAATCTGGCTTACCTAGATTGTGATGTTTCGAATCCTTTTATAGTTTAAATGGTCATGGATTCCTGGAATAGATGTAAGAGGGGTAGTCCGTCCCGTCCTCGGTCGTCCCCGGACGGCCACAGACGGCCCGCCCTTTGTCCGGGCTTAGTCCCGCGCTTGGTCCCGCTCGCGTCCCGCGTCGCGGGAAGCGATTCAATTTTTGTACGTTTCGTCAGTGGGCGTGACCGTGGGCGTGTCGCCTGGGGGAAGAGGAACCAGCTGACCCCAGCTGGGATTCTGGTCCTCGCAGTCCCCCGGGCTTGGCGCGCTGCGGATTATTACCCTGGTCTCAACCCTTCTGACTCCAGCTGGGAGCGACAGACAGAGCCTGCGGATTGCAGCTCACGCTCACACCAGCGAGTCAAGGGGAGCCGGGCCACGGAGCAGTGTTGACAGTGAGCGTCAGCTTAGGCACAGCAAAAACGGGATACAGGCAGCAAACAGGGATAGAGATCCCTCTCCAAGTACAAATAGACAGCTGTTCTCCAAATCCTTAAACCGGTGAGTGGCGCCCGCGAAGCGGGGGTCACGAAGCTTTGTCCTGCCTCGTCAGTGGGCGTGACCGTGGGCGTGTCGCCTGGGGGAAGAGGAACCAGCTGACCCCAGCTGGGATTCTGGTCCTCGCAGTCCCCCGGGCTTGGCGCGCTGCGGATTATTACCCTGGTCTCAACCCTTCTGACTCCAGCTGGGAGCGACAGACAGAGCCTGCGGATTGCAGCTCACGCTCACACCAGCGAGTCAAGGGAAGCCGGGCCACGGAGCAGTGTTGACAGTGAGCGTCAGCTTAGGCACAGCAAAAACGGGATACAGGCAGCAAACAGGGATAGAGATCCCTCTCCAAGTACAAATAGACAGCTGTTCTCCAAATCCTTAAACCGGTGAGTGGCGCCCGCGAAGCGGGGGTCACGAAGCTTTGTCCTGCCTCGTCAGTGGGCGTGACCGTGGGCGTGTCACCTGGGGGAAGAGGAACCAGCTGACCCCAGCTGGGATTCTGGTCCTCGCAGTCCCCCGGGCTTGGCGCGCTGCGGATTATTACCCTGGTCTCAACCCTTCTGACTCCAGCTGGGAGCGACAGACAGAGCCTGCGGATTGCAGCTCACGCTCACACCAGCGAGTCAAGGGGAGCCGGGCCACGGAGCAGTGTTGACAGTGAGCGTCAGCTTAGGCACAGCAAAAACGGGATACAGGCAGCAAACAGGGATAGAGATCCCTCTCCAAGTACAAATAGACAGCTGTTCTCCAAATCCTTAAACCGGTGAGGGGCTGGGTATGCTCAGACGTGAGTCCCAGGCTCTCCACACCACTGGAGTCAAGCTATCCAGGCTGATAAAGGCTGATAGCCAGAAACCGGTCCTTGAATGCTTGATTCCGGTCTGGGAAAGACATGGCTTGGTAGTTCGGACTGGACTGTTCCCATGAGGCACAGGGTCAGAGCTGATTTGCATATAGCCAGTGTCTAACCCAGGGTGGTGTGGAGTGCAAAAAAACGATGGATTTAGGCCCAGATCCTTGTACTGGGATGAATGTATGACATTGTTCTACATTCTGTCCATCAACTGTGTTTTTTGCAATATAATTCCAGTGGCCCTGAACATGGCTAAAACACATTGCCAATACCAATCGTTCTTGCATAGACAAGACCTATCAGCTTTGTTAATGCTTGAAATATTAAGCCTGTTAGGCAGCACAAGTGGTGTGGTATTGTGAGCTGACCAAGAACTTACAGGGCTTTACAGCCTGTGCATTGCTTGCCATTGGTTAGCTTTATAGTCACTCTCATTTGCATCGTTTTTACTTGATGGCTTTCCTTGCCCCAGCATGTCTGCCTGGTGTCTGTCCCTCTCCTGAAGCGTAGCCTCTTTACCATCTCTCTAATTGGCTGGCTTCTATCCTTCCACTGCTTACTTCTAGGGAACTACTTTTTCTTTTTACTTAAGCTCTCCTTTAGAATGCATATGCCCTCCATTTTTTCTCCATCTTTCCCTGTGCGCAACCCCAAAATGCCCACCCCTCACACTCCTTGATTCTTTCTTGTGTACTTCTCCTCTTGACACTCCCTGCTCCATGTTGTTCTCAATGCCACGTGCTTCTCTCCCGCTCCCTGTGCTGCTGTTAATTTTAAGTTGTTCTTGCTCTCTTGTGTGCTCCCCACCCCACGCTCCAAGTACTTCTCTTTGTGTAAGCTCTTCTGCCCACTACCATGTTGCTCTCTAGCTCATGCAATGCCCTTCTATCCTTCGACCCTAGCTGCTCCCCCTATTAGCTCATTACTCCACCCATGAGGTTACCTTTTAATATTTGCGCTAAAAATCTTAACTTTTTCCGCCGAGCCTCACTGTATGGGAAAAAGATATGGACACAAATATGGTAGCAGAAAAATCAATATATATTAATAGAGGGTGTCCTAGGAAATGGGTATGGGATAAATGGAATGATTCACGAGGAGGGCTATGTACTCCCCCTGCTCTCGTAGACAGGCACCAACTTGTTACCTGATCCCAGAAAAGAGATGGGGTGCGCTGACCCGAAAATTGATGGGTAGCTCAAGTGAAATAATACCAAGCTAAACAGCATAGATGATCCTGTGATGTGTATTTTGACTTTTTTTCTTTTTTGTTTTTTTTTAACCTGAATAAAAATATATTTTAAAAAAATCTTATTTTAATTTACCAATTGAAGTTTCATCCGCCATCTTGAATCAGTAAATCAAAAGTTAACGTAAATTGCCAGTGTCGGTCATGTCATCACACATTTTCTTTTTGCTGATGGTGTGCAGCATCAGAAAAAACCCTGACACTGCTGAGTATTGCTGAAACACATTGGCAAAGCCAATAGTTTCCAAAGGCATGAACTACTGATTTTGTCAATGCTTGTTAATAAATATGGCTTTGCAGTGTTTTCCCCATTTTGTGTGATGAAGCACAGAGTTTCACAAATTTGGATATTGAGCGTTATCTTGCTGGACTATTTTGTTTAAGGCAATCCCTCAGGTATACTCTTCACTCTGATGACTGCCCTGTATTCTCACTACAATGGCTTTGCACTCTCACCCGTGACACACTACAAGGCCATTACTCTTTCTCCTGGCACATAACATGGGTCAGACACACAAAAATGGCCTTGTTCACTAACTGCAACACACTGCACTGGATCTCGACTCTCACCATGACACAACATCAGCCTTGGTCTAACACTCCCCAGTACACAACGCAAGCCAATGACTCCCATTCCTGCTGCTCAACCTATACCCTGAACTGTCACCTGCAGGACACAGCACAGTCACTGCACTGTCACCACCACTGTACACAGACCCTGAACCCCACTCTTACACACAACACTGGTCCTGTACATCCACCCAAGTTGAAAACAAAGGACTTGTGCTCTCACCCAGGCATTAAACTGCCTTGCTCTATAAACGACACAGGTCATGGAGTCCCAGCCCTTCTATATAACACATGGTCTCACAATAGTAACCAATAATTGAAATCTGCTGACATTCTCCAGAAACAGTTGCTGAATCATCATGGAGTAGGTAAACTCTATCCTAAGGTTTTATTAGAATCAACAATGCGTAGGAGTCCTAACTTTACTACTCCTAAACTGAGAAAAATCCTAACTTTAATACTTTTGGTATTCGCAGAAGGCATTTAGGAGTCCTAAAATTAGGACTTTTAACTTCTGTGAATACAGAAATGAGTAAGTGCCTTCTGTGAATACCAAAATGAGTAAGTGCCTTCTGTGAACACCAAAATGGTAGTAGGTTTAGGATTTTGTCTTAAGATAGTTCTGTGAATCGGGCCCTTACTGGCTTTATTGGAGTTTTCTATGTTTTTATCTTTTTATTTAGGCATCTGCATTGATTCTTAGATTAAAAAGAATAGCTTTATTTTTCTAATATCACAAAACATATATAAAGAAGAAGTTGAAAATGTGCACTCGCCTTGAAACTAGAGCGATTTGTGGTGATAAAAACCTCTATTCTATTGTTTTCCGACAATTAAGTACTACTGCCTACACTGAACTATCAATGCATGAACTTCTGGGAGCTTTTGAAGCAGGGCCAGACTGGGAATGCAAGCCTGCTCCGGAAATTGATACTGAACAGCCTCTCATCGGGGGTGTAAAATACTCCTATTGTTTGTGGTATAGGGGGTGATATTGTAGCACTGCTGCAAAACCGGCCTCTGTACCTTAAAAGGCCCCCACCGTTCCGGCCCACAGGGAAAAAGCCCGAGCCCGCTACAGCCTGTTTTGAAAAATGCTGCAGAGCAAAGAATCTCATGATCAGTACCCAGAAAGTGAAGTTCATGATCTTAATTCACAGATGGAATCCAAGGAATACATTCAGAGTCTACGGAAGACCACTGGATCGCATGGATTACCATGAATACCAGGGGGTTAGATTTAACATGAAAATGACTTGTTCCAACCAGCGAGCAAAAAGTAAAGTTATTCTAACCTATATGCCAAAGCAGGTTAAAGATTTCAGGATATTTATTTTTATTTTTAGAGTTTTATTTAGTGCAAACTAGACCTGAGAAAATCAGGCATCAAAGCGCTTTACAAGGTCACCACTTTCGTTACAGATGGACACATTCATTTTTGTTAGGTACGGGGAGATTGTGATTTGGCCAGATTCACAGGATGCTGAGCGTCATTGCCAAAACTTGAACCCGGTTCCCCAGCTTTGAGGTTGACTGCTCTAGCCGTATGGCTACATTCTCTTCCCAGATAACTGTGTGGCTGCTATTTAATCACTCTAGGGGCATATCGAATGGAGCTGAGATTTGGAGGCACACAAAAACTGCTGGTCTGGTGAAAACTGAGAACTGCCTGCTACTTCTGCTCGTTTTAGGTCTAGGGATACTGTGGTAGGAAGAAGCAGGTCCAGTTCCATGTTGTTTTGTTAAGTAGATTTATTAAGTAAGATGGTAAGAAGAGAGCCCCACCAGGAGCAGCCTTCCTGCTGCTCAGCCCATACTCCAATTGACACTCCACATCGGGGCATCCTAACATTCCATAACATCACCATGCACACCAACATTCCACAGCACATTCACACTGGCTGAACAGCAGGTATAACACATCTCCTTCTCTTTATACAAATGACAAAGAAGCCCTAGAAAGAATAACATTAAAAAGAGTGCATGCAAAGGATGACAATAAAACTATTACATGTAACACAAAGACATCAGAACAAATTCAAGCAATAAATCATTGCTGCAAAGTGCTAATGCGAAAGCATGCAGATAAAAGATGGAAACATTTCATGCATTTGTACAGCAAATGATAAAATAAAGAAAATAAAAGGGATAAACACACATCATCTCTGTTTTAACCAAACCAAGAAAACGCACACACTACCACACCACAAAACACCAACCAAACCCAGATTCAAAACACATACTGGCTGGCCAGGCCAGCAAGAAAGTGGTATGAAGGATACCAACTGCGAGGCACGGTAGGGAACTATGCAAACAAAAGCAATTAAATGTGAAAAATCATTCCACACCAAAAAACAGCATAAAAGCTGCCCTCCACCCTTACCCGTATTAAGGGTGGTACGTGTTGAACACGACTCCACACGAAAGAAATGACATGAAAATTGCCATGCACCCAAACCCAAAGTTAGGGTGGTAAGTGTGGAAAGACGCTCCACACGGAACATGTAAAAGTGCACAACTCTACACCCAAAGAAAGTAGTAAGGGAAAACAGCAATTACTAGGATAAACACTCACTCTTTAACAATCTGGCTTCAACTCAACCCTTCACCCAAACCCGAAGTAAGGGCGGTAAGTGTGGAACAAAACACCACACCAACCATGAGAAAAAAAAATTCAATCCCAGTACTAAATTCAGCTGCCAAGTTCCTATCACCCTAGTAAGGTGGAAATAATGTCTAAGTAGAATGGTATTGCTGCACCATTCCATAACCACAAATGAGTGGGAGAGAACAAAACAATCAGAAAAGTGGGTGGTATTAATGCACTAGCCAACATACCAGGAGACATGCTCCCCAACAATCATCTCACTACACACCATCAAAAGGAAAAAAATGGCACATGTACCCATGAAGAAAGACACCTCAAACACCATGGCATCATATTAAGAGCACACAACTCAATCTGCGCACAAGGAGCACTCTCAAGACCTCTGCGAAACTTAGGAGAAACTAACAGAAAAGCATTGAACCGTAGGCAATCAGACATCAACAAAAATAGACACAAACACTGCAGAGCAAAGCAAGGCAAAGAACATAAGAAGATATAACACTGAGCAAGGACAAGTGGCAATCTCCGGTGAGCGACCTCCCACCCGAGTTTGCAGGAACTCTGGACTTAAAGTATGTTCCACAAAATGTTCCACGGTAACAGGTGTTAGCAAATGTCCCAAGGAAAAAAGTAAGTTTGACTGCAGAAATGTTACAGGAGCATAGCCGAAGAAGGAGGAGGAAACATCAAAGCAACTCCCGAAAAAAAAATGCTCAGTACTCACCAGCTTGGATCAAAGGCTCACCTCGCAGAGAGCAGAACAGCAACGTGAATCGACTACTGGTGACTTCCCTGTGGGAAGATAAGGAGTTGCTCATGTGCGGTGAAAAAGTCATGTGCTCGTGAACGTGACAACTCGGCTCCACCAAACAGCCTCTCTCCGTGGGACCGGCACAGTGAAAGAGTCATAATGGTGGCACATGAGGTGTGCCGGGTGGCTCCAGTCACACCTGAGCTGTACAACGTAAAAGCTCCTCAACGCACCGCGAGCTGCCGGAGACAGGGCTTGGGCAAAGAAGAGGCAATTGAAGACTGGTGAGCTTTCAAATTGGAATTTTTTAAGGAAAACATGGTAACGGTAAAGCATCTAGTCAGGAGCAGGGATTACCTTGGTAGCACCAAACACTGCACTTTACGTCATCCAGCCGGTTCAGAGAAACACATAGGTGGGTGAAGAAAAAACTTGTCCTCCTGGTTGCACCTTTCAAGTCGCTCTACCCCACAGAAACTGAGGAAACTACTCATCCTCGCCGCCCCTCTTGACAGGCACCTCTGCGACTCCTCTTCCAAGACATATATTAAGACACAGACTCCAAGGACCCACCTCACTCGTTACTCTCCTTGACACAGACTCTGGGAACAGGCTCCCCTTCCTAGTTGCACATGCAAGAATGGCTCTGGGAACAGCTCCTACTGTTGCAGTTCCGGACACAGATACCAGGGACTTCTCTTACTAGTAGCTCTTCATTTCAGGGACTGCGAGGACACTGGCAAAACTCTCCAGGGTAGAAAATAAGACTAACCTGTGCCGCGAACACAGGCAGGATGCTGATCACAAAGCCGTGACCTAAAACCATACACAAAGTGTAGCAGGGATCCTGTTCTCCTACAGAACTGTGCATTGAGACTTGGAACCTTAGTAAGTTAGGGTGTGCCAAAACTCACCTTAGTACCCAAAATCCCCTTACCAGACTAGCTACATTGTCTTATTGGTCATTACAAACTCCCAATATTTAGACAAACCAGAACATGGACTTAGATTACCTCAGGTAACATGGAACACATGAACACTCTTTCGTTATACAATCATTTCAAACCAAAACAAGGAGTAAATGAGGACACGTGTATATTTGAAATGTTTATTCACTTAATGCAGGGTTCTCAAATGCAGTATCTTAGATAATACCAACAAACATATTATAAGAAGCAAAATAATCAGCATAGCTACTAGTCCATAAAATACACAAGGTGACAACATATTAAAATGTTGAAAAGAATCGGGTTTAACAACACCTAATTCTCACTCTCCCTAACTAGCATATTATATTATATCTAAGAAGGTCTCATTGGGTTTTAGCAGGGCGGCCCCATACCTCAAGATCCTAGTGTGAAGGGATCACATCATCTTCCACCAGCTCTCTGCATGCGAAGCACCATTAAGTGTGTGTGGGTGCGTTGCGTGAAGCAATATAAAACGTGCCTAAAGCCAGAATTTGGCTGCCGCCGTATGTATGTTATGTCTAGGAAGGTGTGAAGATCAGACCTCACAACAACCACTGTGTCGAGTTATCCTTGAAGGCTTCAGCACTCAGTGTACAGACACAGTTCACTAAGCAAAGCTGATATCAGAGTAATAACATATTATTCTCGTGTGAATCCAAAGCACTCTACTAGGCTCAAAGCTATAACAACAGTTTATGTGTTGTGTGCAAAAGCAGCAGACAGGAAGAAATGGCGTTTAAACATCTAATAAGCTCATGCTAACTTAACACAGCATATAGGTAATGCGTATCAATATGACAAAAGGTGGAGCAAGATGTCCCAAAATGCGGTTGGGATAAAACCTGTAAAAAGTCAGAAGAGGGACAGCTTGAATTACAACAGGTCCGCAAAACAGCTTAGTTCCACAAAGAGGCGAAAGACACTGCAGGGACTGGCACGCCCGGGTTGGGGCAGACAGATCTTAAGGTCACTGGTGGGGCTCAGAGCTGCTAGAAAGCTGTAACACAGGTTGCAATTAGTTTCTGAAGGGAGTTCTTCATTCAGGCTTCAAGAAGATCATGTTTCAGTGAGACTCAAGTTCCATATAGTTCTCTCACCCAGGTTCTTTTAAAAATCGGTGCCAAAATATGTGGTAGAAAGAAGCAGGTCCAGTTCCATGTTGTATGGTTACGTAGATTTATTAAGTAAGATGGTAAGAAGAGAGCACCACCAGGAGCAGCTTTCCAGCTACTCAGTCCATACTCCAAATGACACACCACATCCAGGCATCCTAACATTCCATTACATCTCCATGCACACCAAAATTCCACAGCACATTCACACTGGCTGAGCAGCAGGTATAACAGATACCCATGACTTGCTCAGGTTGGAGCTGGGCATGGCATCTGTAGACCTGCATTAAGTACTCAAACCAATTTTGGATTGAACCCAAATGTAGCCTTAGAGCCAGACATAAAGGCCCACTCCTGACAAGGGATCAGGTCTTTAATAGCTGGTAGAGCTCGCTATGGAGGGAACTAAGACTATTAGAACATTCCACCCTTACAGGCTTCATGGAGTCCGAGGGGGGTTGTAATTCCCTCGGGCTCTGTGAGGCCTTTTTGCACAGAAACAGCTGTGAACAAACATTGGAATGTTGATACTCTGGGCTTCTATCAGCAATTAGAAGCCTAGAACACTCTATTTTCTTCAATGGAGAACTCAACCTTCCAATGTTCTAATAAAGATTACACCTAAACTGATAAGCTACTTAAGAATCCTGCCCAAGCTCCGGATAAGCAACAAGTAATCTAAATTACCCTGGTACAACAATACTGCATGTGGCCATTGATTACCTGGAATTTTGGACCACTCCTGAGTCGATGCCCCTTGATAGTGCACAGTTAAAGAGAAATTCTGGGCATGTTATAATGCATTGGTGAGGGGCAACTGTCTTCAGGATTCTAAATCTTTCCCTTCTTATGAATGTTATATGATCAAATATTTCCAGAATAAAAATCATCTTTTTCATAACGTTTAGATTAGGCACACTACCTGCAATGTCCTATTCCAATAACTGACTAGACAGAACAAGGGGTTTAGTTGTTTGCAAGCGCAAGCAAGGCGGCGATGAAACCACTGCACTCTTCATGTTACCATACACCCCCTCGTTGCAGGCAAGAAGGAGATATCTGCATCCCTTCTTTATGACTCATAATACCAAGCACTGCAAGGCTGCTACTATTCCATGCCTTAACACTGTCTCCAAAATCCTTTTTAATCAGGTGGCCTCCTACATCTATGCTTCTTGGATGGTCACCAGACTTCTTACCCTAAATCCGTAATATCCCAAGCAACAGCAGAATGTTATTCATCTGGGTCTTACATCTTATATGTAGGCTGGCATAGTATTTGAAGAACTGATTGCTGACAAAATTCATGGATACTGGTGCAAGGGTCTGATTTCGGAGTCAAATCAACTGCATCTCCTAAAGTTAGGGGTGTCTCTGAGCAAAAAGCCCCCCATTAGCACTTAGCATAAGTTACTTATGAGCTAATTCTCACAGTCAAGTGTAGCAAGCTTTGTTTGCGCTTTCATCTCATCTCAGATTATTCTGCATAGGCATTCCCAGAGAAAGATACTCTCTTCAATTAATATTTTTCCTCACTAGACAACAGCCCAGGTCTAGCATATCTTACTTAGTGAAACCTAGGAGTTTAGTTTTTTCATCAGACATCAAATTTTGTTTTTAATTGGAGATCTATGTCCCCTACAATTTTTACCACGTAATGTAAGAACCTTTTGGTTACACTTTTGTCCTAAGTTTACACTCAGTGTTTGTAAATATGGACAGTAATAAACAAGGCTTTAAGTGGGAAAAAAACCTGGAGGTGCTCTAAAAGTAGCGTGGCTCATTTCTTAAAGGGGTGTGACCTATCGTAATATTGTAACAATATTTTCGAATTCTGGGGAACCAGTGGCGCTCAATATCTGCCTTGATTTCCATTCGAAGGGATGTTCAATCTTTCCTATGCATACACAGTGCTTTCTATGAGGGTGCTTTACCACCGCATATATAAATCAATAAACAGAACAAGTCAGCATTGGCAGTGAGAGTGTTTTGAAAAAGATGAATGGTGCTTTGAGGCGGAATGAGAAATCTGCGGGCAAGGGGATTGAAAAACCGGCCATTAAAATACTCACGTAGCTGGCTTGCAGGCTGGGAGGGCAAGTCTTGTGTGGCTTCAGAAAGATCCCTGCTATGATGCGGAGGCAGGGTCCCGACGGTGCCGGTAGGGCTGGGGAGGCGTCAAGAAGGTATGTTTCCTTTTAACTGATGCTGGATTCTGTTGTACACCCTCATCCCTCGCTTGCTTTAAGGCAGAGCAGGGTCACACTGGTTGCTGGAGAAATCTTGCTGCAGGCTGTAAAAGCAGGGTTGTGCTGGTTCTAACCAGCTGTTGTTGTGCTGATGGCTGGTACTATGATGTAGGTGGTGCTGCGTGTTCAAAGAGAAGGGAAATCCCGAGAGAAAGTGTCTTTCTTCAAAGGATTTCCCTTCTTGCTACAATGACGTCACGCCTTAAGCAGTGCACGCGCATGCTCACCCAAAACACCAACAAAAACCGGGACGTCTGGTCACCCTACCTTTGACCTTTGAGGCCCGAAAATAGATCCCCTTGGAGACCCTTTTCGAGGCCCTAAAAAAAACTGGGGGTGCTCAGACCCCCCCACTTAAAGCCCTGGTAGTACACATACTACGGAGTGCAAACTTACTCAAAATCATAACTTGTCATTGATAATCAGGCCCAGTTTGTCTTCACCAACATCCGCTACATGGTACAAGGATGTCACACCTGCTGTTTCATTTCCAGGCACTCCACCTTCAGTTCAAGTTCCTTGGGTTACCAGCAAAAAACAAGTCACTATCAATGCCATTTTCAATAAGGAAAAATGTATGACTGACATAATCCAATTGTCTGTTTTTGCCAAGGAAGGCATGCTGAAATGCTAGAGTATGACATTCTTTTGTTTTCTTTAGTGGAATAAGAGGTTCTTACATTTTGTATGAAATGCCAGTTTGCGCTGTTACTAATTCTCCATTGTCACACTGTCCCACATGCCTGTAAATTTGGTTTAAAGTGCGCTGAACGAGAGAGTCATACACACCATCCACCTGATAACAGAAATGTGGAACAGTTGTCAGGCTACAAATTACATGTGTGTTTGTGTACACTGGATCATTTTAGAAAGCTCGACTGATGGCCAAACATCCCATGGAAGTCTTTCTTTAGCATGCAACAAGTGCAGTGTTCTGCTTTATGAACGTTTACATAGCTGCCAACATCCTGGAAGGATTAATGGCTCCAACATACGTTTATCTGGGTGGTATACATTGCCACTGACAATGACAGAAACATTATCTGTGTCATGCCAGAAGGCAGATGTGAGAAACTGGGTTGGTGGTTGAGTGGGGTTCTAACCCTGCTCAAGCAACATCCACAGTCCCTGTCTGGGTTAACCAAAAAAGTGACTCATTGCTCGAGCCATTGAGCAAGTTTTGTGATTTTGTTCTACGCCCCTTAGTCACAGAAACACCAACTTACCTACGGGACATTACAGAGGTCCTTAACCTTATTGAGAATTTCAATGAACCAGGAACGATCACTCTGTTGGCCACGTTGCATGTGGAAGCACTGTATACAAACATTTCACAGGATGCTACCCTGGAGGTAATGGAGGCCATGCTACAGAGCATTGACCCATGGCCAAATAAAACACCAGTTGACTTCATCTGCGAATGTGCAGCTGTGGCACTCAAAGAAAACTTTTTTGCCTTCAAAAAACAATTGTATCATCAAACCCAAGGGACCAGCATGGGGAGTATGTCAGCGCTGAGCCTAGCCTGTATGTACATGGCCAACTTTGAAGTCAAGTTCATTCTGAGCAAGACCAACCCCTACAGGGAGAACGTTATGGTATGGCAATGCTATATCGACGACATTTTACTCTTCTGGAGAGGAGATGGGATCTATATACCGTATTTTGCGAATAGCTGAACACCCTAGACCCCTTTCTCAAATTCACAGGTACTATATCCTAAGAGACCTCCGCTTTTTGGATCTCTGGATTACCCTACAAGAAGGTTCACTGCTGACCACGAACTACAAAAAACCCACGTACCGGAATAGTCTCCTGATATACCAGAGCCATCATTCCAAAGCACTCAGGGCAATCTCCCAATGGGAGAATTTCTATGGCTCCGACGCAATTGTAATACCATCTGTAAATTTGTAAAACAATCTTCAATCCTGTCACACAATTTGTCGGCACACAACTACCCCAAGACTACTATAAGAAAAGCACACAAACGAGTCAGAAATAACCATAGGGATGCACTGTTGGAAGTAAAGGAGAAACCCAAAACCAATGCACTTACATGCGTAACAACATTTACCCCCAACTCCAACAAAATCCAGAAACTCATTAAAAATCACTGGGGCAGTTTGGAGACAGGAGCGTTTAACCCTGGTCCTACGCCACTCTTCTCATTTAAAAGCATGGAGAATTTCAAAAACCTCCTGGTCCATATAGAACCTAAACAATCTATTAATACTCAACCCACCCTGTAGGCTCTCCCACCAGTTGAGGGTCACTATCCATGTGGCACCTGCTCCGTATGTCCACTGACTGAAGCATCCAAACAAATTAACCTAGATCTGGTCAGGCCAGGGGTACAAAAACGACATACTAATTGCAATACTAAGAATTGCATATAATTGATCACATGCCCATGCCGTAAACAATACGTTAGTATGACAATCAGACCCGTTAAACTACACATAGGGGAACACAAAAGCATCATACGGTGCAAGAGGACAAACACCAAGCTACAAAATCATTACCTAGCGATGAACCATGCGCCCAGTGACCTGAAATGGACCATCATTGAAGCCAACCCCAATTGGACACCCACTACATTGTTCAGGCAAGAACAACGCTGGGTGTTCCGATTGAAATGCAATACCCGAGGATTATACAACGACATACCATGGGCGGAACTTGTTACCTGAACATACAGTAGTGAATTAGTCTATACACCAGCACACTCAGATGGATCACCCCCAGACCGGACGATCAGGGTTACCTTACCATCCGGCACCCTCTTTTCCATCACAGTATGGGTTAGGTCATTAAATAGTATGAGGTTTACAAGCAGTCGATGTATACTGGTGGCACAGAAATAGATGGGGCACCTGTACTAGATCAACACAGGTAGAAGAATGTCACAGAACGCCCCAGCATGACTGTATTGGGTACCATAATAAAGCTGCAGAGTCCAGATAGCATCTAGAACTATGTTAAGCAGGATTGGTGAAAATACCAGGTATCACCTGGGAGGCCCCCTGCTCAAATATGCTTAATACTGATCATTTAACCTTAGAAAGTTACATACATCATGTATGCATCATGAAAGAAAAAGGGTGAAGGTAATGAATTATCATTTTAGTAACCAAGAAACACATGGTAAAACACACATGCCCACCCCCAACATTGAACACTTACTAATTTACGTGAGAGACCATCATCACAAGTACACTCAACGCTAATAACACTATACGGGTGGTGTAACTGATGTTAAGAGAATCCTTCCAATATGGCCACCGTTCTCAGCTCTGCCTGCGTACCACCACCGAATTGAGCTGTTTCCTGTAGCACACGCCCCCGTCACTTCCGCCCTTCATCACTCTTTACCAAGTGGACGCCGCTGCTTGAACACGACAAAGACAGGTGTGTTACCCGCGCACTGGGGTTAATTTTGGCATTCCTAACCCACAGATATTCCCCCCCCAAGACCACGGGGATTTGCCGTATAGGCACCTCAGTTTGCTTTGAAGGGGTAATTAGTATGAGAGTCCGAAATGAAAATGTGTGTGCTGTAAGGATATTTTGCCTCACATTATTTGAATGTGTGCCTCACTTCCAGATACCGGTAATGAATAGCACGGTACAACGTAAAATTCCACCACGCTATTTTTCACTCACTCATGGAGCGCGCTTTTGTATAAAGGAGCACTGGTGGCCACCATAAAACAAACAAGTGTTTTTGATACTTCGCACTCGTTCTAAATACGACATGCAAAGCCATCATGAGGCGAGTGCATGAGACCTCATCACTAATCACAGACACTGTCAGCTTACGCCGTCAAGCACATGTGGCAGTAATAATATGTCTAGGGCACTTTTCCCATAGATTGTTACAACGAGATGCATGGCCAGAATCAAACGCTACTGCAACTATTGAATTAATTGTGGGCTCCTATTCACTTTGACTTATGTGTGTGTCCATATGTGTGTCTTTTTGTTCACTGTTTATCACCAGGTACTAACAGGAACACAAAAGAGATGTTCCTTTGAGCGCATAGTACGCACTTACACCTGACAAGAGGTACCAAAGGAATACTCCTATTTTTTTTCATGATTTCACACCAGACGGTCCTGACGAAGGGTATGGGGACACTAGGGACCGATTCTAAGCACAAAACATGTTGACCAACACACTCATTCACAATCACACATGGGCAGTGAGAGCAGCAGAGTAATACCCTGACCTCTATGTTATTTGTTAATAGAGGTGCTCCATCTCCCCTGTATAATTCTTTTAGTTTTACCTAAGGTACCAGAGGGGTAATTTTAACACGCTTTCACCTACCCTTTTAGGCCAACACACCTGCATGCACATGTGCGGCGTCTCCTAAAAGATCTCCGACAAAGAGCCCTCTCGCAGGGCTCATGGGGGACAGCAGCGCCACCCCCACGAGGAGCAATTCCCGATGATGAAACATGACACTCGCAAGAGTGTGTGAGGGCACTAATTTCTAAAGTAGAAATTCCCCCACCTTCATCAACTGGGAACCACATACAGCGATCACCTTACCTTTCATTCTCTATTTTCTCTTTCATGCATAACCAAGTTGTTTATGGGTCCGTGTTTTAGGAACAGTTACCACGCATTGATTACACATTAAACTAAAAAGTCACTAAATTAATCTGTGCTTAATCCTCTGATAGATTGGCACAAAAACAGTCAGGCCTAACTTAGAGGCAATGTGTAAAGTATTTCGCCAGTACGCAAACAGTGATAAAGTAAAACACAACACAAGAACAATCCTACACTAATTTAGACAAATAGAGGTAATTTTAATAAATTGTTTGACACCACAATGACAAAGATCCAATAAGTAGAACTGCAGTTAATACCTTTTAAAATAGAAAGAAAAAGTTAGCGCCTAAAAGATCAAAGCACCAACGGTGCACATCAAGTCGCACAAGATCAGGACAAAGTTGAACAATATGGCCAACCATGAAGGAGCACAAGCCGGATATAAGAAGTGGATTGGCCTCAGTTGGCGCTTACCTTCATGCTTAGATTAAATTTCAACAAAACATTTCTGAGAAGGTAATAATTCAGTAAGGCAAGGTCACAGTGTCGTCCTCAGGGAGCTGCTGGATGAAGTTGCAATGAAGATTTTTACGTTTGAACTTTGCCTTATGTTTGGAAGTCAAAAATCTCCAGCAGGACGCGGCTGGAGGATGTAGCTGACAAGGGTTGCATAAGCCAGATACCCCTTCTGTGAAGGACCGCTAAACAGCATTTGCTGCTGTGGAGAAGAACGTGGCGGGTGCTGCCGCGAAGGTAAGCAGACTGGTGATGCACCATCGACAGATAGACAAGCAGGTTGGTCCCAGTCTCCTCTCGGTTCTAAGAGCAGTTTTTAGCCAAAAATGTTCTTAGTCCCTAGTTTGGGATTTTGGCTATCTGAGCACTTTTCCCACCACCTACAAGGATCCAGGGCTGGAGGGGTACCAGTTGAAAGGTCAGGACTCATTTTGGCTTGGCCCAGGTGTGGGTTCAAGATGGTGAGATCCTTTCTGTCCCAGATGTGCTGTTCAGGAGGCTAGCTAATTATCCGATGGAGTAACTCTGGTAGTCCTGGTTTCGAGAAGTGGAAGAGGGCACAAGCAGCAGAACACTCCTCGAGGTCTCAAGGTAGATTTCAGGCAGCAGAGCAGTCCTTTCAGTTTCAACAAAGCAGTCTTCTGAAGTACACAGCAGCTGACAGTCCTTCAAAAGTTCTTCTGCAGGTCCAGAATGTGAAATGAAGAGTGAGTCTGAGGGTCCTATTTTTATACCTGGTGCCTTTGCTACAGCGCGGCTCCAGAAATCATTTCTAATCAATACTCACCATTTCCCTGAAACCTTAAAACACACAAATCATGCATCAGTGGGGCCCATAACACTGCGCATTTACCCTGTTCACTTACACTTGGCTTCAAGGATTCTGGTGAATCACTCTGGAGAAATGCTGTAACCTTTGTGGAGCGTCTAAACCTATTTAACTATTATTTACACCTGCAGATTTAAAGACATTTTATCATGGTTTTATTCAGACTTAAATTATTCAGACACACCACCATAATGGCAATGGATCTGCTAGAATGAAAATTAGGCGTAGGAAGAATTCAAAGACCAGCTCTTACTTCTTCATTTCTCTAATTTTTATTCAAAGCCAAAATTTAACATGTCTGACATTTAGGCATTAGTAAATCTTTATTCAGTAAAAATCTTAAACTTGATTTCCAAATGATCATTTTATTTGAGCTCAAGAAAAAAATCGCTTTATTTAGAAGACAGTTAGAATTAGCAAAGAACAGATAGTTCCAAATTCATTTTTCTCCTAACATCCCTAACTAACACCCTCATCTTATCCTTCAATCCTGCAAAGCAAACAAGTAAGGAAAAATAAGGTTCTTACATCCAGGAATCGGTCAGCAATCGGGCAGCATCTCCGAATGAAATGGAAAAAGCGACCCCAACTAGACAAAACCAGGGGGTTTATACCCTAAATCCCTAACTTAATCTATCTAAAATGTAACTAACATCTCTTATTCCGAATTTCATTGGACAATTTCGGGGTGGGTGAGCATCATCTCACCATCACAGCATTAATTTCACAATGTGTCAGCGAAAAAAGAAAGGGGCTTTGATTTAGGACAGTCTTTGGCCTAGGCATTTCCTTCAGTGGCAACATCCATATATTCTCCCAGGCTCCGTGTATGACATCATCCATGCTTGTCACACATCGTAGGTTCCGGGCCACCTCAGCCTTGAACCTCCTCGAGCACAGGCAGTTGACTCTGACTTGCAGGTTTTGGCACGCCAGCGCAGTTCAGCTCTTGCTCACAGTTTACCCGACCGTCCATTTTCTGACTAGGCCTCAGAGGCCACTTTTGGAACTATTGCAAAAACAAACACAGATTTCTGTGAAATTGTGAATTTAAACCCGTTCTGTTTACCTCCCACCTAACTAATGTTTCCCAGTTAGTTGTTACCTAGCAAATAAGCCACATAAATGCATTTTATACTTACATTTCGACCTCTCCACCACATAAATGAATACAATAAGCACATTTAAATTGCGTTTTGATTATTTTCCAAGCTATGCATTAATTCACATCACCTTAACAATACATATTAGCTCAGTTTTATTTGCGACATGTAAGCCAAGTTAGTTCTCCCCATTTGTAATAAAACCATAATGTGTGCACTTTATTCTATTGTAGGTTAATTTTGAAAAACATGCAATCAGTGAACGTTACTGTTATGGGACATTAACTTTACGAGGGGTACACAACATTTTGCGTTTGCCACCTCGCTCCATCAATTCCCTCATCTGGTGATTCTATCACCAAAAAACCCTCAAAATTTTGGAAAATTTAGCAGAACATGTTTCAACTTCTTTTGTTAATGTTATCTATAATTTTGTCTCTTTTTCTTTCGAATTTTTGAAAACCTTTTCTTTTACTTCCTCCATTTCTATTTCATTCTTTTCTCTCATCCTTGCTAATCGATCTTCATTCCTTTTCTATATCAGATTTTTGAAATCTCTTCTACCTGTATATATACAGCAGAACCTCATCATAAGGATTGCTACCACTAAGACTGTTATTGGTATTAGTATTTTACCTATAATTGCTCTACCTATTTCTTGAAACCAGTGCTTAATTGCTGAAAAACGTTTGCCCAATTTATCAAGGACACCTTCAACCTCCAGTGGTTCAATTTCTTTATGCAGATCTGTAATATTTATAATATAATTCTCAATATTCTGACTTTTATCTGGAATGTAAGTGCAACAGTGTTGAACTTTCAAAATTCCGCAGACTCCTCCCTCTTTTGCTAAAATTATATCAAGGGGAAGTCTGTTTTGCATAACCATAGCTCTCATAGCAACCATTTCAGTATCTACCATCGGGAATCCTCCTGCTGTATCTGTTGATAATTTATCAACTATTGTGGACAATTTTCTGATCCTATTTGCATTAAACGAAATTCCCACTGCTGGTATCAGTGCTCCAAAAACATCTCCTATTATTTATAAGGCACTCTCTCTTCTTTTTCTACTTAAAACTTTACCTATCTCATGCTTTCCATTAGTACCTCTATCTACATGGAAAATTTTAGGAAAGACCAAACCCACATAACATGTCCCATACCAGTGGTCAGGCAGTCTATAATAAGCTTTGTTTCCACATATAAAATAGATTCCAGGGAAAAACAGGATCATTTCCCCTTTTAAATCCCCAACCTCCTATAATTCTATAGGTGTCTTCAAATTGACTTGCACCAACAAAATAATTGTCATACATTGAATTATCTCTCCTGATACAAAATCTTTCCAACATTGGTGCAGCTATATTAATTGCTACATTCACATTTTTATCCTCAATGTTCTCATCATCAAATGTGTAATATTTCGACTCTGCATGCTTCATTTTCTCTTTTCGTTTGTAAGCAATTCTCCTTTCTTCAACCATGTTTAGAAAAGCTTTCTCTTCAATTCTCATTTTACATGTCAAAGAATTATTAAATGCATACTCATGTGTTAACTCATATACTTCTAAGAAATATTCTCCCATTAGTTCTGCATGTTTTCTTCTATTTAGTGTATTATCAATCTTTAATTTTGCAAATATCTCATCTACATTGGAATATTGATACTCCAATTTCCCAGTGCTATAAAACAAACTTGCAATTACACTACAAGTTACTCCATAAGTAAGAGGAAGGTGGTGATATGTCACCCCTTCTGACACTGATGCTGGCAACTTTACACATACATAACAGTCATCAACATTCATTGTTTTAATGTACTCCAACAATAACTTTGAAAAGGTATTTTTAGTGTAGTCACTGATAGACCTATCTTGATGCAACTCTGGCTTGTATACATAATTCTCATGCACTTTTTCTTTCTCAATTGGCTTGCTTGAACTCACATTCTGTTTTAAGTTCGTTAAATTAGTTTGGAAAGGAATCACAATAGCTAAAATTATCCATAATATAGTCATCAATCCCATACATATGGAAAAACACCTGCACCATTTTCTATAAATAGAACATTTCGTTCTGTGATTATTCATTGACATTTTCACTAACACCGTTTCTTCGACCTTTTGTCACCTATAAATTTCACACCACTTAGCACGCTAACAAGATTTCTTCAACCTTGTGTCAATTTCTATTCTAAATAATGCTATAATTAGATTTTCTAACACATTTTCTTCAACCTTGTGTCAACTCCGACCTCTTCTATATGTACAAAACCGTCTCACAGGACCTCAGACTTTTTACTTTAATATCATATACTTTTAGAACCTAACTTTCCATTTCTTAATTGACTTCTTTTACTCACTTTTCCCAATTGGCTTTGGGTCATACAGGTTTTCTTGACTACTATTAACTTCAACAATGGGTGGCAGTACAATGTATGTCCACTCAGGTGATTTATACCTCTGATTTGGACGTCTTACTCTTTTAGGCCTTTGAATAGTCTCTATTTTCTTTCCCAAAGTTTCTTTCTGGCTAGAGATCTCATTCACTTGGTCTTCTTGCTCTTTTGTTTTGTTCACCATTTTAAAATTTAATCCTCCAGCACCTTTAGGCCAATTGTCTCCTTTGCAGACTTTCTTAATCTTCGGCTCTATTGTATTATGCTCCACTCTCCAAGCTCTTTTTCTTGTGCTTTTTCTTAATGGAGTTTCATCTGCACTGTCATCAGTTTCACTTTCAGTGTCTTCCACTGTATCATTGATTATGATCTTTACAATGTCTTTATCTTCATCAGTTTCAGTTCTCTCTACTGTTACTCTGTTAGGAACACCTTCATAACTGGTACTTGGAATCTCATCCTTGTCGTGAGTTACTTCCTTTTCCCCAGTTTCAGGATTTCCGTTCCTGCCTTCAGAGTCTTCAGTTTGCTTTTCAGTTTTCTCCTTTTCAACAACTTTTCCTTCAATTTCTTTTGCGTCTTTACTGGTGCTTATCTTTACGGATTCTCGACCTTCAAGTTGATCTTCTGAATCTGGTATTTCAATAATCTCCCTTTCACCTTCACCTTCAGACGCAGAACTGGCTTCTGATACTTCCAGATGTCGACGTTCCTGTCGATCTTCAGTATCTGGATCCTTTTCTGGTTCACCATCAGAATCAGAGTCATTTGTACTTTCACCGTCGTAAGGGTATTCAGGTTCAGGCACACGGATGGTGTGACTAGCATGGACCCACCTTTTCAGTCCAGCACACTTAACTGCAGTAGTACTGACCAAGATCACTTGACGTGGTCTTTGCCACCTTGGTACCAAACAATTCCTTCTGCGATGAACTTTCACTCGTACCCAGTCCCCACGGACTAGATCATGAGCTGAAGTTTTCTCTTTGGTATTTGATTCAGTTCCCATCTGGTGGAGCACAGAAGTTACTACATCAGATAGATTCTTGCAGTAATCCAGAATGATGTCATCATTTATAGTTAGCAGTTTATTAACTGGTACATAAGCCTGCCTCATCACCCTTCCCATCAAAATTTCATGAGGGCTCAAACCAGTTTTCCTGTCAGGTATGCTTCTTAATGTCATTAACACAAGTGGCAAAGCATCTGGCCACTTCATTCCTGTTGCCAAACACATTTTTGCAATTCTATTTTTAATTGTTCCTTTCACCTTTTCAACCACTCCTGAAGCCTCAGGTCTGTATGCACAATGTAGTCTCTGGCGAATGTCCAGAGCTTCATAAATCATCTGCAATAAATCATTTTGGAAATGCGGGCCTCTGTCCGATTCAATCGTGCCTGGAAACCCGAACCTTGGTATTATCTCACGTAGAAACAATTTAGCAACAGTTATTCCATCCTTTCGTCTCATGGGGAAAGCTTCTACCCATCGAGAGAACAAATAGATTATCACAAGCACATAGCTGAGTCTATTACATGGAGGTAATTCAATAAAATCCATCTGAACTCTTGTAAATGGGCCACCCTCCTGTCCTACGGTTCCCAAACTTACAACAGTTTTTCTGTTTGGATTAAATTGCTGGCAGACCAAGCATCTTTGACACGATCTTTCAGCAATCGTTCTAAATTTAGGATTATAGCAAGTGTTCCTAAAGAGACGAATCATAGCGTCTCTGCCAATGTGTGCTTGACCATGGTACATTCGGGCCATATCTGAAATCATGCTATCAGGCATTACTGGTCTTTCATCTTTGTAAACCCAAATTTCATCTTCCTCTCTTTGTCTGCAACCTGATTTTAACCAAATATCTTTTTCCTCTGTTTCTGCCTCTTCTTGCATCTGCTTCACTTCCTGCCAAGTTTCCACTACAGTGGTTAGCATTAAAGGACTTGGAACATGTTCTTCAGTTTTCTCTCGATTGATTGAAATTTGATTTTTGGCACAATGTTTTGCAATTGCATCAGCATAACTGTTTCCTCTGGTGATATAATCTTCACCTTTCTTGTGGGCTGAACATTTTACCACAGCCAATTCTCAGGCAACTGTATCACTTCAATCAATGTTTTTACAAACTCTGCATTCCGAATAGGTGTTCCTGCAGAGGTCTAATAGCCTCTTTGGGACCAAAGCTGTCCATAATCATGAACAACTCCATAACCATATTGACTATCGGTCACTATGGTTACTTTCACCTCTTTTCCCAACTCACATGCTCGTATTAAAGCAATCAACTCTGCTATTTGAGCAGAATGAATACCTTTCAGACAAGATGCTTCCAACACTTCTGCCACTGTACAAACAGCATATGCAGCACTTAGAACACCACTCTCTGTTCTCAAGCAAGATCCATCCACAAACATTACAAAGTCTGATTCATGCAAAGGTTCATCTTTAATGTCAGTACGAGGCTTTGTGCAAGATTCCAGAACATCCAAACACTTGTGATCAAGCTCACCTTTCACTTCTGCTTCAATTGTATCAGGTAACAGTGTTGATGGGTTGACATTCACACATCTGGCAATCGTCACATTCTCAGCTCCCAGAATTATTTTCTCATAACGTGTCATTCTGCTGTTAGTCATGTACTGTGTCTTTGCTCTTGTAAGGAGAATCTCCACTGAATGAGGTACATAGACTCTCAATGGAAATCCCATCAAAATTCCCTCACTTTGCTCCAGACTTACACTGGTCGCTGCTACTGCTTTCAGACAACCTGACAAAGCCTTTGCAACAGGGTCTAAAACAGCTGAGAAATACGAAATTGGTTTTCTCATTCTTCCATGTCTCTGAATTAATACTGACAGAGCACATCCTTCTCGCTCACTACAGTACAGTTCAAATTCTTTTTCATAATCAGGCATTCCCAAAGCTGGTGCTTCACACAATTTAGTTTTGAGCGGTTCAAATGCTTCCATCTCTGTTTTGGTCAAAACAATAGGGTCTCTGATGTCTGCCTTTGTCAATCTCTGCAATGGTTTTGCAATCAATGAAAATCCACTTATCCACTGTCTGCAGTAACCCACCATTCCTAGGAACATTCTCACCTGTCTTTGAGTTTTAGGGGGCTGCATTCCTTGTATCAAAGTCAAAGTCAAAGTCAAAATTCAGCTTTATTCGGTTAGAAATTTTAAAACTATCAAAGCATACACAGTAAATTCCTTTTCACAGGTAATCATGTCACTGGGTCCTAATTACACAGCAAAATATATTACAGTATAAGTTGGTGAATACATATAAACAATAAAAAAGTTTGTCCCAAACAGAAACTAATAATATTTAAAAATCAGACACCAAAATTTTTGACATACAATTTTAAAAACTATCTAATAAAATATGTGCAAAAAGTGCAAAAAGAGGGATAATTATGGAAGCAGCATTTTCTTGCAACATCTCACAGCCCCTGTGATATAACTCGCTACCCCGAAACATATCACAACAGATCCTAGCATTTGCAGATAAACCAAAGCTGGTCGGGCCTGTTCAAAATTGCACCCTCTTAATAGTAGGAGGATGAATTTCTTTCGCTGCAAAGCATAAAATTTGCAGAAAAGGATCATATGAAGGGCATCTTGTTCCGACTTATTGTCACACGGGCATGGCCCCAACATCCCGCTTTTAGCGAATCCCCTAGGGAAAGATAACAGCCAAGGCAACAAACCATGTTTAAATCGTAGCAAAACAAACAGCTGGAATGGCTTATTTATGTATGTCAAGTACGGCTGGATCTCTCTCCCCATGCATAACATAACAAACTTTCTCACCGAGGGTTTAACCAATTCCACTTCTTCCCTCTGTACCTTCAACCTATTTAGGTATTGGGATTTCACTGCCTTAATCATGATTTTACCTAAAGCCCTAGGATTTGTATACAGATCGGGGCTACCCATTAAGTCTGCTTGCGTTTTAATATATCGGAACCATGGTATCGCCAAGGCCTTATCTAGGGACAGGCAATCCTGGATAATTAATTGATTTAGATTCGGTCCTTTCTGCACCCAGATTCTCAGCCACCGTAATAGCGGCGCTACCGCAATCTGGTCCGATACATAACCCGCCCCCAAGTCTTCATGCACATTAAAAGATGCTACAGATTGAGGGAGTGATAAAACTTTCCTAAAAAAGACGTTTTCTGCCGTTTGGATCTCGCTTGAATTAGTGTAACCCCACACCTCACTTCAATACAACACCATGGGCAAACACTTAGCGTTATAAATTTTCATAATGGCCGGTAATGGCTTACAGCCTAGACATTTAGCAAAGCCCAACAGGGCCCCTGTCGCCCTCGCTAGTGTTTTTTTTCAATGCACGCTGCATAACCCATGATCGTTTATCATCAAAAACTATACCCAAGTGGGAAGGTGGGTACTTTGCTGAGTTCCAATACCTTGCAGACAAACACTGCCCCATTCGCCCGTCTACAGCCTAGCGACACTGCATGTGATTTTTTAAAATTAGTTTTTAAGTCTAAGGAGTCCATAAAGTTAATAAAGCAGTCTAATAGGGATTGTAAACATCGTGCAGTCCTTGCAATTAGTACAGCATCATCTGCATAAAGTAATGGAGGTATCATTTTATGACTAACTCTGGGGGTGTCCTTACATGATAAAATCAAAACTTCGCCCAACTTATTTATATAAAGTGTGAATAATAGAGGAGCAAGGATACAACCTTGCCTTACTCCTCGTTTTACCGGCCAAGCATCTGTCAGACTCCCATCCTTATTGTAGCGTACTGCTGCACTTGTGTCTTTATGCATATCGGCTAGGAAGGATATCAGCACCGGGTCTAGTCCTATATCTGACAGAGCACTCCAGAGTTTCTGTCGGTTTACAAGGTCGAAAGCAGTGGACAAATCCATAAAAGCTAGATGTATGTCCCCCTGCTTTCCAACCGTGTACTTCCCTATGAGAAGGTGTAGATTGAGGCACTGTCCCAAGGTGCCTCTTCCCTTTCTAAACCCTTGTATCATTTTAATCCTCTCAATTGTGACCTGTCTGATTCCCTTTGCAATCTTGTGGCCTAAATACTGTACTTCTTTCTTGCAAAACTGCAATTTTGATGAAGACACTTTATGTTCCTCCTTTGCCAAATGATTCAACAATGCCACTGTATCAGTTCCACAGGAATCTTTTGTTTTTGATGCAACCAAAAGATCATCAATATACTGTACTAACACAGATTCTCCAGGCATGCTCAAATTTTCCAATGATTTCTTTAGCAGCTGATTAAAAATTGATGGACTCTCAGTGTACCCTTGTGGAATTCTACACCATGCTAAGATACGATTTTGGAAACGAAACGCAAATATTGGTTGGCTTTCTGGATGCAATGGAACAGTAAAGAACGCATTGCATAGATCGATCACTGTATACCACTCTCCATCATGTGGTATTTGGTACAAAATCACTGCTGGATTCGGGACAATTGGACAACATGGGACAACAATTTTATTAACTTTTCTCATGTCCTGCACAATTCTAAATGTTCCGTTTGGCTTCTTCAATCCCATAATTGGCGAATTACAAGGACTACTCTCAATTTCTCTTAGAATTCCCTGCTCAATCATCTTGTCGATCACTGGAGTAATTCCTTCAATTACTTCGGCAGTCATTTTATACTGCGGTATATTTGGATAACTTGTAACTTCTTTTATGGACACTTTCACAGGATCAACTCCTTTCATCAAACCTATATCCTTTCCAGTGAAGTCCCACACACTCTCTTTCACTGCCTCTTTCAGCTCAACTGGAATTTTCTCTTTATCAAAAACAGGAAACAGTTTGTCTTGTTCTCCCTCAATCATGAGCATTGTCAGTTTATACAAACTATTTTCGTCTGGAGTCTGCAATTCTATGCCATCTGGTGAACAGTATATGGCAAAGTTCATCCTACACAATATATCTCTGACTAACAAATTAACAGGACTGCTGCCACATACCACAAACCGATGCATATCTTTATACGTTCCAATCTCTATTTCAACTGGTTTTGTCAAGGGAGTATTCATCTGTCTGTTAGCTACACCTACAACCTGGATTGTCTCACCCGAGAGAGGAAGATTCTGAATTTCCACCGATCTAACAGTAGAACGGGTAGCACCAGTGTCCACTAGGAAAGTTATTTCCACATTATTCACTTTTCCACTCACAAATGGACCTGACTGATCTACCTCAAGAGTGGCTCCCAGCACACACTCTTCCTCCTCCCTCAGGCACCGTCAGAAACTTTCATCCGGCTCACTACCATTCTCCTCTTGCAACCAATATTGAGGACACGCATTTACTCTTTGCGGTCTTTTTACCTGCTCACTACCGCTGAATCCTGTCTTAGCACTGTATCTCTACTGATTCCCACTATATGGCAGTGGCGGTTGCGGCACCTGACTTTGCTGATTTGCTATCTGCTGTTGTTGCGGTTGCTGCTGATTTACCTCAAACTGCACCTGCGGATTCAATGATGTATGTTCCCCATTAACTCTAGGTGGACATTTACACTCTTGTTTCCAATGCCCTATCTGGCCGCAGTTGAAACATGGCATTTTCTTTTTCAATTCATCAATATTTCCTACCAATTTTGGTTTACCTTTGATCCCACCTTGATTCCCTGCATTCTTATTCTCCATCTGTGCTACTTGTTGTTCAGCTACCTTTACTTGTGCCCACATGGCTTTCTCTTTCAGCTTCTTTTGTTTTGCATCAATCTCCTCACTACAATATTTTGCTTGTCTCAGGACCTTATCTACTGAACTCGACTGCCAATCCATCATGCTATGTCTAATCATGTCTGAGATTTCTGGTCTTAATCCATTTACGAATCTATAGACAAAATGGCTCATGTCCTTCTCATTTAACTCCTCATAACCACTGTCCTGTTTAAAAACTAACAACAACCTTTCATAAAATGAATGCACAGTTTCTTTTGGCTCTTGTGTTGTTCAGTCTATTTTTACCCAATCAGTTTCTTTTGGAGGTATTTTGGTTTTCAACCATACTATCACTTGCTCATATTTCCTCATCACGTCTGGTGAAGGAGCTCCTGTTTTCTCATCTCTGAGATATTCCTCCCTAGGCCAATCCACAGATATTTGACATTCTGTCCATAAATCTGTTGGCACCACTATGTAAAATAATCCATCTAAATCAATCCACAATACTTTTGACACCTTTACAAATCTGTCCACTTGTTGATACCATTCTACTGGCTTTTCTCTCAATCTGGGGAAATCATTCGTAAATGACAATATATCTTGTCTGCTTCAGGGCACATGTACATATCCTCCTCCAGGAATTTCTCTCATAGGGAATTCAGTTACCACTTTTTCCTTCTCTCTAATGGGGAAAGTAGATTTGTCACTATTTTCTTCTTTCTTCTTTGCCCATTTGACTCTCCATTTTCCTACATCACCCCATTTGCGCAGCAACACAATCAAATCTTTTATCTGTACTTGTCTTCCTGCAGTATTCATGTTTTCAATGTCTCTTTCTGCAAAATCTACTCGATAAGATTTCTGCAATGACTTTATTTTGGAAAAATCTATTCCATATTCACTTGCCACTTCTTCTAATTGATCATACATTGTCTTTGCTCTCTATGTTATGCTTTTACATAAAAACATGAGCTCATCATCCTGATAAGTTTTCAATCTATCTGTAGCAATTGTTCCAATTATTAATTCTTCCATATCTATTTTTAATTTAGCCACATCCAACACTTTTAATTCCTGCTCTTTTATTTTCAACGATTTTATCCATTCACTTAACTCCTTTTCTGATGGTCCCAGGGGGGTTTGCGTTAAATCAAGTTTATCTGTACTCCTCTCTGGAGTAGCAGAGCCAGTTCTGCTCCTGTCGGGTATCCACATGACAAATTTTGATTTAAAGTTAATTCTGGTGGGTTTACGCTCATATTCTGCCTTATTTCTGATAGATCAGGACAAGTATTCTCTCTTGCTCTTTGTATACTTTGTTGCAACGGAATTGTTAATCTAGGCTCTTTTATTTTCTGGTCTTCGAATACCGGTATTACAGGTCCTATGGTTACTGGTACAGTTACAGCTTCCATATTCCTAGTAAGATTCTGAATCAATTCATGTGCAGAACGCTCATAATAAGACATATTTGGCTGTTCATTACTTTGTCTTTCTGCACTTTGCACAATTCTGTGCGAATCATTATTTTGTACAGGAGTTCCTGTAATTCTAGCTTCTCCTATTGGTGTACTCGGGACATATCTTGTTTCTACTCTTTCGGGAAAATCTCAAAAATTTGATGGTTGTCTTGGTGATTCATTTACTCTTTCTTCTGACATTGGGGCATTCGGGGTAGTCCATAAAGAACTTGGCTAATATGGGGGTGGTCTTCTATTTAATATTTCTTCTAAAAGAGCACCCTCTGATTCGCTTTCACCATAACCTTGATTTCCCACTTCTGTATTCTTTTTCTTTTCTGTACTCTTTCGTCCACCAATCTGACAGGATACATGCCATCGCACATACTACCATCTCTCCATCTTCGCATTCTAGTCTCATGTGTTTCTCCCCACAAATCTCGCCCTTTACCTCTCGGTCTAAGATGCCTACTCAACCTCTCGCTCTCCATTTTATGCATCTCATCTTCCCACTCAACTAACGCCTCAAATTGAGTTGGTCTGGATCTTGGCTCAAGTTTCATCATTTTGTCTCTCAAATTTCTCAAAACAGCCAAATCAAATGATCCTCCTTCCGGGAAAGATAACACACCATCATCCTTAGTATACTGAACCCAATTTTCCAACCAAACACACGAATGGTAACCATATTTCGTCAACATATAGGAAGCAGGCGTTTTCGGTGAAGGAAGTATTTTTCCCTCTCTCGTAACTATCTCTTTGTCTTTTACAAACACGTTTTTCAGCTTTTTAAACCATGAAGATTTCTTCCTGTCATCATCATATTAGTAGTATGAAATTTTCAGTAAACTTTCCTGCTTTCAAAAGATCGCGAACTATTCTGTTGTTGATTCCGTAACACCAACCTATCACAGCGCGGTTCGCACTAATGCACCAGTTACATTAGAACACGATACGTCACTACGACGCTCATCTCCTCAGAATTTTTAGACTCGCCGATAAAGCAACACTACTGGCTTTACCCTTCTATCAGGCAATAACGATCTCGCATCTCTAGGAAAGCACATACAATAGTGTCAGTCCCAGAGTTTCGCTTGAACGCGTATTGCAATATCTTTTACACACGTTCATATGGAAAACCCTATTCATATATACATGAACTTTGTGTTACCAGTAGGCAGCGCATCCACTAACCCACCACATAATTCCTCTATTGTTAGCAAAAGAGAGACGCCACTCCCTTTACCCTTCAATCAAGCTCGGGTTAAGACCTATTACTCTCCCAGCAGTAAGTTTTAGTCGGGAAGCACGGAATTATCCCTATACTTGAAGGCTGAAATTTCAAAGACAGTCCTCACTACACATTTATCCTTTCACACCTAAGGTCCCTAAACAGTGATATGCGCCGATACCACTGCAGTATTTGGCAATACTCCTTTTTTTTTTTTAAACAGACTAATTCACTGTGCGACTACCTTGCCACACTTCCTCCACCTGCAGATGGAGGCACTGGCTTCACCCTACTCTATGAAGCCTTTCCAGGACCACATGTAACGTAATACAAACTCAACAGATGTTAGTCATAACTCTGTACATCAAAACTCTATATAGTACTTTACCATAACCCTAGCTAATTTCCTTACCAACCACTACTCTGCTACCAAGTATATAACTGCTACAGCGCGGCTCCAGAAATAATTTCTAATCAATACTCACCATTTCCCTGAAACCTTAAAACACACAAATCATGCATCAGTGGGGCCCATAACACTGCGCATTTACCCTGTTCACTTACACTTGGCTTCAAGTATTCTGGTGAATTACACTGGAGAAATGCTGTAACATTTGGTGGAGCGTCTAAACCTATTTAACTATTATTTACACCTGCAGATTTAAAGACATTTTATCATGGTTTTATTCAGACTTAAATTGTTCAGACACACCACCATAATGGCAATGGATCTGCTAGAATGAAAATTAGGCGTAGGAAGAATTCAAAGACCAGCTCTTACTTCTTCATTTCTCTAATTTTCATTCAAAGCCAAAATGTAACATGTCTGACATTTAGGCATTAGTAAATCTTTATTCAGTAAAAATCTTAAACTTTATTTCAAAATAATCATTTTATTTGAGCTCAAGAAAAAAATCGCTTTATTTAGAAGACAGTTAGAATTAGCAAAGAACAGATAGTTCCAAATCCATTTTTCTCCTAACATCCCTAACTAACACCCTCATCTTATCCTTCAATCCTGCATAGCAAACAAGTAGGGAAAAATAAGGTTCTTACATCCAGGAATCGGTCAGCAATCGGGCAGCATCTCCGATAGAAATGGAAAAAGCGACCCCAACTAGACAAAACCAGGGGTTTTTATACCCTAAATCTCTAACTTGATCTATCTGAAATGTAACTAACATCTCTAATTCCGAATTTCATTGGACAATTTCGGGGTGGGTGAGCATCATCTCACCATCACAGCATTAATTTCACAACGTGTCAGTGAAAAAAGAAAGGGGTATTGATTTAGGACAGTCTTTGGCCTAGGCATTTCTTTCAGTGGCAACATCCATATATTCTCCCAGGCTCTGTGGACGACATCATCCATGCTTGGCACACATCCTAGGTTCCGGGCCACCTCAGCCTTAAACCTCCTCCAGCACAGGCAGTTCACTCTGACTTGCAGGTTTTGGCGTACCTGCGCAGTTCAGCTCTTGCTCACAGTTTACCCGACCGTCCATTTTATGACTAGGCCTCAGAGGCCACTTTTGGAACTATTGCAAAAACAAACACAGATTTATGTTAAATTGTGAATTTAAACCCGTTCTGTTTACCTCCCACTTAACTAATGGTTCCCAGTTAGTTGTTACCTAGCAAATAAGCCACATAAATGCATTTTATACTTACATTTCGACCTCTCCACCACATAAATGAATACAATAAGCACATTTAAATTGCTTTTGATTATTTTCCAAGCTATGCATTAATTCACATCACCTTAACCACATCAATGCTACAGCAATTCATCCTCTGTGCTGATGATCTTTGAATCCCATTGTTCATGACGAGCTCAGCTCGTCATGAGCACACAAGCAGTGTACTGCATGACGAGCTGAGCTCGTCATGAGCATGGAAGGGGTTAACAATGCATATTAGCTCAGTTTTATTTGCGACATGTAAGCAAAGTTAGTTCTCCCCATGTGTAATAAAAACATAATGTGTGCACTTTATTCTATGGTTGGTTAATTTCGAAAAACATGCAATCAGTGAACGTTACTGTTATGGGACATTAACTTTACGAGGGGTACACAAAATTTTGCATTTGCCACCTCGCTCCATCACCTTCTTTAAAGTATGACAAATTTCTACAGAATTCTGTTTAAAGTGCTTGAAGTTTTCTGTTTCTCCAGCGCTGGCTCCAACCTTGCTGCATGAATAATAAAGTGGTATCAAGTCCTTTGTGTGAAGGTAGGGAATAGCCTATTGATGTGCAAGTGGGGTTGGATCCAGCTCTACGCCACCCTGCATGTGATGTCCCATCCAGTCTTACCTGATCCCTCTGTTGTGTGGATGTCTGGGAGGAATATACAAAGTCCAACTTCCAACTACACCTAGTCATCTGACCCAGGAGCAGGCTGCAGACACCAAATAGCCAGGCCAGGAAAATGCCAACTTTATAAAAGTGTAATTTTTACAATTGTAACTAACAATTCGACTTTACCATTTAAGAGGATTTTAAATTACAATTTCTCAGCCATCAAACATGAGATCTTCAGCTGTACCCAATCAAAAGTTATCACTTTAGGCTTAAGGGGAGATGATGTGGCTTAATGGCTTGACCGGACAACTTTGAAGCCGGGGAAGCAGGTTCAACTCTGGGGTAAGGGTGGACGGACATCTCAGTTCCATCCACGGAATGTGCGGCAATTTGCCCCTTCCGCCTTGCGCAAAGAAGGCGGAGAAATGAGGCAAATTTCCAAACATTCGGGGGCGGAACGGAAGTTGGCTGCCCGCCTCCCACCAGCCTTCCGCCAGCTTTCCGCCCCGCCGTATTAAATGATATTTAAAAGGCTAAAATTAAATTTTAAATTAATTATAAACATTATTGCGGGTGCATCCTTGCCCATCGCGGCTTCATCTGGGAACTACGCATGCGCGGGAGCCTGCGCATGCGCATTCCTCGCCATTCAGTACCAGGGCATGCATAACTTAAAAGTACATTTCCAACCATTTAACTGTAAAGCACCCTGCCCTAAGGGCTACCCAGGGCTTTAACTTTGGGGTGACACATGCAATAGAAGGGAGTTTAAGGCTTGGCAAGTAGTTTATCTTGCCAAGTCAAATTGGAAGTTTAAAACTGCTTACAAGTGTGACAGCAAACAAATGATGGACGGAATGCTAACAATGCAAACATTCTCCCCCAGTCAAAAGATCTGGGTTAAATTCATTGTTCTTTTGTTGACTACACCACTCTAGTTTGCACCCAGCCATATGCAAATCAGTCTTGACACTGTGCCCCAAGGGAACAGTCCAGACCGAAGTGCCAGGCCAAGTCCTCCCTGGACCAGAAACAAGCATCCTGGGACCGGTTTCAGGGTATGTCACCCTTCTTCAGCAAGGCTAGCTTGAATCGAGTGGCACAGTGAGCAAAGGACCCACATCTGGGCATACCCATCCCTCTTTTCCAGTCCAGGGAGGACCTGGCTGGGCAGTTCAGGCTGGACTGCTCCCATTGGGCGCAGGGCCAAGACTGATTTGCATATGACTGGGTCCAAACTGGAATGGCAGGGTGAGAAAAAAAACGATGGATTTAGACCCAGATCTCTGTTCTGTGGTGAATGTATGACATTGTTCTGCATTCTGTCCATCAATTGTTCTTTTTGCAAAACTGCATACAAGTTACAGTGGCCGGCCTGGGCCATATTGCAAGAGACTACTTTAGTGCGTGGCACAATACGTGCGGCAGGCCCACTAATAGAATTTAATTTACAAGCCTTGGGTATATGGTAACCACTTTACTAGAGTCTTAAAAGTTAATTAAATATGGAAATCATGTGTAAGACAATTTTACCATGTTTAAGAGGGTGAGCACAGCACTTTATCACCGGTTAGCAGTTGCAAAGTGCACAGAGTCCTAAATCTAGCAAAAACAAATTAAGCAAAATAGGAGGGTGAAGGCAAAAAAGTTTGCAGGAAGGCCACCCTAAGGCTAACAGGTCTGATAGCAGTTATTTCAGAAAGCTCTATTTTGCCCATTGTATGGGCCTTAATGTGCAGAGTACGATCTAAAATTAGACACTGGCCTTTGATATACAGCTCATCTGTTGTAGTTTTTATACAGATTTTAGCAACTCTATTAAAGCTTATAAACAGCTGGAAGGGCTTTAGCTGAGCTGATGGCCTTCTCATGTAGTGCTTCAACTAGGAGAGTCAGAGACATTGTGAAACGTCTCTATATGTTTTAGCTCGTTTTTATCAAAGAGTGTCCATGAATGGCATTGTCGTTAGGTGATGCACCTTATGAGAAAAGACTGGAACTTGCATGACAAAAAAACCTGTAAAAGTACCTTCTACATCACCTTATGTAGATGACACTAGCGGTACTAGCAGCATCACACTGACGCGACAGCAGCTACAACCACCAATAACAGCAGCTCACTCTCTCTGTATCTACCCAAAGTTTACAAAGCCCACCAGCATTAAACTCAGTAGTATCACACCCTGCTTTTGTTAAGCTAACAAAACATCTAGGAAAATCAGCAATTATTGCTGTGAAAGAGACTTAATGAAATCCATGGTCAAAATTGACAATCAAAAAAATGATACAGGAGCACATGTGTGAAAACTTGTATCAAGGATCTGCGAGCGTGGAAATTGTATAAAAATTCTCACAAGTAACGTCACCTTAAAACTTAGTTAGAGAACCTGGAATTTCCACACCTGATTAAGTCAATGAATCTTTGCACCATATTAGAATGGAGCATCACACAAAATAGTCATCATTATTTGCATTTGATGTTCAGCAAATAGAGAGGTTTGGGATTAGTGGGTATTTCTGTTCACTTTTTTCAGAATAGTCAAATAGATCCAATTACAAAAAATATCGAAAATTATTTTAGTTAGAACAAATATAGAAAATAACAGAGTGTTCCATTCAGAATTTGGTCCCTATTCTAAACTAAAGAACCTTTCCTATTCTAACAAGAAGCTACAAAGAGTTCCTTTTGTACATTCTGGAGCAAAGTCTGATAAGGAAGAAAGGTAGAACTTTCCATAAAGGGAAGTTCCTGAGTCTCAACTAAGTTCTCCAAACAGATGCAGTAGCAACTGTTAAGACAGGTAGAAGAGAAGAACCACAACAATAGCTATGATTAACACAGGGATAGAAAGTATTCTCACTTAAAACAAGACTGATCAAAGAATATCACAGTTAGCAATAGCTTATGGTAATTCGATCTTGCACCATAAAGGGGTAAGGGGCATGGCGGGGTAGGAGTGCATAGAATGCCTTGACTCTCTAGCTAGGAATATTAAACATGTTGCAAAAACAGGCCAATATATCATAAAATTCCAATGGAGGAAGGTCCTCCGACAGTCTGTTGTCTTCATCCCCGATTCCCACGGTAAGCATCCATGTTATCATGAAGTCACTGAACTTTGGCTACAGCTTATTACAAAAAAATACATCTACAAAGGTTCTCATGAGAACCTTTTTGCAAGCCTACTCTATTAGCTGCTTAGTGTCCCATTGAGTAACCATGAGCTGCTTTATGAAATGAAACATTTAAATCTGGTATGTTAGATCACAAAATGTAAGCTACCGGAAGCATTTTCTTTCATTAATACGCTTGTTCATTAATAATATGTGGCAGAGGAAACAATCTGAAATACAGTGAAATCAATAGTATGAGGAAAAGAGAAATACAAATTTTAGGAAACAGCACATTTCACATATAGGTTAGGTTCTACAGTTTATTTATAACATTAAATCATCTTTTACGAAAAGCATTCATAATTTTATGATAGAAAGAACAATAGAAATGAGAGCTTTCTGCAGAAATTAGCAGCATTTTCACATTTGCACGTTTAATAAAGGCATATTTCCCAACCCCTATTTCATTACACATTTTTTATGTTAACATTAAGGCACATTTCTATATAAATAGATGGTAAATTTTTGGTAAAATTATCAACTTCCTCAGTCTCTAAAGCATTTAAAATGTTGAAGCGTAGACTCACATTATAAATAAATACCAATAAATTGTTACATTAAAACACTATATGAATGCATTAACTTTACTCAATACAGTAAATAAACATCTTACTCTGGTGCATGTGCTAGTTTTGTTTCCAGGGTTATGTAAGTAGGGGGCTTGCAATTAGCCAACAGATTGATGGATAGCTTGTGGTGAATAATTGCCTTCTTTCCTCAACTAGCTCTGTCCATTCAAAAAATATATGCTCAATGAACTCCATTTGCTTCAAATAAAGCCTCCACAAACAATACTCCATAGATACAGCTTGCCAGCTGCCTGTCAAAATTAATAGGGGGAGTTTTTTTTTATAATGAGTAACACATGCAGCTTCATCAGTTCATGTTCCAAGAGTATAAAACAGTAAAATGAGAAGCCGCAAACTACTTGCATAAGACTATTACAAAATCTGTTTTGTAAATTGCCTAGAGCAGCCTTATGTGACCACTGAAAGATAGTTTTATTGAATAAATACTTGTACTGAACTGTGTGAAATTATGGTTTACTCAAGAAACCTCACTCTGACAACCTACATACCATCTTTGTGGCCATTTGAATCTCTGGGATCATAGACAAAACATTGCTAAAATATATAACAAACTGCCAGGTTCAGCCAATTTAATGTCAAACATGATTGCACTTAATAGCAGTATCCTCCTCCATGATTATGTGGCTACCCCAGAAGCACCAGAAACATGGAGGGGTTTTCATACATTATAAATTAACTTTCAGATGAAATCTCAGATGATCACAAGAGGGAAATTGTTCACTAGTCTGTATTTACTGCAATGCTCATGGTAAAAATAAAATATAAAAACTAAAGAAAACTAATTTCAGTTTGAAATTCCACATAAAAAACAAACTACTTCAACGAACACTTTGTATGGGATACAAGTACTTTCCCCTTAAAAAGTATCCAGAGGATCAGTTTGCCCACTGCATGCACTACCTCAGGATGATTCTTCCTTGCCAACATTAAGGATGCAGGTTGCTTGAGCCTCAGGGCATAGACCTAATCAAACATAACATTTATGTCAAGCACAGTATTCCATAAGCAATGGCCTCCGCAGTTAGCACTACTGATGGAGCAAGGATTCGCACATGAAGCGACTTGCTTGTATTCATGAACCTCGAATAATGTTAATGAAGTAACCAACATGTTCTTTTTTAACAATTTTGCATATTTTACATCAACATTGGATGTCCGAGTGAAGCTTGCTTATGTATTTACTAATCATAATACACTTGCATCTAAGATGGATGCTGCTACGTGAGGGTTTCTATTGCGCATGCGTCTGTCATACAAGGTAGCAGGAGAGGTGAGAAAACTGCTTAAGGTATGGTCCACCTTACCACTTAGCTTGATAGGAAGATCCAATATCATCAAGATGTCAATTGTACCAAAATATACATTTCTATTTAACTCAATCCCTTTGGAATTCGGGAAATCATTGTTGAAAAACCACAAAGCGAAATTGCAAGTTTCATATGGGCCTCGAAAGGCACAAGGATTTCATTAAAAAAACTTCAAAGAGGAAAGCAAGACGGAGGACTGGCTAGCCCAGATTTGGTGGAATACCATAGGGCGTTCTACTTCAAAAACATCCGAGTGCTACTAAAAAGCCACCAAAACTACCCTAGACATCTACCAGTAATGACAGAATCAGTTGACCACTTCTTATTTAAATTTAGACACCCCAAGTACTTCAAAAAGATAAAATTGAAGATCTTAAGGGAGGCAGCAAAAGTGTGGACACAAATAAGAGGAATTTTAAACATCCCGTATTATAGCGAAATGGCCCCTATTTGGTGTTCACCAGGTACTCCAGAATGCCTAATGACACACTGGCAACTCCTTTAAAACTTGCGAACATCAACTACTGGGGACAGTTATTGAACGGTTCAACTTTGAAAACATGGTCAGAACTTCAAAAGAATACTAATAGTTCAATTTCCAAATTTAAATACTACCAAATCCTAAGTTGGTCTAAAACAATACCTACATATAACAAAGAAAATGAAAAATTAGAAAAAGAAATGGTAAAGATCACACCGATATCAAAAGAAGTGGCAAAGTGGTACTGGGCGTTAATAACGACTGGAGATAGGAACATAAATATCGAAGGTCAAATTTGGGGGAAAGACCTATTGACAGTAGACTTGGATTTAATTTGGGAAAAATCAGTGGGGAAATGCTGGTCAACTCTTAAATCTGCGGCGCTGAAAAGGAATCATCTATATACCATACACCGAGCATATTGGACCCCAAAAAAGCTGTCCAAATTTAAAAATGCAGGAATAAAGAAATGCCCGAAATGCGGGGAAGAAAAGGCAGATGATATCCACATGTTTAGAAACTGCCCTATACTAAAGGATTTCTGGAATGAAGTTGGTAAGACCCTGAGCATAATCATGAACAAAGAAATAACTGTAAGTACTACTCTTACTCTTTTTGGGATCGAAGATACAGTCAATGGAGGGGGTTTAAACAAATGTCAAGAAAGTTTACTCTTTGTACTAATTGTTCTTGCAAGAAGGGAGGTTTGCACTAAATGGGTTGGTGCCTCCCCACCAACACATGGAGAGTGGATGAACTTGGCTGTAAGAGCAAACAAATTAGATAGAAAGGGAAACAACTGTAAGAGATTTAAGTACTGGGAAAGCTTTGAAAACCATCTAAATCCCAACACAGAGTAGAAACATCACTCCTATGATTAATGCGAAACACCTTCTGGTGAACAAGTATGGTACTTGTTGAGTAGCCATAATGGCTAGCTCCCCCTCGTTTCGAAACCGAAGTTTAAATTATGTGACGGTTTAGGGGTACTCCTCTAAAAAATCATCGGAAGCTGATAAACTCCCCAGACAAGAGAGACCAAGGGGCAGCAACGGAACAGAACAATAAAAACTAGAGGTAGACACCTGAAACTCCGAGCACATAGAGCTTCGCAATATGAGGAAAAAAAAAAAAGAAAAAAAAAAAGATGGATGCTGCTACGCGAGGGTTTCTATTGCGCATGCGTCTGTCATACTCATGTGACATGATGTATTCGTTGTTTTGGAGGGAATCTGCCGCTTCTGCGCACTTGTGTTAATATGGCTGCTCTATGTTCTCACATGCGAGAAGCTTGCACTGCTGCTTTCGCCAAGCTGTTCGTCCTGCCTAATCCTAATGCTATAGTTTAAATTAAAATAATGGGTATAGAGTAGAAATACATGGTATACAGTGTATTCATTTATTCTGTGTTCTAAAACTGTTTCTTTTCCATTTCATCTCGCACTTTGAAAACTGGCCTGGCTTGTAACGCTGTATTCCCTATTTTTGGAAACTGCGACTGCGCGAAAATCTCAAGTCTCTGGAACAGTGACCTTTGGACTATGGCCAAGGAACTGACCGACTAGAAGATGCTCCTGGGAACATGGACTTGTGAACCCAAAATGTATACAATGTTAAACAATGTATTTGTCAATAGAACATCCATTGTTGGGTGGAATAAAACCTCATGAGAACCTGAATTTGATGGGCGGGAACATAAATTTGAATAAGAGATGGGAAAAGTCTCAAACTTGGTGTGATGTGACGACCTCTCCTCCTCTTTTGTCCAATTGAAATTGGGGATCCTTACACTTGCAACATTGGGGGTTGGTACACTGACCTGGAAAATAGTATAACTAGTGTAGGTTTAGCCAGAGAAATTGTCCGACTTGTCCGAATAGCTGACCTGTCACTGACCCAACGCACTCAATAGGTGACTAAGAGCAGAGGGCTGTGGAGCACTCTGTCAGAAGATTCGCTGACCCAATCGGGGTCCGGGAAGCTGAGGTGCTGGCAGGCTGGTCTTAAACTTTGGTGGTCCGGTCCTGATCCAAATCTGGTTTATCCTGTCCTGATTCTGATCTGAACCTGCTGGCCTACTGGCAACTGCAACTTTTGGGGTTTCTGTCCATAACTGACCCGTGGCCAGGGTTGGTTTTCACACCATTCTAGGTAAATATAAATCTGTGTGGGTATCGTCATTATATTTCCGTGTGTCCTTCTCTTTACCTTCCCTAAATCGATAAAGCTTTGATTACATATGTTCCTTTTTTACCCTTCCCTTTGCAATAATAAATTCGTCATTAGATTTAATAGTGTGTTCCATTTTCTTACCTTCCCTATAGTTATATGCTCAAATTGTTTTCGTGATTGCATTTTATGTTCCCTCTTCATTCCCACCCTTTGATAATTGCTTAAAGTTGTGTTATTTAGCATGTTCTTCTTTTCCCATCCTTAGACGAGTTGTGTAAGTTTGTTTAAATTTTAATAGCAGGTTCCCTGTTCTTACCTTCCCTTTAAATTGTTAAATGATGGGTATAATATATCTTTTGCATAGCTATACATTATTTCTGATTTTCGTTATTGAGAGTCTTATCGTGTTCAATCTTTGGATCATGACCATTTATGAAGTTTAGATAAAGAGTTTAAAACTTTCCCGAGTCTGTGGTTATTATATGAGTGCGTATGTTATTTGCTAGCTAATTTAAGCTAACTTCCTGATCCAATAGGTTACAGGTACCAGTGATAAGGATTGGTAAGTCAATGGTATAGGACCTAGTAGGTAAAATATCTGGTAGTTAGAGCGTAGGTTACCTGATTTGAGAAATGTGTAATTGATTATGGGCCCAGGTGAGTATGGTAAATTTATAGTCGGGTGACCTGCGCGCTCTATCAGTATATTTCTTTGGTAGCAGAGGAAAGTTTAGGGTTTAGTTAAATAGAGGTAGTTAGTTTGTTGGTTATGAAAACATTATTATGATTGATCGATCAAATATGAGATTATTTGAAATGTATTGGTTCTGTTGATGATTTATGTATTAACCAAAATCGTTTGTACCTGTTATATGTGTGTTTGGAATCACCGGGGGCAGAATGCGGCAGGTAAATGGAAGCCACACTGCAGTGAGGTCACTTACTCGCAGGAAGTTAGTGCATGGTTAGGTAAAACCGGAAGCACTAATTAGGGATTTTTCTGTATGAATGTATGAATAAATGATAGCAAATAGTTCACTAGCAAAACTTTTAGTGTGATATCAACTAGAAAGGGTCACACGGAAGGAGTAGAAGGTTCGTCTGAGCTTGATTGATAGCAAAGGGGTTCGCTGGTGAAACTTTGGCCTTAGAATATATCCCTGAGTGGATGAGTCCGAAGGAGTAGCAGGTTCTCTAATGCTTGTGTGAAGGGTAGGCAGAAGGGATCTACTCGTAGTATATGAAAGGTAAACGGAAGGGATTTACTTGTAGTGAAATATATCTTTCCTTTCTAGTCACTCGAGTACAGTGGAGAATGTTTTTACGTTGTTTATTAAAAAGAAATGAATTGCACTTTAAATAAAAGAATTGAGTTCTTGCATTGCCTTGTGAAGGAGGGAGTCAGTTGCGGAGCTGTGCTGACGTCACTTAGAGCCGCGCTGGTATTGATTGAGACAGCGGGTGTGTAGCTGAGATAATATTGTAAAGGAGGGGTGAGCACAGGAGCGTGGGAACTCATCTCACGAGAAAGCAGCGCAATCATTGGTCAAAAATATTTGAAACCACATTGTTGATTGGTTGAAGAAAATAAAAGACGCGCTAGTATTGGAAGTATTTTGTAAACAAATCTGAGAGTTATTGTACGATTTCAAAATTTTCTCAAAATACATGTGGTATTTAAATCCAGGGCATCCAGAAACTCGACCTGATAGAAGATACTTACGGTTTGCTAGAGAGCAGATGCTAAGAGGCAGACCTTACAAAATGTATGGAAGTGAAAGAAAAATTTCATTTGTAAACAGAGTTAAGAATTTCTTTAAAAAATATAAACCAATTAAAACTAGAGAAGGAGTTATTACTCCACCACCAAATACGCCCGCATCATTTATGATGTTAAACAGGGGTTACCACACTTGTGTATGGTTAGAGAATTGGGTGGAATACAGTAAAGATGACGGAATTTTGGCATTTGATGGCACATTTAATGGCAGAATTTTCTTCAATTTAAGGACACGAATGAATGATTTACAGCCTAGACCTAGACTAACGCAAATATGAGGCACTAGACGAATGGGAGATTGAGGCTTTTGAGCGAGAAACCAGAGATAAACAAATGAAACAATGGAGACAGAACATGGTAGTGGAAGGATTATATCCTGTATTAACTTTAGAAGGCCCACTGGAAGTAAAAAGATGGAGAAAACAAAACATTTAATGACTAGTGGCGATTCAGACGATGATTATATGGAGGATTTGTTAATGAAAAATCCTCCACCTTATAATGAGGAACCGAGAACAGTAAATTCAAATATCCCGTTTTTAAAACCACCTTTAATTCCACAAGTGGTACATGAGAACTCAATTGAGAGGGTATTACAAGACAGAGAAAGAGAAGCATTAAATAAACAGAGAAGTGAATTGATTCAGAAAATTTCTCAATTGAATACAAGTCCAGAAGCACTGACAAATCCAGTAACTATTGGCCCAGTTGTTCCTTTGTATGGAGATAAGCAAGCTAGTCCAAAAGCTACAGTTATAACTACATCGGTAGTACAGCCAAGAAAAGAACCCTTGATAGTAGACGATCAGGCAAGTGAATGTGAGTCAGTAATCTCCTTAATACATTTACCAATAGGAGAACCAGAGAGTAGTTCGATTAGAAAAAACACTCCTTTAAATTTAAGAGAAGTACAGATGGAGACATCCTCAGGTATGAGAAGTGCAACTGTAGTAACTCCTGAAGAAATAGTTAGATGGACACGAGAAATAGAGAAACCAAAGACACAGCCGAAACCATTGGATATATATAAATTGAGAATTGGATTGGAGGAGCAGATGGCTGGGAATGTGGGATTGGACAGATTAAATACTCTTAGTGAAGATAAACTATTATTTATTTGTGAAAGCATTACTAGAAATACAAGGGTGTTTCATGAAAAATTAATGGACACAGCAGCTAGCATGGTAATTGACATTGGTAAATCTAAAGTATTACAAAAACCATATCGAGCTGAAAATTCTGACAAGGATTTAGAAAACATGAATGTGTCCTGAATAAAAGTGCAGATAAGAGAGCTACTAGCATTGTTACAAAAATGGGGAGAATTAGAAAAGTGGAAAGCCAGGTGGGCAAAGAAAAAGGAAGAGGTTCGATCAAAACAAATGACTTCAGAGTATGTTTTAAAAGAAGCAGAAAAAGTGGAAAATGTATGTCCCAGGTGGAGGTTATGTGCATGTTCCATGGTCCCGACAGGATATTTTGTCATTTACAAATGATTTCCCAAAACTTCGGGAAAAACCTGTAGAATGGTACAGACAAGTTGAGAGATTTGTAAAAGTTTCAACGTGTCTTTAGAAAGATTTAGATGAATTATTTGACATTGTAGTTCCAGTAGATTTATGGACAGAATGTAAAATTGCTGTTGATTGGTCTAGTGAGGAGTACCCTAGAGACCCAAAGACAGGGGCACCTTCCGAAGATGTTATGAAAAAATACAACCAGGTAATACTTGACCTCAAAGGGAAGGTACCCGCAAAAGAGACAGATTGGACCAGAATAGATAGAACCACTCAGAATAAAGATGAATCTGTGCATGCATATTATGAACGTTTATTGCAGGTATTCAAACAGTACAGTGGATTGGATAACATAGATATGAAGGATATGACGCATTTCATTGATCAATTTGTGTCAGGATTAAGACCAGAAATTTCACAATGGATTAAAGATCATAATATTTGTTGGGAGGCCAAGGCAATCGACGAGATCCTTAAATATGCCAAATGGTGTGAAGATGAGCTAGACAATAAACGAAAAGAGTTAAAGGAAAAAGTCATGTGGGTAAAACTAGCAGAGCAACAAGAACATCAGTTGAACCAGATAGGTAGTAACCAGAATCAGGGTGATGGAAATGGAGGAAGGCCAAGGGAAAAATTCAATAGAGAGGAAGCGAAACGAAAATTCCCTTGTCATAGGTGTTGCAAGTTGGGGCACTGGAAGAACGAGTGTAAGGCTGTACAGAGTGGTAATGTGCAAAATAATGATTTGAATCCATCGACGCAGAATGAGGTGCCACGGAAGACACAGCAGCAGATAATACAGAACCAGTTACCCCCTGCACCTATGCCAAATTACAGGAGCAAAGCACAACAGAGAATAGATACCACGAATTGGGAGGAAGGTGAAAGGAGAGATACAGCAACCTCACAATTTCTTCTGAGTGATACATTTTTCAGTGAAGAACCTTACTGATGGTGCCTGAAGGGGGAGGACGAGGAGTGCGTGCTTGGCGCCTCCTTGCTGGTAGACCAGTCAGGGCCATACATTGAAGGAAAGGTTGAAGGAAATGATGTCACCTTTCTGTTGGACACTGGTGCTACTCGTTCTACTGTAAGAACAGCAGAAGTTCCAAACCTACCCCTCTCGGGAGAAGAGATCCAAGTAGTGGGCATTTCTAATAAACAAATTAGTACCCCAGTTACAGAACCTATGGAAGTTAGAATAGGCAATTTTAAAGAAATGCATAGATTTGTTGTCTGTGATTCAAGTCCTGTAAATTTATCAGGACAAGACTTGTTGTGCAAAATGAATTGCACCATTTTTTGTACCCCAAGTGGTGAAATTCAAACCCCAGATGAAGACGGAATTTACAAATTAATTTTAGCAAAACAAGAGACAGAAATTAAAAGACTGACAATAGAAGACTTACCAGAAAAACTGCAACAGACGGTAAAACCAGATGTATGGGATTTTACTGGAAAAGATGTAGGATTAATGGCAAATGTTGACCCAATAAGAGTGACAATAAAAGAAGATGCAGTTTACCCAAATACTCAACAGTATAAAATGAGTTCGAAATAAAAGCAGGTGTTGCAGTAGAAATAAAACCTTTGGTTGAAGCAGGCATTTTACAAGAAATAATGAGCAGTCCATGTAACTCTCCTATAATTGGTATAAAGAAACCGAGTGGCAAGTACAGAGTCGTACAAGACCTCCGAAAAATTAACAAGATTGTTGTCCCATGCTGTCCAGTCGTGCCAAATCCTGCAGTGATTTTATATCAGATACCGTGGGAGGCTGGACGGTTTACTGTCATTGACCTGTGTCACGCATTTTTCTCGATTCCATTACATCCAGACAGCAAATTTCTTTTCTCATTTGAATTCGACAGTCATGTTTATGTTTGGAATCGTGTCCCTCAGGGGTACACAGAGAGTCCATCAATTTTTAATCAGATTTTGAAAAAGTACCTTGAGTCATTAGTACTGCCTGGACAGTCAGTCTTGGTTCAGTATATAGACGACCTCTTGCAGGCGTCTAAAACCCGGAATGACTGTGTTGTTGATACCATTGCTTTACTGAACCATTTAGGTGAAGGAGGATATAAAGTGTCACCAGACAAGTTGCAATTCTGCACCACGTCAGTGAAATATTTGGGGCACCAGATAGAAAAGGGTGTCAGAAGAGTTACCTCAGAAAGAATCAGAATAATTAAAAATTGCTCATAGCCAAAAAGAGATCAGGATGTTTCTTGGAGTTGTAGGATACTGCAGGCAATGGATTGTGGGATTTGCAGTACTAGCCAAGCCATTAATACAAATGACAAAGAAAGGAGCCAAGGACCCAGTAGAGTGGGATGATGAAAGCATGTCTGCCCTTGTAAAATTACGAGAATGTCTGTGTACAGCTCCAGCATTAGGGATGCCTGACTATTCAAAAGATTTTGCACTTTTCTGTGACACCCAAGATAATTGTGCACTTTCAGTTTTGACTCAAATTCATTGTTCAGTGAGACGTCCTGTGCCATATTTTTCTTCCACATTGGACCCAGTGGCAGCTGCATTACCTGGATGTCTGAAAGCAGTAGCTGCAACTTGCATGAGCCTTGAGCAGAGTGAATCCATTATTATGGGACATCCTGTAACTGTGTATGTTCCACATGCAGTTGTAATTTTGTTAACAAGGACTAAGACCCAGTATCTCACACCTAGTCGGCTGACTAAGTACGAGAGAATACTTATAGGTGCAGGAAACATAACCATTGCTAGGTGTAATATCCTAAACCCAGTAACACTGCTACCTAAGTCACATACTGCAGAAGTGAAGGGAGAAGTTGAACATGACTGTATTGATCTGACTGAATACAGTACAAAACCACGACCAGACATAAGAGAAGAGCCATTAATCGATTCAGAATATGAGCTATTTGTAGATGGCTCTTGTATGAGACATGAGGAAGGAGGTCTGAGTGCTGCTTATGCAGTGTGCACATTGGGAGGTCCAGTTGAAGCATCCCATTTGCCTGAAGTCAAGTCTGCACAAATAGCCAAATTGGTTGCTTTGGCAAAAGCCTGTAAATTTGGGAAAATTGGAAAGTAACCATATATACTGACAGCCAGTAGGGTTATGGGGTTGTGCATGACTATGGCCAACTATGGATGCAAAGGGAGTTTCTGACTTCTTCACGTACTCCAATTAGAAATGGTCAATATGTAAAGGATTTACTTGAAGCAATCCAGTTACCAAAAAAGTGGCTGTGGTCAAGTGTGCTGCTCACAAATCTGGCAGTGACAAAGTGACAGCTGGTAATCGATATGCTGACCAGTTAGCCCAGGATTGTGCAAAATATAAAATGGCTGTTAATAAAAAGGTTGAGATGGGCGGAAACAGCTGCCAACTTATGTTGCTAGAAGGTGTGAACACGTGGGAAGAGGTGAGAGATTTGCAGAATGCAGCAGAACCAAAAGAAAAGGAACAATGGGAGAAAATAGGTTGTCAGAGAAGGGCTGAGGATGGTGTCATTGTTTATCTTGATGGAATGCCTGTGTTACCCGACTGTCTGCTTGCTCCTATGGCTAGGTTGATTCACAGAGATTCCCATTTGGGAAGAGATGCTATGATACGTCTGTTCAGACAGTCGTGGTTTAATGCGAAATTCAGGAACATAGCAGAGGCACTCTGCCAGAGGTGTTTGATTTGCCAACAAATGAACCCAGGGAGGAAAATAGTAGTGTTATCAGGAAAAATTGGGATGGCAGAAGGTCCTTTTATTCGATTACAGATTGATTTTATTCAGTTACCCCCTTGTCGAGGACTAAAATACATACTTGTCATTGTCTGCCTGTTTTCCAAATGGGTGGAAGCTTACCCCACACGCAGGAACGATAGCATCACTGTAGCTAAGCTTTTACTTAGAGAGCTTATACCACGTTTCGGTTTTCCAGTAACAATTGAATCAGACTGAGGCTGCCATTTTAATAATGAAATAATTGGTCTAATTTGTGAAGCATTCCAAATTAGGCAAAGGTTGCACGGTGCATATCGTCCAGAGGCTTCTGGGGTGGTAGAACAATTGAATGGCACTATCAAGTTCAGATTGGGAAAGATGTATGAGTCAACTCGATTGGAGTGGCCAGATGCTCTGCCACTTGTTCTGATGGGACTTAGAAGTATTCCAGACCAGAACACAGGCTTGAGTCCCCATGAAATACTGATGGGAAGAGCAATGAGGCAAGCATGGGTGCCAGGACACAAACTGATAAGCATATCTGAGGATTTAGTACTGGAGTACTGCAAAGAACTGGCTGACCAAGTGCGTTCTATCGGTCACCAGGTCGGGGAAGCCGCTGTCGCCAGACAAGCAACTCCAGCACATGACCTGAACCCAGGTGTTTGGGTAGTGTTAAAGAAACATACTCTAAAAAATTGCCTTGCACCGAGGTGGGGAAAACCACGACAAGTAATTTTGGTTACCACCACAGCTGTAAAGTGTGCAGGAGTTCCACACTGGATTCATGCCAGTCATACGAAAAAGGTGACTGAACCTGATGAAACCGAGGTTGAAGGTTGTGCAGCTGAGGGGTCTCAAGATATCGATCCTGAAGTAGCTGAAAAGGAACAACCGAGCACAGGTCAAGATGATTGGATTCCAGTAATCAACATACCTGCAGAATATGTGAGAACAAGAAGCCAAACGTTTGTAGATAGACAGAGTGATAGTGAGGACGAGACAGGTGTAGAAGAAGGCACTCAGATCATAGAAATCCAAGTCAAAAGTGATTCTGAGGAGGACCAGATAGGTAAAGATCAGGTAATCGATACTCCACCAAGAACTCCTGAGCCTGAAAAGGGACAGATAGAAATTAGGGCGGAGGCTCAAGCAGAAGAGAAACAAGGGTTCGAAGAGCTTCAGCAGGACCATACAGGAGTAGAAAATCGTGTTCAGGACGAAGAAGGTGAAACAAACAAAAGCCAAATTCAGCAAATACCTGTACAAGGCCAGCTTAGTGACCAGGCAGAAGAAACAGAAATAAGACCTGGACCTAGCCAGTTAGAGAAGGAAACAGAAGACAGCATTGAAATAAATGTGCCACAACTGAATGAAAATAAAAGAGCATTTGAAGAGAGCCAAGACAGAGTGCCAGCTAAAAGACTCAGAAAAGGGGACAAATGGCCTAGGTTTGTCAAAAGACTGAGACTGCGTTTAAAGACAATTAATGAAGAACCTGAACAAGTGAATGAAATATCAAGTCAAGCTGATCAACCTGTGATACAACCAAGAAGGAGATGTCCCCAATTAAAAAGACTAAATAATAAATACAAAGGCCTTGAGTGGACCTACATTGTGTTGGAAGATTTTGAAAACTTGGAAATAAGTGATGAAAGTGATGAAGAATTGATTGCTGATGAAACTGACGAAGAAGTGAGACCAACTTGAAATACACACAGGGTAAAGAAACTGTGTAAAAGTTACAAAGAGGGGTTGAATCTCCTTTGTCAGAAATGGCTGATCATACTGTTAATGGAAGACCGAAAATAAATTGTTTAAAAACATGCTGTAGAGTATAGCAATAGTACTTATAGTTTGGATAGGACTAACAATAGCTATTTTTTACATGATGAGTAAAGAGACAAAAGTTAACACTAATGAACAACTGCCACTAGATACAGAAGAGTTACAAACAAAAGATACACCGAAAAAAGTAGATACACAAGAAAAGGCACTTAGTATTAGACAACAGAAGGTAGACTTAGAAGCACCAGATGAGGAAGGATTGCATTATACAAGAATTAAAAACAGAACACATTTGAATGTATTTGCAAACCTATTAGTACATTACGTAGAAGCTATGGAAATAGAAGATTGCTATGTTTGTATGAAACTGCCTACGTCGGTAGCTGAAGGTGTTACCTATCACCATTTACCACTAACATATGGAATTTCCTGTTGTGTTTTAGCTAGTTTATTCTATAAGAGAGGACCTTTACAGTATTATTATTCTAATTTAGACGTGATATTTTCTGAACTTCCTAAACGAAGAAACCTAAACCCTGTACATACTACTAGAAATGTAGCACGTTACATGAGTGAATATTTTCTAACTGTAGGTACAATAGATATAGCTATCGCACACAAGAATAATCTAACATGTTTATTATAAGAAAAAGAGAAAATATTTTTAAATATGGTTGAAAAAAGGAGAGAGAATTTCCAAAGAAAAGCAAATGACAAGAATCATAAAATTCCTAAATGGGCTGAAGGTATAGGGAACACCTCAAATGGTGGGGCTAATGCTGCTATGTTGCTGGATTTCGAAAAGAAGGGGAAACTCTGTCTCCACCGAGAAAGAACTAGTTATTATAACAATATGTTCATTTGTTCCCGTGAGTGTGAACACAATTATAAGGTAATTAGGGGTTGGGGTTTCAAAGATGGAACTGAACCTGTGTTTCCCGGAGTCTATTATATATGTGGGAACAAAGCCTATTACAAATTGCCAGATCACTGGTATGGGAGTTGTTATTTCGGAATAGTTTTCCCAAAGATATATCAAATCACTGGAAACAATAAAGAAACGAATGGATTAGTACGAAGTAAAAGAGCTAGTTTTGGTGAAATTGTAGGTGATATATTTAGTGCATTGATACCTACAGTGGGAGTGGCTCTGAATACACACAGAATCTGCAAATTGTCAACAGTAGTGGATCCGTTATCAACTGACACTACTGGAGGTTTCTTAATGGTCAATACCGAATTGGTTGCGATCAGATCAATGTTTTTACAAAATCGACTTGCTCTTGATACATTATTGGCAAAAGACGGCGGAGTCTGTAGAATGCTGAAGGCGCAACATTGTTGCACTTACATACCAGACAAAAGTGATGATATTAAGAGGTATGTGAGAAATATAACTAATTTGGAAAAAGAGCTTAAACCACTGGAGGTTTATAGTGCATGGAAGAGGCTCACTGATGGTCTCTCCTCTGTAGGTAGTTAGCTTTCTAATGTAGGAAAGAGTATTGTAGGTAGAATACTGATGCCAATGGTGGGAATAGGCTTACTAGTTCTAGGTATAATAATTTGTTGCAAATGTCAAAAACATAAAAAGAAATACTCCGTAAATAGGAGAGGAGTAAAAAAGAAATATTGATGAACTCGAATTAGAAGAGATGAATAGTAAAATATACAAGAAAATGAAAAATTCCGATGGTAATAATGAGAAGAAGCAAAATACAAAGTTTGAAGAGATTGAGTTGGGTGAAATGTGAAAAGTTGGCATGTGTTTCATTAATTGGTGATGATATAAAATATCATCAAAGAGGGGATTGATGGAGCAAGGATTCGCACATGAAGCGACTTGCTTGTATTCATGAACCTCGAATAACATTAATAAAGTAACCAACATGTTTTGTTTTACTAATTTTGCACATTTTACATCAACATTGGGTGTCCGAGTGAAGCTTGCTTATGTACTTACTAATCATAATACGCTTGCATCTAAGATGGCTGCTGCTACGTGAGGGTTTCTATTGCGCATGCGTCTGTCATACTCATGTGACATGACTTATTTGTTGTTTTGGAGGGAATCTGCCGCTTCTGCGCACTAGTGTAAATATGGCTGCTCTATGTTCTCACATGCGAGAAGCTTGCACTGCTGCTTTCGCCAAGCTGTTCGTCCTGCCTAATCCTAATGCTATAGTTTAAATTAAAATAATGGGTATAGAGTAGAAATACATGGTATACAGTGTATTCATTTATTCTGTGTTCTAAAACTGTTTCTTTTCCATTTCATCTCGCACTTTGAAAACTGGACTGGCTTGTAACGCTGTACTCCATATTTGTTGAAACTGCGACTGCGCGAAAATCTCAAGTCTCTGGAACAGTGACCTTTGGACTATGGCCAAGGAACTGACCGACTAGAAGATGCTCCTGGGAACATGGACTTGTGAACCCAAAATGTATACAATGTTAAACAATGTATTTGTCAATAGAACATCCATTGTTGGGTGGAATAAAACCTCATGAGAACCTGAATTTGATAGGCGGGAACGTAAATTTGAATAAGAGATGGTAAAAGTCTCAAACTTGGTGTGATGTGACGACCTCTCCTCCTCTTTTGTCCAATCGAAATTGGGGATGCTTACACTTGCAACATTGGGGGGTGGTACACTGACCTGGAAAATAGTATAACTCGTGTAGGTTTAGCCAGAGAAATTGTCCGACTTGTCCGAATAGCTGACCTGTCACTGACCCAAAGCACTCAATAGGTGACTAAGAGCAGAGGGCTGCGGAGCACACTGTCAGAAGATTCGCTGACCCAATCGGGGTCCCGGAAGCTGAGGTGCTGGCGAAGCACTTTGTCGGTGAAATTGATAACCCAATCGGGGTTTTGGCTGATTACTTGCAGAGAGGGAGTAGCGCAGGTGTTGCAACTGAACTGCGGGTGCTGGTCTTAACCTTTGGTGGTCGGGTCCTGATCCAAATCTGGTTTATCCTGTCCTGATTCTGATCTGCACCTGCTGGCCTACTGGCAACTGCAACTTTTGGGGTTCCTGTCCTTAACTGACCCGTGGCCAGGGTTGGTCTTCACACCATTCTAGGTAAATATAAATCTGTGTGGGTATCGTCATTATATTTCCGTGTGTCTTTCTCTTCACCTTCCCTAAATCGATAAAGCTTTGATTACATATGTTCCTTTTTTACCCTTCCCTTTGCAATAATAAATTTGTCATTTGATTTAATAGTGTGTTCCATTTTCTTACCTTCCCTATAGTTATATGCTCAAATTGTTTTCGTGATTGCATTTTATGCTCCCTCTTCATTCCCACCCTTTGATAATTGCTTAAAGTTGTGTTATTTAGCATGTTTCTTCTTTTCCCATCCTTAGACGCGTTGTGTAAGTTTGTTTAAATTTTAATAGCATGTTCCCTGTTCTTACCTTCCCTTTAAATTGCTAAATAATGGGTATAATATATCTTTTGCATAGCTATACATTATTTTCTGATTTTCGGTATTGAGAGTCTTATCGTGTTCAATCTTTGGATCATGACCATTTATGAAGTTTAGATAAAGAGTTTAAAACATTCCAGAGTCTGTGGTTATTATATGAGTGCATATATTATTTGCTACCTAATTTAAACTAACTCCCTGATCCAATAGGTTACAGGTACCAGTGATAAGGATTGGTAAGTCAATGGTATAGGACCTAGTAGGTAAAATATCTGGTAGTTAGAGCATAGGTTACCTGATTTGAGAAATGTGTAATTGATTATGGGCCCAGGTGAGTATGGTGAATTTATAGTCGGGTGACCTGCGTGCTCTATCACTACCACTTCCCTAACTAATCGTGTCTTCTTATTACTGTTCTTTAATTCTGTTGATGTTAGCAAGGACCGTCACAGGCTGGTCAAATGATGAAGTAGAAGCCACATTTGACACTTCAGCCTTGGGTTTCCATGCTCAATTTTCTTGTTGTGTTGAAGAGTGAGATGACTGCTTGTGCTATTGAGCAGAATGTTCTTTGTTTTTTAAGTTCAGAATAATTTTATTGAATTTTTCAAAAAGTGACATAAATAGACGGTACAAAAAAATGTATGAGATATCAGTAAATTACAATGAAGCGAATAAGAAAAATTACGACTAGTAACCATAGATCAATGAATTACAATAGGAAAAAGTCAATCATAGGAAAAAATTAAAAACAAGGAAAGAAGGAGGGAAGGGAAGGGAAGAAGGGGAGGGTACAGAATTGATCATAGTACATGAGATATAAAATATAGAGTTCCCATTCATTTAACAAAATTAAACATAAACAATTAATGAATAAAAACAATTTACAATGAATAATAAGAATTATAGCATTAAATAGGAATCAATAGGAGACCAAAAAGATTGATAAGAGAGTGACTCCTTGTAGAGACAATTGAGCACCTCTTCTTGCAAAGATGATCCATGACCACCAAGCATGAACTGAAAGAGAAGTAACGTCTTTCCAACAAAAAGTGATTGATTTTAACGCAGCTTAAACCAAGAAATTAAACAACTTTGCCTCAGTATCATTAAGAGGGTGCGTTAGAACAACTGATTTGCAAATTAACAATTGATAAGAAAGCACATCATGAATAGGCAAAATATTCAATATTATATCCCAAACTTCAGACCAAATTTTCAGAATAGCAGGACATTCAAATAACATGTGACGTAATGACCCAAGAGTTGATTTGCAGTGCCAACAAACATCTGATGGGAGCAATTTAGCACAATACAATCGTAATAGTGTCCATAAGGAATTGAACAAAATGTATGCATTTGTTTGATAGAGTAACACTGACAACCTACCAGAAATACTATTGATCCAAATTAATGACCAAGAGTCATCAGATAGAGAAATTGAAAGTTCCGTATTCCAAAAGGTTGAGATTGCATCAATGTTGGTGCCCAATGTAGTGGTGAATTTTTTATACAAAACAAAAACTGCCTTCGAGGAGGAAGAAACAGCATTGAGGTAAATCATCAAATCAGTTGCAAACGTAGACGGAATACCATTCAGAAAAGAATCTAAAATTGAGTTACACAGAAATTGATATTTTAACAAATCGGACTCTGGTAGGTTGAAATGCAATTGTAGCCGAGCAAAAGGAATAAAGGCATCATCACAAAATACATCTTTAAGATATAAAATGCCTTTTGTAATCAAGGAGGACCAGAAATTTAAATTTCTGTTTAATTTTATAAGGGCACTATGCCATAGAGATAAATGCACCGTAGAAAGTAAGGGAGAGGCAAAATTAGAATCTAAATCATTAAATATTAATCTGGAAGATTTAATTATGGAGGAATAATGTACAACCTTCGAGGTATGAGACATTGAGCAGAATGTTCTAATTTGTAAATGAAATCCCCTCGGGCTCCGCAAACCCTTTTATTCACAGCAATAGCTGTAAACAGACTTTGGAATGGTGGAACTCCAGGCTTCTACCGGCCATTAGAAACCAGTAGCACTCCATTGTTTCCAATGTTCTAATGTTGCTTATGATAAATATGTTCTAATGTAAAGCAATGTCTCAAGGCAATTAGCACACAGTTACAGTTCCTATAGCTGTTATATCCAGCAGCGTAGCATGGTCAGTAAGATGGAGGGGCGTGAGCTTTAAGTTCTTCAACACTAACGCTAACATTTAATGGTAAAATGCATTATACAACAAGCAGGGCCCATGATAGGGGCTAACGGGCCACTGGAAAGGGAGACACACATGGTTTGGTAGGAGTACTAAGTGAGCAAAAACACAATATTTTTCAAAATAACCAACATTTTTTGAAGACAATGAAAACAGAGAGGGAGTGTGTATATTTGTCTCTGTGTATGCAAAAATTCCTGGTGAAATCAGACAAACACCTCACCATCCCTGGCTGAAATCCCATGTACCAAACTATTTACCAGAGAATACATGTTTTAGGGTGGTGCAACACCCCAAACAACCCCTGTCCCTGAAGCTATCCCTCTGGTAATATTAGAGTACGTGCTGCATGTGTGAGAGTGGTACTTGTTGTATTCAGAACTGCACACCAAAGAATGGTCCATTTTCCATGAAACATTTGTTGTCATCCATTATATACTTTTGACCTGCCCAATTACCTTGCTTCTTTATTCTTTTTTATATAATTCAACACATTTTTGGTACAAGTCACACTTGAATTCCTGTGAAGGCCAACACTACTCTCGCTAGTGATGGCTATGGGTGAATTCAGCATTTTGAAACAGCAAAAAAAGTTTGCTAAACTCCTCAACTCAAATTAAAATTGCATTACCTATTATATTAAGATAGTAGCATGTGTATCCTTTTTTTTTGCTTCGGTAGCTCTCTTCAGTTTCTTAGAAGTGTCTTAGATTGGTTAAATCCTTGGCCAAAAATGTTATCAGGATAACAGGTAAAAGACTAGAACACACAACACCATGTCATGCGTACTAGGACATCACATACGAAAAAGTGGCATATGTAGAATAGCGATGACCTATTTGTGAGTTATTCTCAATTGTTATTGTAAGAAATTTGAAGGGTGTATTCGCAATTCGGTATTTATTTTGATTGCTATTTAGGGAGTCGCAAATAGTGATACCCAAATAGAGAATCAGCTTGCAAATCCTAAATATGCCCCGCTTCGATGATATCACATCCAGGAAACTGTTCACCAGTGAACATTGGAAAAGATTGCTATTGGAAGATCTGTTGACATTCCGCTCTTAGGGCCAGACATACGGCCGTTTTTGCTGCTCAAAACAGCATGGGGAATGTGCAAACCCTATTTTGCGACTCGCAAATTTTTGCGAGTCGCAATATAGGGTTTGCGACTCGCTATTAGGAAGGGGCGTTCCCTTCCTAATAGTGAGCACAACCCTATGTAAGCATGTTTTGCGTCTGCAATTGCGGGCGCAAAACGCTTGCAAATTACCACCCTCTACAAAAAATGAAATGAAAATGTTTTGTGTTTTGTTTTCAATGCATCCTGTTGTGCTTTAAGGAAAACGGGCAGCATTAAAAAAAACTGCTTTATTTAACCCCTTGACCGCAGCGGCGGTCCGACGCACGCAAGGGGTTAAACTATTTACCAGAGAATTGCAAGTCGCAAACCCTATTTCGCAAAACAAAAAGCCATCAGGGCGATAAAGGGCCAGATGTACAAGTCCCAGACATGGTGGTCTGCTGAGCCCAGCAGGCCACCTTACCTGGGAGGGCCTGCCATTCCCAATGGGGTGGCAAATTGCGAAAGGCTCATCACTATTCATGAGCCTCTCAATTTCCGACCCCATTGGGAATTGGAAACAGTGTGAAATACACTGTTGTACATAGGAAATAGCACCTCACAAATTGCGAGTGGCAAAAAAGTCACAATTTGCCAGGCGCTATTTTCTTGGTTGTACATCTGGCCCTTTATCTCCCTGATGGCTTGCCACCCACCCCTAACGAAGCTGAGCATGTCATGTAAGAATACCAACAAGGAGGCTGGGGCCAGAACATTGAAATTAAAGTTTTCAGAAAAGGAATTGGATAGTGTGGCCCACCATGATGAACTGTTTAGAAACAACTACCTTGCTGTGCCTGATTACCAAAAAATGAAAAATATGCAAGGCAAAGCAGGCAAAAATAAATGCAGTGGGAGTCACACAGAATACCATTGAAGAGATTAAAAAAAGATAGTATGACCTATGATCCAGGACAAAGAAGAATGTGGCAACCCGGCTAACTGGGGACAGAGGAGCTGGAGGAGGCCCTTGAGGATATTCCAATGCAAGAGAAAGATCCACTTGTTGATAGCGAAGACACACTTCTACAGTCGACATCAATGAGCACCACAGTGCAAGTACAGTCACGGTAATCCAATGTATTGGGTGCAGGAAGCACTCTAAGACTAACTAAGCCAGGAACCTGTAATCAGGACACAAGAACACTGTTACATGCTTCTTTAGCCCCCTGGATGTACAATATGTGTTGTTTTGCCCTGCACTATCAGGATAACAAGCATTGCTTCAGGCCACTGATTGGTGTTTTGGGTGATGTGTGCAACATATTAGACTTTAACATATTGCACTAACTGTGATGTTATGACAAAGTGATTATTGGTTCACATGGTTTTGGTCGATGTTTATATGCAATACAGAAATATATTTTTATATAATACGATGTGGAGTCTTTTTTGTGGTGTATTTCTTGTGTCACTGGTGTAAGTGTGAGTGTGTGTGTTGTGCAAAAGCGTGACACATTACCTCTGGGATAAGCCTGACTGCTCTGCCAAGCTATCACAGGGGTGAGCAGGGGTTCTCCCTTACCCTGACTGGAGTTGTGGGTTCTGCCTGGGTTAGGTCCATACCCTAGCGAACCAGAAACCCCATTTCTAACAGGCGTCTAATACTGTAACTAGTCAGATGATCAGCTGCGCCATTTTTAAATATGGAATTCACTGTTGTGCATTTTTTTATTGGTAGGAAATTGCCCAGTTTTGGTTTCCTAATATAAGAAAGGTAAATGCTGCTGAGACCACCAGATTATTTTAAACTTTAAAATAACTGCCAATAGATCGCCAGGCCCTGTCGCTCTACTTAAATTCATTGAAAGGATTGCACTTTTTGATGACTTAAATAGGAATGAATTGATTATTCAATATTGGCCACCTAGGTTAACTCAGGATGTTCTCCCGCAAAGCAAGTAAAAGTTCATTAGGTGAGTGACCAAGGCTTCTTCTAGAACCGTGCAAACCCACTAAACTGGGTTTCTCGGGCAACCCTTTTTTACTGAGCACCAACATTTTCTTGAATTGCCTGTTTCAATATTTTCTATTATTAAGTTTCAATTCCTATATTAAGAATTCTGCTTCTTTTCTCTAATAAGTCATATATTTTGGTATTGAACCTGTTTTATCTTGAAGTTACCCCTCTGTTCTATCTTTCGATGAAAATGCTGTGGTGGGGCGATCACAGCGCTGTTATGCAAGCACATTTGGAATTCAAAGAACACATGAACTTATCGATGAAGGGAAGGTGTGCACGCGATATCCTCACATTTGCTTTGCAATTAAAAACGTCCCCAAACGCGAGGTGCACCCCAGGGATGATTAAATATGAGAGGAAGGGAGTTACAAGTCAAATATCACTCTGGTGACAGGACAACATCGAGGACCTTAAGACTGTTGCAAAACATTAAAGTGTGAACTGCATTTAGTTCATTTTATGGAAATAACCTTGACATACGGAGGGCTGTCCACTACATCATGAAACCTTTTCTGTTAAATATCATCGACTTGTGATTTTACCTCCTCATGTTTATTCTTGCACATTTTTGACATTAGAGCAAGAGCTTGTGTTTTTTTATTAATCATATTTGTAAACAATGCACGGGTTAAGTTGACTGGTTCTGATTCACTCTCAGATAACGTTTTTGAGTCGTAGGCAGATACATTACGGGTAGTTAGTTTTCAGTTCAGTTTACGAGCACCAAATGACACGGCAGGATACTGGGTTAGTTCAATTAAGGTCTGATGAGAAACACGTGCGGTAACAAAATTTAAGAAAGGGCCGAGGGAGGAGGAAAACTGATGGCAGTTTGTGAACGAGGGTAGACACGCAGATTTTGAGTTGCCAGTTTCACGAGGTAAATGGATAGTGTTTTAAGTGGGTTGACAACATCACAGGGAGTTCGGGTGAGGGAATGTCTTCGTTATATTTTTAGTGCAATCACATCTTTAGCCACATAGGTTTTCAAGAGGGGAGGGAGTAACCACATCTAATGGCAGACTGGGTTAAAATCGCAGCTAATTTCATTATGTAGAAATGAAATGTCAATTGTGTGGATACAACTGTTGATGCATTCTTTTTAATTTATTCACAGTACCCCTGAAGAAGAACTATTGTTCGAAATGCATTGGGTTTATTTACTGTACTGGCTTAAGGACGGTTGAAAGCACATGTCAATATTTAAGCTTTCGGCAGCATCTGGCATTTGAAAATGCGGAATAAAAATTCCACTTCAACCTGACTGTCTCTGAAGTGATTTTCAAAAAAGAATAGAGTATTTGGAGTATCAGCCTCAAAAAGTTTTATTGGATTAAATGGATTACTTAAGTCTACTTGATGAAATTTGGCTTATTGTCAGAGGAAAGTTTCCTCATTTCCGCAGTGCAGCAGCAAGGGATACAAAAGTTACCCCTCTGTTTTATCTTGAAGTTAGACATCGTATTTTACGCGTTTTTTACTCTTCGGTGCATCTTACTCAATCTGCTCTTCAGAAATTGACAAGATCTGTGAAAACATTTGTCACAATATTTGCAATGCATGGGCGTGACTGAGTGCTACTTTTATGAACGGTCCAATTGGGGCACAGACAGAGCTTCTAGAGATGCCCCTAACATTCTTATGATTTGATTATAGAAACTGAACTTTTCTTTGGTTGAAGAGACATCCTTCATCAAATTAAATTAATCTTGTAGATAGAACAATTGTAGTGTTAGGGTGCAGTGCAGGACATGTCTACATTTACCCTTCAGTTCTACGTCTAGCACAGCTGCAAGGACCCTTAACATACATGACTGCATAAGAGGATCAAAGGGGCACACAGAGTATGGGCACTGACAAGATCAGGCCCTCATGTCACAGAAAGCAACACTCTAATGAGCATTTTAGAAAAGCCAAGATGGACTACATGTTTTATGAGCCCACAAGACTCACATGAGACTTGCCAATTGTAGTGACCATTTTGAAAGCGTACAGCACTGCCTAGTGGACAATATTGACCTTGCCAGATCATCATTATACATAGTTGGTTCAGCAAGGAATGTCTTTTGGAATCCTTGTCAAATGTTCTTTAATATAGTTGACCATAGACATCTTAAACTCAGAGAAATATTTGGTAGCAAACTCACAAGTATATGGCCGTCCACTTCCATTGTTTTAACAAAGGAGTCATCTGGTAGGATTACACACTTATAAGAGCTTCTTTGGTTTCACAAATAGTCACCCATTAAGGTTACAAGCTTTTTCACACTTGTTTGTTCTCACAAGGAGGAGTCCTATAGAATTACAAACTTGTTTGCACTTGATAATTCTATAAAGAGTTATATGTATTAGATGTACAAGCTCTAACACAATTGTTTATTCAACTTGGAGAACTACATATTTACAAACTAATCATTGTTGTGGAATAATGCAGGCACAATTTCATTTCAGCTCAGAAGAATTCCCCCAGTTTAATTTAATAATAGAGAGTGAAAAATACATTTTGACCACAGCCATATCATTTAACGTATCATAAGTTAAATTTGAAGATCCACAACATAGCAATACTAAAGCTCTTATTTTCTCGGGGTAGATATCAATATTTCTGCAGTGCAGATTAAGATCAGTTGTGTAAACAGACAGTGAAACAATGTCCAGTGTCTCTCTTCCTCTCGCTTGCCTCATTCGACTTACCCCATGACTACTGCAAATATACACACTAGTAGTGTAATGTTGGATGTGCCTTTGGTACGGTGTTTATATTGCCATTGCTCCTGTTAGATCATTATTTCAAGGCTAATGTGTCTTGTGTGTTGATTTTTGACTACACTGGTAGTCAACAGAGGCACTATCCGGAGGGGGTGGGGGTTGCATCATACTGAGATACAGATAAACATGGAGTGGCCAATGATTGGTACCTCCTTGGTGGAGTATTTAAAACATTTTAAATACTGACAAATGGAAAGTTGGGATGAAACTTAAGTTAACTAGATACATTTGGTGGCTAACTCAGGATGTCTGCCCAGCTGGTTTATCTATTTTACTTTGGAAATATAAACAAATCCTACCATTCATTCATTCATTGTGAAATTTATAACGCGCTCAGTTACCCAGGGGCATCCCGGCGCAGGACACAGCGAAGGAAAAAAAAGACTAAAACTCAGCCATTACACCGGAAACAGATGGGTCTTAAGGAGTTTCCTAAAGTGCAAGATGTTAGGCTCTGAGCGTATCTTAAGGGGCAGGGAGTTCCACAGTGCCGCTACTTGCACCGAGAAACGCCGGCCACCCGAACAAGCTCTTTTAACTCTGGCTGACTGAAGCAGGTGTTTTTGGTCAGAGCGAAGAGCCCGTGTGGACTTATATGGACGTGCCATATTAATCAAAATGGAGGGGCCCCTCCCATGCAGGATTTTGTGTGCAGTGCATAAGGATTTGAATTTCACCCGCTCCTTAACAGGGAGCCAGTGAAGAGTTTTCAGGGCCGGAGCAGCTGATTGTCTCCTAGGGACCATCATCAGCAGTCTAGCGGCTGCATTCTGAACTTGTTGGAGGGTCTTAAAAGTCGACTCCGGGGCACCGAGGAACAACGCGTTCCCATAATCGAGTCTAGACAAAACAAGACCACGGATCAGAAGTTTCCTTGATGAATCAGGGAGCAACGGTAACACCTTGCGAGCTGACCGCAGCAGGCCAAAACAAATCCCCGCTGTCTTCCTGGCGTGTGTCCTGAAGGACAGATCTTCTTCCAACCATACTCCTAAGCTCTTGATCTCCTTCTTAGGAGATGGTGGAACGCCCAAGGACCGGGGCCAACAACTAGCTATGAGTGAAGGCCTGGATTTACCAAGCAACATCAGCTCAGTTTTTTCTCCATTGAGCTTCAAAGCAGAGTGGGACATCCACCGATGTACATTGGCAAGACAGTCGTGGAGAACCTCAGGTCGTTCCGCCAGCTGGGTCAGACCTACTACCAGCTGAGTATCATCAGCATAGCTGATGATCTTCACACCTGAAGGGGAGACCACTCTTTCAAGTGGAGTCATATAAACATTAAATAAAGTAGGGCTCAAAGATGAGCCCTGGGGGACTCCACATTGAAGAGGGAACGAGGTCGACTGCTCTGCCCCACAAACGATGGAATTCAAGATGGTGTGAGAGCTGGCGATTAACCAATTTTTCTGCAATTTTAGAAAACCCGGGCAAAAGTGAAATGGGCCTAAAATTGGCCAAATTGGAAGGGTCCAAGCCCGGTTTTTTCAGCAGTGCTTTAACAACTGCTTTTTTCCAACTCTGGGGCACCGTACCCTGAGAGAGGGAAAGATTGATAAGGTCCGTAAGCGGGGTGGAAAGAATGTTGGCCACTTGTTTAAGCCATTTCATAGGCAAAACCATACCAAAAGAGTCCATCAAATTGCACCTCAAGGTTGGTCATTTGCTACTGATACTTGATAGCAATTTATGCCGATTAAGCAAAATGGATTATGTTTTATCGTAAAAAGAAACACTGTGAAAAAGACTAATTATAAATTAAAACTATCTGCAATAAAAATTGGGGAGGTTCTAATTTGAGTAATTATAGGGATAAGACAGATGTGAATTGCATCCCTGAACCTGTTACACTTCTTTACTAATGAGATGATAAACTCTAGCAGAGAAATAATAGCTAGGTCAGTTCCGCTAAGATTCATGGCGGTTCTAGTGGTGGTTGAACTTGCAGAGGGAAGAACACTGGCGAGCAGATAATTCATTATAAAAGAAATGGTTGCAGACTAACACAAAATCTGGAGAAACAATGAAGCCTGGAGAGGAGCAATAAAGAGAATATTACAGTCTTGCAAGCTAGGCTGTGTGGAAATGAAGTTTGGTAGAAGTCGAAAAGTGGAATGGAACTAGGAACTAAAGAAGCTTGAAGATGTGTAGAAGGCTATTGTATATTGCCAGAGATAGAAATGAATAAGCAGAAATAAGAATGGAAAAGGTTGGAACAGTTGCAGTCTGAAGGTAACTGTGTCTGTACTTACCTGTAATCTTCATTACTCCGATTAAGGTACTCCTCGTCCCAGTCCTTACATAAATAAGGAGATCCCACCCCCCAACAGGCCGTCTCAAACCTTAGTTTTGCTTTAATGTTTACTCCATAAACCCCTCCCAACGACAGCCATATCTGTTATGAACAAGACCAGACACAACCATAGTGGGAGGGAGGGAGGCAGGGAACAGGAAAGGGACAAGGAGGACCTTAGTCGGGGTAATGAAGATTACCAGTAAGTAACAACACATTACCCCTCATATGTCCTCCTCGTCCCATTCGTTACATAAGTGAGGACCTCACAAGCTAAACCACCATTAAAAAGCATGGCACGAAGGATGCATGAAGTATAAAAAGTGTAATAAAAAACAAGATTGAGACAAAACAGCGTTCATAACGCCAACAGCAAAATTGTCCACAGAGCCATGTAAGACATCAAGGAGATAATGCCGGGAAAAAGTATGATGGGACTGACACCTAGCCGCCCTACAAATCTCCAAGATAGAAATACCATCTGCCTCAGCCCAGGAAGCGGATACTGACCTATTCGAACGCCCCTAGACCTGAGCTGGAGGAGCCAGACGCTCTGATTTATAAAACTGGCAAACTGCCAAAGAACACCCACCGACTGATGGTGAATGTAGACACCTTCTTACCCTTAGCCACACCCCACAGGGCCCAAACTGAGCAGGGGAAAGTAGAAAACCCTGGGTACACTTGAGGCAAATCCTAAGGTCCTGTCCAAAATCCATGACAGAAGGAACTAGAGCACCTTCCTCCACCGGAATATCAGGATGAACCACCTCCTGCTGCAAATGAAATTTAGAGGAGACTTTAGGTAGAAAGGGTCAAGCTTTAACACTACCCTGTCAGGCAAGAACTGCAAATAGAGACAATAAGTAAGCAAGGCCCCCAACTCAGCCAACCTCCTAACAGAGGTGATGGCCAACAGAAGGCCAAATTAGCCGACAACCACAGTAAATCGGTCTCCAACAAAGGCTCACAAGAGGATAATTGGAGACCCTGCAGAACAGTCGGCAAATCCTAGGAGGGCACAATCACTGAAGTGACTGGACGATGAAGCATGAAACTCCACCGGAACTGACACACCAATGGACCAACATCCTCCAAGGAAGCCCTGAATCTCTGCACGACTGAACAGCAGCCGATTGATTAGCCAAAGTAGAAAGGGAAAGATTCTTCAAAAAAACATCCCTGAGAAACTCAAGAATAGTGGCTGGATCACCAACCACAGGTTCCACCCCATGAGAGGCACTCCAAGTGACAAAAAAACCCTAATGCTTGCTATAACATTTAGGGGGACTATGGGAACTCTGAATATCCACAGACACCAATGAATAACAACCTAAAGACTCCAACGTCAAATGTTCAAGAGCCAGAACATCAGATTTAGTTGACGGAAATGAGGCAATGACAGAAGGAGCAATATGGAGAACAGACAGCCCCTTCACCGAGTGTCAAGGAACTGAGAGAGAGCATCCACTGCCCGTCCTTGAGAAAAAACCATCTCAGAACAGAACTGAGGGAGGAGGGCTTTGTGATGAGAAGCAAAGAGGTCGATCCAAGGCTTCCTGAACCGAAGACAAAGGTCCTGGAACATGGGCACAGACAGATGGTACAAAACTGAGGAAGGAAGGTTGCGGATTAGGCTGTCCACATGAAAGTTCAAGTGACCCTAACTGTAAACAGCCCTCAAGGCTGTGAGATGAGACTCTGCCCAGGAACAAATCAGGGAAGCCTGCAGATTCAGAGACTTGCACTGTGTCCCCACTGGGAAATTTAAGTGAAAGCGAGCCACCTGATTGTCAGTATGAACCAACAGATTCGCCCCCTGGAGGGAAACCTGGAATTACAGCATCCCAAAACATGGCCATGGGAGCCAGGTTCTGCTGAAAGCGCCTCAGCAGCGGAACGACCTGCCCTCTTCCTCAGACAAAGCTCCCCGCTCCAGCCAAGCACATGTGCCGGGAGCATGTCGGGAGCTGAGCAGGGGCTTGACCTACTGAAACACCAGAAAGGTCAGCACGCAGATAGAAACAAGTGCAGAAACACAAGGTTAGTTTCAAATTAAATATGTAGTGAAAAACACTTGCATCACCGTAGAATGACACACAGGAACAAACCTAGGGCTCCGACAGCACCCTCATCAGACAGGGAAGTACAGGCATGGCAGTGCGTGGGAGGGGTTTATGTAGTAAACATAGAAAAAATACTAGCATTTGAGACAGCCTGTCGGGAGGCACGATCGCCTCACTTATGTAAGGATTGGGACAAGGAGGAAATATAGGGGGATAATGAGCAGACGAGGAGCATAGGCAAGGAAAGCAGACTGATCTGAGCAAAACCAAAGAAATGAGGCTGCAGAAGAAGCAGGGGTGATAAATTGACAGAAACTAGAAGCTGAAGGAAACAGGAATCCTTCAGTTTCTGGAACATCAGAAGCAATTCTCTGTTGCCACCATTATCCTATCTGGATTTCTCTGCTAAGATCGCTGCTACTCTATCTGGATTCTCACTGAGGTGGACTAGTGGACTACAGGCAAAAAACACCCACCTTCACCACCACATGTACACTTACAGGCACTTCACTGGGTTCCATGTCTGACAGTTAATATCCTTTTCCATCGTTTTAAAAGAGTTAATTGCAGAAATATAAACCAAATTATTACTAATGATATATACCTTTATCAAAATCATATTCACAGCAGAAGTTTGAAAATACAGCTGAACCATAGAAGCAATAATCCAGGGACTTATTGCGGGAGCGTATCATAGAATTGCTTGATGACCTATGCATACTCTTTTCTAATCCATTCGCTATCCTTATGTTTCATAGTCTCCATCCAACTTAAATGTAACAGTCAGTTCCACATTTCGGTGCTCATTATAAATACCACTGTAAAGTGTGGACAGTGGCTTTAATGTATTTGATTTGGGCAGTATCCCTGGACATCCTCCCCAAATAATGTTTGGTGTTCTGAACAGCCTAGCATACAATATGAATTCTATTATTATTCTATTATCACTATTATTTGAATATACTGCTTACTCTACCTCTTAGCTTCCTCAATGGTATATGTTGTAGGCTTCTCCTTGTGTACGAATCTGTATCTACAAAGCTTAGCCACCGGTGGTCCTCACCACCTTAAAATGAATGTTTGTTTTATATGTTGTTGAGCTATTGGCTCTATTAATGTATGTGAATCTATTTTTATTATATGTATTGTTTCATTGGTTGTGATGTTATTGTTTTGTCACTATGAATGTTACTGTCAGATTCTTTTAAAATCTGTATGAATAAAATGAATTATTTTTAACAGCTCTATGGGTAGTAAACTGAGCCTGTATTTATCATTTGCAATGTATAGGATCTGATTCTCGCCAGGTCTCTAGTTGCCTAGGAATGTTATTATTAGAAGAATTGTTTCCCTGTCCGAGGAACTCCAAGAAGTTTCATGGGGTCCTTGTTTGATTTAGGCTTCTCCTTGTATGTAATCCATTGCTTGGTAGCCATTAGCCTGTCAGCCTGCTGTTTAGACTCCACTACAGAGCTACCGAGATTCGCATAATGCCCATGGGAGGGGGAGCTTGACCTGAAAGGTGTGTCTTTTTAAGTTAAGTGTGTGTAGTCCAATCCAATACCTGTGCCATTAGGGAGACCAGATGTGTCACGCCATACTGCTGCTGGCTGGGTCCTTAAAAATACATTTGAGGTCAGTCCTGCTGTAGCAGGCATCCAACACTATTTACTCCCTTCTGGGAACCTTAGAAAGCCATTCCAGTAGAAACAGTAGCTAAAAAGTCAGATAATAACATTTCGTAACGCAGACTCTCAAGCCACCAGATTAGTATGGGAATTTTATAGTGATTCGTTTGACTCTTGGGAGGGAGTCCACCCAAAAATTGTTGTCAAGAAGACACTGTCCAATTACCGAAATGTTTCATAGAATAAGACATATCAGCCCGTGGAATATATAACATTCTAGGAAGAATTGCTATTTTGATAACTGCAGCTCTGCTTGCCATGGGTAAGGAGAAGTAGAAGGTTTAACAAAGGCAGATGCATCTATTTTACCCTGCTTGGTTTTACATTTGCTGTTATTTCCACAAGCCTTTCTAAGTGCCTTTTTAAAAAATGAAACGCTGATTTCTAAGTAAGGGTATCTGTAGTTCACGTAATCATGTATAGCCCAATTGGTAAACAACCATTACGACGCGGTTATAACACCGCAGTACCATTACAACGCGAATTTTAGAACGCAAGTCGACTTGCGCTGGAGGGCGCTCTAGACTAAGGAATAATGTGATTTACTATTCCAACACCTTCCCTACTGTACGTAGGCTGGAGTTGGAATAGTAAATCATACTATTCCTAAGTCCAGCACCCTACGTAAAAGCTGCGTTGTGATGGTACTGCGGTGTTATGTACCGCGTTGTACCATCATTCATCCAGCACAATTATGAGGAATTACCTAAGAATTCTGCAAAATTACACGGAACTACAGGAGAAGAGTAATTTTGCATTTTGCGTCTATTTTCCTAGCTCAAAAATGCCCTTTCACGTAGAAAATAGACGCAAAAATGCATTTTGCGACAAAACATAAACAGCAGCAAGAGCAGCCACTCATTCTCGTATAATGGTGTTGTGGTAGGATTGTTTCCCCAAAATTACATGAGCAGGCGTAATCGCTTCATGGTACATGAAAGAGCAGCACTGAAATTACTCCGAATACTCCGGCATAAATCCTCCAATGATGTTGAAAGAAAGTATGACCCAGCCTACCCCTTCTTTTTAACTATCACTGGACAACAGGAAATATACAGAAAAACTGGACCATCAGAAGTAATTGTACTGGCTCAGCTCTGCACTGTCGTTGTCCAGCATGTGCCTCTCGGAATGGAAGTCAGAAACGTTTTTACAGACTTGACCAGCTGTCTCTCTGAGGTAACTCGGTGGCAACTCGGAGGTAATAACTTTCAATAAATCTGATATTTTTTTTGTTTACAATCACTAATGCATATGGTTGTCATTAGCTTGCGGACTATGAGCTCTTCAAGCAGCTGTGATTCATTCACACATATAATGCTACCAACGCGGGCAGAGGAAGAGACAAAGGCCCTTTGTCAGTGCTAACCGAAATTGATATCCTACCCAATCCATTAAAAAAACGAGTTGATCTCAGTTAATTAAATGTTCAATAGCATTTTCTTCTACGGTGGAATAGGGGTTTTCTGATCCAAAGTAGGTGCAGGGATGTTAAATGTTTAGACACCATTTTCTTTACATAGGGTTCAAAGAGCAAGTGACTTGTTCCTTGGGTGAAGATTTAGCAGCTACCCCCTTCTGTTCCACGAATCTTTCTTGATCTTTCGAGTGGAGCTTTTGTTTGGCCACTAAAGAGGAAGGCATCCTACCATGAGATTATGGTGCAAATTAGTTGAATTAAAAAATGTGATGAAAATTGTGATCAGAATTCTAACGGGCAGACAGATCCCTTGAGCTATAACCAAGCAAAATGTTCGTGAAAGAATGCAGTACTTATGGTAGCACTAAATATATACAGGATAGAAAACGACTTAAAAAAAATATATAATTTATGATGCATGGGGGTGGGCTAGCTTTACTTATCTCCCAGTGATGTCAGGTAGGTCAAAGAGTCCTTGGATACCGTTAGGAGACACTAACAAACTGAAGTGCGAAGACTTCTGATTGTCTTACCATGCCCCAGCCTGGTTCACGTCATTACCAATCAAGTGTTGACCATTTATTCACAGTCCGGGAGATCAATAAGACAGATGCTGTCATCTCCACCATGCTAATGTGCCGGCATACCCACATGCACCACCAAAAGCTGGAACCAGAGCCCACCACTTTCAAGATCACCCACCACACCACAGTTGCCAGTTTCCCATGAGAGCGAGGGCTACAGCTTGGAATAAGATACTAGGCATCCACCTAGGTGCTGCAAGGAATTCCACAGCTCCAGACACTCCAGGGTGAGAGCATGAAATGGGCTCGCCGCACACAGGGAGAGGCCACAAGCATGTCTAGATGCTTCTACGATGAGCATGAAGGCAAGCGCTATGTGCACAGTACATCATCCAGACACACCTGAGTAGTAATCAACAAATATGCAAATGTATCAAAATCTACACTTCCCCAAATGTTATTATCTGACTTTACTTAAATATTGCCAAAATATTTGTAATAGAAATATACACGGCCTCATTTATGGTTTGTTTACTGTAGGGCAGCGTTTTTGGCGCAGCATCAGACTTACAATTTCTCATAAATCTGGAACAGTGTCAAAAAAGCCCTTGATGTTGCTGGGAACGCCCCCAGCAACACCCATGGAACGCCCCTTTTACGTAGTTTTGATTGAAAGGGACACATTTTTATAAGGCCATAAAAAGCCACGTAGATTGGCTTTACGTGCCCTTACAAATATGCCAGTGGCACATTGCGCCACTGGAACGTCAAATAAGTGACGTTCCGGCAGCTCAACAGTACACGCTCAATGAGGTCCATGCAGTTCTCATGTGGTCAGTCATGGTATATTACATCACAATTGACATCACTGGTCACCTTACTTATCATCTTAATACTTACAAAGACGTGACTATAGATAAAGTAAAACATTTTTGTGGACACTTTTTGATAGTTATTGTGTTTTGTTGGTAAGCCCTTGTTTTTGAATTGGGTGGAAATATTGAACGTTTATGATCACTGCTTTTGTGATACAAGTTATGGTTTGATCAGTTAACCACGAATGGTCAATTCCTGTGTGGTTTTTGTTTTCCTTAAAAAACCTAGATCACTTTAACTTTGTTTTTCATGACATTTCTGGGTAAGATGCTAATGTTTTATGAGCAAAAAAAACAACATTTATTAACTATTTTTTCCAGTGAATTTTAGGATTTTTGATGCTGTACTTCGTACCTTTTTGTGGCGTTCAGCCCCCTCTGGGAATGGCCTTTTATCCCCTACCTCCCACACTCCAAACTTCAGGGCACATGCCTTTGGCGATATGGAGCTGGGTTTGGCTGAAGATCATGGCATAACGCCAGACACTTGCACCCATCCTACCCCATATACATATGTGGTCACACGGGGCCTTCAGTCAGACTCTCTGGCCATACTTCTGTGCTCCTAACTCTGGCTACAGAAGACCTCCCATGTACTCAAACTCTGTGAGCTGTGTTACAGATATCTGTGTCAGTCATTCGCAACAAACTGACAGCAGGATCTGCACCAGCGCCAGTGACACCGAACCAGCTGAATACAACCTTTGACAATGTACAGCACACTCTGGGCCCAGGGCCTGGCCTGCTTAACACGAATTTAACCTGCAATCAACTTGCTGGTATCTCACGCGAAAATAAACGTGGGAACACACTTTGCAGTTAAAATGCATGCACCATACCAGCAAAAGAACAGGAGACATTGTCTACTTCTGCAAGGCATTTTCTCCTCAAAGTATAATCTCAGAATAAACTTCTGCAAAATTTCATATTTACAACATGTGTGATAGTTTTGTCCTAATGTTTTCGTCTTTCAATTAGATTTTTCCTATAAAATTGGATCCCTAATCCTCTTTTACTATATTTTAAATATTTTTCCTTGTACTTTTAGCTAAGCTTGATTTGGACTTTTCAGTTTCTTACTTATTAACTGTATTGGTGGTAGAAAGAATAATTAGAACATTTTCACTGCGAATATCCTTGCTATTTTTGTAATATTCTGAACCTGCCAGAGGTACTCAACTAAAATGAAAAGACACACTAGCCCATGGGTACTCACAAACTTTCTCTCGGGGGCCAAATTTACAGAGTGGTTTGTGGCCGAGGGCCGCACCGGTGGGGGCGGGGTCAGAGGGGGAGGGGCAGGGCTAAAGCAAAGAAATGGTGACCATGAGGTTGAACACATGTCCCTGCAGCAGACGCCTCTCTCCCTCTCTGTCTCTCTCCCACTCTCCCACTCTCTCTGTCTCTCACTCTCTCTGTCTCCCTCCCTCTGTCTCCCTCTCCCTCCCTCCCTCCCTCTCCCTCCCTCTGCCTCCCACTCTCTCTGTCTCCCTCCCTCTCTGTCTCCCTCCCTCATTCTCCCTCCCTGTGTCTCCCTCTCTCTGTCACCCTCCCTCTGTCTCCTTCCCTCTGTCTCCCTCTGTGTCTCTCCATGTCTCTCTCCCTCCCTCTGTCTCTCTCCATCCCTCTCCCTGTCTCCCTCCCTCTGTTTTCCTCCCTCCCTCTGTCTCCCTCCCTCTCTGTCTCCCTCCCTCTCTGCCTCCCTCTCTATGTCTCCCTTCCTCTCCCTCCCTCTGTCACCCTTTGTCTCCCTCCCTCCCTCTGTCACCCTCTGTCGCCCTCTGTCTCACTCCCTCTCCCTCTGCCTCCCTCCCTCTGTCTCCCCCTGACTGCCTCTCTCGGTCACCCTCAGTCAACCTCTGTCTCCCTCCCTTCCTCTCCCTCTGTCTCCCTCTCCTTCCCTCTGTCAACCTTTTTCATCTCACCCTGTTTGTGTGTCAGCCCTCAGCCGGGGCTGAGACAGCTCCCCAGCGCACACACACAGCTGCACCTGAGTACTTCACAGGTCTTTAAAAGACCATTTACATGTTAATAAAGCTGTGTTGTATTTTACCTCTTAGTGCCCCTGCATCTCCACTCTGACATTCACTGGAATCCCCCGGCCCCCACAGAGCAGAGTCTCTCAGTGTCTGTGCTGCTGCAACCGGCAGTGTTTGCTAACACTATTTAATTATTTTTTTTTAAAACACAGGTAGGATGTCTGCAAGGTCCGCGGGCCGCCAAGGAAGGCTTGCCTGGCTGCTGGCGGCCCGCGGGCCATACTATGAGTACCTGTGCACTAGCCTGATCCAAGCAGGTTTAGATGGTCCCAAATGTCATGTTTTAAGCTTTTGTTATGCATTTTTGTTTTTGTGAGTCTTACACGTATGGAATATAAGGAATACAATTAATTTAATCATTTATAGTTCAGTACAGGTTAGGGCCGAGATAACACAATTAAGCAGCTGTTAGCATTAAAATAATTAAAAAACCAGCATGGGTAGTTAAGATCATTAAGGTAACGTGGAAAACAAACATTAGCAATGTTTGTAGCTCTGGCTTATGAATGTATTGGCAAGCAAGACCAAAATCACATGTAGGTAAATGACTGCCCTCCTCTCCAAGGCCGGACTGGCCGTAGCGAGCACCGGGCGTTTCCCTGGTGGGCCGCCAGGGTGGGGGCCGGTTTTTCTGTCCCTGGGGGCTGTTTTTGTTACCGGGGGCCAGCAATATTGGCCCCCTGTAACAAAATCGGCCGAAACCAGCCCCAGGAAACATCTCGGCCGCGCCCCCTCCCCTCTGGAGGGGGGCAGGCTGAGCAGTTGACCAGGAGCGGTTTTTGTTCCCAGTCAGGCCCTGCTCATCTCGCCTTTTCTGCTAGCAGATAAAACAACATAAATTATCTAGCTATCTAAGACACTTTAGTAGCATTGCAATGTAATGTGTGTGCCCTGAAAGTCCTACCACAGGCAGCTGGATAAACAGACTAAATGATCAGAGCTGTGTGCAGGGCAAGCACGTAAGCAAAATGCAATAGGGAGCCTTACCAAAATAATCACTGGGGCATTGTGATAATATCCAAGTTAAGAACAAGAAGAAAGTTAAATCATATGAAAGTCCACCCAGATTGTTCAATAAATTCCTCCATTAGTCCAAGAAGCACAGATACAGATACAGATACAGAGATGAATCTTCAAAAAATTTATTCTTCATGAAATAGAAACACCCAGCCCAGCCTATGCGTTTTGCCTTTCAACAAGGACTTCATCAGGGCTGTGAACCAAATATATACAAAAGCTGTATTTAAAAAAAACATTAAATACTTAAAAATCAACATTCACATTAAGAATTATTTCTATTATTATGTATACATATCATGTTACAACCATTTTAGTATTCTGAACCCATCTAGGAAAAACACTCACCCATTGTCAATAAAAAATATCACAAAATATAACATGTTACAAAATCCATTTACTTATGGCTTAGTTCTTCATATCCTGATACAGAAAAAAAATCTAAATATAACATGCTCAATTTATTTTTTTCACAGCAACATTTTATTTGTCAAGATGACTCCACATAGTATTTACAACACATGTATCTTGAACATTAGTGTCACCATGTACAGTTTTTTGCCTGCAAGATATTTAGGCGGTTACAGTATTGCAGATCATTGATGATCATTGACCTTGTGATCTCCTGTATACATTGAGGGGGAAAACAGGAAGCTAGAAGCTTCAATTTCCAATTCTATGACCCACCACATACTTTTCCAACAATGACCTATTATTTAACTGTTGTCCGCCAAAGATAATTTAAATCACCATTCTATACAATGTGACATTAAGAAAATAAATCTCCTCTCAGCCTTCCTTAATTCAGGAGACCCACAAAATCGCCTACTAAAATTGATTTTCTCTATACTCCATTTTAGCCCATCTGCGCCCGTCCGCACCTGGACCGCACCCAGTGCCAGAACCCCTGGACCCCGCGAACGCCACAACACCAGACTCCACTATGATGCCAGCACCCTCGACGCACTCAACGCCGGCTGAAACCACACCTGCTTCCAGGCTGCCCCGAAACAGACCCATGGACCCTTCTCCTGCCGCACCTGCAGCTTCACTTGTGACAAAACCACCAAACCTCCAAGGACTGGACCCAACACCTCCGCTGCATACTCCTCAAGACTCGCTCCGCACACAAATATGCCGTCAAGCTCTGGGATCTGCTCGACACCTCTGGCCCAGACGTGGCCTTCCTGACCGAGACCTAGTGGAACGACTCCTCGATGCCCGACATCGCCATAGCCATCCCGGACGGCTACAAGATCGCCCGCAGGGATCGCACCAACGATATTGGAGGAGGTATAGCCATCATCCACAAGTCTACCCTCAAGGTCGCCACCCACACAGACGACACCCTCAACACCGCCGAACACCTGCACTTCCGGTCCACACTGACCCCAAAACCACCCTCAAGGAACACTCATCTACAGACCCCCTGTAGTGTAGTTCCTATTATCCCAATAGGCTCTGCGCATTGGAATAATACCTTCAATAGTATAGGCCTAGACCAGACGTTAACTAGGTCTACTACTGTCGATATTAGACTTAAGTTTTGGGTTTGCCAGCTAGCTCAGAGTTCACTAGAAACTTTCTCGAATAGGCAAGGAGGAGTTGAACCTCCCTGGATAGACAAGAAGGGATTTAGTTTCTGACAACCATAGAACATGACAACTTTGCTCTCCCCTAATCAAGAGTGTATCTCTAGAGTCGTGTGAACAAAAGGCAATTTATTTTACTCAGTCAGTACGTGCATTCTTAGTCTCATCAGATTGTAGAGAAAAGGAAGAGACGGGCGTGTTCAATAAAAGATGTTATTTATTGATCAGTCTCTTTTCTCATACAAGAGAAATGGATCGATATTATTGCAATACTTATGGTTAAGTAAAGTGCATACATTAAAAGCAGAAGTATAAAATAATACTGTAAAAACATTGATATGGTTTCTAAGCCATATGAAGGTTTAAAATGAATAAAATATATACATACATATATACATTTGACTAATCGTACTCAACTGGTGTTTCTAACTACGCCTACCCCGTGTACCTGACCTAAGCCTAATACGTGGGCGGGGATAGAAAGTTACAGTTTAAGTTAAGTTTGTTTTTGCCAAGTGACTGACTAAAGAATTCTCTGCGAGGGGTTATTCAGTTCTGTACCTGGAATTTAGGATGGATGAGGGATGGTATCTCTCGTCTCTGGTCTCGATATTCCAGGCTGCCTGCGAGGGCTACCCGGAAGCGCCGGAGCTGGATTTCTCGGCAGGAGAAATAGGCAGCTGCTCGTTCTCAGCGCGTCAAGAAGGCGGGGCTGCGCCAGCGGGGTCTGCTCTGTTCTGGGCTTCGGCAAGTCTGGCTGCTCCGATCTCGTCACCACCGCGTGTGTTTGCATAGGGCAATATCGGTAATATTCATACCTTTAAGGTGCCGAGATTGACGTAAGGATGGACATAGATACGTCAATAAGGATGTCATACGACTTGGTCGTTAGCACATTCTTTTGCTGAAGTTCTCGAAGAAATCAAAACAATGGCCGCAGGGTTTTTCCCAGGTTGACATAGGTTTGATTTGTTTTGAGAACTCCGTATGCCTTATCAGGGGCTGGAGGAATATCGCTTGTCTAATTAGATGGCAAGCGTTATGACCTAATCAGATAACACGTTCCTGTGCCGTAGTGTGGCTTTATCAGATAACGGTTCCTGCATCATGGGGGTTTTCTGCCTCATGGGATGGCTGCTAGTTAACTTGTTAACCAGAGTAGGGTCAGGAATAGGGGGATCGATACAGAACCTATAGGAATACATCACACCCAATCCACGCTAACTATGGACATATTTACTAATCTATGCATAGTAAAACATACTATAGAGTATTGTGTATACCTTACCACCCCAAAATACATAAATGCATTTTGAAAATATCAAATATACGGAAAAATGCAGTCATATGTATAGTATGCACTCAAGCTGTAGAATATTGCTAAAGTAAGCACGCATATGTATACATTATTGCTACTTGGTATATGAAAATGTACACATGAAATGGCTCTTAATACAGAAAAAAAAGTTCGAGACCATTCCATCACAGAATAAAATAATTATGAACATACCAGCGGGCAGCTAATGTCTATAAGCTATCTAACATTAGAAATTTTAGTTCTCTAAGAATAGTTCTTACTTTAAGCAGAAGATAAGTGTCCCGAAAAATATGCAAAAATATTTTGGGGCTGCTGAAAAAATTGCTGTCCGTGAACTGGAGGGAAAATTGTTCATGGAATTCTGTTATTAAAGTTGAAGGCCAAATTCAGGGAACGCCGTGTGCGAGCTTGCTCAAAAGTCTCTATTTCTGCTCTGGTGAGAACATCATATCATTTAGGCTTTCGAAAAAGCTGTCAACAGCTTCCTGGGAGAGTTCCACTAACTCGGAAAAAGGTGTAACCATGCATTCGTTCGCATGATTGTCTCCACTGGCGTTTTGATTTGGATTGCTGACAGAAGGTCGTACCTGATCGATGCTGCTTTCATCTTGAACTTCACTACCCCTTAATCGTGATGGTGAAGCTTCCACGAATGCCGTCATCAGGATTGGTAGCCGTTGAGGGCAGCACAAAGCATGAGCCTTTATCGGACTCAACAATGTTTCTGCATCCATTGGCGCATCCGATTGTAGCGTCAGACAGGTGTCCAACACGCATTCTTCTCCGCATAGCAGGCACCTTAATACAGGTAAAACACATCGTTGCCACATTGGTCGAAATGATAGAAACCAAGTCATGTTCAGGTCTCTAAGCCGGGTTAGTCCCAGGATTTTTGATATCCGGTCCTGGTATCCAATGGCTCGTATTGTTTCTTCCCTTGTCGCAGGTGTTTTGTCTGTGACACGGTTTGCCATAACGAAATATAAGGACTAGGAATAGGATTCCTGCAATCAGTCCTAAAATGAGGGGAAGTCCGCCAAAAATCGAATGGACGAAATCTGGAAAAATACCCAGTATGGCTTTGAATGGTGTTAATGCCATCGAAAATACTGTCTTAAATACTTTTGAGACTCCACTGGTATCAGAAATATTTAAGATTTCATTCAGGATTTCTGCGAAATGTATGGGGGAATTAGTTGATAACAATGAATGTATCTCTGCAGTCGTCCTTGCGACTTGGAGATCATACGTTTCTTTTGATGACGTGAGCCTGGTCGGCGTCTGAAGAAGCACTGTTTTCATTCTGCTTAAAGTATCTATTCGAATAGAAGTAATTTTTAAGTTGGGCCATGCCCTTGCCTCCCTGTCTGGAAAGGAGCTGGGGAACAATGAGTGTCCACAGCACTTGACCTTCGCAGTCGTAGTTACGAGATAAGGAGTCCCGGGCATAAGACTACAACATCTGTGATCTACAATTAGAATGTAACTCCCATTATAGAGTCTTTGAAAGAATGGTTCTATCTCTGTTGCAGGTGCGCCTTGCTGGTGACATGAAAGGTTATTTGAGTTCCCTTCACAGGCTCTATGCAAACTAATTCCATTACACAGAAGTGTACCGCTTAGTGACATCGCACAATTATTGCCACTAAGAAACACTTTCTGTCCTTTATTACTGACACATGCATGTGAATAGGGCAAGTTCCATGTTGTTTTAATGTACCCTTTTCCTAATTTTTCATACATGCCAGCCTGTATATATTTTTGGCAGTATTGAAACCTGAAGGTTGTTATAGGAATATTAATTATCCCATGTATTATCCATTCACTGACAGGTCGTTCTGACATTGTCACTGGTAATCTCTCAAGTTTCTCAATGCTCAGGATTGTATAATCAGCACCCTTTTGTGCCATACTGATTTGTCTATCAGTTAGGTTAAAGATATGGAATAGTGACGTTGTGTTGATTAAACGCCAAGGCACATAGCCTGAACGCAGATTTTGTAACGTCCAGCCAAGCTGTACAATAGAACGCAATTGTGACTGACCGTGTTGTAATAACAGTAAGTCTTGCGATAATATGTTGATTGCTGAAGACACATTAACCCATTGTCCACTACAGAAAGTGATTTTTCCAAATTAATACGGTCAATTTCCCGTATCCTTTCTGCTGTCTCAATTTGAGTAACCTTCCAGGCCTCATTGTATGCTGCATATACAGATATGCTATGAAACGTTTTTGACGCTGTTTGCGTGGTCCCATAATGAAATCACGCAAGTCAGCACCATCAGTAAGTAAAGTTAGGTGTTGCTTAATTTCTGCCAGTGTGGAAGTTTGTAGCCATTAAAGGCATAATTTGCCCACACTGTAGGTGGTTATTATCCCTGGGTGATGTCTTTGGGGATATCTAGGGTCTGGCCTGGTCATTTTGAATCCCTGTGTTTTGTTCAGGAATCTGTCTTGACAGTTATTAGTATCTGTGGGCCAGATCAACCACTGTTTCCAATCTGGATGTGTTCTGTTTTGGTTTAATACATAATTTACGTCTATCTCTTCATCTGTAGAGCTATTGCTGTTCATTGTTGGTTTTGGAATAGACGGTTTATTTAAGCCTTTGATTTTGGCTAGGCCAAGACAGGTAGTTTGTTGAACAGTGTCATTTAAAAATATAATTTGTTCTGGGATCATGCAGGCTCTAAACAAAGATTTTATACCCTGTACTTGCCATTCTTTTGTACCCCAAACACTTTTCACTTCAACATGTTTGTCCCAATAATCAAAACCAAAAGTATTCATTTTTTCAAAGAATGAGTCTGAATATATCAATTTCGTGTTTGTTATCATGTTCTTTGTCCCTGTCTTATTTGACAATTTGAAATAAAATGTTTCAGCATTACTTGTGTTAAAACCTGAAAAATATGAATATTTGTCGTAAACGGTTCTTGAGCTTCCTTTTGGAGGGGTTGCACAATGTTCCCATTGATTATAATTTAAAACATTTCTAGGTTGTGCAGATTTATGTAGAAAATGGTTACCATAGTGGTTATAGCAATACATACTATCATAATTTGTAGAACCCTGCAAATAATCATGTTTGGTAAATTTAGCAGACATCACTAAGTCAGACATCATATTGTTTATACTTTCAAAGTCCCAATCATCAGCAAATGTGCTTGGTTTTACGAAGTCACTCAATGAGATTTTAATTTGGTGTGGATATTTCAGGATTTCAACCGGACCATAGATTTCGTAGTCAGTGTTGTCCCATGCTACCCCACCCGGTATAGGATTGGCTGTGAAGTTGACTGAAGAAAGTTCTCTTTTCTCGACGTGTGAAGATGTGTGTGGTTTGAGGATCAAGTTGATTTTCTGACTTGCTGTGTCCATTTTAGCATATTTTCCCTCAATGAAGCGTCCCAAAGTTAGTACCATGATGAGCCAAAGTATGAGGATAACTGCGCCAAAACCCACCCAAAATTCAATCCATGGAGAAATCAGATATGTTTCTTTCAGTTGTTTCAAAAGTACTTTAACTTTATCTTTAAAGGTTTTTGTTGATGGCTGTGTTTTTGATTCAGTGAAACCTTCAGAGGAATCATCGAAGTTTATGAAGTAGCCGGATGCAGTTCTGTCAATTGTTCCAATTGCTTCAGGATTACTGTTTCTTGTATAGTCGTTTGTTACTTCATTATAGGTTGGTGTGTCTCTGCTAAATGTTTTTATTTGGGTTTTCAGAGGTCTAAGTTCCATTGCATTGTTGCATAGTCCTTGTTGTTCTTGTGTAGGCGTTTCGAATGTGATTAGCCTCTTTGTTAGGACCTCTGTACTGGTAGCAAACCTTGGTGTTCTGCTACTTATGGGGAGTCCACTTGGCCTACTATTTGTTATCGGCCACATGATTGTGGTTTTACCAGGTCGATGGATACAACTCGGTTCTCCTTTTTACCAGCAAGCGGCGGTAGTACAACTGATCTTGTCCCGTTGACAGACAAGACAGGAACTGCTTTTCTGTAAGAAGGCCCAAATTCCTTCTTTACCGCGATCTTTTCTCTGACTAGATCCCCGACTTTTGGAATCCAGAGAGGTCTTGCTGGGACAGGTGGTGGTTCTTCAGTGGTTGTTGGCTGCTTTTTCAACTTTATGTTGCTCAGGTCTTTTCTTGTTTCATTTAAGTCCTGCAAAATAGCCAAACGGTCTTTGATATCAAAGCTTTTTTCCTTCACCACTGAAGTTTGACTGTCAAGGTCAGAGATTAACATCCTAGTTCCAAATAATAATTCGTACGGACTGAATCCCTTCAGAGAATTTCTTGGCAAGTTATTTAGACTACGTTGGACACTTATTAGATGTTTGACCCACCCAGCTCCCGAACCTAATATCCTTTCCGTTATAGATTGCTTTATGCCTTGGTTTTTTCTTTACACCATCCCGTATCCCTCAGGAAGGAAGTGAGAAGATTCCCGCTGTGCTATGCTCATTTGGCCATGTTTCCCATCAGGCTGGAGGGCTAGAGTGAAAACAATGGTCAAACGTAGCATGCTCTTAGCGTATATGCCATTTAGACTCGCAAATCTTTGTATAACAGTCCAGACGTCAGCCGAGTGCTGGTGATCTACATTAAAAGTGGAAACTAGCCTGTATATGTTAATCGCAAGCCTTGCTTTTTACTGTTGATTTTTTCTGGAGTGAAACGACACGGTATTACACCGTTTCTCTCACCACTGCGATTCCTGTTGCAGTTTGGGCAGTTTTTTACAAACATGGTATGATGCAGGCTCATGCCCGGCCACCAGTACCTTGATTGTAATTCTTCCAGAGAATCTTTTAGTTTGAGGTGTCTGAGACCCTCGCCCATATGTGCGTCTGCGATTAACAAGTTTCCCCTGTCCATGTTTGGAATCACTCTATCCCCCACTCCAGGGATTCGAGCAAAAGGGACGGAGTTTGCATCGATTATGTATGTATAATTGAGTGGATAGTTGATCAGTAGCGCTGAGCAGTCGCCTTTTAATGACGTTTTCACCGCCAGCACTGTTTCACCGTCAATATACTTCACTGTACGCTTTTTCCGAACTACGGAAGCCGAATTAGTTGCTACCGCTGTGGCTGTTTCAGCCAATGAATTCCCTGCAACGGGAACGCCATCACGCTGATGACTCAGTGAGTGTGTCATGTGAGTCTTTGGTAGTTCTTTTTGTAAAAGAACTATTTGTTCCCAGAGTAGTTTCTGCTTTATTGTTGCATCTGTGTCATCTTTGTAACCGTTTTGAATCCATGTCTGCAAATCCTGGTTATATGATTTGACGCAGTAATATGAATCGGACACTATAAGTGTCGGGAATTCGCGATCCGCATTATCTAGCGCCATTTTCAATGCTAATATTTCAGTCTGTTGATCTGATTTTAGTTTCTACTGAGTGTGTTTTTGTTAATAGAGGTCTTAGTTTACCTCCGCGCCACACTTCTTTTGTAATCTCACATGTGGGGTTGTATGCTTGTTCTCCCCAAACGGAGGGTTGAGCATGTCCGTCTGTATAGATTACACATGCGTATTGTCGTAATGGCAGAATGTCAGCTGGCAGAGGGAATGTTCTTTCATATTCTAGATTTTTTAATTCCTTTAGTTCTGGATCAAAGTAGTAGTATACTTTGTCCGTGGTGATTGAATTCACCCATTGTATCCACTTTGGATTCAATGCTGTGGTTGGTAAATTACATGGTGTTGTTAATGCCTCAAAGGCTGATTCTGCTGTTCCGACTCTGATATGTCTACCGTCAGCTTTATCTTTTTCTTTCGCTAATGCGATTTGAACTGCATGAACAATGTTTTCTGTAATGCTGAACCTCTTTTCAGCTTCTGTGTACAAGTGTGACTTGAATGCAATTGGTACCTTTTCTCCCTCATTAGAGGTCAGGTATGTGAATCCGCATCTTCCTGGGATGACTCGAATCACAAGATTGCGTGTGTTGTCACGTGTTTCTAATTTTGTTTTAATTAACATGTCTGTTTGTAAGGATCTCAGAATTTCTGTGTGTATTTGAGTCCAATTGGTTCTTTTAAAATCTGGTTTTATTAGATCATAAAGGGGTTTGACCCTTTCTGCGTAATTTGCAATGTATGTTCTTCCGAAATTTAGGAAGCCTAGAATTGACTGTAGGTTTTTTAGTGTTCTAGGTGCTTGGATTACGGCACATTTCTCTAGGAAATTGTCTGCCAGGCTTTTGCCTTCACTTGATAATTCATATCCTAAGAACAGGACTGTCAGATGGGCAATTCTGGATTTTTTAAAGTTGAATTTGTAACCCTCTGCTGCGAACCCAAGTATTATGGTGTTCACTCTCTTCAAGTGAGTATCCAAGTCATCATCTGTTAAGTATATGTCGTCGACATAAGATAATGCTTCGTCGTCATATGTTTGTAGTAATTCTGTTACTCTCGCTGAGAATACTCCCGGGCTGTTCTTGTACCCCTGGGCTAACCGACAGAATTGTTTTTGAGTGCCATTTATTGAGAACGCAGACAAATATCTGCTCTCTGGTGCTATGTTTTGACAAAAGAATCCATTAGAGATGTCTAATGTTGTTTTGTATTTTTTGCGCACTATGTTATTCATTAGTGCAGCACTATGCGAGTTTTGCACTGCAAAAGTTTTGCAACATGAGTTAAGGTGTCGGTAATCCAAAACTAGACGGTATGAATTGTCTGGTTTGGAGACCGGAAACAAAGGGTTGTTCATTTGTGAGGTGCAAGTTTCAATCACCCCCTGGTATTCTAGCTGATCTAGTATTTCTTTTACCTGTTTTTTAGCTTCTTGCTTAATTGGGTACTGCCTCTGTGCAGTAGGTTGTGATTTTAACTGGATTTTGTGAGGAGGAGAGTTCTCATCCCATCCTACGTGATTTTTATATAAAGCAGGAGCTTGAGCTACTGCCCACTTTCTAGCAAGTGTGTATTTTTTATGAATTGGGATATGATTTGAGAAGGCAGGCATAATTACTTCTTCGCCATGAGGGCACTCCCTGACAAACTCTGGTGGCCAGTCTTTTTCAGCTAGAAGGATGTCATAGCCCTTGGAGAGATTATCCCAAATTAGTCCCCTGATTTTTCTAGTCTTATCCCCTTCTATACGTAATGTTATTTCATATATTTTGTGAGGTTTGCTAACTCTGGTGTCTGCAGTTTCCACTTGAAGATATTCATTCGTGTCCACTGTCTCCAGATGATTCATCAGGACTTTGCGAGCTATGCTCACTTCTGCTGCGCTGTCTAGCATTGTCTGAGCCCATTCTCCGTTTTTCAGTTGTGTCCTCAGAATTCTCGGCATTGTTAACTATTTTAATGCTGGCTACCTTCTTTTTTGGAAATTGTAATTTCTTTTTTAGCTGAGCAGGTTCCTTGTCTTTGGACTTGGTGTGCTCTTCTCTTTGTTCTGATCGTCCTCTTCTTTCCGATTTCTGCGAGGAAGTCTAAAAAGATTGAAAGGGACGTGTATCAATGTCTTGATATCTATCAGGCTTTTTTATATTATCCCTATTTCTAAGGTTATATCTTTTCCCAGAGGGATCACTTTGGGGTGACCTGTGTCTTTGGTTCGGAGACTTTTCTCTTCGCCGAGGAGACCTTCCTCTGGACTGGAATTTCTTTTCTTTAGGATTGGATTGTTTGTTTCCATCCCAGCTCTTTTTCTGTGATGATGAATTATTATTAAAAAATATTTTTTCAGGACTTTCAATCAGTTGTGGTTTTACTGGTATTCCACCTAAACTATCTCTACCTAGTTCCTCATAGGATTTTTCTATGATTCTGGCAATTTCAGCTGGTTGGTCTGCTATATCTGTCTCTTTTAGCCTCTGGCGGATCGCCACGTTTGCTGCTTCTCCCTTGATGTTGGCTAATATTATAGCCGAGACCTGCTTGAAGTCTTTCAGTAATTTCATACCAAGAGTTAAAGCCGGTTCTGGACCATATTCGTCTTGAATTTGTTTTAGCACATCTGGTATTACCGAAATGGATGGAACACCATGCGTTTTTGTGTAAATGGAAGCAAAGACTGTACCCCAAGTGTCACAGTCCTCAATGTGTGGTGCGATTCCCATTGGAAGACAGATAGTCAGAATCCTGTGTTTTTCTAACGGGGTGGTGTCTGGAAACACCGCCTCTATTTGGGTGATTTTTTGTGCTAGCCAGAATGGTATTTGTTCCCGTTTAGCCGGTACTTTACCTAGGCAGGATTGTATGTTCTGTGGTGTAATTTTATTTGTGTTCCCCTGGTGAGGGGTCAGCTGTGGAATTTTAATTGCTGGTTGTATTGTTGAAGTCCGCATCACATATTGGACTAATTGTCTATGTACTTTTATTAATTGTTTTAGCTGTGTTAAAAGATCTGCTGCAGACATTCTTTCGATGTCTGGATGTGGTGTGTATCCGGCTAGGACCGGCCACGTTGCTCCTGGTCTACCTAAAGGACCGAGCCTGGTGATGTGATTATTATGTTTTAGGGCGCCATCAAATAAGAGCAGGTGCTCTTGAAATTTGAGTGGTACTTCCACCTCCTCGAAAGGAGTGTACGTTTCAGGAGGTTCCTCTATTTTGTAATAGTGGAAGTACTTTGTTACAGCATTTGCTGCTGGAAAATGTATCCATGAATAGTATACCTCTGTCTGCCGATATTCGTGTGCCTCAATTACGAATATGACTGTGCCACCTCTAGGTGTCAGTCCGTTTTCTATAAGTTTTAAGGTTATAGATTTCCTTTTAATGACCGGGATGAGTATTATATCCTGGTCTGCGTCTTGCATAGCAGTATCAGCTGCTGCGAGTTCAGTTGCTATTCTAACTGTCTCTCTTTCCTCATCACTGTCTGCCATTTTACCGACAGGATGGTTATTTCTTTTGTTTGCAGATCAGGTTTCTTATGGAAACAAAGATTAGATGCACAATATTTTGGAACAGTGTATCCTTCAACGTTGACTAAACCAAGAACCATACATAGGAGTTCCCTCCTGCGAGGTCTGGCGGATATGACCTTTCACCCACTCCAGACGTCTTTGGAGTATTATGGGAAAAAGGGGTCTGAGTGAGAAAGCACGACTGAGTTACTCTAAATGTCTTACGTTAGTTTTATCGCCCTTCCAAACGCGTTGGGCGCCATGTAGTGTAGTTCCTATTATCCCAATAGGCTCTGCGCATTGGAATAATACCTTCAATAGTATAGGCCTAGACCAGACGTTAACAAGGTCTACTACTGTCGATATTAGACTTAAAGTTTTGGGTTTGCCAGCTAGCTCAGAGTTCACTAGAAACTTTCTCGAATAGGCAAGGAGGAGTTGAACCTCCCTGGATAGACAAGAAGGGATTTAGTTTCTGACAACCATAGAACATGACAACTTTGCTCTCCCCTAATCAAGAGTGTATCTCTAGAGTCGTGTGAACAAAAGGCAATTTATTTTACTCAGTCAGTACGTGCATTCTTAGTCTCATCAGATTGTAGAGAAAAGGAAGAGACGGGCGTGTTCAATAAAAGATGTTATTTATTGATCAGTCTCTTTTCTCATACAAGAGAAATGGATCGATATTATTGCAATACTTATGGTTAAGTAAAGTGCATACATTAAAAGCAGAAGTATAAAATAATACTGTAAACACATTGATATGGTTTCTAAGCCATATGAAGGTTTAAAATGAATAAAATATATACATACATATATACATTTGACTAATCGTACTCAACTGGTGTTTCTAACTACGCCTACCCCGTGTACCTGACCTAAGCCTAATACGTGGGCGGGGATAGAAAGTTACAGTTTAAGTTAAGTTTGTTTTTGCCAAGTGACTGACTAAAGAATTCTCTGCGAGGGGTTATTCAGTTCTGTACCTGGAATTTAGGATGGATGAGGGATGGTATCTCTCGTCTCTGGTCTCGATATTCCAGGCTGCCTGCGAGGGCTACCCGGAAGCGCCGGAGCTGGATTTCTCGGCAGGAGAAATAGGCAGCTGCTCGTTCTCAGCGCGTCAAGAAGGCGGGGCTGCGCCAGCGGGGTCTGCTCTGCTCTGGGCTTCGGCAAGTCTGGCTGCTCCGATCTCGTCACCACCGCGTGTGTTTGCATAGGGCAATATCGGTAATATTTATACCTTTAAGGTGCCGAGATTGACGTAAGGATGGACATAGATACGTCAATAAGGATGTCATACGACTTGGTCGTTAGCACATTCTTTTGCTGAAGTTCTCGAAGAAATCAAAACAATGGCCGCAGGGTTTTTCCCAGGTTGACATAGGTTTGATTTGTTTTGAGAACTCCGTATGCCTTATCAGGGGCTGGAGGAATATCGCTTGTCTAATTAGATGGCAAGCGTTATGACCTAATCAGAAAACACGTTCCTGTGCCGTAGTGTGGCTTTATCAGATAACGGTTCCTGCATCATGGGGGTTTTCTGCCTCATGGGATGGCTGCTAGTTAACTTGTTAACCAGAGTAGGGTCAGGAATAGGGGGATCGATACAGAACCTATAGGAATACATCACACCCCCGGACCCTGATCTCAGTTCAGCGACTCCATTGCCGACCTCGCCAGCACCACGCACTCGCCTCCATGGACTACATCCTCCTCTGGGACCTGAACTTCCACCTTGAGAACAACAACGACGCCAACTCCGCCACACTGATCGCCAACCTCGGCCTCAGACCGCTCGTCACCACACCCACGTATGCCGCCGGCCACACGCTGGACCCCATCTTCTCCACAGGCACCCACGTCGCCTTCAACCACACCACCGAACTCCACTGGACCGACCACTGCTGCATCCATTTCACCTTCAAAAAACTAACCACGCACCACCGCACCCAACAGCTACTTCATTGCTGCTGGAGCAAAGTCACCGAAGACCAGCTGATCACCACCCTCGCTCAGAACCCACCCACCGACCCCATCAACCCAGACACCGCAGCCCGCAACCTCAGACAGTGGATCAACGACTGCGCCAACACCCTTGCCCCACCCAAGAAACCCTCCAACAGCCACGCCAGCAAGAGAGCCAACTGGTTCACCGACGAGCTCCAGACCTCCAAACACGCATACCGGAAACTGGAGAAGATATGGCTCCACTAACGCACACCGTACAACCACGCAGCCCACAAGGACGCCACCCGCAGACATCACCACCTCATCAGATTAGCCAAGAGATCCTCCTTCAAAGACCACCTGGATAAAAACGCACATGACAGCAAAGAGCTCATAAGCATCGTAAAGGAACTCTCCAACCCCAGCACAAATGCCAACGACATCCCGCCCTCACAAGAACTGTGCGACTCACTAGCCATCTTCTTCCACCGCAAGATCGCTGACATCCATGACAGCTTTAACACCACGATCGCCCCGACTACGCCAGACTCCACCTCCCCTGGGAACACCACCAGCGCCAACTGCCAGACCTCCTGGTCCAACGTCAATGACGACGAGACACACAAAGTCATGAACTCCATCCACTCAGGATCTCCGTCAGACCCGTGCCCACACCACGTAGTCAACAAAGCAGACACAGCCATCACACCCCAACTACGGAAGGTCATCAACATCTCCTTCGAAACAGCGACATTCCTGGAAAGCTGGAAGCACACCGAAATCAACGCCCTCCTCAAGAAGCCCAAGGTGGACCCTAAGGACCTCAAGAACTTCCGGCCCATCTCCTGCTCCCGTTCACGGCAAAGGTCATCAAGAAAATTGTCAATATGCAACTGGCCCGCCATCTGGAAGACAACAACATCTTGGACCCGTCCCAGTCCAGGTTCAGATGAAACCACAGCACCGAGACAGCCCTCATCGCCGCCACAGACGTCATCAGGCGCGAACTAGACAACGGCGAAATATCAGACCTCATCCCCCTCGACCCGTCAGCCACCTTCGACACGGTCTGCCATCGCACTCTAAAGTCACGCCTACTAGAAGCCGGAATCCAAGAAAAGGCCCTTGACTGCACCACATCCTTCCTCTCAGGCAGAACCCAGAGCGTCCGCCTCCCGCCCTTCAGATCAGAAGCCACCAACATCATCTGCGGCGTACCCCAGGGCTCATCACTCAGCCTGAGTCTGTTCAATGTCTACATGGCCACCCTCGCACAAGTGGCCCACCATCACGACCTTAACATCATCTCCTATGCCGACGACACCCAGCTCATCCTCTTCCTCACCAAGGACCCACACACCGCCAAAACCAACCTCCACGAGGGAATGAAGGCCGTCGCCGACTGGATGAGGAGCAGCCGTCTGAAACTGAACTCGGACAAGACGGAGGTCGTCATCCTCGGACCCACCCCCTCAGCCTGGGACGACTCCTGGTGGCCGACCACACTGGGAACAGCACAGACACCCACCGACCATGTACGCAACCTAGGATTCATCCTCGACTCCTCCCTCTCCATGTCTAAACAGGTCAACACCGTCTCCTCCTCCTGCTACAACACCCTCCGCATGCTCTGCAAGATCTACAAGTGGATCCTGACCGAAACAAGTAGAACGGTGACACCGGTCCCTCGTCAGCAGCAAACTGGACTATGGCAATGCACTCTATGCAGGAATCCCAGCCAAACACCTACAACGACTACAACGCATCCAAAACGCCTCCGCCCGACTGATCGTCAACGTCCCCCGCCACAACCACCACACCCCCCCACCTGAGAGACCTACACTGGCTCCCCATCGACAAGAGGATCACCTTCAAGCTCCTCACCCACGCACACAAAGCACTTCACACCGCCGGACCAGCCTACCTGCACAGCAGACTCAGCTTCCACACACCCACCCACCAGCACCGCTCCGCCAGCCTCACCATCGCCGCTGTCCCCCGCATCCAACGAACAACCTCCGGCAGCAGATCCTTCTCCTACCTCGCTGCCAAGACCTGGAACACCCTCCCAACCCACCTACGGCAGACCCAAGACCTACTCGCCTTCAGAAGACTCCTCAAGACCTGGCTCTTCGAGCAGTAGCGGCAACCCCTCCCCTCAGCGCCTTGAGACCCTCACGGGTAAGTAGCACGCTTTACAAGTACTCTGATTGATTTATTGATTGATACTGTATCAATATCTTCTTCCTGGCACATTCACTCCTTCATTCGCAACCAGTATGTAAAGACGCCATTATGCATTCCATTTAGACACCTCACAATATCCAAATAGAACTCTCACATCCACCATCCAATCCACAGTGGATGTATTCATCTTCTGTCGCTGCTTTCAAAGTGGTCCGCGGTCTAGCATCCCAATTTATTAATAGTATTCAGCTTGTTCTTGACACAGCTTAAGTTCTGAACAACCCTATGTGTTCCTATTCTCGACCAATCAACTACCTTGTCACATCAAACCCTTCAGTCAGCAAAGTAGAAGGCCTATAACTGCTCTTTTTGGTTTAAGCACTTAAGCACGCAACCTTGGCCTAATCAAAACATGTACTCCTGGCTTGCATAATATGGGAGGTGACAAAAACCCTCTTCTGTTGGATCTCGCACAATTGTTTGGTGACAGCTGCACTGTCAAGCCAGTCCATTATAAGCATTGGCAAAGCCAATAGGTCTTCACCGATGCGATTGTGGCTGCTGTTTAGCATGGCTAAAAGTTAGTGGTGTGGGGTAGAGTAGATAGGAGTGGGGTAGACTGCGGAAGAGTGGAATAGGGCAGATTGGGGGTAGAGTTGAGTGGGCTACATTGGCGTAGAGTGGGCAGAATGGAGTGGGGTATATTGGAGTATATTGGAATGCAGGAGTTGGGTAAATTAGCACAGTAGATTGGAGTGGTGCAGATTGAATTGGGGTAGATTGGGGTGCAGTGGGGAATATTTGGGTGGAGTGGTTTAGATTGGAGTAGAATGGGGTAGTTTGGAGTGAAATTGGGCAGATTGGGAAAGAGTGGATCGCAGTGGATTGGGGTAGATGGGAGTGGGGTAGATTGGATGGAGTAAATTGGAGTGGGGTCGTTTGGGGTGGAGTGGGGTATACTAAACTGGAGTGGGGTGAAGTGGGATGGATTTGGATGAAGCTGGTTAAATTGGAGTGGAGTGGGGTATATTTATGTGACAAGTTGGAGTATGGAATGAAGTGGAGTGGGGAAGATTGGGCAGAGTGGAATGAAGTATGGTAGATTGGGGTAGAGTGGAGTGGAGTAGATTGTGTGGATTGGAGTGGGTAGATTGGGATAGAGTGGAATGTAGTAGATTGGAGTGAAGTTGGATGCATTGGAGTGGAGTGAGATAGATTGAGGAAGAGTGGAGTGTAGTGGTGGTGGTAGATTAGGCTGGAGTGAGGCAGATTTGGTGAATTAGAGTACTGTACATTGGAATGGAGTTGAGTAGATCGGAGTGAGGTATATTGAAGAGGGATGATTGAAGTGGGGTTGATAGGAGTGGGGTAGAGTGGGGTGGGGTAGAGTGGGTGGAGTGCGGTAGATTGCAGCAGGTGAGAAGAGGGGGTGAGATGGGGTAGATTGGGGTAGAGTCGATTAGAGTGGCGTAGATTGTAGTGGAGTAGATTGGAGAGATGTTGGGAAATGGTAGATTGGGGTGGGGGACATTGGAGATGGGTGGAATGGGGTGGGTGGGGTAGAGTGGGTTTGATTGGAGTGGGATAGATTATAGTGGGGTGAAGTGGGGTAGAGTGGGGCGAACTTGGGTAGAGTGGGGCAAATTGGAGTGTGGTAGAGTAGAGTGGGGTAGATAAGAATGGAGTGGGGTAGATTCAAAGAGGGGTAGATTGGGTTAGAATGGAGCGAGATATATTGTAATAGATTGCAGAGGAGTGGGGTAGATTAGGAAAGAGTGAAGTGCTGTGGACTGGGTAGATTGGAGTGGAGTGGAATACATTGGAGTGGAGAGGAGTAGATTGGAGTGGAGTAGGGTAGACTGGAGTGGAGTGAGGTGGATTGGAGTGGAGATGAGTAGATTGGAGTGGCAAGTGGTAGAATTGTGTGAAGAGGGGTAGGCTGGGGGAGTGGGGAAGATTGGAGTGGAATAGATTGGGTAGATTTAGATGGGGTAGATTGGAGAGATGTAGGGTAGACTGGAGTGAAGTGGGGTAGATTGATGTGAGATGGATAGTAGTGGGATAGTTTGGAGTGAGGTAGATTGGAATTAGGTAGATTGACATAGAATGGAGCGGGGTGGATTGGACTTGGGAAGTTTGGGAGTGGAACGGGGTAGGATAGATTGGAGTGGGGTGGAGTGGAGTGGGTTAGATTGGACTAGAGTGGGGTAGATTTGAGTGGCATGTAGTAGATTAGAGTGCAGTGGAGTGGGGTATAGTGGAATGGGGTGTGGTAGACTGGGTTAAAGCGGAGTGAGGTAGACTGGGTGGATTGGAGTGGGGTAGTTTGCAGTAGTGTGCAGTAGATTGGAGTGGAGTGGAGCTGCATAGATTGAAGTGGAGTAGAGGGAGATCAATTGAAGTTCAATGCAATGGGGTCAACTGGAGTGTAGTGCAGTGGGGGAGATTATGGTGGGATACGGTGTGGTAGATTGGTTGAATTAGAAAAGAGCAAATTGTAATGGAGTGGAGTAGATTGGAGTGGGGTAGATGAAGGGGAATGGGTCAGTGAGATAGTTTGGAGTGCATTAGATTGGGGTACATTGGGGAGGAGTAGATTTGGATACAGTCAGGTGTGGTAGATTGGAGTGGGTGGGTTGTGGTGGAGTGGGTTAGATTAGAGTGGAGTGGGGTATGGTAGAGTGGAGTGGGATAAATTGTGGTAGTGTGGTAGAATGGAGTGCGGTAGATTGTGGGGGAGTGGGGTAGAATATAGTAGAGAGTAGTTGGATAGATTGCAGTGGAGTTTAAAGTGGGGTAAATTAGAATAGAGTGGGGTAAATTGGAATGGAGTGGGTTAGATGTCAATGCATTCGGGTATATTGGAGTGGAATGGGTTGGATTGAGTTACATTGGAGTGGGGTGGATTGAGCTTGATTGAAGTGTAGGAGATTGGAGTAGATTGGAGTGGAGTGGGGTAGACTGGAGTAGATTGGAACAGAGTGGGATAGGAGGGGGATGTGGTATATTGGGTTGGATTGAGTGGAATGGTGTAATGTGGAGTATGTTTGGTGTGGTAGTACATTTGCATTACAGAAACACATTTCAATTGAAATTACCATTACATTTGCACTGAAATACGGTTTTAATTGACATAAATGACAATGTGTGCAAATGTCATCAATTGTGTATTGATGCGTTGTGATCCTATTCAAATATTTTTATCCACCACAGTTCAGAATTACGAAGAAGATATCCCTCATTTGTACTTATATTCTGAAAAGTCAGCAGTTATTTTTTCTTGTTGTGTGCTCGCATAAAAGAACATACCTTCTCGTCTTATGCTGCACTTAGCATGATTTTGCATAAATCCTTTCACTTTGAAGTCAGAGAAAGGCAAATAAGTGCCAAGTTCCCTGCAAGCAAGGGCCTTACATTTAACCTCTGACTTGAAATGCACAAGCAAATGTGACAAGATAAATTCAAAATTCAAAGGCCTGTTTATAGAATGTGTGTCCCTGAAAGAATACAGAAAACACAGTTTAGGCAACGGGAGGGACAAATTAAACCTTGAGAGACTTAAGCAAATACAGCCAGCAAACAGAAAGCCAGAAAGCGTGAGTTACAAACCACAAAGCCAATGGTAAGTGTTAGAAAGTAGGATCTTTCTGGCATTGATACCCCCACTTTTGGCTGGTGTCAGTGTGTTTTGACTGTAGTTCACTGGGATCCTGATAATCAGGAACCCAGCACAATTGCTCTCTCTTCTGAATTCTCTGGTAAGTACTTGTACACCTCACAATCTTCTGTTGGTGGATACTCGAATTCTGCTGCTCTTCAAGCCAGGACCTACAACAAAACTGCTCTAATGGGAGGATTCCTGCTGCATCTTTGTCCCTATGTTTTTCCAAGTTCTGAAACTCCATGGCCGTGCACCCTTTGACTCACCTAGGACTCAGCCTGCATCCCAGCTAGAAGGAATCCCCCATGTAATGAAGGAATAACTTCCCTGCATCTGCAGGCACCTCTAAATTCACAACTGATTTGCTGATGGTGGTTTGTTGGTTCACCAGAGTCCTGACTGGTCTTCCCTGCAACGTCAATAACTGTAGTTCCTCTCCAGCTGACATGAACTCCTTTTCTGTGCAATACGTCTGTTTGCATTTACGAAGGCATTTTGGCTCTCTTCAAGAAAGGTCTTCAAGCTCCAAGAACCCCCAGCCTCCACCACTGGAAGAACGATGCATAATCTGCATTGTGAGACTTCATCTCTTGCGTGTTGTTGAACCTTTCTCATGACTCCCTGTGCCTGCTGCCAGAAGGCCCTCAAGGGGGCTCCATCAATTCCTGCTGGCTCTGCTGCATGCTGAGAGCTGGCTCTGACTTACCCTTGCTGGATCTGTGACCTTCCTAAATTCACCGACCGGTATAGGATCTGTCCCCTCTTCGTTCAGGTTCTTCTCGTCTGGATTCCTCATCTTGGTTCCACCGGCCTGGTCCTTAAGACGCTGTAGCTGTGGTTCTTCCAAGAACCTTCATTGGTGTCTACAGGCCTTTGGGAAGGGTCCTAGAACTGTAAAATTCCAACCTCAACTTACCCCATGCTATCTTATGTACATTTGACCCAGTGTAACCACTCTGCTCCTGAGCGACTTCTGGTCCCTGGCTACTCACCTTGGGTACTGTGTTTCTCCTAAGGACCTTCATCTTTGGGTACTAGTCCAGTTTTGGTACTTACAACACATCCCACTATGTTGGTATATGGTTTGGCTCCCCGGTTGGCCCCATGTGTTTTCCTATGTTACTTAACTCTTTCTAAAGTATTTCTTGTATGCAATTGATATCTCTGGGTAGGAGATATACCAAGTTAGTGTCCAGTGTGTAGTAAGAAACATAATTTATTTTTATAATCCCCTGTTGTGGTTCCTTCTTGTGTGACAATCTTACTGACTGACTATAGTGGTGAATGCACTTGGTTTACACACCTACTGACTCTCCACAGCTACGCATTGAGAGCTCTTGTTTTCAGGGACCTAAACACTATCAGTAAAGGTTGCCTGGACTCATCATCGGTGGACACTATATAATGAGCCAGCCTCTTACAATAAACAACTAGCAGAATAAATTCTTATGTGAACTTTCTTAATGTCCCCAAGATGCCTTTAGCAGACCTCTGTGACCTAAAAAGGAGCATACAGAAAAATAAGGGATAGGCTGGAACAATATTGAAAATAAAAATTAGGAGTTTGCAAAACCGCTTAATTGCATGTAAATTATGTGAAACTAGGCAAAGTGTGGCAACAATAATCTAACAAAATCTTCTGTTAAATTTGAAACAGTCAAGCGTCGCATTCAAAATTCTTGCCAGAAGCTGGCAAGGTGACCGATTCCCAGACAAAATGCGTCCTGTGATACATTTTCTGCTCCCGCAAAACAGCTTATCCTTAGACCAATCTTCAATGGAGCAAAACATTGTGAATGCTCTTAGTTGCTCAATTCATGGATTTTTCCAAATTGTATGTAATGGAAAACTTTTGAATTTTGTGAATTTAGCAAGGGAATTAACATTTTGCTCAGTCCTAATAAAAATGAATATGGTTTAGGGTGTCTAATCTTTGGTTCTACATTTATGATAATATGAAAGATGGTCGACAATCACTACGAACTTGGCCCTGAAATCTTCCTCCTGAATTTATGATATAAAAGACAATTTCAGGTAGGTTGCCAGCTAGATAGCATATAATGCAATAATCCCCTAAAAATTAAGGAAAGTGGATTATTTTAAAATTATTTTAATGATGGCACACCATTCCTGGGCCCTCTTTTCCTAAATTGTAGAGACAATTCATTCCAAACGGCTTTCCAAGTTGCCTTGCTGATGGCTTCAGGCGCATTCACAATGTTTTTTTTTCTCTCATTATTGCACTTACCTTTCCATGTCTATAACTGGCACGTATCACTTCAAAATCTAGATATTACATCAGCCCACATAAGCCTGAGGAACGAAAAATTGTAGTTTTGCTTTTATAATCTTTTTTTTGTGCCAGGGCCGTTTTACAAGCAGGTGAAGTAGGATCCAAGTGTAGGCTTGGTTCGAGGATAACATTAAAAAGCAGAGTCTTAGGTTTTGACTTGTGGGCATCTATTTGCTGTGTGGACCATAAGGTTGTACAGGCACTTTGACTGTATGTGTTTCCCTTTTGTTTCTTTCACCATCTGGGTCAAAAGTGTCTGAGTCTTGCATCTCACTGTCAGTCTGTCATCAAACAGTTGGTTTTAGCAATAAGTTGCCTTCTGTCTTACCGGCTTCCCCTCTGTCTGGAGCCTTGCTATGTGCTTCCACCAAAATGTGATGCCAACATTGATGATGATACTGATGGCTGATCCTTGCTGGTGGGAATTTGTGGAGATTTACCCATATATCTATATTTTCTCTTCCTTTTCCCCATATTTGTCTTCTTCTCTATCTAATTCTTTTCTCAAGGACGGACTGGATCATGGGGATAGGCCATGACTGCTCTGTATGCTTTAGGAATTTAACTTGAGCTTGGCTAAAGTAGAATGTCTCCAGTTCTTCCAATGCTTCTTTTGCACAATTGATCAAGTCTCCAGCATTTCTGCTGGGTGATGTTTTAATTTTGGGGGTGATTACACTTGTATCATCTGTGAAAACATTATGCACTGAAGGTCTGGGGCTGAAAAATGGTCCCTTTTCTCGTAACTCTCCGTAAGGTCCATATCTGGGTCCATGTGACAGAACTTTGATATATAGGAATAGGCACCTGCAAGGAAACAATATATTGTTTGGGGGTTTTAAAACAGCCTAATTTTTTATATCTTCTGGCAGCTGTGCAATTTCCCTTTTTCAACAACATCCCCCACGATAATGCTTGACCTTGATTTAGGAGAGCCATTCTCCAACCTTATTACTCTTTGTTGGCGTTGACCATCTTTGCTTGATACTCCCCGAGTCATCTGCCTCCTTTTGCTGAACCCATTTTTGCTGACCTCATATGGCTCTGCACTCAAGCCCTGCCAACCTCCTAATGGCATTTGCTCCTTCCGAATCAGATTGGGAATGTGTCTTCCCGACCGAGGGCCAGATTGCGATGCTGTCAGGGACGTAGGCTATAACATAAGTCAATGGGAGTCCAACTAAATCGTATCTGTAAGCATCCGGATGCATCATACTCGGCCGGTCAGACTCTCTCGATCCGAGTCGGTCGGGAACCATTTCTAAACCGATTTGATTGGGAAGATTTCCTAACCTCATCAGAATCGGGCCCCATATGTTACTACATGTACCTAGGGTTGATAAATTAAATACTACAAGTAGGCTGCACCACCCATTGTGCCTCACACTATAGTAGCACTGTAAAGCATGTGTCCAGGGCTTCTCCTGCAGCCAGTGTGTGCAGATGTAAACCTCCATGTAGACCTGGCAAAATAAACTTTTACCAGGCCTAAACATTCCTTTTTAAAACCTGTCAGTCACCCAAAGGTAAACCCTCCATGCTCACATGCCCACTGTTTCACCTTTGGTGGTGAAAAACCTCAAAAGTTGTTTTTTACTGTGGCAAGACTGGCCGTCTCAGAGGAAAGACTGAGTCACATTGAACTAATTTGTAATACTTAACTTCAGTTTGCGAGGAGGTAGAAGCATGAATCAAAGAGTCATTTCAATAGTAATTTAAAATCCAACTTAATGGACATTACTGTTTTAGAAATGACACTTTTAGAACGTTGTAATTTCTCTGCCTAAGACATATGTGGACTCGAAAACAGAAGCCAGTGTATGTGGCCAGACCGGGCCGCCGACATCTGCACACTGCTCCAGCACTGCACTTCTGTCTCAGCCTCTGCTTTGGCAGTTAGAAGGGCTATGATTTGATAGTGGCAGGGCTGTGGCTTGCTGACACCCCGGTGGTTACCGCAAAATACTAACCCAGTGAACACTCCCAATAGTCAATATCCTGGACTGTATCAGAGGGGACCCTAGACTCGGTCCCAACCCCACCCTAGCCTCAGCTTTAGGCCCAGCCTAACCCCGTGGTCAGGAGTGCACACAGCATGCACACTTCAGTGAGCCTGAGCACCCCATAAATACTGCAAATGCCACAAGCAAGAGCCTGAGTGCCATGAGGGGGGAGCCAGGAGGCAGAGGTGAGGAGCAAACCAGAAGAAAGAGGCGGCAGCTCGCAGCAATAGCAAAAAATATATGGTGAGTGATTGGCATTAGTCAGCGAGCTCCTGGCTGTGGTGCGGAGGCGGCTGGTGATAGGCTGGTACACCTTGTGCAATAGCACGGGGTTGCGCTTGCTCACCACATGTAAAGAGCATAGCAACATGAACAACAATAAACAACATAAGCTGCATTGTGACATGTAAGCATTAAGCAAGTAACCTGAGAGAGATACACAGCACCAGACATAACATAGACATGGCATCGAACGTGGTCCCACAACAAAACTACGTCAGTCAATACAGCCCAACCACCAGTCACCTGACAAGTTTTTAAGAGTCTTTAGGAGCCTTGGAACTGGCACCTTGTAGTTTTTGAGGGTATTCAGTCAAAAAGTCGACTTACACTAATATCGAGTTTTAAACATCATGACCCCGAAATACCGACATCAAGAATATTGTGGTGGAGAATATCTACTTTAAGGTAAGAAATATTGATTTAAAAAACATACAGAACTCATTAATATCATTTGTTCGAAATATCAATATTTTAATAAGTGTTATGTATTTTAGTATATATTTAGTATATATTTTAAATGTATTATATATATATATATATATATATATATATAATGTATTTTTTATATATGTATGGTTTATGTTTTTTAATATATGTGTTACATTTTTAGTAGTTATTAATTTTATTTTGACTAAATCTTGCATAGTTTAGTTCCTTAGCAGGTTGTGGGTTTATAGGGGGATAGGGTGGGAAGTATTTTAATTATAATAAATTAATGAATATATTTATTAATATTTTTTTAATTGAGATTTTATAATGTTAATTGTGTTTTTAATTTTTGGGGGTAAAATGTAGCTGCAGGCTGGTGGGTAAATAGAGGTAAAGGGTGGGAAGTAATTTATTTTTAATTAATTAATAATTAGTTGTTGATTAATATGAATTAATTGACAATTAATTATGATAATTGTGGAATTACTTTCATGTGCGGGTTGTGGGGTTTTTAGGGGTAAAGGGTGGTAATAAATCTATTATTAATTGATATGAATGAATGAATTAATTATTTAGTATTATTGTTTAATTATCAATTTTGTGTAGGTTTTAGGTTTATAGGGTGAATGGTGGGGAGTAAATTAATTGTACTTACTTTATATTTAGTTGTAAATACTATTTGTTATTTATTAGAAAAAGTTTTTTAAATGTGTAATTACAGTTCTTACAGTTTAAGTTTAGGTGTGGGTTGTGGGGATTGTAAGGGGGAAAGGGTGGGAAGTTAATAAAAGTGTATGTGTTTTAATTTGTTTTTTAATAAAAATATTTGTTTAAGTGATAAATAATTATGTTAATTATACAAATAATTGTTTACATTTTCTATGTGGGTTATGAGTTCTGTGGTGATATAGGGTAGGAAGAAAATAGACTAAATGATAGTAATAAATAATGTATTTCTTAATAAATAATTTCTAGAACAAAGTATTTGTTTGAAAATTAATATAATATTTTATTTAATATAATATTTGTAGATATTTGTGATATGTATTTAACATCATAATTTTCTTTTTTTTATTATTTCTAATTTTAATTTTTAACATTTATATTTTTTATTTACTTAAAATGTATTTTTGTTAATTTTGTTTATAATATTTTGTTTGTTTTTAATTTTGAAATGATTGAAGTGAGAATACTAAATTGTATCCCTCCTCTATTCAACACTTTCCCTACTGTTGCACTCACTGAAGTGGGAAGGTAAAGTTTATCTCTCTGTTATCCAACACTTTCCCTACTGTTGCACTCGCTGGAGTGGGAATAGTAATTTGTACCCCTCTGCAATCTAACACTTGTATTACTGTTGCACTGACTGGAGTGGGAATAGTAAGTTTTATCCCTCCGCTATCTAAAACTTTCCCTACTGTTGCACTGTTATCCTCCAAGTCCTCGGGATCAGCCGGATGATGTAATAAGGCCACCTCCTGATCTATCCGAACCCCGAAGCTGTTATAGCCAGGGCCCAAGAAGGATCAGGTGAGGGCAGAGAAAAAATAATAAACAGGAAGGAAAGGATGGGGACAGCAGGGAGGGAGGACTGTAATGACAAAACAAGAAAAAGGTGATTGTCTCAATTCTGGGTGCATACAACACATTAATGCTCTATAATCAATGAGACCAGTACCTGTAAATAAACTAAGAATAGACCCTGAAGATACGTCTCTTCCCTTCTATCTGATCCAACAAACAGGTATGTAACATAGAGCACACCACCTGTAATACACAATCATATGAGGTTGTTTGTGAATGCGGTAACACTATCCTGACCATTTCATAGGAATAACATGCTCAGTACATACCATGCTAATCTGAGGGCGTCTCCAATATCAGATCCCTATTTTGCACTGACCAACACCAAAGTACCAAGTATGGTAAAATATCGCTGGAATAACAGGTTACGTCACCCAAAAGTAATATAAGGTCTACAGTACCTGATAAGATGCCTCAGATCTGAATACAGTTAGCTAGGTACACCCTGCATGAGCCGATGCAAGAAGGCTCTGCCAACAGGGGTACCGAAAGAAAAGGAAACGGAGCGCACCCTGCACGAGCCGGTGAAAAAAGGCTCAGCCAACAGGGATGCACCACACGGAAGAAAAGAAACTAGGCGTTCCCCGCATGAGCCGATGCAAGAAGGCTCTGCCAACGGGGGACGCCACCAGGCACAACACAGACTCTCGAAACGTACTTTAAGGCGTTCCCCGCATGAGCCGAGGAAAGAAGGCTCTGCCAACGGGGGACGCCACCAGGCACAACACAGACTTCCGAAATGTACTTTAAGGCGTTCCCCGCATGAGCCGAGGAAAGAAGGCTCTGCCAACGGGGTACGCCGGGGAGAAGACAACACAGCCTGCAGCTCTTAGCGCACCCTGCACGAGCCGACGCAATTAGGCTCAGCCAACAGGGGCGCTGAACTGTTACAAGAAACGAAAACAGGGAAGCACCTTGATCACACAAGGTGTAACAGTTAGCGTCTCACCGCCTATCTCTCGGTGCACACCGGCACTCCAAACACGAAACGCCCAACTCCCGGTCCAGATCAAAAATATCCGACGCCCCCGCGTTGTCAACTTCCTCCCTTTATACTCCGCCCACAACTCCGGGGATTCTGGGATATGTAGTCCTAGTGGACTGACTCGTATTTGCCGGCGCTCTTCAGGGGTTGCTTCCGCTCATGACAGTATATCCCCCCTCACCGAGAGCGCACAATAGGGCCAGGCCGCAGAGGGAAACGTCCATGATACTCCGCCACCAGACGAGGAGCATGCACCCCCGACGCCGGCTCCCAAGAGTTCTCCTCCGGGCCATACCCCTTCCAGGACACCAAATAACAGAGGCCCTTACCCCTCCGTTTGGAATCCAGGATGCCATCCACCTCGTATTCAGGACCATCAGGAGACTCCACCGGAGGAGGCGGCTGCCGCCGTCGAGAGGAAGAGGGCTTCAACAGCGACACGTGAAACACCGGATGCATCCGCAAATGTCTAGGCAAACCGAGTTTCAAGGCCACAGGATTGACACGCTGTACAACAGGAAAGGGGCCGATGTATTTAGGGTTGAAAACACTGTACTTACGGAATCTGATGTTCCGGGTAGACAACCAAACCAGATCCCCTACTTGGTACAACGGGCCCGTTCTCCTGCGTTTATCCGCTGCTCCCTTATAAACCGCTTTAGCAGCTTGAAGACTAGCTTGGGCTTTCATCAATGTCTCCTTGATGTGAGACACCCGTGTTGCTGCCTCAGGCACCGTCTGTTCCCCATGAGGATGGAGAAAAGGAAGAAAGCGCGGATGGCGTCCGTATGTGCAATAAAAGGGAGAAACCCGGGTGGCACTATGAGTAGAATTGTTATACGCCACTTCCGCGAGCCACAAATATTGCACCCACTTGTCTTTGCCTTGGTCCACGTAGCATCTCAGGAACTGTTTCAGCGTCTGATTGAGACGCTCAGTCTGCCCGTCGGTCTGAGGATGGAAGCTGGTGGACAAAGCAGTCTCGATATGTAAACATGAACACCAAGCCTTCCAAAAACGGGCAGTAAATTGAGAACACCTGTCATAGACGATAACAGACGGTAGCCCATGCAGTCGAACAATGTTTTCCATCAATAAACCTGCCAAGTGACCAGCGGAAGGAACTTGAGGACACGCGATGAAGTGGCCCATCTTGGTCAAATAGTCTATGACCACCAACACTGCTGTGCACCCTTGATCCTTTGGCAGACCCACCACGAAGTCCAAAGAAATGCGTTCCCATGGCACAGAAGGAGTGGGCAATGGTTGAAGCAGCCCAGCCGGGCGCCTATGGTCCGTCTTTGCTGTTGCACAGACCTCGCATTGGGAAACCTATCCTTTAACGTCAGTTCTTAAAGAGGGCCACCAACACCTTCGTAAGAGCAGATCGATGGTCTTGTCCACCCCCATGTGCCCTGCACTGGGCGACTCATGACACCATTTGTATACTTGTTTACGAAGAGGTATCATGGGTACCAATAACCGTCCCTCATTCACTGGGTATCCATCCTTTACTAGCCATTCAGGATGCTTGCGCAACCAATCCCTCCAGAACGGGGTCTTGATACCTAAACGGAGTCCCTGCAGGAATGCGTCCGGTTGGATAACACATATCCTATTGGCTGGGTCAATGATGGCCCTTTCACCCAACCTTTCTGGTGTTTGTAGCGAAGACTGTCTTGTCAAAGCGTCTGCCTTCCTATTCTCCACCCCAGGACGGAAGGTGATAGTAAAATGAAACCCAGAAAAGAACAACATCCACCTGAGTTGTCGCGGTGTGAGAAGCCTAGCTGATGTCATATACTGCAAGTTCCTGTGATCAGTATAGACAGTCACCATGTGTTTGGCTCCCATCAGGAAGTGCCTCCATTCGGTGAATGCCGTCTTTATCGCCAATAGTTCCTTTTCGGCTATGCAGTAATTGGATTCGGCCCCGTTCAGTTTCTTAGACAAATACGCAACAGGATGCATCTGCCCTGTTGCCTCATGTCTTTGCGAAAGAACGGCCCCGAGGGCAACATCGGAGGCGTCTGCCTCCACGATGTATGGTTTCTCTGGGTCTGGATGCGCCAACACCGGAGCGGACACAAAAGCTGCCTTCAAAGTCTGGAAAGCCTTATCCGCTTCATGTGTCCAGCTAAAGGTCTGATTCTTCCTTAACAGATGTGTAATGGGAGCCACTACTCTTGAAAACTGGTTGATGAAGCGTCTGTAAAAGTTGGCGAAACCAAGAAAACACTGAATGTCCCTAATGTTTCGTGGCACAGGCCACTCCTTGACAGCTCTGATCTTTCTCTCTGCCATTTCTTGTCCATGTGGACTGAGCATCACCCCCAGAAATTCAACTGTGGTGACATGAAAGTCGCACTTGCTGAGTTTACAAAAGAGACTGTTCAGTTGCAATCTTCTTAGGACCTCCTTGACATGCTTAATGTGCAACTCCACCGACTCTGAGTATATCAGTATATCGTCTATGTAGACGACTACATAGCGATCCAGTATCTCCCGTAGAACGTCGTTCAAGAAATACTGGAACGCCGCCGGGGCGTTGCATAGGCCGAATGGCATGACCAAATATTCGTAAAGGCCGTATCTGGTCTTGAATGCGGTCTTCCACTCATCCCCCTTCCTCATTCTCACCAAATGATAGGCTCCCTTTAAATCCAGCTTGGTATAAATGACAGCCGTCTTAACTTGCTCCAACAATACATGAATGAGAGGAAGGGGATAACGGTTCTTAACTGTGACCGCATTCAAGGCCCTAAAGTCTACACACGCCCTCAATTCACCGTTAGCCTTGGGAATGAAAAAAAGAGGGGACGCAGCAGGTGATTTGGAAGGCCGAATGAACCCTAACCTAAGCAGTTTCTCTAAATACTCTCTTAAATGAGCATTCTCAGGCTCGGTCAGGGCATACAAACGTCCGCTAGGTACTACCGCTCCAGGGACCAAATCTATCTGACAATCATATTGTCGATGAGGAGGGAGTACCTCTGCTTGCACTTCATCAAACACCCCGGTAAAGGCATGATACTCCTCTGGTAAACTCACTTCTTTTTCGGCTGCTGTAGCTATGTGCACCCCGCTAGCCAAAGAGAAAGAAGGTCTGGGACTGTCCTCATAACAATGTTCCTTGCAAAAGGTGGAATTCATGATTACGACACCCTCTTCCCATTTAATAGCAGGGTTGTGTAACCTCAACCATGGTATTCCTATAATCAGGCCATAATGTGGGGCTTGTATGACGCTAAACGTAACCTTTTCTTGATGACTTCCAAACAACATATCTGTTTCTTCGGTTTGATAACTAACGGGGCCAACATCCAATTCCCGTCCATCAACAGCATAGACTCTTTCAGGGACTGACCTGGATACCAGAGGGATATCAAGTCTGCTAGCCTCTGTTGTGTCCATAAAGAGCCCTGTGGCCCCTGAATCAATCATAGCCTGTGTCTCAACCCGTTTGGAGTTTACAAACAACTTGATTTGTATGAACAAATGATTCTTACCCACTACATCATTCAAAAGTGAAGGGATGACTGACCGACTCCAAGGAACCCCTCTATTACCCTCGGAGTCCTCTAGTTTTCCGTCTGTTTATCCACTACGGCAGAAGCCCCCTTATTAAAGCGGAATTTAGACGCCTTAGGCTTAACAGGGCATTCTCGCACAAAGTGCCCCTTCTTACCACAATACAGGCATAGCCCGTTCTTTCTTCTTTGTTCTTTTTCGGTCGCGGTTAACGCTGCTCTTACTGCTCCTATGTCCATGGGTTCAGCTCCTGACACAGGAGAGCTCTCAGCGGGCTTGGGAGAAGCATACGAAGGGGTTGTACGGCTCTTCTGATCCCCCTTTCGAGCCCTCATCCTATGATCTAAGCGCATTGCCAGATTTATCAAATCCTCACACGTATTTGGTTGAGGATCTATTTGGGCAATGACATCCTTCATGTCTTCACTTAAGCCTTGATGAAACAAAGAAGCCTGCTTGGCTTCCGGCCATTTGGTTTCTGTGATAAGCCTCCGGAACGAGTTTAAGTAAGTTAATAGATCTTGATTACCCTGCTTCAGAAGTAACAACTCTCTATCTGCGGTGTAAGTGTCTGCTCGTCTGTCAAACACTTTTACGAACTCATCCCTAAAGGCCTCCCAATCATGAATGATGGGGTCGTTTCTTTGGATTAGAGGAACCGCCCACTGAGCAGCATCACCGGCCAAGTAAGAAACTAAAAAGGCCACCTTGGCTTGATTGGTAGGGAAGGATCTGGGTTTGCAGGAAAAATGTAAGGTAACTTGGGTTAAGAATACTTGTATGGAACCTGCATCACCCTTGAAGCGCTCGGGGTTAGCTAAAGGTATGACAGTCGGCATTTCCACCACCACTGCATTAGTCGGAGGCGTTCCCGCCGCCCCTGCGCTAAAAGGGTTTCTCTGCATGGTATCAAGCCGATTTCGTAGCTCGGCTGCCTCTTGCTTCGATGACTGGAGTTCCTCCTGTACTAACACCAAAGCAGCTAAAACGTCATCTAAAGATGCCATTATCACCAGCAACCCACTGATCAGGAGGACGGTAAAACTTGGGTCGGATATTCTGTTATCCTCCAAGTCCTCGGGATCAGCCGGATGATGTAATAAGGCCACCTCCTGATCTATCCGAACCCCGAAGCTGTTATAGCCAGGGCCCAAGAAGGATCAGGTGAGGGCAGAGAAAAAATAATAAACAGGAAGGAAAGGATGGGGACAGCAGGGAGGGAGGACTGTAATGACAAAACAAGAAAAAGGTGATTGTCTCAATTCTGGGTGCATACAACACATTAATGCTCTATAATCAATGAGACCAGTACCTGTAAATAAACTAAGAATAGACCCTGAAGATACGTCTCTTCCCTTCTATCTGATCCAACAAACAGGTATGTAACATAGAGCACACCACCTGTAATACACAATCATATGAGGTTGTTTGTGAATGCGGTAACACTATCCTGACCATCTCATAGGAATAACATGCTCAGTACATACCATGCTAATCTGAGGGCGTCTCCAATATCAGATCCCTATTTTGCACTGACCAACACCAAAGTACCAAGTATGGTAAAATATCGCTGGAATAACAGGTTACGTCACCCAAAAGTAATATAAGGTCTACAGTACCTGATAAGATGCCTCAGATCTGAATACAGTTAGCTAGGTACACCCTGCATGAGCCGATGCAAGAAGGCTCTGCCAACAGGGGTACCGAAAGAAAAGGAAACGGAGCGCACCCTGCACGAGCCGGTGAAAAAAGGCTCAGCCAACAGGGATGCATCACACGGAAGAAAAGAAACTAGGCGTTCCCCGCATGAGCCGATGCAAGAAGGCTCTGCCAACGGGGGACGCCACCAGGCACAACACAGACTCTCGAAACGTACTTTAAGGCGTTCCCCGCATGAGCCGAGGAAAGAAGGCTCTGCCAACGGGGGACGCCACCAGGCACAACACAGACTTCCGAAATGTACTTTAAGGCGTTCCCCGCATGAGCCGAGGAAAGAAGGCTCTGCCAACGGGGTACGCCGGGGAGAAGACAACACAGCCTGCAGCTCTTAGCGCACCCTGCACGAGCCGACGCAATTAGGCTCAGCCAACAGGGGCGCTGAACTGTTACAAGAAACGAAAACAGGGAAGCACCTTGATCACACAAGGTGTAACAGTTAGCGTCTCACCGCCTATCTCTCGGTGCACACCGGCACTCCAAACACGAAACGCCCAACTCCCGGTCCAGATCCAAAATATCCGACGCCCCCGCGTTGTCAACTTCCTCCCTTTATACTCCGCCCACAACTCCGGGGATTCTGGGATATGTAGTCCTAGTGGACTGACTCGTATTTGCCGGCGCTCTTCAGGGGTTGCTTCCGCTCATGACATGCACTCCCTGGAGTAGGACATTTAAGTTGAAATATGTTTAAATAGTTTAATGTTTTAAGTTATAATAGAATGTTTTTTTTAAATAGATCTTATATTATTGGTATATGTATATATATATTTATGTGTTAAAGTTGTATATAATTTAAAAATTATATAAAATGCATTAAAATCATTAGTTTAATAATTGGTTTAAATTAAATATATCCACACAAAAAAGGTAGCCCTTGATGGAAATGCCAAACGCAGGTAAAGTATCTCCACACTTATTGAAGGTTGCCACCGACACCATGCTCTCTCCTCCACACATAGTGCCATACATGTTTTGGGTAGCCTGCCCTTGATCACTGGCTTATGAGCTCCGCATCACAGCTGTACAAACTTTGCCAATATGATCTGCGCATATGGGACTTCTGTTACTTTGCATTCTGGGTCAGGTAGTTCTGCATTTCCATAGTGGGTGCTTGTGATTTGCTGGGTCCATATAATTTCTTTCCCCAAGTGGGTCATAATGGAGTCAAAAGCAACACTGTCCCGCATGGACAAATTCCCTTAATACTGGAACTTACACCTCCACATGGCCCCAAAGCTTCAGGACTGTGTTCCGCTTTTGCAGCGGCGGAGCGTCTCCATGACGAAGCACACCACAATTAATTATACACACAAAAAAGGTTGCCCTTGATGGAAACGCCAAATGCAGGTAAAGTATCTCCATATTTATTGAATGTTGCCACCGACACCGTGATCTCTACTCCACAATTAGCACTGGAAGGGCGAGATTTTGATCGATACCTTATCACTATTGATCTAAACCCCGATCTGGTCGACTGAACCTTTGTTGCCTGTCTTTGAGGAAGAAAGTGCCTCTCTCCCCAAGTTAGTTCACCCAATAAAGGACCCCGCTCCAAAAGATCACAAACAACTTCTAGCTTTCAAAAGTTTATTGTAAGGATAAGATAAGCTGCAAATACAGGCATCTCAGAATGAGATTCACGAGATACACAGGTCCAACTACATACATGTGCTCTCTGAAAGCCCTCAGACGAGCAACGGAAATTACTAACACAAGTTCTAAGAATAATAAAGCTATCAGCATTGACGCATATCTCTCCTTCATTTAAGTTGGAGGAAAACACACAGGTTAGGCTGTCCCTACCCTGCTCTAGATGGTATCCCTACTTAACCAAATCCCAACCTAACAAAGGTGTCAGCAGTGAATGACCCCCAAGGGAAGTCACTCACTCTAAGTCTCTTGGTGAAAACCTATAGTTCTCCAGTCATGACCCCTCTCTGCCTACCCATCCGCTCTCTAAAGGGTCCTCAGGTATCTGCTCTAACTCCACCCAGGGGTGCTGTCCCTAATACAAAACAGTCAACAACATTTGAGACGCCCCTTATGAGACGCCCCTCACGTGGTGTAGCTTCTGGCTTTTTCCATGCTGCTTTGTATTGGGCCTCATACGTTGGAGTTGACCTTGCTTCTCAGACTCTTCTCCGGCCCGCTGATACCCCTTAAACATTCCAGAACCCTCCTCCATGTCTGGGCCGTCTACTGAACAGACCTCTATTCATTCATTTATAATTGGATTCCCCCTTTTCTCTTGCAGACAGACATCTGCAGCCAAGAACCCAACTCTCATAGACTTCCAAAAAGGTTTCGCAACATTTCTCGGCCCAGACATGTACGTGTAAATCAATGTTAAAACAATTCAGGCCTACAATATTTCTCATAATGATTATAGCATTCAACTTCTTCATTAATTAAAGCATGTTAATACTCTTATTCTATTATTCAGTAAACACATCTATAAATCATGGCCCATTAATGCAATGACCAAAACATTAGTTCATTTATGTCGTGAAAAGAAACACCTTCTAGCTCTGGCCCTGAGGCCTACCACATTCTGCGTTTAACCACATGCCATCTTACATTTTAGCAGCTACACGACATGGATTCAGGAATAATCACATCTAATAAAATCATATAGTGTCACACATTTCTGTATTAGTTCCACTTCTACTTAAATCTCTACATTAGCTATACATTCAGAATATAATTGCAGATACTACTAGCACTCATGGCATTTCTCCTCATGATTTGTGCTTACTACAGGTAAGTGTGATGCACTCATACATTTAGGTCAGTTTGCGCTCTCTCAGTTCCCCCCTTTGATGACCTCTCGGGGTCATCACTAATATTTAAACTGCAGTTATTGCTGGCATAACTTGTCTCTGCGCTTCCAGAGCCCTCAGACTCCTGTACTGATTATCTTGTATGGCAGCCAATCTCTGCAGCTGCTCTCTTTGGGCCCTTTCTGACCTTCTTGCTCTGTACCATTTGAATACCCTCACCAATCCCCACAATATGATCCCACAGATCAATATTATGATGATAGGTTTTAGTATATACCACACAAAGCTTTTGCCTAAGGTGGAGATCCACCCTCCAACTTCACTCATTCCGTGGCCCACCTTTTCCCAGACATTTTCTCTACTCAAGTCTTCGATCTCCTTGTGAATATCAGTTATGTTCCTAATAACTTTCTCAAGGGGCTTTGAATTGTCTGGAATGTAAGTACAACATTCCTGGACCTTCAAAGCCTTACAGACTCCGCCCTCTTTTGCTAGTAGGACATCTAACGCAAGACGATTCTGAAGAACCATAGCCCTTATCGATTGCATCTCTCCTTCTACCAGCATTAAGGACTGAGCAGTGCTGGCAGACAACCTGTCGACGACTGTTGCCAGTCGTCTAATTTTAACATCATTAAGGATTACTCCCAAAAGAGGGAACATAGCTCCAAAGACATCTCCAACCATTTCTGCATCTCCTATATCTCTCCTTCCCCTCGATGATGTCTTGCCCTCGATGATCACTAAGTCTTGTGCATGATATATTTTGGGGAAGACAATTGCTAGGTAACATGATCCATACCAGTTGTCAGGTAGTCTCACGTAGGCATTTCTTCCACATACAAAATACACATTTGGAATCACTTGCATTCCCTTCAGGAAATCCTTAGTATAGTACTCTATATTGAAAGCATGTTCACAGTCGACTTCTCCCACGTATACATTTTCATAATACGTTTTGGCTCGGTGAAGACATAGCTTTCCTCTCTGCGTCTTATCTAAAGCTATTGGACCACTACTACCCTTTCTCTTGTGTGCCTTCTCTTCCTCGGTCCAATCTGTTTTCCATTGTCCTGATTTTTTCAAAATCTTTTGTCTCCTGTAACGATCATCCACCTGCCCTATGAACTTCTTCTCGACTTCTGACACCTTGCATGTCAGGTTATTTCTACGGGCATGTGAAGTATCTAAGGTAATCCAAGGAATGAAGAACTTAGCCAGTCTGTCTTCACTCTTCCAGTAGTCCCATTTGTTCATCTGCTTATAATTTGGGACTTCTGGCAACACTGAATCATAGTTGGAGAAATAGTATTCAAAACTATCTCTCTCATAAAATATACTAAGCAATAAGCTACATGTAATGCCATATGTCAGCGGGAGGTGATGATATCTAATGCCTTCATCTACAGACGCCGGCAACTGCATGCAGACGTAACAGTCCTTAACCTCCATGGCATCCACGTATTCATATAAGAGTTTAGCATAAGCATTTGACCTAAAGTCTCCTTGGGACTCATCTACGTGTAACCTGCGGGCTTCTGCAGCTAATAACGCCTTCTCTTGAGTGTTTTCCCTTTTCTCACCAGCAACAGTGGGTGTAAGCGTTTCTACAGATTTCACATCAGTTACCTTCGCCTCTTCCTCATGTCCCTTTACATAAGAAATTGTTACCACTAAAGCTATTAATATTATCACTCCTACTATTAGTGTACCTATTATACATTTAGCTCTGCGGTTCTGGGTGCCGGCTTCCATTTCGTCAGACAATATGGCTCTCTCTTCTCTTAGCAAAAAGTTCTTTTCTTCTCGTTCCTTTACAGTCTCTTTTTAATCCTTTTGTCTTTAGAATCCACACAACTGGAAGCTGACAACCTTCTTCGCAAAAGTCCTTTAACAGTTCAATAAAGACAACCCTAGCCCTTCTCCATCAACTCAAGGGAAGTTCCCTAATATTCTCTGCTTCCTGGGCGCTAGGTAATCTTCTTTTTCTGCTCGCTTTATTTACAAAGTCCTTTAAGCATCTACTATCAAGTTTGTGCCTGCAGCTTCGATAGCAAAGTTCAGTATTTCCAAACGAAGATTGTGCTCTTCATGGGCTGTTATCGTTGTACCAAAGTCGGGGAATTGCAATTCTGAGAGAAACATATGTTTTAACTTGCTGAGGCGGGGAGGTCTGGGAAGCATGAATGTTAGTGACCCTTCTTGTTCGACTCCGGGTACCAACAGTCGTATTTCCACGGTGACGATGGGCTCAGAACTGGACACCACCACCGCTCGAATCCTCCCTGTCTCCTGTTTCAAAGACATTTGTCGCCAGATATGTCCACTCAGGTGTGGAGTATCTTCTGTTAGGCACACGCACTCTTCTTGACCTTCTTCGGTCCGGTGCTTCCGCGCCCTGAGCACCTTCTTCCGGGTCTGAGTCTTCTGATATCGGAGGGAGGGTTATCTCTGGAGTTGACCTCAGGCTAGAGCTCCTTCTTTGCGGCCAATTAGCTTCTCCACGTGCCCTTCTACTCCTTCTCCTTCTTGTCTGTTCTCGCTCTCTGTCAGACCTGTCAGTGTCTGACTCGTACTCCCAGCTACTTTCTCCTTCTGTAGCGTCGTCTGTTTCGCTGTTGTACTGACCGTCCTCAGCTTGGTCAGACTCGTTCCCTGCTTCCGCTGGCACCTCTTCAGCTTGGCTAGCCCCCTCTATGGCTTCTCGGTCCTCTGCTGGACGTCTATCCGAGAGAGGAGCTGTTTCTTCCCGAGGTGCTGGAACCCTTTGCGTATGTGATGCGTGGATCCAATTGGGCAGGCCTCCCACCTTCACAGCCGTATTCGCAATCAAGATGATCTGGAAGGGCCCACGCCAACGAACATCCAAGCAGCTTCTTCTCACATGTTTTTTCACCAGGACCCAGTCCCCAGGATACAGGTCATGGCACGGGCCCTGGCACGATGGAACCTCGGCAGCCTGCACCTGAAGGGACACAGAACGAATGGCGTCAGACAGCCCCTTACAATAGTCCAGGATCATATCATCTGTGATATTTAACAGTGCAGTAGTTGGGACAGATGGCAGCCTCATTGCTCTCCCCATTAACACCTCATGTGGTGACAACCCCGTTCTTCTGTCTGGGGTACTACGAAGGCTCATGAGGACCAATGGCAGGGCGTCAGGCCAACTCAGGGTCGTTGAGGAGCACACTTTTGCAATTCGGGCTTTGATCGTGCCATTGATCTGCTCCACAATTCCTGAGGCTTCTGGTCGGTAACTACAATGCAACTTCTGATCGATATTCAGAGCTGCACAAATCATCTTCACAAGCTCGCTGTTGAAATGCGTTCCCCTATCTGATTCCAAAGAGGCCGGCACCCCGAAGCGCGGAATGAGTTCCCTAAGCAGTAACTTGGCCACTGTGAGGGTGTCGCACCTACGTGTAGGGTATGCCTCAACCCATCTGGAGAACACACAAACAACCACCAGGACATAGCGGAGGCGGTTGCATCTCGGCATTTCAATGAAATCTATCTGCATTCGATTGAATGGACCTCCAGACCTTCCTATGTGACTCAGTGCAACTGGTGTTCTTTTCCCTACGTTCAGCTGCTGACAGGTCACACAACGCTGGCACACTGCTTCTGCTGCTATTCTAAACTTAGGATTGTACCAAGTCTGTCTAAACACTCTCAGCATAGCGTCTCTCCCTAGGTGTACGGGACCATGTATGTGTCTGGCCATTGGGCTCACCATCTCATTGGGCAACACTGCTCTGCCGTCTGCTGAGACCCAAAAATGGGACTCACCCACTACACATCCTGCCTTTTCCCATGTTTCTTTTTCAAAATCAGGAGCATTTTCTTGCATGTTTGCCAATTCGTCCCAAGTATCAACAGTTTCCAATATCATGGCTAATTCAGTCCTTACATTTATTCCACCCACTTCCACCTCTGTGAAAGAGTACCCTTGTTCCGCGCAATACCGTGCGACTTCGTCGGCATATCTATTGCCTTTCGAGACGAAGTCCTCATTTCTGGTATGTGCGGTGCACTTTACAACTGCGATACCTGCTGGACATTGCAACGCCTCTAACAACAGGCGCACAAACTCTCCATTGCGAATGGGAGAGCCTGAAGAGGTCATGAACCCTCTTTAAGACCATAACTGCCCGTAATCATGAACCACCCCATAACCATATTGGCTGTCGGTGTATATGGTGACTCGAATTTGATTGCTTGCCAAGCAAGCACGTGTCAAGGCAATAATCTCGGCTACCTGAGCGGAGTGTACTCCTTCCAGGCACCCAGCTTCCACAACTCCAGTAATTGTACAAACAGCGTAAGCTGCTCTCAACTGCCCAACTTCGTCTCTTACACATGAGCCATCGACAAAGAAAATTTCATCTGGGTCGGTCAGTGGCTCATCTACGATGTCGGGTCTGGGTTTGGTGCATAGTTCAGTCACATCGAGGCAGTCATGGTCTGTACATTCATCATCATCCTCGATATCATTTGGGAGTGGCATCAAGGTGGCAGGGTTCAAAACAGAGCATCTCTTGAGGGTCACATTCTCTGCAGCAAGAATAACTTGCTCATAGCGCGTGAGCCTGCTGTTGGTCAGATGCTGTGTTTTGGTCCTGGTCATCAACAGTTCAACAGAATGGGGCACGCACACCTCTAACGGGTGCCCCATGACGATATTTTCACATCTTTCAATGCTGACACCCGTTGCAGCAACGGATTTGAGACATCCGGGCAAGGCTGCGGCTACTGGGTCTAAAGTAGCCGAGAAATAAGCAACTGGTCTACGGGCATTCCCATGGATTTGGACTAACACAGACAACGCGCAACCTTCTCTCTCACAACAGTAAAGAAAAAATGGTTTATTGTAATCAGGCATTCCCAATGCCGGAGCACGACACAGGTCCTCTCTCAGCTGTAAGAATGCCATCAAACAGTCTTTGTCCCATGGTACCGGATCGCTCACCTCCTTATGCGTCAGTTTTTGCAAGGGCTTTGCTTTCAGTGAAAAGTTCGCGATCCACTGTCGGCAATAACCCACCATCCCTAGGAACATCCTGACCTCTCTCTGTGTCTTAGGCGCATTCATTTTCATGATCGCCTCTATCCTGTCTGGTGACACCTTTCGTTTGCCTTTCTCTATTCTGTGTCCCAAGTACTGCACTTCTGTCAGGCAGTACTGCAACTTTCCCGGGGACACCTTGTGCCCATTGGCAGCTAGGTGATTTAACAAAGCAATGGAGTCCTCCCTGCAAGCTTCTTCTGTTTCTGACGCCACAAGGAGGTCGTCTATGTACTGGACCAGAACTGACTTCTGGGGCAGCACTAGACTTTCAAGATTTTTCTTCAAAAGCTGGTTAAAGATCGATGGGCTCTCTGTATACCCCTGAGGAATACGACACCATGTTAGGACGCGATTTTCCAGCTTAAATGCGAAAAGAAAATGGCTTTCTTCGTCCAGAGGGATCGAAAAGAAAGCCTGACAAAGATCAATCACAGTGAACCACTCAGCTTGGAATGGAATCTGAAACAGTATCACTGATGGATTCGGTACCACTGGACAACACGAAACGACTATGTTATTAATCTTTCGAAGGTCCTGTACTATCCGGTATTTCCCATTTGGTTTCTGCAGACCCATAATCGGGGAGTTGCATGGACTACCCACGATTTCTTTCAGTATTCCCTGTTTAATCATGGACTCGATCACGGGCTTTATGCCTGCAATCGTTTCTGGAGTCAATTTATATTGGGGTGTTCTTGGGAACTCAGCATGCGGTTTCACTACAATTTTCACTGGGTCCACCCCTTTGACCAATCCAATCTCTTCCCCAGTGAAGTCCCATACTTCTGGTGCCACTGTCTCTCTCAAGTCCCAGGGGAGCTCATCTACTGTCAAAGTAGGGTACAGCTCCACGCATATTCTTGAGTTTGCAACTTTGAAGTCTGCGTCATCATCATTGGTCAATACCTCCACTCCCTGAGGTGTACAGTATATTGTACAATTCAATTTACACAACAGGTCTCTGCCTAGCAGACACACAGGACTTGAATCGCAAACCACAAACTGGTGCTCATCGCTGTACTTCCCTATTTTCACCTGTACCGGTTCTGTCAATTGGCTGGTTATTCTCCTGTTTGCGACCCCCACCACTTGTATGGTCTCTCCAGACATGGGCAGGTCTGGAACTGCAGCTGATCTGATCGTGGATCTAGTGGCTCCTGTGTCCACCAGAAATGTCGTGGGGCACCCTGCTACTTCTGCTTCGACATAGGGTCCCCTCTGGTCCACCTCCAAGGCTGCCCCGAGGGTGCAGTCTTCTCTTTCCACTCTCTGTCCGGTTAATGGGTCCACATAATAGCACTCTTCTCCTTCTACAAACAGGGGCATCTGTCTATAGGTCTTACCCATATTCCCTACTCGGGGAGGTTGCGGGAACTGGGCTCGGGGAGGAGCCCCCCCCCCTTTGAGCACCTTTCCCTGGTATGGCGTCACCCCTCTTGTAGGCGCGCTCTGGACCTCTTCCTCCTCTATCTCTTGTTCTCCTATCTCTACATTGTAGGGACACTCGCGTTTCCAATGCCCCACCTCGTTACACTGGTGGCACCTAGTCGTTTTCTTCAAGGCAGCTATGTCTAATCTGGGTCTAAAGGTGGAACTCTCCTCATTGCCCTTGTTCTGACTGTACTGCTTCTTTCCTCCTGTACCTGTTCCTAGCTGCTGTTGCTGCTGTCCCCCCTTTCCTGCTGCCTGCATCTGTACCACCATCAACTTTTCTTTTAGTTTCTTAGCCTTGGAGTCTATCTCATCACAGCAGTACCTGGCATACCTCAGTATTTCGTCTAGGGGTTTACTTTGCCAACAAATCGAGTGTTGCTGAATCATTAAACTAATATCCGGTCTCAGTCCCAGGACGAACTTGGACACGAATTGCCCTATGTCTTTTGGATCCATTACATCCAGGCCGCTATACTGTTTAAACGCCTTCAGCAATCTCTCGTAATATTCGTGGACGGTCTCTTTGGGTTCCTGTCTGGTTCGGTCTATTCTGACCCAATCTATGTCTTGCATTGGCACTTTCTCTTTCAGCCAAGTCATCACTCTCTCGAATTTTGCCATCACAATCTCGGACGGCCCATTAGTCTTAGCATCTCTCTCCGGCTCCGTTGTGGGCCACTCAGCGCTAACCTTGCATGCTGTCCACAGATCTCCTGGTACTACAATGTCGAACAGTGTGTTCAGATCTATCCATAGGACCTTTGAGATTTTTACAAATCTCTCGACTTGCTTGTACCACTCCACTGGGTTTTCCCGCAATTTGGGGAAGGAGGTGGTAAAAGCAGCTAAATCTCCCCTACTCCAAGGGACATGCACATAGTTCCCATTGGCGACTTCACGCAAAGGGTATGCTTCTATTCCCTGCAGCCTTCCTGGTGTCGTCCCAAGCGTGCTTCTCCTGGCGGTCCCTTTCTTGGACCACCTCTCTTCCCACTTATCTAGTGCCCTCCATGTCCTTATTCCAGTGATCAGTTCCCTTATGTGCGTTTTCAGCCCAATCGTTCTCCTCTCATCTAGGTCTCGATCTGTGTAATGTAGCCTGTGGTTACCCTGTAATGCTTTGGTTCTTGACAGGTCCACCATATATTTGCCTGCTAGTTCGACTAACTTCTCATGGATTGCTCTCGCTTTTCGAGTGATGTCCTTTGCCATATACAGTATTTCATCCTGCTCATACATTTCCATTCTTTCTAAAGGCAGGGTACCATCTATCATGTCATCCAGGTCTGACCTTAAGCTGGCGACATCGAGTCTCTTAGCTTTTATCTCAGCTCGCAATATGTCTTTCGAAGGGGGCTCACTGGTCTCCCTACCATCCCAACTCCGAGCTCTACGTTTGGGCTCGGGAGAGTTAATGAGTGCTCTCCCTTGCTCCCATCTCTCCAGGTCCCATGCTCGGCCATCCGATCTTGGAAGGTGATGGAACACGGGCCTGTTACCCCCACTCTTGCTCTGCCCACTCTCTTCTTCTTCTCTCCTTTCACCGTACGCCTCTCTGTTATTTTCCCTCTGGTCGCTACTCTCCCTTTGCCTAGTATCGCTCAGTATCCGATACGATCCTTCCTGGTTCCCCATATTCCCTGGGCTGCGCTCATTTCCGTCATCACAGGGACTATGGTTCGACCTCTCACAACTCCCATTCTGTTCTCGGGTGCCGGGCACACAGTGTGGACACTTAAAGCTGTTTCTGTACTCTTGCGCTCTCCTCTCCCCTTCACTGAGTATTGGGCGCGCCACCCCTCCACTCCCGGGGCCCCCGTTTTCCAGGTCTGTTCTATCTCCACTCCGGGCCCAATGGGTGACTCCCCTACTATCTCTCTCTCTACAGTCCCACTCCGGGCTGCTCTCCCCAGCCCCGCAGTGAGTCCGAGCTCTGCTGTCCTGACTTTCCCTTTCAGCTTCTGCAGCTATGATGCTCTTGTGAGCCTCCACTGCCTCATCCCACTTCTTCATGTACTCATTTAGCTCTTGAAAGGATTTTCGTCCAGATCCCCTCAGATCCACTGGCCATCTAGGGCCCCCAGGATCCCCTGCTGGATCCCCTGCTGTGTGCATCGGGGTGCTCCACTCTCTGGGTATCGGCATCTGACTTGGGGAATTGATCGTATCGTTCCTCCTTGCCGTCTCTGCTCTTTCTCTGTCCTTCCGTACCCGTTCTTCCCCTCTTGCTCTCTCTTGGTCATATATCGATATTATAGGACCTATGGTAACAGGTACCTGTAGTGCATCTGGTAATCCGTAGGATGTGGCGCACTCCGTTTCCGGCGCTCTTTGTACCACAAACCTCCCGACTACCTGTTGCACCTGACTAGGCTGGGACAGCTCTTTCTTTGCCTCCGGATCCCACTCTGAACTGGGAAGCGGTCTATGCTCTCCTGCATTGCCCCCCTTTTCCCTTTCACTATGCTCGACCTCTCCCCCTGCTCTATTATACGGGGGTGGCCTGTCTGTCAATAATCTGTTTATCAGGCTGTCCTCTGTTTCGCTCTCATCATCTTCTTCTAGGGGGCTTTTATTTCCGGGCACCTCTAACACCGGGTACAGTTTATTTACTTCCATGTTATGTACTCTCCATCTTTTAGCATCCGCATCCCACCTGGCATCCTGCACTGCCCTTACCGATCGTTTCACCCTTTCTTGTCGTCTGTTCATATTCTTTTCATGCGCTGCCCTAATCCATGCATCAAGGGCTTCAAACTGGGTCGGTCTAGGCAAGGGTCTCATTGAGGTCATGACTGATTTTAATCGATGTAACACCTCTAATCTGAACGTCCCGTACTTCGGGAACGTCAGTTCCTCATTTCCTTCCGTAATCTTACTCCACTCTGATATCCAAAGGATCGTATGCAACCCAACATTCACTGCCATGTAACGAGCTGGCGTACCCTCCGGCGGGGCTTCTTCCCCTTCATACGATCCCCGCTTCTCTTTTTTAAACACCGCTCTCAGCCATTTAAAACACTTCATAATTATACGCACAATATCCAGCCTCGCTACTCTGTTTACTTCCTGATGACAATCCACCAATCCTGTCGCGGCTTTGCTAACTTGGCCTATCGCAGCGCGGTCTTTCTCCGGTCGGCCAATCACAGAGCGACACTTTCTGACGTCTTTGCTAGCTGGCCTATCACAGCGCGGTCTTTCTCCTGTCGGCCAATCACGTCGCGACACTTCCTGACGTCACTTTTCTCCGCTTCGCAGCAGCACCCCTCCTTTCTCAACTCGTCTCCCGGTCATGCATGCGTCCCATTCATACACCGAAAAATGACTACTTCCGACCAAGCGGTCACTTCCCTCGACTGTACGTCCACAGTCTATATGTAATTGTCAACACAACTGACGAAATGTCTATCGTCTCTCTGATAGGTTGCTTACACACACAGTAACTTCCGACCAGCGTCCGTTACTCACGCACTCACTCTTACGTTCCCCCTATCTCGGTCTTTCGGGTGATCAATGGTACCTCATGACCCCCTTCACACTATTTGACAATTACTCTGGGTGTCCGATACACCCGAACCACTTAAGCTCTCCTTGAACTTAAGATTTCCACCGGTTGCGCGCGCTCACAACCTGTTCCACAGTCACTCTACAGACATTCAACTCCGCCAGACATTACAACATAGATACAATACAAAAACACCGCAATCTAACACGCATGACCCTTTATACTCACTCTCGACCGATACTGCTGCTTTTTCTGTCTCACGTCATCCGGATCTTCTTCAGCGGGCGATTCTTCCGATCATCGATCTCTAGGGGCCTTGGGGTAAGCTAACCTGGCCTAGGTCACCGTCCTCAAGAAGGCAACCATCCTCTATAGCTACCAACTGGAAGGGCGAGATTTTGATCGATACCTTATCACTATTGATCTAAACCCCGATCTGGTCGACTGAACCTTTGTTGCCTGTCTTTGAGGAAGAAAGTGCCTCTCTCCCCAAGTTAGTTCACCCAATAAAGGACCCCGCTCCAAAAGATCACAAACAACTTCTAGCTTTCAAAAGTTTATTGTAAGGATAAGATAAGCTGCAAATACAGGCATCTCAGAATGAGATTCACGAGATACACAGGTCCAACTACATACATGTGCTCTCTGAAAGCCCTCAGACGAGCAACGGAAATTACTAACACAAGTTCTAAGAATAATAAAGCTATCAGCATTGACGCATATCTCTCCTTCATTTAAGTTGGAGGAAAACACACAGGTTAGGCTGTCCCTACCCTGCTCTAGATGGTATCCCTACTTAACCAAATCCCAACCTAACAAAGGTGTCAGCAGTGAATGACCCCCAAGGGAAGTCACTCACTCTAAGTCTCTTGGTGAAAACCTATAGTTCTCCAGTCATGACCCCTCTCTGCCTACCCATCCGCTCTCTAAAGGGTCCTCAGGTATCTGCTCTAACTCCACCCAGGGGTGCTGTCCCTAATACAAAACAGTCAACAACATTTGAGACGCCCCTTATGAGACGCCCCTCATGTGGTGTAGCTTCTGGCTTTTTCCATGCTGCTTTGTATTGGGCCTCATACGTTGGAGTTGACCTTGCTTCTCAGACTCTTCTCCGGCCCGCTGATACCCCTTAAACATTCCAGAACCCTCCTCCATGTCTGGGCCGTCTACTGAACAGACCTCTATTCATTCATTTATAATTGGATTCCCCCTTTTCTCTTGCAGACAGACATCTGCAGCCAAGAACCCAACTCTCATAGACTTCCAAAAAGGTTTCGCAACATTTCTCGCCCAGACATGTACGTGTAAATCAATGTTAAAACAATTCAGGCCTACAATATTTCTCATAATGATTATAGCATTCAACTTCTTCATTAATTAAAGCATGTTAATACTCTTATTCTATTATTCAGTAAACACATCTATAAATCATGGCCCATTAATGCAATGACCAAAACATTAGTTCATTTATGTCGTGAAAAGAAACACCTTCTAGCTCTGGCCCTGAGGCCTACCACATTCTGCGTTTAACCACATGCCATCTTACATTTTAGCAGCTACACGACATGGATTCAGGAATAATCACATCTAATAAAATCATATAGTGTCACACATTTCTGTATTAGTTCCACTTCTACTTAAATCTCTACATTAGCTATACATTCAGAATATAATTGCAGATACTACTAGCACTCATGGCATTTCTCCTCATGATTTGTGCTTACTACAGGTAAGTGTGATGCACTCATACATTTAGGTCAGTTTGCGCTCTCTCAGCACCATACATGTTTCAGACAGCCTGCCCTTGATCACTGGCTTATGAGCGCCGCATCACAGTTGTACAAACTTTGCCAGTACGACCTGCCCATATGGAACGTCTGTTACTTTGCATTCTGGGTCAGGTAGTTCTGCATTTCCATAGTGGGTGCTTGTGATTTGCTGCGCCCATACAATTTCTTTCCCCAAGTCGGTCGTAATGGAGGTGAAAACGACACTGTCCTGCATATACAAAGTCCCGCAATACTGGAACTTACACGTCCACATGGCCCCAAAGCTTCAGGGGCGTGGTCAGCTTTTTCAGCGGCGGGACGTCTCTGCGACGAGGCGCACCGCAATCAATTATCCACAGAAAAAAGGTTGCCCTTGATGGAAACGCCAAACGCAGGTAAAGTATTTCCATATTTATTCAAGGTTGTCACCGACACTGTGCTCTCTCCTCCACACATAGCGCCATACATGTTTCAGGCAGCCTACTCTTGATCACTGGCTTATGAGCGCCGCATGACAGCTGTGCAAACTTTGCCAATACGACCCCCCATACGGGACTTCTGTTACTTTGCATTCCTTTTGTGGCCCTAAGTGGGAAAGGTATGCCCAGACGTGGGTCCCATGCTCACTGCACCACTGGATTCAAGCTAGCCTGACTGATGTGGGGTGATGCCCCAAAACCAGTCCCAGGGTGCTTGTTTCTGGTCCGGGGGGCCTGGGTTGGTAGTTCGGGCTGGAGTGTTCCCATGAGGCACAGGGTCAAGACTGATTTGCATATACCTGGGTCCAATCTGGGATGGGGTGGTGAGCAAATGAATGATGGATTAAACCCAGATACTTGTGACTGGGGGTGAATGTTTGCATCGTTCCACATTCTGTCCATCAATTGTTCCTTTTGCTTTTGTCCACTACAGCACTGCTTTTGATGGCATTGACCGTAAAACTCTCTGGTTAAAACTTGAAAGTGGGGAATTCTGAGGTATCTCCTTGGGGTCATCACAGCACTGTATACTGGTACATGGGTTCGAACCAAGCTTACGCAGACAAATGCAACTGAAAACATTTACACAAACAGAGGGCTAAAGCAGGGATGCATGATTGCCCCCACTCTGTTTCACTTGTACACCGCAGATCTAGTTGAGGCTCTATTGAAAGTAAACATCTTCTAATATAAACTAGGTCTCCCTGGACTCCCCATTATGCAGTATGCAGACAATTTGGTGCTACTGGAGCAAACTAGAATTTGCATGAAGATAGCTCTGGATACATTACATCTGTACAATACAAAATATTTTCTGCAGGCAAATGCCACAAAAAAGAAGGTCCTGGTATTTGGCATAAACCTAAGAAACATTAGCTCGAATGGCATCTTGGCCCTCTAAGGATAAGTACTGCCAATAAATATAATTACCTGGGCATATACTTCTCAGACACAGGCAAACAAACCCTGCAGGCTAAGGCATTGCCAGCCAAGGCAGCTAAGATCACATATGCACTAAGTAAACTAAACTAAAAGCTTCAAAGTTACTCCACAGAGGGAATTCGATGGGTTGTGAAGGCAAAACTAATAACAACAATAAGTTACAGACATCTTGCTTTCCCTGGCCTGTTCACTGAAACTCTAGAGCATCATCACAAAGCTGCTTTTAGAAAGATATTTAACCTCCCCAAAACAACTAGACGCACATTGAATCAGCGTGAATTCAATATCACAACTATGGACATTGAATGTATAAAGGACCTGGTCAAATAATATCATCGTGTGACAAAAGTGGAACCAGAATCAATAAGGGAAGCACTAAAGGTGATATTCCAATATACAAGAAGTAGATGGGCAAGGTACCTGACTTTTGTCAGAGAAACATTTAGCCTGCCCTTAAAAACCATAATAAATTCATCATTACCAACGGACAGTTTAAAAAGATTGCTAAATGCACAAGGCAAGCGGACTTCAAAGGAGCAGGACATTAACCAGTTTAGAAATACTCCAGGTGCAGATGGTCTTGCCCAATTACACAAAGTCACCAAGTGCCAACCATACCTGAATGCAGCAGTCAGAAGGCAAGCCTTACAGAACATGTTGCGGACCAGGCGTTTAACCCTTCCCATATTGGACTATATGGCTCACTGGAAAAACAATTCTTCAGGTAAAAAAGAGTGCAGCTTGTACTAATACCGTACGGAATCAGCTGTGCACGTTGTCTTCTGCTGTCCTGCCTTGTTACATCAGAGGAGATTTTTACCTCGGAACGATTTTCTTGCTAAATGTAATGATAACTTGCAACTAGCCCCTAACATATATCTACACAACCAGTGTTAAAATGGAACTTGCATGGATCAGCAAGTTCTATGATGAAGCTAGAAGGCTCCTGCCCAATTCTTATGAATTGCGGGCAAATAACATCCCGCACACCTACAGGAACTTGATGTGAAGTCTTATTGTGATCACAACCTGATGCAGCTGAGTTTTATCCTGTAAAATGATAACAGGAGGACAAGAAGTTCCATATAGAAATGTATATTGAATGGGCATTTTATGACCCTGCATGCACCACTAAAATATTGACATAGCCCTCTTCTGTGGGTTGCCTTATGACATGTTGTGCAATCACCTTGCACTTCATGGTTTTATGCATGCTAGGTCAGATATGCATGAAAATAGAATGCATCATCCATCCCTTGATATTTGGCGCGATAGAGCATGGGCAAATCCTGTGCACAATGGCTTTATGCAAACACTGCATGTCCCTGCAGGCTCCCCGGGCGACCGCCGTGCACTTTACGGTTTCACTCATGCTCGGACAGTCCACTTTTACTATGTACTGCATGTCTAACTAACCAATGCAAGGTCCTACAGCTTCTTCTTATAATGTTGTGCATCATTTATTTCATGAGACTGGGCACGAAAGAATACAGCACATTCTCGTGCACTATGGCTCTTTGCACATAACCTGTCCCGGCATATACATTTAGCATCTAATGTGGTCAGGCTAACATCCGTCAGGTTTTAAATGTCCAGTTTTTACACTGTTTTATCAGATTTTACAAACGTCTTTTGTAAGGGTTTTAAACCACCCAGTTTTAAAACTGTAATATTTGAATTGAGCTTCCCCCCCCATTTATTCTGCATAGCTGATGGTCTTTTGTAAACGATTTTAAGTAATTATAAAATAAAAACGATTACCCTACCCATGTGCCTTTCTGCCAGTGTTCAGGGCAACCTAACTGTTTATAGCCCTCCTGGGGTGTTATGTGAATTGTTTCTAGACAGAAAACAAAAGGATTGGGAGTGGAGAGGTTTTTGTTTTCTTCCTTGAGCAGGATGGCATGGCCCTGTCATTGGAAGATCTAGCTTGCAACTATGTCTGCCTACTTTTGTCTTCCTAGTCAGCTTGGTTCCAAATCAAGTGGGAGGGGGGAGGTAGCCCAGAACTGATTTGGAGTGACCATATGGGAGGGTTTGCCCATTATCATAGTAACACCTCTGGGTGGGCACAGATAGCTCTGAACAGAGGAAGAAAGGTTCTGTCACATTGGATTTAGGTAAAACACACAGAAAGTGCTGTAAAATGGGTAGGGTCACCCCTGGGAACCTTTACCCCATTGGTTGGAGCTACCCTCACACACAGGATGGTGCTGGGCCATAAATGTGGCATTCCCACTACACTCCTCAGATCACTGGACCTGTGGAAGAGCAAACTGGATCTGGTGTATATTAACCCCGGGCTGAGACCTCGGCTATGCCTGCGGAGTGTGCGGAGAATTGCCTTTTCCGCGTTCCGCTGAGAATGCAAATCTCTGCACACTCTGCGGGCGGAGCGGAGTTGACCAGCCTCAGCCCCCGCCTCCACCCCCACTATTACAAGTAATACATTAAGTAGAAATAAATTTAAAACCACTTACCTACGTACTGCGGCATCCCCGGGCTGCAGTCCTTCTCTTCCTTGCTGTATGGGTAATTCTCGTGAAAACTGCGCATGCACTTGCTCTGGCGCATGTGTTTTTCTCACAAGAAATGCACATGCGCAGGCATGCGCACATGCACGGTTTTCACCAGGATTACCCATACGGTCAGGGAGATGAGTACTGCAGCCCAGGAAGGCCACTGTACGTAGGTAAGTGGTTTTAAATGTATTTTTACTTAATGTTTACCTACTTGTAATACTGCAGGGTGGAGGCAGGTGGCGTTTCGGAGCTCCACGGAGTTCCACAGAGTTTGTTTACGACTTCGTGGACCTCAGTGTAGCCTGCTACACCCACTACGCCCAGGGTTAGTGTATATGACTTGAGAGGAGTTTTGAATACTAGACCTGCTCCCCTTCTTGTACCCAGGACAAAGAAGTGGAATCCAAGGGTCATAAGGCTGACCTGTTGTTTGGGTTACCGGGACCCAACAAGCTTCAAGAAGCCTCTTCCCTGCCATACCAGCTGAACAGTTCCAAGTGGATAGACCTAGGACCCTGCTGCTGTCCCCTGATGAAGTGAGTCTTGACCCCAATGTTCTGTCCCCAAAGGTCCTGGACCCTTGGCTGGTGAAAGTGTACTGCTGCTGAGGCTTCCTGAAACCTGGGTCTTAGAGAGTGTTTGCCAACTCTAAATTAGGCCCGACTGCTTTGCACCAAGATACCAGGGGGTTAAGCACAAGTGTATTAAGTTACCTTTGCTGTTCACCCTGACATGGGTTTTGATTAATATTTGAAGTGGGTTCATCCCCCAAACTAATACATCAAACATTTACACATTCCTTTGTAACCACCCTTCTTCTACTATTAATAGCTCAAAAGCATTTCACCATCTCTAGAGTCAGGTCAGTCTAGCAAGAAGCAGGTCTCTCGTGCCAGCTCCACCGCTGCCTCTACCTTGCTTGTTGCTCCAACTGCATTGCTATCACTAAGCCCTGATATTTGTACTTTCTGCTGTTGCCAATCATTTTCTTTGCTGATGTCAATATCTGCTGCAATCTTGTTACTTTATTTCTTGTCCTCATGCTGTTGTCATTTATTGGTTGTAACCTTTAGTATAGTTTCATTTCATACCTGTTATTACTGTTTTTTAGGGGTGGGCGTAATTTGCAAAATTGCCTTTTGCGCAATTCCACGAAACGGCAAAAAGTCTCCGGAACACGCGGAATTTCGTGTGCTCGTGGACATTTCGGGGGCGGGGCTTCTTTGCGAGTCAGTTCACATGATTCCAATTTCCAACCTGGTTTCCCTGTTCCTAAGTGGCAGCTTTGCCCTTTTCCTACACTACAGCTGCGTAAAGGGCCAGAACGGTTGTCTCCAGTGACCATGTGTGTGTAACTTTGCCATCGCACTGAAAGGCGCAGGGGTCCCTGCCTTGAGTGAAACTGTCCATCATAGTGAGTATAGTACGGGAAGACGGTGCACACCGCTAGTGTGTGGGGCAGGGCCAAACGGGCAGGGCTTCAATGTGAGTTCACATGCCTCTTGTGGTTATAAAAGGTCAGAAACCGATCAGAGCAGCAGATGAGGAGAAAGAAGTTCCTGGTCACAGGAACTGCACAGGGATTGCGCTCGTGAAAGTCAAGGATGCAATCAGTAAGTGCTATCTTGTTGGGTAAATGTATAGTGCTTTTCCTAAACTACAGCTGCGTAAAGGGCCAGAAGAGTTGTCTCCAGTGACCATGTGTGTGTGTAACTTTGCCATTGCGCCGAAAGGCGCCGGGGTCCCTGCCTTGAGTGAACTGTCCATCAAGTGGGAAAAGTACGGGAAGACGGTGCACACTGCTAGTGTGTGGGGTGGGACCAAACGGGCAGGGCTTCTATTCGAGTTCCCATGCCTCTTGTTTTTATAAAGGTCAGAGGCCTATCAGAGCAGCAGATGAGGAGAAAAATGTAATGATGATGACAGACCCGTGTTAACAAGGGTCGGACTGGCAGTGCCCCACGGATGGCCTGGCAGGGCAGTGCAGTGCATGGGGCATTACTGTTGTCTGAGGCCATGTTTTAGGGCCCTCCAGGAATTTTTTAGCTGTCGGTTTCATAATGGTATCACAAAAATTGCCTGCAGCCAGAAGAACATTGAATGCAGTTGCAAAATACCTACACCGCAAGCCCTTACAAATGCAAAACTGGTAGAGCTATAGGATTCCCTAACGGGGCCACTCTTGTTTTGGCGCCTGGGCCTATCTTCTGTCCGAGTCCCTCCTTGAGGTTACCCCAATCTTCTTACAGCACCAGGGGGCATCTGAAGTGGAGGAATCCTGGGACCTCTTGGGTACGTCAGACAGACTGCCACTTGTAGCAGCCCAGACAGAGCAGGCCATTTCCGCGAATAGGAGGACCCCCCCCAACACACGCACACACACCTTCCTCCGTATGGGTTATCGACAGTAGATCTTCAATGAACCACTGGTGTGTCGGGACTACCTAAACTAAAACTCCCCTACCCCTCCCCCATCTGAGAGTCAAGTGCAGTGTGTGTGGAAGGGAGGCTACATTGTGTCCCAGGCTTGATACATTTCACGAAAATGCCACAGTTGTGTGCAATACAATTCCGTTCCGCAATGAATCGCAGACGTTTTAACATTTTCACGTTCCACGCAGAACGCGAAAATGCCGAAATTTCACAAGTTCCGTGAGCGGAACAGAATTTGCCGCCCACCCCTACTTTTTTTCTCGTCGAACAATCAAATTTGATACTTTTTTATCCCTCATGCTTCCCATCTCTCGCTAACCCAGCCCAGCGCCCCTCTGTCCTCTGAGAACTTACTTAATAGAGGCCGCACTGCAGGTGCATCATCATTGAACCATAGGCAAGTCTGTCAGCACCTGCCCACGATTGGACCACACCCAGCACCGGGTACCCTGGCTCTCCCACCACTTGTAAATGCATCACTACCGAGCACCTAGCCTTGGAACCCGGACTCTGCAACAAAAACTGCTGCCAACCCTCACCACAATCAATGGCAGGACCTTTTCACTGTTGGCAAGGTCTCTTCTCGACAGTAGATCTTCAATGAACCACTGGTGTGTCTGGACTACCTAAACTAAAACTCCCCTACCCCTCCCCCATCTGAGAGTCAAGTGAAGTGTGTGTGGAAGGGAGGCTACATTGTGTCCCAGGCTTGATACATTTCACGAAAATGCCACAGTTGTGTGCAATACAATTCCGTTGCGCAATGAATCGCAGACGTTTTAACATTTTCACGTTCCACGCAGAACGCAAAAATGCCGAAATTTCACAAGTTCCGTGAGCGGAACAGAATTTGCCGCCCACCCCTACTTTTTTTCTCATCGAACAATCATATTTGATACTTTTTTATCCCTCATACTTCCCATCTCTCGCTAACCCAGCCCAGCGCCCCTCTGTCCTCTGAGAACTTACTTAATAGAGGCCGCACTGCAGGTGCATCATAATTGAACCATAGGCAAGTCTGTCAGCACCTGCCCACGATTGGACCACACCCAGCACCGGGTACCCTGGCTCTCCCACCACTTGTAAATGCATCACTACCGAGCACCGAGCCTTGGAACCCGGACTCTGCAACAAAAACTGCTGCCAACCCTCACCACAATCAATGGCAGGACCTTTTCACTGTTGGCAAGGTCTCTTCTCCTATCACACCGAAGCACCCGCACACTCAACAACCACCACCACGCCGACCATGACTACATCACAACATGTCCAATGCCTCCTGCTCAAGGCACGATTACTCTACAAGCATGCCATCACGATCTGGACACAATACTGAAACTACTCCTTGCCATAGAAGAAACGTGTTAGTAAACTACAAGAAATACCATTTGTTAAAGGAAGGTGATGGTAAGTCACCCCTTTAGACACAGAGATAGATAATTGCATGCACACATAACAATCTCTTGCATCCATTCTATCATCATATTCATACAATAGTTTGGTAAATATATTTAACGAAAAGTCATTAATTGAATTATCTCGGTGTAAGTCACTACTTGTTAGCTCTTTAATGTCTATATCTTCTCCAGGTAGTCTTTTTAATTTGTTAGTCGCAATCACGTACATATTAGTAGGTTTAACGGAATAAACATAATGAGGTACATTTAGGACGATCAACAACCAAACAAGTATTAAGACAAGAATACACACAAAGCAAGCACCTATACACTTTCACCTAGGCTAAGCTATCTTTTTTGGATTTTCAATGTCAGAACCAGAGGCATCCATTTTAATTTGTACTTTCTATAGTAATATTATGATTAGCAACAGGTTTTGTGTCTTCAATCAAACTCTTATACCTGCATCTGGTCACATCTTTATTTTCTTCCACCTTCTTTTTTCAGCACCCTTTTTTTCCCACACATTTCGTTTAGGGGGGCTTATACAGAGTGTTGTCTTTAAAACAAAATGTGATGAACTCTTTCTCCAAATCGTTTGCTGCAGCTAGAAATGTCCATTCAGGTGCTGCATATTTTTGATTTGGGACTCTGGCTCTTTTTGTTCTGCGCACTGTATTTTCTTCTCCGTCTGTATCACTTTGTTCTGACTAACTGGAGACTTTGATTACAGTGGATGGTATTCTGCCCACAGTCAAAGTGTTTTTCAATCGTTCAGTTCTTCTGCGCCGTCGGTCACCTTTTTGCACTTGTTTTTCTGATACACAGTTTATTTCACTTGTGTAAATACTTCCATTAGGTGAATCCCTTTCTTTCTGTTCCTCGATACCTGCAGGAATCAACTCTCTTTCGCTTTCTACAGTGTTTTGCAACCCAGTAGCTGGTGCCTACTCTACTTTGTGCTCACTCTGTTCAGGCCATCTCACTGCTATCACCGGTTCACCTGGAACTGACTCTGTACCTTCAATTGGACATGGGACTCTACGAGTGTGGGCTGCAAGAGCCCACCTAGGTAGACCACCACATTTAACCTCAGTTGTTGTAACAAGACTCACTTGTTAAGGCCCATGCCAACGTGGTTCCAAACAGCTCTTTCTCACATGTTTCTTGACAAGCACCCAATCACCTGGGCACAAGTTGTGTGTTTGCTCCTGTTGGACAGTAGTGGTGACTTCTCCAATCTGCTGAGACACAGAATGCACTACATCGGCCAATCCTTTAAAATAATCGAGCACAGAATCATCTGATATGTTCACAAGTTGATTTGCTGGGACTGTAGGCTATCTCATAGCCCTCCCCATAATTATTTCCTGAGGGGAAGTCCAGTTCTTTTATCTGGAATACTTCACAAACACATCAACACCAAAGACAATGCATCAGGCCATTTTAGTGATGTAGACACCTTTGCTAATCGTGATTTTATTGTGCCGTTCATTTGCTCAACTATGCCTGACGCCTCAGGTCAATAAGCACAATACCATTTTTGCTCAATCTGTAAAGCAGCACAAAGTATTCACACCACTTCATTATTGAAGTGTGTTCCTCTATCTGGTTCCAACGAGAATGGAAATCTGAACCTTGGGATGAGCTCTCTAAGCAGCAGTTTAGCAAAGGTTAGGCTCTCATTTTGTTGCTTAGGGTATGCCTCAACCCAACGAGAAAATAGACACACAATCACAAGTAAATATTTTAATCCATTACAAGGAGGCATTTCTATAAAATCTAACTGCATGCGGGTAAAGGTCCTCCCTACCTTCCAATTTGACCCATGCTAACCACTGTTTTGCTTCCTGTATTCTTCTGCTGACATGGTATACATCTCCGGCACATACTCTCCACAATGCTCTGAATTTTGGGTTGTACCATGACTTTCTAAAAAGCTGCATCATTGCATCCCTGCCTATATGTGTTGGTCCATGGCAGACTCTTGCCGTTGGTGACAACAGATATCTGGCAAAACTGGTCTTCCATCTGTATAAACTCTCACTTCATCTTCTGGTCTTCATCACTTGATCCTCCCTTCCCTTTCTGCCTTAACTGAATCTCGCAATTCTCGAATCTCTTCCCAGGTCTCAATAAATGAAAACATTAGCCTGCATTCAGATTTATCAGATTGTTCTTTCAAGATTTCTCCATAAAGTGCAGTTTCTTCAACATATCTATTGCCCACAGTCACATAATCATGTCCAGATGAACGAGTTGAACATTTTACCACAGCAATTTGGACTGGCAGTTGTAATGCCATCATTAGGTTCTTTACACACTGTCCATTTCGTATAGGTGAACCCGAAGAGGTCATAAACTCACGTTGAGACCACAACTGCCCAAAATCATGGACTACCCCAAAACATATGGAATGTCCGTAAATATGGTTACTCGCATCTGCTCCATAATGCAACATGCCCTACTGAATAGAATCAATTTTGCCACTTGTGCTGAATTTACTCCTTTCAACCTTGATGCTTCAACAACACCCACCACCATACAGATCGCATATGCTGCTCACAAAGTACCTCCGGAGTCTCCGAAACATGATCCATCCACAAACAAAAGATAGTCAGATTCTGGCACTGGAGTGTCCGGTAAGTCAGGTCTCTGCCTTGTACACAAATCAGTCACATCAAGGCAATCATGATCAGCTTCTTTCACAACCACTTTACAATTCGGGAGCAGCATCAAAATAGCTGGAAACAGACTTGTACACCTTGTTACAGTCACGTTTTCTGCACCCAATGTCACCTGCTCATATTTTGTTACATGACTTCTTGTAGGATGCTGTGTACGCGTTAACAAAATCTCAACTGAATGTGGCACATACACTTTCAATGGACGATCCATTACAATTGTCTCACACTGCTCCAAACTCACACAAGTTTCAACAACTTTTAAGCATTCAGGTAAGGCAGCATACACAGGATCAAATGTGGCTGAAAAATATGCCATAGGACAGCGTGCTTTTCCGTGCCTTTGTGTCAGAACTCAAAGTGCACAACCATCCCGCCCCCTGCAAATTGCCTTGCAGTTCAAGAAATGAACACATGCTTTATTCTTCCATATGTACAGAATCTGACATGTCTTTCTGTGTCAGCCTCTACAAAGGCTTGGCTACCAGTGAATAATTTGGTATCCACTGCCTGTAATATCCAACCATTCCCAAAAACATTCAAACTTCCTTTTGTGTACTCAGCAGAACCATCTGCAATTGATCCGATCTTGAGACACTTTTCTGACTCTTTTTTCAATGTAATGTTCCAAATAAAGAACTTGACTTAGACAACATTTTAATTTAGCTGGTGACACTTTATGCCCAGTTACTGCCAAATGGTTCAGTTGAGCAATGTATCAGTAACATAAGCCTCTTTTGTTCCTGATGCAACCAGCAAATCAGCAATGTACTGCACCAGCACAGAGTGATTAGGCATTTCCAATGTTTCCAAATTTCTTTTCAAAATCGGATTGAAGATTTAGGGACTTTCAGTATACCCTTGTGGAACTCGGCACCATGCCAAGGCACGGTTTCCGAACTGGGATGCAAACAAATATTGACTATCAAGATGCAGTAAACATGGTTTATAACAATGTTTACACAGCGCATGCCATTACAGCGCGATCATTACAACAACTGTGTTGTTACATCACATGCCATTACAACGCAAGCCATTACAACGACTTACTGTTGCACAGACTGGAGTTGGAATAGTAAATTATACTATTCTAACATCCAGCGCCCCCAGGTTATTGTAATGACTTGCATTGTATTGGTCTGCGATTTAACAAAGCGGTCGCTGTAATGACCTTGTTGTAATGGCATGCGCTCTAAACGCATGCGGTGTAAGGAGGCCTATTGTCCAGATACAAAGGAATGATGACACAAATCAATCACTCAGAACTATTCTGCCTCACATGGAATCAGATATACAATCACAGCTGGGTTTGGCACTAATGGACAACAGGGTATCACAATCTGAATAATTTTTTGAAGGTCCTGAACTATTTTATGTTTCCCATTTGGTTTTCGTATACCCATGATAGGCGAATGACATGGACTTCCTAATATTTCTTTCAAGATGCCTTGTTCAATCAATGTTTCAATCAATGGGGTTATTCCAGCAACTGTCTTGGGACTAAAATTATATGCTGAGGTTCTCTGGAATTCTGCATCTAGTTTTACAGTAATTCGAATAGGAGCCACCAATGTCTTTATTTGAAAAATCCCACACATCATGCAAAACTGCATCTTTCAACTCAGCTGGCAAATCATTTGCCGTAAGTAAAGGATATAAACTATTTATTTCCAACTGCTGTAGGGCCATTTTAAGCACCACATGTTCATCTTTTGTATTGAATTCTATCCCATTCGATGTACAATATATGGAACAATTCATGTTACACAGCAAATCGCTTCCCTAAAGATTGAATGGACTGATATCACAGACCACAAATTTGTGTAGATCTTTAAAACTTCCAATTTGTTCTTTCACAGATTTGGTCACTGTGGTCGAGATCAATTGATTCAATACTCCTACAACTTGGATGCTTTCTCCTAAGAGGGTAGGTTGGAAATTTCCACAGTGGAACGGGTAGCACCAGTCTACAAAGAACTAAATAGGCTTTCTGTCTACCTTGGCATCCACATAGGGACAGTTCTGGTCTACCTCTAAGGATGCGCCAAGCACGCATTCATCCTACACCTTCATGCACCGTCATTGAGATGCATCTGAATCACCCTCATTCATCTGTAACAAATATAGTGAAGCCACCTGCACATTTGAACTCATTTGATCATTTGTATGGAAACCCACATTCCAATTGTACATTTGCACTTGGCCATTCAAATTTTGCATAGGATCTTGAGGCATTCTCTAACCTTGTCCTCTTCCTATGGACATCTGTTGATTCTGATTCTGTTGATTCATTATTTCATTACCCATTTGCAACTCTCTCATTCACTCTACTCCTGGGTCTATCATCTGGACACTTCCTGCATTTGTCAAAATATTTCTACACTTGCACCTCCAATGCTCCAACTTGCCATAACCATGTCACAAAAACTTCTTCATTCCCGCTAGATTACTTCCTTTATCTCTCCCTTGTGGCATTAAATTTGTCACAGGCGTCACCACCACACCTCTCATTCCTGTCGTAGTCTGACCATTTCCTTGAAATGCCCCTGAAAAGTCTGTATCCATATTCATATAACCTCCTTCCTTTGCTACTTTCATCTGGGCTAACATCAGTTTCTCCTTCAACTTTTTGTGATGCGAGTCAATGTCATCTCTACAGTATTTTGCATAAAGCAGTAATTCATCTATTGACTTACTCTGCCAACACGTCAAATGCTGCTGAATCATATCACTTAATTCTGGTCTCAAAGCGTACACAAATCAATATACAAAATGTCCCATATCTTTCTCAGAGACATTCTCAATCCCACTATACTGTTTAAATGCTTTTAAACATCTCTCAAAAAATGCATGAACTGACTCCTTCAATTCCTGAGTGGTTCTATCTATCTTTACCCAATCATTCTGTTGCAGCAAAACTGTTCCTTTCAAATAAGTAATAACCTGATTATATTTTTTCATGACTTCATCTCATAGTGTTCCTGTTTTCGGATCTCGTGGATTCTCTTCTTTCAGCCAGTCTACTGCAATCTTGCATTCGAACCACAAGTCAGTTGGAAGCACAATGTCAAGCAAAACTTCCAAATCTTTCCGCAAAACCTTCAAAACCTTAACAAATCTTTCCACTTGCTTGTACCACTCGACAAGTTTTTCTCTCAACCTAGGAAAATCATTTGTAAAGGACAATATATCCTGTCTTGACCATGGAACATGAAAAAACCCTCTTCCTGGTCCTTCTCTCATAGGATATACTGTTGCAGTTGCTTCTTTCTTTCCACCTCCCTCATAGGATATAGAGGTAAAGGTAATGCTGCATCCTTCTTTTTAGCCCATCTGCCTTCCCAAATATCCACTTCTCCCCAACGCCTCAGGGTGTTAATCAATTCTTTATATATGTAATTTGTAAGGCTTTGGACTTTTCTATGTCGACTCCATATCTTTGTGCAATCTCTGCAAATCTCTTGTGTGTGTTTTTCGCTTTCCAGGTAATATCCTTACACATAAAAGGTCATTCTTCATCCCGATATTTTGCTAATCTTTCAGGACTTATGGTTCCTAATATCTTTTATTTTCACATTTAATTTGCTCACATCTGTGCCCAAATCTCGAGAAGAATTACTCTGTATGCTACAGCCAGGTGCAATTTCCCTTAATCATTCATCAAGTTCTTCTGGGTAGGGTCCTAAGGATGTATCCTCCCCTGGTCTCTGTAATCCCTCAACAGCTAAACCCGTCTTTAACCCTCCCAATGATGGTTACAAAAGTCTTTCCATCTGTAACATCCTTTTCAAACCCATTTGTGAACCCCTTTTTGGTGTTTCAATCACCCTGTCTGAAATTCGAACCAATGTCTCTACCTCTCCTTCCATACTTACATGTCTGCTCCTATTCCCTTTCTATCCAGTCTTATTATTTCCATTTCTTTCTGCCATACCCTGATCTTTCACACTCACATTTCTCTCCGATACAGTAAGAGTTTCACCCATATTTCTATTGGGGACTATTATAGTATGAACTTGTGAAACTCCTTGTCCATCATTATACAAGGGAACAATGGGTCCTATAGTAACTGGAACAGATAAGCCATCTGGATGATTTGGAATTATTATTCCCAGTAACCCTTCTCTATCTGGGGTCTGATTCTGATTCTAAGATGTCTTCTTTTTAGCTGTATCTAAATTTACTAGTGGGGCATTTGGACGTAATCCTACAAAGGGACTTATCTCTACATTATTCTGTTCTTTGTTATAAGGTGAAGGTCTGTTCAGGAATAATTCATTCTATAATTCATCATCTACATCGTCAATGCCTTCATCAGGTAAATCAGTCTCTCTAGACTTCAACTCCACAACATTTTTCTTCTGTTCCTGCCATTTCTCTACTACTTAGGTCTCGGCTATCATTACAGGATACATTTGTTCCCCCTCATCTACACCCTTTCTCCATCTCCGCTTCTGTGCATCACAATTCGCTTCAGCATACCGACTTACAGTATTCCTATACCTACTCTGATTTTTCTCCTTTCTTTCTTATAAGCTTCATGGTCCCATTCTCAACAGCTTCATATTGCATAGGTCTAGGATTTGGTCTCAGATTATTCATTTGATTCCTTAGATTTTCCAAAACTCAGGTATTAAAAGTTACAAATTCTGGAAATGGTAAGTCACCATCTCTCTCAGGACATTTCACCTAGTCTCCAACCAAGTACACATTTGATATCCCTTTTCTAATTACATAAACAAAGCAGGGGTACCTTCAGGAGCCACAGGAATTCCTTCCCTAATTGATATTGTTCATCTTTATGAAACAAAGTTTTCAACAGTTTAAAAAACGTAATTATTTTTCAACTCTAATTCACAAACCTTTGTGAAAAAGTCATCAACAATTTCTCTTTCGTGTTATAATTCTCTACTACCAATCAAAAGTAATCCTCGTCCACCAATGCCAGCGTGGCTTCTCACCAACCGACCAATGCGAGCGGGGCACCTGATGCCATCAGTTTAACTCCTCACTGCGACTGACCCACCCTTTACAATGCACAATAGGCAGAGGAAACAGTATGGCCACAATTAATCGCGACATGTGCCCTGTAGCTCATTGGAGAGCAAGGAATCGGAATTGATGAATGTAAAGCGGCAGAAACCCACCGGAGGTTTACAATCATAGCGATGAAGGCACTAAATGTCCATAACACCATGCGACTAGACATGCTCACTGGAGGGCTTTCCACCGGAGGTTGATTAAAATAAAGACACTCACCTTCGTCGCATTTTGCCGCGATAAAGAAAGTGCCCGTGATCAAGGAACAAGAATGTTCCGAAACGCGTTGGGCTTAGAAATGGAACAAGACACTGCCTGCTGATCGCCGTAATAAAGGACAACGTGAAGAATAAAGCGGAGTCCTGCTGACTTCCTTGGCGCGTTCTCAAGCATGGGCAACTCTTTTTTGTGAATATATATATATTTATATATATATATATATACATATATATATATACATATATATATATACCTATTGTTAGACCTGGCATCTTTGGCGTGGTTCCCCCTATCTTTTTGCCTCTACCTCCTGTATTTTTGATGCTGTGCTGGATTTCGTTTTTGCTGGTTTAGATGCTTTGGACGCTCTGCCACTGCTGATCAGTGCCAGAGTGTAAGTGCTCCCTATGTAAAGTGTTATTCTGATTGGATATACATGTTTGGCAAATTTGTATCACCATGAAGTCCTTAGTAAAGTGCACTGGGTGTGCCAGGGCTGGTGATGACAAATGTTACTAGTGGGCCTGCAGCACTGATTGTGCCACCCACAGGAGTAGCCCTAAAAATGATGTCTCGGGCCTGATACTGCAGTGCCTGTGTGCAGTTTAGAACTGCCATGTCCTCCTGGTCAGTGCCCCCACTGACCAGGCCTAACCCTTCCCTTTTTGTGCACATCAGACACCCCTATGGAAGGCCCAAGGTACCCCCCTGGGCAGGGTGCAGTGTATGTAAAAGGTAGAGCATGTACTAGTGCAGGTAACATGCTCTGGTAGTGAATGGCAGCCATTTTCGTTTTTCACTATTGTAAGGCTATCTTGCTCCATAGATTAACATGGGGGATGCTGGCTACAGTGGTTAACAGCATTTCTTCCCATAGGAACAAGATAGGACATAAGTATCTAGTATCCCTGAACTCAGAATTTAATAACACATCTTTTAGGAAAGGTTGTTTTTAAATCCTGTGTTTGAGAACAGCACTTTTAGAAAGTTGCTGTTCTCTTGTCTGACCCTTCTGTGTGCCTGGGCCTGTTTGCGTATTGACTGTCTGGTTTGATAGTGACAGGGGCTGGGGATTCCCCAGGAGGCTGGCTGAGTCAGCCCTAGGCTGAATGACTGCATTTGCAACTGGAGTGGTGGGAGGAGTTAGCACCTGGGCCTGAATAGGGCTGTGCCTGCCTTCCACAATGCTGGCTCCACCTCCTGCTGGGCGGCTGACGACCCTGCCCCTCACTCTGAAAGGAAAGAAGCAGCCATCAAAACAAAGTACTCAGGAGACACCCAGAACTGGTTCAGACCGGGCTCAGGGCCCACATGCACAAAGAGAACAAAGACTTTTAGGGGTATAAGTACAGGACCCCTGACAACAGAAAATTAGATCATCCTGGAATCAAGAAGGAACCTCTGCCAAGGAGAAAGCTGAAACTGAAGAAGAAAGACTGTCCTGCTGTTGCTCTGCTGGACTGACCTGCTGTTGTTTGCTGCCAAGGAGAGGGGAAGGACTTTGCTGTTGAGCTGTGTCCCCTTTCTTGAAGGAATCTCCAAGGGCCTGAGTAGAGCTGGCTCCCTGTTTTGAAGTCCCAGGAACAAAAGGACTTCACCCCCAGCTTCCCTGAACTCTGCTGAGAGAGTTCTGTCCTTCCTAGAGTGCTTGATCCAGTTGTGGGGCCTCTGGAAGTTGTACCTGTGCTGGGAAGCTTCAAACTAAGCTTGAGAGACTTTTAAAATTGAAAAGTGTAGCATTACGCTCGTTTGCGTTGCGCATCCCCGACATTGCGAGAAGTTTCCCGCCGCTGCGAAGGCCGAGATCGTCGCAGCGCCTGACGCCGCTACGAGAGCCGTCGTATCCTTCGTTTGCGGGTCGCACCAGACCGGTGCGGGAGAATCGAACATCGCTGCGAGTGTCGTCGCAGAGCCTGTCGTGGCTGGGTGAGATCGCCGCACCGCTTGCTTGCGGACCGCATCACATCGCTGCGAGCATCGCCGTAGAATCATCGCATCGAGGAGCTGCGAGATAGAGGATCACCGCTGGACCGCGCATCGTTGCCCCGGAGATCGTCGCAGCCCCTATGAGATCATCGCATCGTGCCTTTGCGAGAACAAACTTCCTACCGGACCTACGCACCGGAACCCATACAAGTGGCCTTGCTCCCCATACAGACCAAATTCGTCGCAACACGCCCGCTGCTGCAGCGGGGCTGCCGCAAACGCCTCCCCAGGGTCTCAGGAGCAACGCATCGCTTGTTTTCCACCACACCAGCTTCTGCTTTTGGAACTTTGTCGCAACTAAAAGGTACTGTGAGTAAACGTGACGCAACTGTGAACTTTTGACGCATCTGTGGATTATTCTATCGCAACTTGAAGAATTTTAATGCAACCTTAGGAACTCTTTTTGAAACCATATTCTTGAACTGTGTATGTTGGATTTTTGTCGTTTTGGTCTTGTGTAGTTTAGATTAAAATACCTTTATTTTTCTAAACTGTTGTGGAGTCAGTTTGTGGTGTTTTAACTGTGTTACTGTGAGTGTTGGTACAAATACTTTACGCATCGCCTCTGGTTAGCCTAGACTGCTCGTGCCAAGCTACCTAGAGGGTGAGCAGGGGTTATCTCAGAGGGTTATCTCCTTGCCCTGACTAGAAGCAAGGGTCCCTATTTGGACAGTGGTACCTACCTCTGCCAACTAGAGACCCCCTGTTCTAACACCTATATATATATATATATATATATATATATATATATATATATATATATATATATATATATATATATATATATATATATATATATATATAAATATATATATATTCACTGAAAAAACCATAGGTTATAGACCATATATAGTTAGGAATTAGCATTTAAAAAACCTTATTTTACTCACACAAAACCATTGAAATTCCATATATAGTTAGTTGTACTAACTATATATCGCGCACCCGCAATCCACTGCTGATCATGTCACATATTACATCATTCATGACATGGTCAGTGACATCACTGATGACATCACTGATGACATCTCAAATGACATCACTGATGACATCACTGATGACGTCATCCAGTGACTGTATAATTCTGTAAAGTTAAAATATGTCTTACATATTTAAGAATGAGTGGATGTATAAATGTCTGGATGAAGGATTTAGTAGGTGCATGACTGACTGTATGAGTGAGTGGTTAAATGTGTCTCACTGAGTGCATGGGTTAGTGACTAAACTGTCTCAATTTGTGCATCATTATGTCTGTTGTTCTATAAACTGCTGCATGTGTTGATCATTAGCTATATGATTAACTATATGCGTTATTGATTGGTTGCCTACGTATTTGTATGGGAGACTGAGAGTGTGTATGGGTGGCTGGGAGGTGTATGACTCTGTGCATAGATGTGTGAGCAGTTGATTCACTAGATGTATGGGTTCAAAAGTGCATGTGGAAACAGCTGTATGGGCGGTTGACTGTGTGCATGAGTGTATTGCTGAGTGAATGGATATCTCAGTGCTACATGTAAAAGTAAGTACATATGTAAAACACAGTACATGTGAGAGTTGACATATATAAATAACTGTGCATAAGAGCCAGTGAATGTGTGAGTGGCTGTATGGATCATTGTGAACTTGTATCAGGGATTGTATAAGAGAGTAAATATGTGTTAGTATATGTTTGAATAAGTAAGGTGTGTATAACTGTATAGTTGAGAAAATGGATGTGTGATTGATTCTTTGCATGACTGACTAGGTGTGTGTGTAACTCTATGGATGAGTGACAGTCTGTGAGTGTCTGTTTACACTTACTGTATCTAAGGTTATATTAGAGTCTGAAGAGCTTCATCGTATTATCACATGAATGATGTCATCAGTGATGTCATCAGTAATGTCAAATGAGATGTCATCAGTGATGTCATCAGTGATGTCATTTGAGATGTCATCAGTGATGTCATCAGTGATGTAATTTGAGATGTCATCAGTGATGTCATCAGTGATGTCACTGACCATGTCATGAATGATGTAATATGTGACATGATCAGCAGTGGATTGCGGGTGCGCGATATATAGTTAGTACAACTAACTATATATGGAATTTCAATGGTTTTGTGTGAGTAAAATAAGGTTTTTTAAATGCTAATTCCTAACTATATATGGTCTATAACCTATGGTTTTTTCAGTGAATTTTCAAGGTTTTGTAAATGCTAATTCCTAACTATATATGGTCTATAACCTATGGTTTTTTCAGTGAATTTCATTGGTTTTTTAAAAGCTAATATCTACAGCTGTAAAATGTATTCTTCTTTAAATCCAAAAATATATTTTATATGTTTATTAATAAATTTTTTTAAATATTTTTTTTGTTTCGCTCCCGGTCCGCTAACCGGGAAGCTTCCCGTTAGCTCAATTCAATTCCGCGATCCGGTCCGCGAACCGGTAACAAATCAACATAGTGACGGTATCGCGTTGCCGCGTAATGCGTCTTATGACGTACTGCGTTAGCGCACCCGGAAGTGCCCCGGGGCGCGGACCGAGGCGCGAAACGCAACTCCCCGGAAGCGATCCCCGGCGCGAAAGCGCGACGTATCGCGTTGCCGCGAAATGCGTCTTGTGACGTATCGCGTTAGCGCACCCGGAAGTGTCTCGGGGCGCGGACCGCGGCGCGAAGGGGAGCGACCCGGAAGCTAACCGGGGAGCGTTCCGCAGCGCGTAACATGAGCGTGAGAGGTCATGTGACTTGTTAATAAAACTTTTCATTGGTTCATTTCACTTTTAGTTTCATAATTATGGAAGGCTAGGTCATGTGACCTAAAAATAACACTTTTCATTGGTTGAGAAGTATTGTTTTTTCCAAATGATGAAAACCACTCCTTCTTTCCTCACTCTGACTTTCATTATTGTGAGAGGAAGACCTATTTTGCTTCTTGGAAGACCTATTTTGATTGTATGAAAATGGCTTCACTGATTGCTTCAGCTGGTGCACCCCCACCACCACCTCCACCTCCTCATGGGAAGAGAGGACCACCTCCCCAGGTGGTTACCAACACTGAGGAGGAAGATGAAGAGATGGATGAGGAGGGAGAACAACCACAATTCCTGGAAGAGTTGCCCCGGGTTTCAAGAAAGAAACCCAGTTTCATCTGGCAGTTTTTTTCCATCCCTCGTGGCCAAAAAAAGGTCAATGCCAGGTACGCAACATGCCTCATATGCAAGGAACAATTGTCCAGAGGGACGGACAAAAAATACAGCTATGGTAATCATACCATGCATAGGCACATGACGAGGAAACATCCCCTAAATTACAGCCGGGCGGAATTAAGGGATATGATGGACAATCCTCGACCAACTCCTGTGGCGAGACCAACAACATCGGTTTCTTTATCACCAGAGGAGGCACGGGAAACTGTGCCAAATATCCAACCAAATTTTGGGCACATGATTCACTTATGTATGCACTGTCGTGCATTAATAGCTTGTGGCAACATGAGCATCAATGCACTGAACCTGGCGTATGAACACCATGATTGCCCTAACCGCCCCCAGTAATTTTTTTTTGCTCCTGTTGAGCCCTTTTCAACGCCTGTTTTTTGTTGTTTCCCCCCCACAAAAAAAACAAAAAAAATTATAAAATCGTTCAAAAAATACAAAAAAAACAAAAAATGTTCAAAAAATAAAAAAAAAATATAAAACAACAAAAATATTTAAAAAAAAGTTCTTTTCAGAACTACCTTCCCTTTCCAAAAAAATTGCTACAATGTTTAGCACTCTGGCAAGCTCTATTTCTTTTGGTTCGCTCCCGGGTTAGCTTCCCGGTACGCGGACCGGGAGCTAACCCAAAAAAATTTTTTTTTTTTAAAAAAAGTGTAAGTATAAGGAAAGTAAACAGAGAGTGATGTTTCAAGAAAGACAGCTATAGGGAGTAAAGAAGAGATACTGTTTAATAGATCTATTTACCAAAGAACAGACAGAAGAGGGTATAATTGTGAAAAACAAAATAGATAACGAAGTGAAAGAAAAACAAGCATTGGCATAGCCAATAGGTATCGACTTTGGGACCTTCTAAGTATTTAGTTATGCAGCATAATATCCTTGGTGCAGCAACATCAACTGTTGCATGGCTAAACACGTATAAGGTCCCAAAGGCGAGACCTATTGTCTATGCCAATGCTTGTTTCTTAAGTAGAATTGCAATACGTCTGGCTCTTCCATGTGAAAAGATCTTATCTTGTGCTCTAAAGATTGCTAAAGTCTCGACAGAGAACAGGCTAGGCTGTAAGTAGGGTAAATTGCGCTTGGTGATCTGTTTGAGGGAGCGTCTGCTTTGCCTGGTGTCTTTGGAGAGCAATTTTGATTGTTATACTGGACAATATAGCCCTAATGTAAATAACATAGGGGCATATTATCAACATAGGCAATAAAAGTTTTGCAGCTTTTATCGGCAGAAATGTGTCGCTAAAGCTGCTTTTGCGGCAGAAAACTGCCGCTAAAGCCGCTTTTGCACCAGTTTTCTGCCAATAAAAAGAGCAATAATTTTATTGGCTGCATTCATAATATGCCCCTTAGTGTGCTTCAACTACACAGAGAAAGCATTATGAACAAATAGTGATACAGTGATCAGTCAAAGACACTAAGAGTAATAGAGACGGAGTGAGTGAACAAGAGTGAGGAACTATGAGAAGAAAGGGACTGAGAAAAAGAGTGGAAGGAGTTGAGTAAGTAGGTAATAGAGAAAGGAATGAGGGAAGTAGCAAAGGCAGGAAACTGAGGATTAAAGAAATGAAGCAGTGGAACTAATAGTAGTTCAATGTGATAGAAATGTAACGAAAAGAGTACAAAATATTTACCTTATAATTGTCGTTAAATTACTCATTTTTTATTTTTATACTTTCAATCTGTGAAAGAGAGAACAAACATTTGAAAAATATAAAAACATGTATTAAAAAATTACAAAAGACAAGGGCAAAGATTGAAGGACAAACAGTTTTTCAATAACTTTGACACTTACAGAAGCTACACAGTCCTAAAGATATACATTTTAAAGTAACACTATCTTGATGCAGATGAAGTGAGGCCTATCTTAAAACATGGTGCATCTTTTGCATTGCTGTTGTCTCAGAAAAGTGTCGCAAGACACTAAAATTTAAAATAATTGCTTCAGGATGCCAATAAGATGTCTACTATCCAGAGTTTTGTTTCAGGTGAGGCCTACTCAGGGTTGCAGATGAAATTTCGAGTTGTTGAAGAGAATAGAGGACATAATACATGTGAAGGTCTACCAATGAAGTGAGTCATGTCCACTGCAATCTTCAACAAAGTCCAAACCTCCTATGTTTCCCTGGACAGACCTAAACTTGATCTGCACAATGTGATTCGTAATGATAGGAAACACAGGTGATGTAATTGAAATACATGCAATTTATTTTGCTCATTTCACAATCACATCACTTGTGTTTCCTTTGCTTAGGTATCTCATTGTGCAGATGTAGTCTAGCATATGAAAGAATACGCAGAAGTGCAGCACTGCATGCAACAACTTTGACACTTACAGAAGCCTCACCTTCTCCATGCCTCCTACACAGTTCTACATATACATCATAAATGCAAACAGTACAGAATTAATTATACATGTTAAATGGTTTATTTTTGCTGTTCTCAGAATGTATCAAAATTCACTAAAAACAGTGACTTGAAGGTATTCATCATGTAACAGCGGGGAAAAAAAAACACAATCAAAATGATTGTGTTTAAAAAACCCATACAACATCAGAAATCAAAAATCAGAACTCCTTAAAGTTAACTTACTTTCCATGACGTCCAAGGATGTCCTATGAATAGCTTACACTCTTTTGTGCTGTTATTACTTTCAGCCTGCCACTTTCTGAAAGAAAATCTCCATCGTTTTTAAAAACATGTTACATACAATAAATGACTTCTTGCTCTCTACCACAAGATTCCACAAGGCCAAATCTTGTCAGAGCCATGTATAACTCTTGGATTTCTTGTTAGCCAATCCCATCATTTGGCATTTCCGCAACTTTCAGAATTAAAATGTTGAAGATCATTTTCACAATCCTGGAATAGTAATATCTTCCCCTTCTTGCTCAGTCATGTTCTACATTTCCTATGACACTGATACTGCTTAATATGAAGCAGACTTACACTACCTCTATGACTACAACAATTATTTAATTCTCTACATCACTTTTAATCACAAAGCAATGTAAAACAGTAGACAGCATTGCAGACTTACATTCCCTCTACTCCATGTTTTGATTGGCTGCTTCAATTAGCTTATAAAAAGAAACAGTTTTTCTGAACTCATTCAAAGTGCACATATATCTCCATGATGTCCAGTCCTATGATTAGAAGTTATGTCTCTGAACTACACTTATCCTCAAGGCCAAATTGTGTAGGAGCCATTAGAACTTCTTGAAATTCCACAGAGCACATCCCGAGATTATTTCCCTAAAATTTTGGTTTTAAAAACACCAGGTAAGAGTTTTTAAGGTCATACGGCAATTTTTTTTTGAAAATTAAAACAGAATCATTGCAGAATGACCAGCCATTTCTAGACTTTAAATAAGCTGTGTAATGTCCTGATGATATTGAAGGGCCGTCATGATATATAATTGCTGTAGTTACAAAAGTCCTTCCTGATATTGACAACTGCGAAGCTACAAAAATTTTTATTAAAGTTGTCAATTTTGTTCCATCAGGCCTACATCGTTGGAACATTAAAATGACGTACTGGCCATATGTTCGTATAAATAATGTGGACATCATTTCAGATTTACATTGGGTACACTCCATGTTGTGATTAGCAGCTTTTACTAGCTTATTAAAGGAGACTGATTTACTGTCTGGCAAAGTTAAATATATAAATCTTTCTGAGTCTACACTAGTAGTACTTGATATCATACAGTTCTCGCAGTCATGCTGCCATTGATAAGAAAGCCCAAACAGCTGATCTACATCTACACCTTCAGCATGTAATACATCAAGCATATACATTAAAAACTCCTGACAATCTTGCTGAATATTTTGAGAGAATTGTGTTTGGCCTGAACATCTGTCTAACAGATTTCGAATTTCAGACACACTTTCTATGTTTCTTCTATCAGTGGTACATTTCTCTAACACAGAATTTAACAAACCGCAAAATCTTTGATCAGAATTGACCACAATCTCTTCTTTTACATTTTTTAGAGAAAACAAAACATTAATTACTACATTAGCATAGCAGTTGACACCAGAACTGTTTTCAAACTGAAAACCAACAACATCTTCAACAGAATCCTTTTTGTTTCTGCTTGTAATTTTAGGTTCATTCACTTTTTGTCTTTTTGCTATAACCTCCCCAGTATTGTTCTCATTTCTTCGTTTCCGGCCTACCAGACGTTTCTCAAACAAAGGAAACTGAGGCAAATGTGGCGCATACTCTCTTCTTAACCTATTGTATTCCTTAACACAATCTAGATCTGCACAAATGTTTGTGACATCACACTCAATCAAGTACAATCCCGATAAAGTTCTAACTCGTGACAATGCCACATATGCCATACCCTCCTTGAACACAGAACTGCCAATATTCACCAATGCACTGTCTACACTTAAACCTTGCGATTTATGGATTGTCACCGCATATGCCAAGCAAACAGGAAACTGCTTACGGCGAACATATAAGTCTTTTACAAGCAAAAATCTAGCAGAACAACGAGCAATTAGCTGTACTTCCTCAATGCCATCAAATTTAATTTTTAAAAATTCAATTCCATCTCTATTTCTGTATTTCACAAAATCAACAACATTACCCATTGATCCATTTACCAGACCTCTTTCAACATGTAAATTCCTTCTTAAAATTATACGGCAGTTCAAGCACACATTCAGAGTCTTTTCAAAACCTGCAGTTTTAGATATACTCTTCTCTAATGAATCCAATTTTGTTTTCAGATTCTCAGACAAAATAATTGTTGATCCCATATGCTCTACTCTATCAATAGCTTCCAGTTTCACAATCTCTTGCTTTTCTAAATGCAACATTTTGTTGTTAAATTTGGCACATTCTGCAAGAGTTGGCATCAAACATATTCCAGATTTCTTTTCAGTAATTTTCTGAAAAATATTCTCAGGCACAACATCTTGTTCTGGATATAAATTTGACAGTAATCGTGCATGTAAAGCTTCTTTCCCATGCTCGGTCACTTTTCCAATTCTAACATCTTGTAGAATAGTCTTGTAAACTTCATCCTTCGCCTGACGCATATTTTCATGCAGTTCAGCATAATTGAAGTTTAACCATATATTGACGTTGCCAATGCTGCCTAGGCACTTCCTGGTATCTTCATGCGTGAGCATTTTGAACACAGGTTGCCCTTTCACTGGTGTCAGCTGCAAAAGATCTCCGAAAACAATGATGTGTTTGCCACCAAATAACACATCATACTCTGTTTTGAGAACTTCTTGCATCCTCAAATGCACAAAGGCAAGCATGACATTGGAAACCATGCTTACTTCGTCAATGATAAGAAGTTTCATTTTCCTCAAGATTCTTGAAACTTCAAAACAAGCATCTCCAGATAGCTTGTGATATTCTAATTTGTTGTCATGCTCCACTGGCAGCATCAGTAAACGATGTAAAGTAATCCCTTTAATATTATGTGCTGCCAGTCCAGTTGGAGCAGTGACAACACAAGACAGCGATGACTCTGTCCTTTCCTGCAAATAGCATGAAATTGCTTTAATGAGGAAACTTTTTCCAGTTCCCGCTTCTCCACTCACGTACAGTCGGACAGGCTTCAACGACGTACATGAGCACTCTTTCTTATCATGACTTAATCCATGATCAATTTGCATGGTAACTTCGTCATATATTTTCCTCTGCTCAACGTTGAGTTGCCTTTCCAACTCTTCTAAGTTAACCGCATCCTCTTGAGCATGTGCCATGGCTCTTTCCACTTCATTCATAGCAGTGGCAGCTTCATTTTGAAGCAGAACTCTGACTGTCCTGAGAACTGTCTCTGGCAATCTCGGCTGCAATCGTTGCTTCCTGCTCAATTTCCGCATTCAACATTTCTACATATTTGGGAAAAGCAGGACATTCTATGGTCTCCTTTGCGGCATTGAAAGAGTCTTCGTAACAGAGGAAATCTCCAAGCAGTTCCTCTTCTGCACGCCAAGGCTTGAAAAGTTGCAAAAGTGCTAAATAGAAAAACTCCTTTTTTTCAGGAGATTCGCCACTCAATTTTCGATGGTTTACCAAGTGGCATTTTCTTTGCTTGACCAGACATCCCTCACTTCCTATTACAGCATACACTCCTTTCTCAGTATCTTCTTTGATGTTCCTCTTGAATATGTAATTTTGCAGAACCTCATACAGACAAACATTCTCGAGGTGACTGCTTCGATTTGGATAATATGTATCCAACATGTTTGTCTTCAAAATGTCGGTACTGTTTGGCTCCTTTTCCGCCAAATACTCAATTTCCCGCACAGGTTTGAGAACTCGATTACGCGTTGCAGCAAGACCAAGACTCGCCCAAACGATACTCCTGGACTTGGCATAGAGACTTGCTGAAGACAACCGGTCAGAACATTCGTACGCTCCGATTTCTCGATGCGACAACATCTTCAGACTGAAACTGTACAACTTCTTGCTGAGGCTCTTTTCATGGGAAATGTCCTCCCACATATCCTTCAATTCTGTCTTCTCTTTTTTGGTGATGTAAGACGTCACATACCGAGCCACAGCCATACAGTTATCAGCCACAAACTGTATATCCATGTTAGCATTCCACATGGACAAAATCACCGGGTTGTAGTCGTTGATGTACTTGGACTCTTCGTTCCTCTTCAAATTGTATGTGTTTTTAGGTGATTTCTTCATCACATTATGTCGCAGCGAAGACATCAAACTGTTTACTCTTCCTTTAGAAATCACCGGTCGTGGAAAGCCGAAACGACATTTGGTGTAGAACTTGTCTTTGTTTCGGAATTTACGACGGCAGTACTTTCCACATCGATGGCTTTGGAAACGCAGAACTTTTTCTCTTAGGCTTTTCTTCTCCTTTGCGTTTGGAACAGCACACGTAGAATACTGTTGGATGAAACTCATCACTGAGTCTTCTGGATCCGTTCCAAATTTAGGTGCATCCTTGATCCACAGCAACATATGTATATGAGGAGCACCTCTTGCTTGGTACTCCTTTCTCCAGAAGAAATCCAACACCTCTCCAAGAGGTGGATTCTTCTTATTCATGATGAAAGACATCATAGCTTCAAATCTATGATTGAAGTACCTACATACATTGACTGGATCCAAAGAGCACAGTTCTCCGGGTGTCTTGAATTCGATGTTATCTACGTTAGCATTTGCCTCTCGTAGAAATTGAAGTAAGTCTTCCCAGCCATACTCGGCACAACTCAGAGTGAGGAACTATGTGGGAGTACCTAAGTTCCTCAGCATACATTTTAAATCACCATGACGACGGTACCAGTACTCATTAGTACCACGCTGACACGCCATGAGATTAATCAGGTGAGAATCCAAAATACTATCTTGGACATTCACTTTATCCATAAAATCACTTGCCGAGATGTTTTGCATGTGTATACCACTTTTCAAGATGTGGTTCACTGCATATGACAGTCCAGACAGATCGCTTTCAAACAGGAGATGAAACAAATAAGGAATGCATTGTCGAAACCTAGCATCTCCTGCATACAATCGCAAAGTCCGGTATTCAGAAGCAGGAATTTGATGAGGTCGCTCATCATATCTTCCTCCCTGACCTGTTGGAAAAAGCTGTGGGAAACACCGAGCTTCCAAACTTTCCTCCCAAACACTAATGGGACTCCCTTTGGCTTGTTTCATTTGAAACAACTCAATAGCATTCCCCATGACTTCCTTGGAATGCAAAGGATGAACACTATAATGTTCATATATTTCTTCACTAGTAGAGGGTTCTACTTTCTCAATTTGACCAGCACACAAATCGCTATCCTCTTCCTCACTTACTTCCTCTTCTGCAACATATACATTCTTATAGTATTTATTATTTTTTTTCAAATACAATGTTGCCTTTTTAACTTTCCTAACATCTACTAAATCTTGCCATATTTTCTTATTCTTTGTCGGAACCCCATTAACTAAGATAACCAGAGGTTCCTCTTCCACTTTTTCTACTCCAATTGTGTTAATGTTTTTCTTGAAATCTAGAGGCAAATAAACAACTCTTCCCTTTAATCCTCTCTGTAAATCTGATGGAGGCAATTTCCCTGTCTTTGGCTCCATTCTTACAATAGCCTGAAAGGGATGGATACTTTGAATCAAAATAGATTCATAAGCATTTAAGTCCTTCAATTCAGAAGGAATCTCAACCAATTCCAGATTATTATGAACTGCTCTAGCAGGCATCTGGTTTTGTTTTAATTTGTTACAACAATAAGTACACACACGTTGATCCAATCCCAAATCAAAACAATTTTCTACCATCAAGTATGTTGCAAAATCCTTCCATTCACTATTATTTTCCCTTTCACTTTTTGCATATAAATCCACTAACTTAGTCTGATTCTTATAATAAGTGCGTCTACAACACACACAAGTGAAATTAGGCCTCTCACTTGATTTCACGTCAAACGTCGCAATTTCCCTCTGGAAATTATCTGTACTGGAAACCTGTACACTATCTTCCACATGACCCTCTACTTCTTGCTCAATTTCAACATTCTCCTCTTTACTTCCAAAGTAACAAAACTCAATTTCTTCACATATATTCTTCACATCTATTTCAGAACCATGCAAAAGAGCAGCGCATAATTGTTTCAGCATAATTGCTGGACTCTTAGCATAATACAACATTCTAACTAATTTCCTCACTTTGTTATGATGCACTGCTAGCATCCTGAAATGATGAAAAACACTCTGGCATACTCTCCTGGAAAGACAAGCCAGTGAATGACCATGCAAACCTGTCACTTCTCTTACTCTGCAAGGATCTAATTCTTGCAACAACATCATTTTCTGCTTCAAACTTTTTTTGTTAAATGACCGTACAAAATCACAAAGCAAATTGATGGAATCCTGTCGCACACTGCAAATACTACTACACTTCCAGGTGTACACAGGACCCTTAGCACGTCTTCCTAAAACCTCATTACCTAACAACTCTTCTGCCTCTGTTGTCACAAGTTTTTCTTTTTCAACTGGACAACCATCTTTCACTTCATAAGCACGACCACTGGTGTCAACTGCATGCACCAAATCATTATCCTGGAAATAACTCTCCTCATTAAAAAATGCCTCACAGCTTGAACTATGCATCCATTCTCCAGAAAAAACTTCACAAAAATTACTACGATTAACTATTCTCTTCCATCTACTATTTCTTTTGAAATCAAAAATTGCCTTGTTTAGCTTCCTAATTCTATTGATTATCAAAATAAATAACTTACGTTTAATTTCAAATGCCTGATCAATAACTTTCTCAACTTTTTTTTTTCTCTTATAAAAAACTAGTTTCTGTTGACCTTTCTTAATATTTTTTAACAAATTGCCAATTATCCTGTTGCGGAACATTCATTTACGAATCTCCCTAATCTGTTGTTTCCTTCTACTATCATGCACAGATTTATCTCTTGCTCTAGCAGTAACATTTTTCATTGTCCTTTTCTTTCCATTTGATTTCCTTCTCGTTTTATGGACTGAAACATTTTCTGTAGTAATATTTTTTTTATTACAAATATTTCTTATGAAATATTTAGAGCTCTTACCCGGTGCTTTCTTCGTGGCTTGAGAAATCTTTTTGTTAGAGGACTGCTGCGTTTTTTTTTTCACCTGCTGTCTTTGACGTTTTGCAGCCTTTATCTGTCTTTGTATTGTAGGCATGGTGAAATCTTGAAATGATCTGCAGTTGAATCTGAGGAAAAATATAATAAAAAATGTTAATAAACATTATTATCAAACAGTAAATCAGTAATAGTGATCAAAAACATAACACACTACTTGACATTTTAATTTGAAGATTTTTTAGTCATTGGCAATTTTACAATACAGAAATACCAGAAAAGAAATGACATTTATATTTATGTTACCTATGCTATTTTATATGTGAATCTGATCTAATTTTATGAGCATATTTTAATATTTTATTGAAGACACTACACATAACCTGTTTTTGAAGGTGTCTTTATTTTTAAATTAAACGGTTTACCTTTTTACTTTTTATTGATTATAAATTTTAAAAATAAATGTTTATATTTCCAAAGGCTCAAGCAGGTCAGCTTCCCATCCTATATCATATAATTCGGACAAATCTGCATCCTCATCACGCTCTTCTTCATCCTCAGGATTTAAATCATCCAAAGGATCAACATCCACTGATGTTTCAATTACAAGTTCAATGATGAGGTCAAAATCAACTGATTGCAGATTGTCGCTCATGTTGAGGTTGTCTTTATCTTTAAAGAAAGATAACAACAATGAGATGTTGCAGAGTAAGAAACAAATCTCAGAGATTATAATAGTAAGATTGTTTAACAAGATTAACATTTTGCAGCTATTATTTAGCCATGTCCAGCAATGCTGAGCAGGTGAAGCCTATGTCTAATTTTTCACTGAACAGGACTCATCTCTTCTTAACCTTGGATAAGCCTCACCGACTCTGTGTCCCCTGCACATACTTAAATGTTAAAGGGCAGATTTATATTAAATGGCACATCCCCAGGCATGCACCAGTTAATGTGCACCACTGCTTTACCACCCATGGTGTGCCGCATTTACAATCAGATAGGAGAAAGCTGCGTCAAAACCCTGCGCCTGCTTGAAGCTGGCATAGGTCTTGACGCAGCATTGTGGAGATGGGGCACCCCTGAGCCTTGCTGGAGCTGCATCGCACTTGCGATACAACTCCAGCAATGCGCCACCTTTACGGCACAGATGCGTCACGCATCTGTGCCGTTTTTGCCCCATGCTGCGCCGCATTGTAAATGCAGCACAACATGGGTGGCGGAACAGTGGCGCAGGATGACTGTCACATCCCTGGTGATGCGCCAGTCATCATAAATCTATCCCTAAGCTTCTTATCTTGTTACAGATGAACTGCCATATGTATCATCAAAATATTTTACATTTTCTAAATAGCGAATTTTAAGGAATAAATAGCGATTCTTTACCATTCCTAATTTGCGATGAGCAAATTGCTAATTGCAAGTTACCCATTCATTTCCATGGCCTAGGAGGCTCATATGAATGAAGGTTTAATTTGCGATTAGCAATTTGCTCATCACAAATTAGGAATTTTTCCAAGGGTGCAGGGGTGTCTCAAGAACACCCTGCTGCACCCCTGAAAAACAAATTTGGGGGCATATGGCACACATACATGCCCTAAGGGCATGTGTTGGCGTCATATGGCACCTTTTGTTTTTTTGAAAAAAAGCTTTTTGAAAAGAATTCACAAATTACCACCAATTTACCACAATAGTTTCCAAATCCTTAATGTCATTTTTTACATAGTTTTTGTTTGATACATTGCATTTAAGTAGTCACAAAATTTGCAAATGCTTCAGTGCAATCGCAAAATAAGGAATAGCAAATTTTGCTACTCCTTATTTTGCATCAAACTTGTTTGATACATACCATTTGTCTAATTAACATTCGCAAAGGCCGAAATTCATAGAATTTTGATCTTTGCAAATGCTAATTAGCTTGATACATATGGCCCCAAGTGAGGCCTGTCTTGCGACATGGTGCATCTTGTGCATCACTGCTGCTTGGGTTTTATGTGGTACGTTTTTTTTACACCATGACATATCTGCCTAAATGCATCAATTTGTAATGTTGTCGCCTCATAGCAAATCTTTTGCACCACCGCTGCATCATAAAAGTGACGCACAGTGGCACAAAAAAGGCATACACCTATCATAAATCTGTCCCTAGCATTTTAAATGATTAATCCAGGATGACAATAAAGTGTGTCCTATCCAGAGGTTTGTTTAAGGTGAGGCCTACTCAGGATTGCAGATTAAAGTTACGCTTGATGAAGAATACAGAGGAGATAATACATATAAAGGACTACCAATGAAGTAAGTAATGTGCACTTTATTGCGCCAGTCATCATAAATGTATCCCTAAGCTTCTTATCTTGTTACAGATGAACCACCATATGTACCATCAAACTATTTTGCATTTCCTAAATAGCAAATTTTAAGGAATAAATAGCAATTCTTTACTATTCCTAATTTGCAATGAGCAAATTGCTAATTGCAAATTACCCATTCATTTCCATGGGCTAGGAGGCTCATAGGAATGAAGGTTGCAATTTGTGATTAGCAATTAGCTCATCACAAAATAGGATTTTTTTCAAGCGTGCAGGGGTATCTCAAGAACACCCTGCTGCACCCCTGAAAAAGAAATTTGGGAGCATATGGCACACCTACATGCCCTAAGGGCATGTATGGGCGTCATATGGGACCTTTTTTTTTTTGAAAAAAATGCTTTTTGAAAAGAATTCGCAAATTACCACAAACTAGAAGTTGGTGGTAGTTTCCAAATCCTTAATATCATTTTTTACATATTTTTTTTTTGATACATTGCATTTAAGGAATCGCAAATTTTGAATTATTGACATTTTAAGTCATTTCCACATGTACAGTGTTTTCAAAATATAATTTGAAAATCGTTTTTGGGGAAAAGTAATGGTTTGCAAATTTATGACAAGGACATAATGGTGTATGCTTCTCTATAAGGCATTTCAGTGTCTCTGATGTCATTTTTCCCATATTACATTATAAGACCTTTCCCCATGAAGCACATTCCTTGTAAATATGCTCCCACCTGTGCATTGCAAATTTAGATTTTGACTGTTTCAGTCACATAGCCATGTTGAAAGTGACCCAAAAAAATTGCAAACGTTTTAAAATAACACATTCATGTGTCTTAAGGACATTTTAAGTCATTTCCCCATGGACAATGTTTTCTAAGTGGCGCAAAAGAGGTATACACCTATCATAAATCTGTCCCTAGCATTTTAAATGATTAATACAGGATAACAATAAGATGTAGCCTATCCAGAGGTTTGTTTAAAGTGAGGCCTACTCAGGATTGCAGATTAAATTTACGCTTGATGAAGAATACAGAGGAGATAATACATGTAAAGCTCTACCAATGAAGTAAGTGATGTCTACTTCATTGCGCCAGTCACCATAAATGAATCCATAAGCTTCTTATCTTGTTAGACATCAACCGCCATATGTATCATATAACTATTTTGCATTTCCAAAAAAGCTAATTTTAAGGAATAATTAGCGATTCTTTACCATTCCTAATTTGCGATGAGAAAATTGCTAATTGCTATTTTACCCATTCATTTCCATGGGCTAGGAGGCTCATATAAATGAAGGTGCAATTTGCGATTAACAATTTGCTCATCACAAATTAGGAATTTATTCCAAAGGTGCAGGGGTGTCTCAAGAACACCCTGCTGCAACCCTAAAAAAGAAATTTGGGGGCATATGGCGCACATAAATTTTAACAACATTCCTTTACCTCAACAACGATTTTCAAATCATAACTTCAAAACACTACACATGGGAAAATTACTTAAATTGTCCTTAAGACACATAAAAGCGTTTTTTGATTGGCTTTCCTGCATGGTAGGGTCACTTTTAACATGGCTATGTAACACAAACATTCAAAATCAAAATTTTCCATGCACATGTGGGAGCATATTTACAAGCAATTTGCGCCACAGAGAAATGTCTTACACTAAAATGAGAAAAATAACATCAGGGACAGTCAATTGCCTTATAAAGAACCATACACCATTATGTCCTTGTCATGAATTTAAAAACAATTCCTTTTCCCCAAAAACGATTTTCAAATCATAATTTCAAAACACTGCACATGAGAAAATGACTTAAAATGTCATTAAAACACATGAAAGCGTTTTTTGATTGCCTTTCGAGCATGGTTGGGTCACTTTTAACATGGCTATGTAACACAAACATTCAAAATCTAAATTTTCCATGCACATGTGAGAGCATATTTACAAGCAATTTGCGCCACAGAGAAAGGTCTTACACTAAAATGAGAAAAATAACATCAGGGACAGTCAATTGCCTTATAAAGAAGCATACACCATTATGTCCTTGTCATGAATTTAAAAACAATTCCTTTTCCCCAAAAACGATTTTCAAATCATAATTTCTAAACACTGCACATGGGAAAATGACTTAAAATGTCATTAAAACACATGAAAGCATTTTTTGATTGGCTTTCCAGCATGGTTGGGTCACTTTTAACATGGCTATGTAACACAAACATTCAAAATCAAAATTTTCCATACACATGTGAGAGCATATTTACAAGCAATTTGCGCCACATAAATCATAATTTTCTCCTTAAAGCACACTATTCTCTATCTAAATTAAAGAAATATTTTCTCACCTTAGCAAATACTTTGAGTTTGAAAACAGTCTAAGAAACACACCAATTTGTCTTCAGCAGAGCAAAAGGTATGCACTCCAGAGTCTGCAGCTATCAAAAGCACAGAAATGCTGTAATTCTTCACACATATTTCTCATGTCACCCAATCAAAACTCTTCCCTCACTTTTTTTCAAATGAAAACCCTTCCCCCTCTGCCCTTTCTGCCTATTTTCCATAGCAACCACCTCTTGGAAAAACTCTGGTGTTTGCAAGTTCACACAACAATGTTGCAATTGAACTCTGAACTCTCAGTGCACCTGCATATCCAGTGCATTCTTTCATTTAATGATTTTTTATTGACCACTCAAAATACATCTTTCAAAGAACACATCTGTGCACCCTAACTTTCTGTTTTCATCAATCAAAATCCACCAATCACTGTTACTGCTTCATGAACACAGAAACTCCACAGTTTTTTTTTCATTTTACACTCTCATTTTTTCAACTGCCATTTCATTGCCACACTTCATCTGACTGCAGGAGAACCTTCTCTCACCATGTTTTCTGTCTGGATTGTTGGTCATAGTTATATTCACTGGGCTCAAAGGTACGTTGAAAGCAGGAATTTACCTAACCTCAATTTACAAGATGTGGAAATTAAGTGGTTTGGCCACAGAGGATTAAAATGTCACCAATTGATACCATTGGTGAAAACCTTTATGCATTTGCCAAAACCTGACCTGTTAATTGTGCACTGTGGAGGTAATGACTTGGGCACTTTGACTGGTGTAGGTCTGGAAATGCTTTTAAAGGACACCTTTGAGCAATTAATGGCACTTTTTCCTCAGACTGCCTTGGTATATTCAAATATATGCCAAAGACAGAAATGGAGGTGGTCAAACCAATTTTGTCCACAAATTGAGAAGTCGAGGAAGCATGTAAACAAATCTGTTTCAGCTTACATGAGAGACCATGGAATGGGCTCCCTGTACAACAATAACTTGCGTTACTACATGCAAGATATCTACAGAGGAGATGGAGTTCACTTCTCAGATGAGGGCAACAGAGTTTTCACTCTGAATTTAAGAATGTGCATTGGTACCTACTTATAAGTACCTAAATGTACCATAAACCCAAAAGCTCTTCTCAGAGCTACCCTACATCTAATCACTCACAATTATTATTTTACTCTAACTTTTTTCACTAATTTTCAACAAAGTACGCTCCCTGGGGCGCTACCCGGTACGCGTACCGGGAGCTAACCTCGCGAATTTTTTTTAAAAAAATGTTTTTTTTTCGCACATATAAACCTCCTCAGCCACCCTCAGAAAACCTAGGGGGTCAAGATAACTCTACCGTGCCCCCTTCTACCCATTCCGAACATTATTTGCCCTCCATCTTGTATCTTAATTCGACCGAAACACAAAATGGTGGACTCCCGGAACGCTTAAGGTCCGCGAACCGAGGCGCTCAACGGTTCGCGTACCGGGTCGCTCCCTGGGAAGATAAAGGAAATAAAAAATAATCAAAAAATCCAACAATCAATTAACATACAGCATTTGAAAAGACTATCATTCATTTTTCATTGTAGTACGCTCCCCAGAACGCTTCCCGGTTCGCGGACCGGGCGCTAACCACGAAAAAAAACAAAAAAAAAAGTTATTTTTTTTTGCCCCGCGGGGCCCTTTTAAAACCTCCACATTAAACCTAGGGGGTCAGCGAGGATCTACTATGCCCCCTTATAGTTATTTCCCCCTTTGTTTTGGCCTCCTCTTGTCTCTCGATCCTACCGAGAGACAAGATGGCGGCCGCTCCGGACTGTTTAGAATGTTGACAGACACCGGAGAGCCAATCAGCTTCGCTACGCGAAGTTCCGGTACGCTTAAGGTCCGCGAACCGGGGCGCTGCCCGGTCCGCGCTTACAGATATATATCTTTTTTTGAACGTTAATTTCTCAAAATCCACTGCAGCACATATATTGAGACCTACAAAAGGCACATCGGGCTACCAGTCCCTACAATTTAGCCAAGTTTCGTGCAAATCCATTCAGCCGTTCGGGCTAAAAGTGAGGCTAACCGCCCTATGGAAAACTCAATGTTAAAAACACGTTTTGGGACCCCCCTTTTTTCTCGGCCCCCCCTGGACGAACCCCCCCCAAATTTTCAGGGGCTCCTCAGAAACAAAATGTTCCATTTTCCAGAAAATTTCAGCCAATTCCGTCCACAAACGCCAAAGTTATTAGACATAGAATTTTCAAAAATCCCATAGGGAAAAAATCCTAACTATATATACCTACTGGCGACCGCCAGTAGGTAATATATATATATATATATATATATATATATTCACTGAAAAAACCATAGGTTATAGACCATATATAGTTAGGAATTAGCATTTACAAAACCTTGAAAATTCACTGAAAAAACCATAGGTTATACACCATATATAGTTAGGAATTAGCATTTAAAAAACCTTATTTTACTCACACAAAACCAATGAAATTCCATATATAGTTAGTTATACTAACTATATATCGCGCACCCGCAATCCACTGCTGATCATGTCACATATTACATCATTCATGACATGGTCAGTGACATCACTGATGACATCTCAAATGACATCACTGATGACATCTCAAATGACATCACTGATGACATCACTGATGACAACATCCAGTGACTGTATTTTTCTGTAAAGTTAAAATATGTCTTACATATTTAAGAATGAGTGGATGTAGAAGTGTCTGGATGAAGGATTTAGTAGGTGCATGACTGACTGTATGAGTGAGTGGTTAAATGTGTCTCACTGAGTGCATGGGTTAGTGACTAAACTGTCTTAATTTGTGCATCATTATGTCTGTTGTTCTGTAAACTGCTGCATGTGTTGATCAGTAGCTATATGAGTAACTATATGGGTTATTGATTGGTTGCCCAAGCATTTGTATGGGAGACTGAGTGTGTGTGTGGGTGGCTGGGAGGTGTATGACTCTGTGCATAGATGTATGGGTTCAAAAGTGCATGTGGAAACAGCTGTATGGGCGGTTGACTGTGTGCATGACTGTATTGGTGAGTGAATAGATATCTCAGTGCTACATGTCAAAGTAAGTACATATGTAAAATACAGTACATGTGAGAGTTGACATATATAAATAACTGTGCATAAGAGCCAGTGAATGTGTGAGTGGCTGTATGGATCATTGTGCACTTGTATCCAGGATTGTATAAGTGAGTAAATATGTTTTAGTATATGTTTGAATAAGTAAGGTGTGTATAACTGTATAGTTGTGAAAATGGAGGTGTGATTGATTCTTTGCATGACTGACTAGGTGTGTAAGTAACTCCATGGATGAGTGACAGTCTGTGAGTGTCTGTTTACACTGAGTGTATCTAAGGTTATATTAGAGTCTGAAGAGGTTCATCGTATTATCACATGAATGATGTCATCAGTGATGTGATCAGTAATGTCAAATGAGATGTCATCAGTGATGTCATCAGTGATGTCATTTGAGATGTCATCAGTGATGTCATCAGTGATGTCATTTGAGATGTCATCAGTGATGTCATCAGTGATGTCACTGACCATGTCATGAATGATGTAATATGTGACATGATCAGCAGTGGATTGCGGGTGCGCGATATATAGTTAGTACAACTAACTATATATGGAATTTCATTCGTTTTGTGTGAGTAAAATAAGGTTTTTTAAATGCTAATTCCTAACTATATATGGTGTATAACCTATGGTTTTTTCAGTGAATTTTCAAGGTTTTGTAAATGCTAATTCCTAACTATATATGGTCTATAACCTATGGTTTTTTCAGTGAATTTCATTGGTTTTTTAAAAGCTAATATCTATAGCTGTAAAATGTATTCTTCTTTAAATCCAAAAATATATTTTATATGTTTATTAATAATTTTTTTAAAATATTTTTTTTGTTTCGCTCCCGGTCCGCGAACCGGAAAGCTTTCCGTTAGCTCAAATTGATGCCGCGACCCGGTCCGCGAACCGGTAAGAAATCAACATAGTGACGGTATCGCGTTGCCGCGTAATGCATCTTATGACGTACTGTGTTAGCGCACCCGGAAGTGCCCCGGGGCGCGGACCGAGGCGCGAAACGCAGCTCCCCGGAAGCGATCCGCGGCGCGTCGCGAAAGCGTGACGTATCGCGTTGCCGCGTAATGCGTCTTGTGACGTACCGCGTTAGCGCACCCGGAAGTGCCCCGGGGCGCGGACCGAGGCGCGAAGCGCAGCGACCCGGAAGCTAACCGGGGCGCGTTCCGCAGCGCGTAACATGAGCGTGAGAGGTCATGTGACTTGTTAATAAAACTTTTCATTGGTTCATTTCACTTTTGGTTTCATAATGATGTAAGGCTAGGTCAGGTGACCTAAAAATAACACTTTTCATTGGTTGAGAAGTATTGTTTTTCCCAAATGATGAAAACCCCTCCTTCTTTCCTCACTCTGACTTTCATCATTGTGAGAGGAAGACCTTTATTACTATATCAGAAATGGCTTCAGTAGTTGCTTCAGCTGGTGCACCCCCACCACCACATCCACCTCCTCATGGGAAGAGAGGACCACCTCCCCAGGTCATGACCAACACTGAGGAGGAAGAGGAAGAAATGGAGGAAGAGGAGGGAGAAGAACCACAGTTCTTAGAAGAGGTGCCCCGGGTTTCCCATAAGAAAGCCAGTTTCATCTGGCAGTTTTATTCGATCCCTCCTGGCCAAAAAAAAGTGAATGCGAGGTATGTCACCTGCCTCATCTGCAAAGAAAAATTATCCAGAGGGACGGATAAGAAATATAGTTATGGGAACCATACTATGCACAGGCACATGACCAGGAAGGATCCACTCAATTATAGCCGGGCGGAAATACGGGATTTGCAGGAAAATCCAACATCAACTCCTGTGGCCAGATCAAGAATATCAATTTCATTGACACCAGCAGAGGCACGGGAAACTGTGCCAAACATACAAGAACATTTTGGCCACATGATACACACTTGTATGCACTGTCGTGCGTTGTTAGCATGTGGCAATATGAGCATAAATGCTATCAACCTGGCTTATGAACATCATAATTGCCCTAACCGCCCCCAGTAATTTTTTTTTTGCTCCTGTTGAGCCCTTTTCAATGCCTGTTTTTTGTTGTTTCCCCCCCCCAAAAAAACCCCAAAAAAATATAAAATCGTTCAAAAAATACAAAAAAAACAAAAAATGTTCAAAAAATAAAAAAAAAATATAAAACAACAAAAATATAAAAAAAAAAGTTCTTTTCAGAACTACCTTCCCTTTCAAAAAAAATTGCTAGAATGTTTAGCACTCTGTCAAGCTCTATTTCTTTTGGTTCGCTTCCCGGTTAACTTCCCGGTACGCGGACCGGGAGCTAACCCCAAAAATTTTTTTTTTTTAAAAAGAGTAAGTATAAGGAAAGTAAACAGAGAGTGATGTTAAAAGAAAGACAGCTATAGGGAGTAAAGAAGAGATACTGTTTAATAGATCTATTTACCGAAGAAAAGACGGAAGAGGGTATAATTGTGAAAAACATAATAGATAACGAAGTGAAAGAAAAAAAAAGAGAGTATAACATTGACAAAGAAGAGTTTCTTGGAGAATGTGAGTGAATGTTCAAAATAAGATTAAAACATGAGGAATAACAGAGAGAAAAAATAGAAAACAGAAAACAAAAAATAACAGAAAAAGATTAATTGAAACAGCAAAGAAATGTAAGTAACATAGAGCCATATCATCAACATAGGCAATAAAGGTTTTGCAGCTTTTATTGGCAGAAATGTGTCGCTAAAGCTGCTTTTGCGGCAGAAAACTGCCGCTAAAACCACTTTTGCACCAGTTTTCTGCCAATAAAAAGAGCAATAATTTTATTGGCTGTGTTCATAATATGCCCCTTAGTGTGCTTCAACTACACAGAGAAAGCATTATGAACAAATAGTGATACAGTGATCAGTCAAAGACACTAAGAGTAATAGAGACGGAGTGAGTGAACAAGAGTGAGGAACTATGAGAAGAGAGGGACTGACAAAAAGAGTGGAAGGAGTTGAGTAAGTAGGTAATAGAGAAAGGAATGAGGGAAGTAGCAAAGGCAGGAAACTGAGGGTTAAAGAAATGAAGCAGTGGAACTAATAGTAGTTAAATGTGATAGAAATGTAACGAAAAGAGTACAAAACATTTACCTTATAATTGTCGTTAAATTACTCACTTTTTGTTTTTATACTTTCAATCTGTGAAAGAGAGAACAAACATTTGAAAAATATTAAAACATGTATTTAAAAATTACAAAAGACAAGGGAAAAGATTGAAGGAAAAACAGTTTTTCAACAACTTTGACACTTACAGAAGCTTCTGCTTCTCCAGGCCCCCTACACAGTCCTAAAGATATACATTTTAAACTAACAGTATCTTGAGGCAGATGAAGTGAGGCCTATCTTAAAACATGGTGCATCTTTTGCATTGCTGTTGTCTCAGAAAAGTGTCGCAAGACACTAAAATTTTAAATAATTGCTTCAGGATGCCAATAAGATGTCTCCTATCCAGAGGTTTGTTTGAGGTGAGGCCTACTCAGGGTTGCAGATGAAATTTCGAGTTGTTGAAGAGAATAGAGGACATAATATATGTGAAGGTCTACCAATGAAGTGAGTCATGTCCACTGCACTCTTGAACAAAGTCCAAACCTCCTATGTTTCCCTGGACAGACCTAAACTTGATCTGCACAATGTGATTCGTAATGATAGGAAACACAGGTGATGTAAATGAAATACGTGCAATTTATTTTGCTCATTTCACAATCACATCACTTGTGTTTCCTTTGCTTAGGTATCTCATTGTGCAGATGTAGTCTAGCATATGAAAGAATACGCAGAAGTGCAGCACTGCATGCAACAACTTTGACACTTACAGAAGCCTCACCTTCTCCATGCCTCTTACACAGTTCTACATATACATCATAAATGCAAACAGTACAGAATTAATTATACATGTTAAATGGTTTATTTTTGCTGTTCTCAGAATGTATCAAAATTCACTAAAAACAGTGACTTGAAGGTATTCATCATATAACAGCGGGGAAAAAAACCACAATCAAAATGATTGTGTTTAAAAAACCCATACAACATAACAAATCAGAATTCAGAACTCCTTAAAGTTAACTTACTTTCCATGACGTCAAAGGATGTCCTATGAACAGCTTACACTCTTTTGTGCTGTTATTACTTTCAGCCCGCCACTTTCTGAAAGAAAATCTCCATCGTTTTTAAAAACATGTTACATGCAATAAATGACTTCTTGCTCTCTACCACAAGTTTCCACAAGGCCAAATCTTGTCAGAGCCATTTATAACTCTTGGATTTCTTGTAAGCCAATCCCGTCATTTGGCATTTCTGCAACTTTCAGAATTAAAATGTTGAAGATCATTTTCACAATCCAGGAATAGTAATATCTTCCCCTTCTTGCTCAGTCATGTTCTACATTTCCTATGACACTGATACTGCTTACTATGAAGCAGACTTACACTAACTCTATGACTACTACAATTATTTAATTCTCTACATCACTTTCAATCACAAAGCAATGTAAAACATTAGACAGCATTGCAGACTTACATTCCCTCTACTCTATGTTTTGATTGGCTGCTTCAATTAGCTTATAAAAAGAAATAGTTTTTCTGAACTCATTCAAAGTGCACTTATTTCTCCATGACGTCCAGTCTTATGGTTAGAAGTTATGTCTCTGAACTACAATTATCCTCAAGGCCAAATTGTGTAGGAGCCATTAGAACTTCTTGAAATTCCACAGAGCACATCCCGAGATTATTTCCCTAAAATTTTGGTTTTAAAAACACCAGGTAAGAGTTTTTAAGGTCATACGGCAATTTTTTTTTGAAAATTAAAACAGAATCGTTGCAGAATGACCAGCCATTTCTAGACTTTAAATAAGCTGTGTAATGTCCTGATGTTATTGAAGGGCCGTCATGATATACAATTGCTGCAGTTACAAAAGTCCTTCCTGATATTGACAACTGCGAAGCTACAACATTTTTAATTAAAGTTGTCAATTTTGTTCCATCAGGCCTACATCGTTGGAACATTAAAATGACATACTGGCCATATGTTCGTATAAATAATGTGGACATCATTTCAGATTTACATTGGCTACACTCCATGTTGTGATCAGCTGCTTTTACTAGCTTATTAAAGGAGACTGATTTACTGTCTGGCAAAGTTAAATATATAAATCTTTCTGAGTCTACACTAGTAGTACTTGATACCATACAGTTCTCGCAGTCATGCTGCCATTGATAAGAAAGCCCAAACAGCTGATCTACATCTACACCTTCAGCATGCAATACATCAAGCATATACATTAAAAACTCCTGACAATCTTGCTGAATATTTTGAGAGAATTGTGTTTGGCCTGAACATCTGTCTAACAGATTTCGAATTTCAGACACACTTTCTATGTTTGTTCTATCAGTGCTACATTTCTCTAACACAGAATTTAACAAACTGCAAAATCTTTGATCAGAATTGACCACAATCTCTTCTTTTACATTTTCTAGAGAAAACAAAACATTAACCACTACATTAGCATAGCAGTTGACACCAGAACTGTTTTCAAATTGAAAACCAACAACATCTTCAACAGAATCCTTTTTGTTTCTGCTTGTAATTTTAGGTTCATCGACTTTTCGTCTTTTTGCTACAACCTCCCCAGTATTGGTCACATTTCTTCGTTTCCGGCCTACCACACGTTTCTCAAACAAAGGATACTGAGGCAAATGTGGCGCATACTCTCTTCTTAACCTATTGTATTCCTTAACACAATCTAGATCCGCACAAATGTTTGTTTCATCACACTCAATCAAGTACAATCCCGATAAAGTTCTAACTCGTGACAATGCCACATATGCCATACCCTCCTTGAACACAGAACTGCCAATATTCACCAATGCACAGTCTACACTTAAACCTTGCTATTTATGGATTGTCACCGCATATGCCAAGCAAACAGGAAACTGCTTACGGCGAACATATAAGTCTTTTACAAGCAAAAATCTAGCAGAGCAACGACCAATTAGCTGTACTTCCTCAATGCCATCAAATTTAATTTTTAAACATTCAATTCCATCTCTATTTCTGTATTTTACAATATCAACAACATTACCCATTGATCCATTTACCAGACCTCTTTCAACATGTAAATTCCTTCTTAAAATTATACGGCAGTTCAAGCACACATTCAGAGTCTTTTCAAAACCTGCAGTTTTAGATATACTCTTCTCTAATGAATCCAATTTAGTTTTCAGATTCTCAGACAAAATAATTGTTGATCCCATATGCTCTACTCTGTCAATAGCTTCCAGTTTCACAATCTCTTGCTTTTCTAAATGCAACATTTTGTTGTTGAATTTGGCACATTCTGCAAGAGTTGGCATCAAACATATTCCAGATTTCTTATCAGTAATTTTCTGAAAAATATTCTCAGGCACAACATCTTGTTCTGGATATAAATTTGACAGTAATCGTGCATGTAAAGCTTCTTTCCCATGCTCGGTCACTTTTCCAATTCTAACATCTTGTAGAATAGTCTTGTAAACTTCATCCTTCGCCTGACGCATATTTTCATGCAGTTCAGCATAATTGAAGTTTAACCATATATTGACGTTGCCAATGCTGCCTAGGCACTTCCTGGTATCTTCATGCGTGAGCATTTTGAACACAGGTTGCCCTTTCACTGGTGTCAGCTGCAAAAGATCTCCGAAAACAATGATGTGTTTGCCACCAAATAACACATCATACTCTGTTTTGAGAACTTCTTGCATTCTCAAATGCACAAAGGCAAGCATGACATTGGAAACCATGCTTACTTCGTCAATGATAAGAAGTTTCATTTTCCTCAAGATTCTTGAAACTTCAAAACAAGCATCTCCAGATAGCTTGTGATATTGTAATTTGTTGTCATGCTCCACTGGCAGCATCAGTAAACGATGTAAAGTAATCCCTTTAATGTTATGTGCTGCCAGTCCAGTTGGAGCGGTGACAACACAAGACAGCGATGACTCTGTCCTTTCCTGCAAATAGCATGAAATTGCTTTAATGAGGAAGCTTTTTCCAGTTCCCGCTTCTCCACTCACGTACAGTCGGACAGGCTTCAACGACGTACATGAGCACTCTTTCTTGTCATGACTTAATCCATGATCAATTTGCATGGTAACTTCGTCATATATTTTCCTCTGCTCAACGTTGAGTTGTCTTTCCAACTCTTCTAAGTTAACCGCATCCTCCTGAGCATGTGCCATGGCTCTTTCCACTTCATTCATGGCAGTGGCAGCTTCATTTTCGATAACAGGTCCTCCTAGTGGATCCTGACTCAATGAAGCAGAACTCTGACTGTCCTGAGAACTGTCTCTGGCAATCTCGGCTGCAATCGTTGCTTCCTGCTCAATTTCCGCATTCAACATTTCTACATATTTGGGAAAAGCAGGACATTCTATGGTCTCCTTGGCGGCATTGAAAGAGTCTTCGTAACAGAGGAAATCTCCAAGCAGTTCCTCTTCTGCACGCCAAGGCTTGAAAAGTTGCAAAAGTGCTAAATAGAAAAACTCCTTTTTTTCAGGAGATTCGCCACTCAATTTTCGATGGTTTACCAAGTGGCATTTTCTTTGCTTGACCAGACATCCCTCACTTCCTATTACAGCATACACTCCTTTCTCAGTATCTTCTTTGATGTTCCTCTTGAATATGTAATTTTGAAGAACCTCATACAGACAAACATTGTCGAGGTGACTGCTTCTATTTGGATAATATGTATCCAACATGTTGGTCTTCAAAATGTCGGTACTGTTTGGCTCCTTTTCCGCCAAATACTCAATTTCCCGCACAGGTTTCAGAACTCGATTACGCGTTGCAGCAAGACCAAGACTCGCCCAAACGATACTCCTGGACTTGGCATAGAGACTTGCTGAAGACAACCGGTCAGAGCATTCGTAAGCTCCAATTTCTCGATGCGACAACATCTTCAGACTGAAACTGTACAACTTCTTGCTGAGGCTCTTTTCATGGGAAATGTCCTCCCACATATCCTTCAATTCTGTCTTCTCTTTTTTGGTGATGTAAGACGTCACATACCGAGCCACAGCCATACAGTTATCAGCCACAAACTGTATATCCATGTTAGCATTCCACATGGACAAAATCACCGGGTTGTAGTCGTTGATGTACTTGGACTCTTCGTTCCTCTTCAAATTGTATGTGTTTTTAGGTGATTTCTTCATGACATTATGTCGCAGCGAAGACATCAAACTGTTTACTCTTCCTTTAGAAATCACCGGTCGTGGAAAGCCGAAACGACATTTGGTGTAGAACTTGTCCTTGTTTTGGAATTTACGACGGCAGTACTTTCCACATCGATGGCTTTGGAAACGCAGAACTTTTTCTCTTAGGCTTTTCTTCTCCTTTGCGTTTGGAACAGCACACGTAGAATACTGTTGGATGAAACTCATCACTGAGTCTTCTGGATCCGTTCCAAATTTAGGTGCATCCTTGATCCACAGCAACATATGTATATGAGGAGCACCTCTTGCTTGGTACTCCTTTCTCCAGAAGAAATCCAACACCTCTCCAAGAGGTGGATTCTTCTTATTCATGATGAAAGACATCATAGCTTCAAATCTATGATTGAAATACCTACATACATTGACTGGATCCAAAGAGCACAGTTCTCCGGGTGTCTTGAATTCGATGTTATCTACGTTAGCATTTGCCTCTCGTAGAAATTCAAGTAAGTCTTCCCAGCCATACTCGGCACAGCTCAGAGTGAGGAACCATGTGGGAGTACCTAAGTTCCTCAGCATACATTTTAAATCACCATGACGACGGTACCAGTACTCATTAGTACCACGCTGACACGCCATGAGATTAATCAGGTGAGAATCCAAAATACTGTCTTGGACATTGACTTTATCCATAAAGTCACTTGCCGAGATGTTTTGCATGTGTATACCACTTTTCAAGATGTGGTTCACTGCATATGACAGTCCAGACAGATCGCTTTCAAACAGGAGATGAAACAAATAAGGAATGCATTGTCGAAACCTAGCATCTCCTGCATACAATCGCAAAGTCCGGTATTCAGAAGCAGGAATTTGATGAGGTCGCTCATCATATCTTCCTCCCTGACCCGTTGGAAAAAGCTGTGGGAAACACCGAGCTTCCAAACTTTCCTCCCAAACACTAATGGGACTCCCTTTGGCTTGTTTCATTTGAAACAACTCAATAGCATTCCCCATGACTTCCTTGGAATGCAAAGGATGAACACTATAATGTTCATATATTTCTTCACTAGTAGAGGGTTCTACTTTCTCAATTTGACCAGCACACAAATCGCTATCCTCTTCCTCACTTACTTCCTCTTCTGCAACATATACATTCTTATAGTATTTATTATTTTTTTTCAAATACAATGTTGCCTTTTTAACTTTCCTAACATCTACTAAATCTTGCCATATTTTCTTATTCTTTGTCGGAACCCCATTAACTAAGATAACCAGAGGTTCCTCTTCCACTTTTTCTACTCCAATTGTGTTAATGTTTTTCTTCAAATCTAGAGGCAAATAAACAACTCTTCCCTTTAATCCTCTCTGTAAATCTGATGGAGGCAATTTCCCTGTCTTTGGCTCCATTCTTACAATAGCCTGAAAGGGATGGATACTTTGAATCAAAATAGATTCATAAGTATTTAAATCCTTCAATTCAGAAGGAATCTCAACCAATTCCAGATTATTATGAACTGCTCTAGCAGGCATCTGGTTTTGATTTAATTTGCAACAACAATAAGTACACACACGTTGATCCAATCCCAAATCAAAACAATTTTCTACCATCAAGTATGTTGCAAAATCCTTCCATTCACTATTATTTTCCCTTTCACTTTTTGCATATAAATCCACTAACTTAGTCTGATTCTTATAATAAGTGCGTCGACAACACACACAAGTGAAATTTGGCCTCTCACTTGATTTGACCTGAAATGTGACAATTTCCCTCTGGAAATTATCTGTACTGGAAACCTGTACACTATCTTCCACATTACCCGCTTCTTCTTGGTCAATTTCAACATTCTCCTCTTTACTTCCAAAGTAACAAAACTCAATTTCTTCACATATATTCTTCACATCTATTTCAGAACCATGCAAAAGAGCAGCGCATAATTGTTTAAGCATAATTGCTGGACTCTTAGCATAATACAACATTCTAACTAATTTCCTCACTTTATTATGATGCACTGCTAGCATCCTGAAATGATGAAAAACACTCTGGCATACTCTCCTGGAAAGACAAGCCAGTGAATGACCATGCAAACCTGTCACTTCTCTCACTCTGCAAGGATCTAATTCTTGCAACAACCTTATTTTCTGCTTCAAACTTTTCTTATTAAATGACCGTACAAAATCACAAAGCAAATTGATGGAATCCTGTCGCACACTACAAATACTACTACACTTCCAGGTGTACACAGGACCCTTAGCACGTCTTCCTAAAACCTCATTACCTAACACCTCTTCTGTCTCTGTTGTCACAAGTTTTTCTTTTTCAACTGGACAACCATCTTTCACTTCATAAGCACGACCACTGGTGTCAACTGCATGCACCAAATCATTATCCTGGAAATAACTCTCCTCATTAAAAAATGCCTCACAGCTTGAACTATGCATCCATTCTCCAGAAAAAACTTCACAAAAATTACTACGATTAACTATTCTCTTCCATCTACTATTTCTTTTGAAATCATAAATTGCCTTGTTTAGCTTCCTAATTCTATTGATTATCAAAATAAATAACTTACGTTTAATTTCAAATGCCTGATCAATAACTTTCTCAACTTTTTTTTTCTCTTATAAAAAACCACTTTCTGTTGACCTTTCTTAATATTTTTTAACAAATTGCCAATTATCCTGTTGCGGAACATTCGTTTACGAATGTCCCTAAACTGTTGTTTCCTTCTACTATCATGCACAGAGTTATCTCTTGCTCTAACAGTAACATTTTTGATTGGCCTTTCCTTTCCATTTGAATTGCTTCTCTTTTTATGGACTGAAACATTTTCTGTAGTAATATTTTTTTTACTACACATATTTCTTATGAATGTTTTTGTACTCTTACCCGGTGCTTTCTTCGTGACTTGACAAATCTTTTTGTTAGAGGACTGCTGCTTCTTTTGATTCACCTGCTGTCTTTGACGTTTTGCAGCCTTTCTCTCTCTTTCTTTCGTTGGCATGGTGAAATGTTGAAATGATCTGCAGTTGAATCTGTGGTAAAATATATTAAAAAATGTTATTAACCACTATTACCAAACAGTAAATCAATAACAGTGATCAAAAACTTAACACACTACTTGACATTTTAAATAGAAGATTTTTTAGTCCTTGGCAAATTTACAATACAGAAATAGCAGAAAAGAAATGGAATTTATATTCATGTTACCTGTGCTATTTTATATGTGAATCTGATCTAATTTTATGAGCATATTTTAATATTTTATTGAAGACACTACACATAACCTGTTTTTGAAGGTGTCTTTATTTTTAAATTAAACGGTTTACACTTTTACTTTTTATTTATTATAAATTTTAAAAATAAATGTTTATAGTTCCATAGGCTCAAGCAGGTCAGCTTCCCACCCTATGTCATATAATTCGGACAAATCTGCATCCTCATCACGCTCTTCTTCATCCTCAGGATTTAAATCACCCAAGGGATCAACATCCACTGATGTTTCAATTACAAGTTCAATGATGAGGTCAAAATCAACTGATTGCAGATTGTCGCTCATGTTGATGTTGTCTTTATCTTTAAAGAAAGATAACAACAATGAGATGTTGCAGAGTAAGAGACAAATCTCAGAGATTATAAATGTAAAATTGTTTAACAAGAGTAACATTTTGCAGCTATTATTTAGCCATGTCCAGCGATGCTGAGCAGGTGAAGCCTATGTCTAATTTTTCAGTGAACAGGACTCATCTCTTCTTAACCTTGGATAAGCCTCACCAACTCTGTGTCCCCTGCACATACTTAAATGTAAAGGGGCAGATTTATGTTAAATGGCACATCCCCAGGCATGCACCAGTTAACGTGCACCGCTGCTCTGCCACCCATGGTGTGCCGTATTTACAATCAGATAGGAGAAAGCTGCGTCAAAACCCTGCGCCTGCTTTAAGCAGGCATAGGTCTTGACGCAACATTGTGGAGATGGGGCACCCCTGAGCCTTGCTTGAGCTGCATCGCACTTGCGATACAACTCCAGCAATCACTACCTTTACAGCACAGATACGTCACGCATCTGTGCCATTTTTGCCCCATGATGCCCCGCATTGTAAATGCAGCACACCATGGGTGGCGGAACAGCGGCGCAGGATGACTGGCACATCCCTGGTGATGCGCCAGTCATCATAAATCTATCCCTAAGCTTCTTATCTTGTTACAGATGAACCGCCATATGTACCATCAAACTATTTTGCATTTCCTAAATAGCGAATTTTAAGGAATAAATAGCAATTCTTTACCATTCCTAATTTGCAATGAGCAAATTGCTAATTGCAAGTTACCCATTCATTTCCATGGGCTAGGAGGCTCATAGGAATGAAGGTTTAATTTGCGATTAGCAATTAGCTCATCACAAATTAGGAATTTTTCCAAGGGTGCAGGGGTGTCTCAAGAACACCCTGCTGCACCCCTGAAAAAGAAATTTGGGGGCATATGGCACCTTTTGTTTTTTGAAAAAAAAGCTTTTTGAAAAGAATTCACAAATTACCACCAACTAGAAGTTGGTGGTAGTTTCCAAATCCTTAATGTCATTTTTTACATATTTTTTGTTTGATACATTGCATTTAAGTAATCGCAAAATTTGCAAATCCTTCAGTGCAATCGCAAAATAAGGAATAGCAAATTTTGCTATTCCTTATTTTGCATCAAACTTGTTTGATACATACCATTTGTCTAATTAGCATTCGCAAAGGCCGAAATTCGCAGAATTTTGATCTTTGCGAATGCTAATTAGCTTGATACATATGGCCCCAAGTGAGGCCTGTCTTGCAACATGGTGCATCTTTTGCATCACTGCTGCATCGTTTTCATGTGGTACGTTTTTTTTACACCATGACATATCTGCCTAAATGCATCAATTTGTAATTTTGTCGCCTCATAGCAAATCTTTTGCACCGCCGCTGCATCATAAAAGTGACGCACAGTGGCGCAAAAGAGGCATACACCTATCATAAATCTGTCCCTAGCATTTTAAATGATTAATCCAGGATGACGATAAGGTGTGGCCTATCCAAAGGTTTGTTTAAGGTGAGGCCTACTCAGGATTGCAGATTAAACTTACGCTTGATGAAGAATACAGAGGAGATAATACATGTAAAGGCCTACCAATGAAGTAAGTGATGTGCACTTTATTTCACCAGTCATCATAAATGTATCCCTAAGCTTCTTATCTTGGTACAGATGAACCACCATATGTACCATCAAACTATTTTGCATTTCCTAAATAGCGAATTTTAAGGAATAAATAGCAATTCTTTACCATTCCTAATTTGCAATGAGCAAATTGCTAATTGCAAATTACCCATTCATTTCCATGGGCTAGGAGGCTCATAGGAATGAAGGTGCAATTTGCGATTAGCAATTAGCTCATCGCAAATTAGGAATTTTTTCAAGGGTGCAGGGGTATCTCAAGAACACCCTGCTGCACCCCTGAAAAAGAAATTTGGGGGCATATGGCGCACATACATGCCCTAAGGACATGTATTGGCGTCATATGGCACCTTTTGTTTTTTGGAAAAAAATGCTTTTTGAAAAGAATTCGCAAATTACCACAAACTAGAAGTTGGTGGTAGTTTCCAAATCCTTAATGTTATTTTTTACATATTTTTTGTTTGATACATTGCATTTAAGGAATCGCAAAATTTGCAAATCCTTCAGTGCAATCGCAAAATAAGGAATAGCAAATTTTGAATTAAGGACATTTTAAGTAATTTCCACATGTGCAGTGTTTTCAAATTATGATTTGAAAATCGTTTTTGGGGAAAAGGAATGGTTTGCAAATTTATGACAAGGACATAATGGTGTATGCTTCTCTATAAGGCATTTCACTGTCTCTGATGTCATTTTTCCCATATTACATTATAAGACCTTTCCCCATGGAGCACATTCCTTGTAAATATGCTCCCACCTGTGCATGGTAAATTTAGATTTTGACTGTTTGAGTTACATAGCCATGTTAAAAGTGACCCAAAAACTTTCACTAATTTTCAACAAAGTACGCTCCCCGGGGCGCTACCCGGTACACGAACCGGGAGCTAACCTCGCGAAATTTTAAAAAAAAATGTTTTTTTTCCGCACATATAAGCCTCCTCAGCCACCCTCACAAAACCTAGGGGGTCAAGATAAGTCTACCGTGCCCCCTTCTTCTGAACATTATTTGCCCTCCATTTTGTATCTTAATTCGACCGAAACACAAAATGGTGGACTCCCGTAACGCTTAAGGTTCGCGAACCGGGGCGCTCAACGGTTCGCGTACCGGGTCGCTCCCTGGGAAGCGCACCATCAAAAAAGGTGGGAAAGTAGTTTACAGAAAAGCCACTGGAGACAATTTCACCAAATATAGATTAGCTCATACTACATACCAATCCCTACCATTTTCACAAATTTGATTGGAATTCCATTTAGCCATTTAGCCTGTAGACCTCTCTAAATACCCTGAGGTAAATTACTTCTCAAAACACATCTAAAGTGTTGGAATTGACAACCAATTAAAATGTTACTTTCATTTTCTACTTTTTTTACCTGACATTTGATTGGTTATGTACCTGAATATATATAAAAGAAGAGAATGAAACACAGCCATTTTGACTACTACTTCCTGGTGTACATTTCAATTGGATTTTCACTAATCACTTCAACTTCTTTCTAAAGGTAAGTTGTTATTTTAAAAACTGAACTATATTGTGCACTATCAGTTAATATGGTAAACTTTTTCTGATAGTTATATACTATCCCTCTGTAGTAGTTATAGATTTAGATAGACTTCTCTGTTATAGTTATGGATGGAGTTAGGCTTCTCTTTTATAATTATGAATTTACTTACGTTAAATCACATACACTTTTTTATATTCCTACTTCCACTCTGATACTATACACTGCCCAAAGATAAATTCTCTGTTAAAAAATGCCTATCTAGAATTAATCCCAACAGTGCCCTATCTCTACTAATATATATATTTTTTATCCAAATTTCAGGCAACATGGAAGGCGAACAGAAAGTTTCATTTCAAATTGTCCTGCAAGAGAGCAGCCAAGAATTAATTGATCCAAATTATATAGAATTTATGGATGAAACTTGGGACCAAGAACTACTGCAATGTGTGCAAGCAGTGGATGACCTCCTTCAAAATGAGGACATTTTACACCCTCATAGATTACAAGCTATGTTCAATGAAAATGACGACATTTCAGACAGTGAAATGTTAGAAATGTTATTACATTTTGAAACACAATCACAATAATAAATAATTGCTTAAAAAATAAAAAAAATAAAAAATAATCAACAAAACCAACAATCAATTAACATACAGTATTTGAAAAGTCTATCATTCATTTTTCATTGCAGTACGCTGCCCAGAACGCTTCCCGGTGCGCGTACCGGGCGCTCCCCACGCAAAAAAAACGAAAAAAAAATATTATTTTTTTTGCCCGGCGGGGCCCTTTTAAAGCCTCCACATCAAACCTAGGGGGTCAGGGAGGATCTAGTATGCCCCCTTATGGTTATTTCCCCCTTTGTTTTGGCCTCCTCTTGTCTCTCAATCCTACCGAGAGACAAGATGGCGGCCGCTCCGGACTGTTTAGAATGTTGACAGACACCGGAGAACCAATCAGCTTCGCTACGCGAAGTTCCGGTACGCGTAAGGTCCGCGAACCGGGGCGCTGCCCGGTCCGCTGTTACAGATATATATCTTTTTTTAAACGTTAATTTCTCAAAATCCACTGGAGCACATATATTGAGACCTACAAAAGGCACATCGGGCTACCAGTCCCTACAATTTTGCCAAGTTTCGTGCAAATCCATTCAGCCGTTCGGGCTAAAAGTGAGGCCAACCGCCCTATGGAAAACTCAATGTTAAAAACACGTTTTGGGACCCCCCTTTTTTCTCGACCCCCCCTGGACGAACCCCCCCCCCAAATTTCCAGGGGCTGCTCAGAAACAAAATGTTCTATTTTCCAGAAAATTTCAGCCAATTCCGTCCACAAACGCCAAAGTTATTAGACATAGAATTTTCAAAAATCCCATAGAGAAAAAATCCTAACTATATATACCTACTGGCGACCGCCAGTAGGTAATACATACATATATATTTAGATATATATACATATCACAACCAACCATCCAACTCCAACTGTGGAGAAGTGTGGCTCAATGGTTAGAGCGGCAGACCCTGATGCAGAGGTCTAGCCCGGGACCAGGGTACAATTTCCGCCTCGGCGGGTCTTGGGCTCAACTTCCTCGGACCTGATAATTCTCGCCTCGGTGCCTATTCTATTCATGGGTCCCACTCTGCAACTCTGGGCAATAGCTTGCTTAATCTCCACAATGGCCCCAACAACGCTAGGATGCCTGGCTTCACCTTGGGGGTGCCCACGAGTGGGCACTTCACAGGGAAAGACCAGGAAGGGTTCCTCAGCGGTATTCGTACAAGTGCCGAGATGCCTCATGGGCGATTCGTGCGCTATACAAGTACCACTACTACTACTACAGAAAGTGGCACATACTCGAGATTGGTATGAATAGGGCTAATTTATTTTGTTCAGGTTTCCCACGACCCCGCAATGACATATATATATATTCACTGACAACAATCTAAGGTTACAGGGACTATATAGCTAGGCTCAGATTTCCCTCATACAAAACAGTGAAATTCAACAGTTATAGTTACCTGAGCTAACTATAACTTACGCTCCCACAATGCCCTGCTTATGACCTCACATATTACATCAATCATAACATAATCAGTAGTATCCCTGATTACATCACTGATGACATCTAAAATAATAATATCACTGATGACATCAGGTGAGTGCAAGTGTTTTTAAGTTTTTATGAGTATTAAACATATATAATAACCTACTACAAAAGTTAAATTAATATACTAGGTGCAACACTACTGAGTGATACTATTTCCAACATGTGTTTTGTGAGTGGCTGTGTGACTATCAGCCTGATTCATCAAGGTACCGTTTTGCGAGTCTCTAATAGCGATTCATAGCGAATCGCTATTGAGGACTCGCAAAACGGTATTCATGTAGGAATTGCTAAATAAATAGCGATTCCTACATATTCTCTATTTGCGAGTAGCAAATTGCTACTCGCAAATAAGGAATAACTCCCCATTCATTCCTATGGGCCAAAAGGCCCATAGGAATGAATGTGGAGTATCCCTTATTTGCGAGTAGCAATTTGCTACTCGCAAATAAGATAGCGATTTTAAGGGTGCCAGGGGTGTCCAAAGGACACCCTGTAGCACCCCTGAAATGCTAATTGAAACAGGTGTTGCGCACACACATGTCCAAGGGACATGTGTGAGTGCAACATGCAACTTAGAAAAATGCTTTTAAAAGCATTTTTCTAAGTTTTTGCTATTTACCGAGAGGTCTGACCTCTCGGTAAATAGCGGCCCAAAATTGCTAATTCGCAATTTTTAAATGTGTCATGAATAGCATTTAAGGAATCTCTAATAGAGATTCCTTAAATGCTAATCCTCGCATATTTGCTAATTCTTTATTAGCGATTTTTGCATTTGGGATGATGAATCCCAAATGCAAAAATTGCACTCGCAAAGGGCCAGATTCTGAGAATCTGGCCCTTTTGCGAGCGCATTTACCTTCATGAATCAGGCTGTATATTCTTATGTGTATGGGTGTGTAAGTGGCTGTATGGGTGTATAATTGGATGTGTTGTCACGTGGTCGCTAGGGGCATTGTTGACATCTTTAAGTTAGCATGAGCCCGGTAGCCATGATGCAGCTTTTGCGCAAGTTACTAAATGTCTTTATTTTTGGAAGACTCTGTTTATGCCTTTCACATGAGAACTCTCTGCTGCGCTCCTTCTCTGCCCGTTCCTGAAGTTTAGTCTGAACAATGTGAGCAAGGTCGATCAACACTGCCCCTTGTTATTCTGTTCTGGTCAGTCCCTGCACCTAGACCAAACATACAAATGCAGCTGTTTTTGCTGGAGACTCGTACTTTGGTATTATGGGGATGCATGCTTAGGAAACACACACTTGGAGAGGGACCTTTCCAGGGAGAAGAGCAACACGCACCTGTGATGTAGAAATACGATCTATGGCCTGGGGTATGTGGTCTGCTGACAAAGCCCAGAGATCTTCTATTATATAATAATACTTCTTGTTACCAAGGGGAGGGAGCATAGGCACTGTAGTCCTTACTCCATAGTCTTTGTATAATGACATCTCCCTTCATGATATATGACCTTACTGCAATGCTAACGATATTGGTGTTCTGCATCTTTATGCTTGTTGTGGCATGTATACTGCCTTTTAGAGCACGTTAGTTGAAATAAATATTTTAAACTATCTTCGTGTCTCTGTTAGATCTTCTTGTGGACAAGTACGAGAGTGTGAGTGAAAAAGTGTGCTTGTTTCCGCGATTTCTGAAAGATCGGGGAGTGTTGTGTTCTGGGGTGTCTAATCATTGATTTCTCCATTTATGAGTAGGAGATCAAGTGAGAAACTATAGCTAGTCAGCCTTGGGCTCGTGGGAACATAGGTGGTAGGAAAGCTTACCCCCTATACACCGAAGTTCCATAATCCTGCGAATAGTTCTGTGTATGTGCAGAATCCCTGCAACAATGTGAATAGCTGTGTGGGTTAGTCGGATGCTGTGTGACTGACTGTATTACTGAGTGAGTGGGTTTGTCCGTGGCTGTATGGGTGAGGAGTGGGTGTCTGAATGGTTGTATGAGTGAGTGACTCAGTCTGTAAATGGCTCTATTGTTGAGTGAGTGGTTATTTGAGTGGGTGTTTGGTTAAGTGAGTTGGTATGTGAGTGGCTGTATTGGAGAGGAAGTGTCTATGTCAATGGCTGTATGGTTGAATGAGTGTATGTGTGAGTGCTTGCAGGGATGTGAGACTGGGTATGTAAGAGACTGTGGGGGGGTGTGAGTGAGTGTGTGAGTGCTTGTATGGGTGAGTGAGTGGCTCTGTTGAAAGGCTATATAGGTGAATGCATGGGTGTGTGAGTGACTGTGTAGGTAAATAGGTGGATGTGTGTGTAGCTGTATGGGTGAGCGTGTGGCTACATGAGTGTCTATACGGGTGAGTGACTGGTTCTATGAGTGGCTGTATGGGTGAGTGAACGGTTGTGTGAGTGGCTGTACAAGTATGTGATTGCCTCTGTGGGGGAGTGATTGGGTAGGAGAGAACTGCTAATGGTTTGTGAATGGGTATGTGATTGGTTTTATGGGTCTGTGAGTGGGCATACAAAAGGTTGTATGGGGATGTGAGTGGTTCTGTGGCTGATGCCATCACTGATGTAATTTGAGATGCCATCAGTGATGTCACTGACTATGGGCCCGATTCACAGAACTAACTTAATACAAAATCCTAAACTTACTACCATTTTGGTATTTACAGAAGGCACTTACTCATTTTTGGTATTCACAGAAGGCACTTACTTATTTCGGTATTCACAGAAGTTAGGAGTCATAACTTTGAGACTCCTAAATGCATTCTGTGAATACCGAAAGTCTTAAAGTTAGGATTTTCTCAGTTTAGGAGTAGTAAAGTTAGGACTCCTAACTTTAGAACTCCTAAATGCCTTCTGTGAATACCGAAAGCCTTAAAGTTAGGATTTTTCTCAGTTTAGGACTCCTAATGTTAGGAGTCCTAACTTTAGAACTCCTAAATGCCTTCTGTGAATACCGAAAGTCTAAAAGTTAGGATTTTCTCAGTTTAGGAGTAGTAAAGTTAGGACTCCTAACTTTAGAACTCCTAAATGCCTTCTGTGAATACCGAAAGCCTTAAAGTTAGGATTTTTCTCAGTTTAGGACTCCTAATGTTAGGAGTCCTAACTTTAGAACTCCTAAATGCCTTCTGTGAATACCGAAAGTCTTAAAGTTAAGATTTTTCTCAGTTTAGGAGTCCTAAAGTTAGGTGTCCTAACTTTACTACTGTGCAATGGCTGTAGGCTTGGGCAGGTAGCAAAGATGTGAACGGCCCCGGCATCTGTACTACTGCAGCGAGGGCATGTAGTTCCAGATGTGCCCCGAGTTGTGCAATCCTAGCGGGCGTGTAATATAGTGAAAACATTGTTTTGTAATGTTGTGCCTGTAGTGCAGTAGAAGAGAGAATATTCCTTCCTAATTCTAATGAGAGATGAATGCTGTCCTGCCCAACACCCAGTCTCTCGACCCAAATGTTTTCATGTTTTCTTAAATCATCCTCTCTGCTTACTCTTAGTTCAGAATATATCCGTTTGATCGTGCAGCTCCCTCTGCCTGCAATGCATTCCATGATTGGATTTTTCCCAAACCCAACAGGGCCCCCCTTTTTAGACATCAAAAAGCTCCTGACTTGCAAATATTTATAAAAACTCTTCGTCTCAAAACCATACAACTGCTGGACATCCGAGAACTGACAGAATCAATGCAGGCCCATGAGGTCCCCGATTTTCACAACTCCGCGCTGCCCCAATCTGAGAAGACTGAGTCTGCAAAAACTGCTGTAGTAAGTAAATTATTCCCATACAGTCGAGTATACGCATTATATCTCGCAAGTCCGCATTTTTTTCTAATTGCTGCCCATATTTTATATGCAGCCATCAGGGTATTAAATTTAGTTCTCTTGAAATAACTAGGGTCTATGTAGTTCAAAAAACGTTAAGTGCCTCTCCCCCTAGCAATACTGAGTATATAGTAGTAGAACCAGGCGTGTGTTCTGCCTCTGGTGAAGCTCCCCCTATAAGCCCAGACATATACTGCAGAGCTGCAGCCCAGTAGTACATTCTAAAATCGGGGACAGCCCACCCCCTCGATCTCTAGGAAGTGACATATACCGAAGGGCACACCTCGTCTTGCCGTGTGCCCATAAGAATCTACTTGTCATCTGCTCTATACCATTTTGCCTCAAATGTTAATGGGATCGCCCTGAATATGTATAACAATTTCGGTAACAAGATCATGTTTATGGTGTTAGCCCACCCCACCATGGAGAGGTATAGATTGTGTAGTCTATCAAGGTCTTTTTTTGCTTTGTTAATTATCGGCTTGATATTCCTAGCCACTACGTTATCCAAATCTGCAGATATATCAATCCCCAGATATACTGAGTCCACTACCCGGCTGTCAGAGCAAACCACCTTATTGTTTTTAATTATTTGGGTTTTAGGTCCATTAAGGGCATATCCAGAGATCCTGCCAAACACTACAGCCTCTCCCTCGATTTCCCTTATAGCCTCTGTGGGGGCCGGCGTAATGATCGCTACATCGTCAGCTTACGCAAGTACTTTACTTTCGCCGCCCACGGTCTTTACAGGTAGAATACTCCTATTAGCTTCGAGTCTACGCAGCAGGGGGTCCAAATATAGCGCGTATAGCAGTGGATAACACGGGCAGCCCTGCCTCGTGCCTCGCTTGATTTCTAAAGTCTTCGTGTATTCACCATTTACCCGGACGCGCGCTGTGGGATCTAAATATAACGCTTGTATGGCCTGCATGTAATTGTTACCGATACCTGCCCATCTTAATGACGACCAAAGATAGTCCCAGGAGACCCGGTCGAATGCTTTCTCAGCATCCGGCAGCATGACAGACATCGGATCTCCTGAGACCTCTGAGGCACAGAATAAAGTGATGACCCTACGAATGTGTTGTGTTGTCCCTCTTCCTGGAATGAATCCGTTGTGTTTGACTAACTAGTGTACCTATCACTTTTGAAAGCCTGGAGGCCAGAACTTTAGAAAAAATCTTTGTGTCCGCATTCAGTAATGTTATTGGCCTATAAGACCCAGGGTCTGTCGTTGGTTTCCCTTTTTTAAGAATGATAACAATGTCAGCCCCTGCCCAAGACTTTGGCGTAGAACAACCCCTTTGTGTCTGTTGCAATGTTTCAATCAGATACTTAGAGATTTCTGCCTGGAAAGTTTTATAGAACTCAATAGGGATTTGGTCCGATCCTGCGGCTTTACCTGCTGGCAAGCTCGCCAGGGCGGTTATGATTTCTTCCTCCTCCATAAGTGAATCTAGCTTGTCTCTACCCTCCTGCATAAGAGATGGGGGCGGTATATCTGCCAGATAGGTTTGGATTTGCAAGGGATCCCTTAATTGTTCTTCACTATATAGTTTGGTGTAAAATTGTCTGAACACCTCGCAAATCCCAGCTGTATCCGTTATCATGCAGCCCGTGCTATCTAAAATTTCCTTTATCTCCCCCAGCGTAGTCTTTTGCCTTGTTCGAACTGCTAAGGTGTGGCCCACCCATTCGCTACATTCGTGGCAATGCTCCTTCCTTACTATGTACGCGGCTGCTGCCTTACTAGCAATATTTTCCGCTGCCGCCGCCTTTGCCCTTACCAGCTTGATAAGGGTTTTGTCTACGGGCGCACATACTAAGGCCAGAGCTTCCAGCTCCACCTCAAGGTCCACTAAAGTTTTAGTCAGCTCTGTTAACCTTGTCTGCTCCTGCCTTTGTCTAAATAGACTAAAGCTCAGGGTTTCGCCACGGACTCCTGCCTTAAAGGTGTCCCAAGTAAAACCTGAGGCAGTGCTACCCCTGTTAATATCCCAGTAGTTTTTAATCCATTTTTTCATATGGAGGATGTAGCTGCTACTTTTAATAGTCCGCGCTCAAAAGTCCACTTGTGCATAGGCCTAGTTTTTTTTGCGGCATCTAAGCAAAACACAAAGGGATTGTGGTCTGATATGATACGGGGCAGTTTTTCTATCTGAGAGTTTGCTACCAACCTATTTGAGACCAAAAAATAATCTAACCATACACAGATATTATGGGGAGCTGAAAAGTAGGTTGCCCCGTCGTCTTGCAGCTTAAGTTTAGACCATGCGTCTAATAATGCGCTATTTCTTGCCAGGCTTAAAATTTCCCAACATACCTTTTTCTTATGCCCCTGGTATTTGTCTGTTGGCTGCAAACCAGGACCACCTATGCTGTTAATATCAAAATCGCCACCAAGGATGACTAAGGGGGCCCACACAGACAACTCTAATCATAGTCATAGTCAAAATCACTTTATTCGATTATTTTAAAATCATAAAAGTATGCTATACCTATACATGATGACTTTCAGAATTATATAGTATATGAAAACGATTTGATAAAAACAATACAGTACATGGATATAAAAGCAGCGGCCTATATACATGGTTCTAGGATTTTTTTTTTTTACAAAAGTATTCATTATCTAATAACAAATATTTTCTGAATTTGTAGCGTTATTAATTCGTTATATACATGGGAGTTCATTTATGATAGCTGTGGCAATTAAACATTTTTCGGTTCCAATGATGTAATGTCCGCTAGTCTGTTCCGTCTAGCACGGATAGATGCTATCAAAAAGTTTGCAACCCCAAACATCACTACTGGGGACTCCATAAGTTGTAAATATAGCAGTGCAGGTTTTAACTGTATAAACCCTTTATCCCTTAGCAATGGTACAATATACTTTTTCCGTCCTTCCACAAAAAAAGGGCAAAACAACATAAAATATATTAGATCTTGGTCAGAGAAACTATCGCATTTACATGGTTCATTCTCCATTGGTCTACACCACTTCACGTAATAGCCCAGCAAAAAATGTGCCTGATTAAAACGAAATTTTGTTAAAAGCCACCGGTGGTAGGGTCTTGTGACAATGGTCAAGTAAGGTTGTATAAACATTGTCGTAATCAGGGAATAATGTACCCTTACTGTTGGCTTAACAATTTCTCGGGCTTCACGCTCTATTTCTCTGTTACCAACAAAGTGTTTCTTTACCCATGGAATATCATCCTTGCTTAGGTTTTCAGGGTTAAGGTATAATTCAGGCCGACCCAGTTGCATTGCTGTGGCTTTGATAAATGACAGCCACTGGATATCCTTTGCTCTATCCCGTCCCATACAGTCCTTAATGATCTTGTGGTTTAGTGTAAGGTTTGGGTTCAGCCATGTTTTGATCCAAAACAAGAGTGGTGCCATGTTAAGGGTATCCTCAATGTAACCCAGCCCCAGTTCCATATGTGCTGCAAAAGATGACGTGGAGTGGGGCAGCCCTAAGAGTGAACGCAGGAATTTATTTTCCTCTCTCTGTATTTGGGCAGAGTCTATATAGCCCCATATCGCTGCTCCATACCTTGCTATGGCTATAGTTTTAGCTCTATATATAGCCAGTATGGCCTCTGCTGGTTTCCCACTCAGTCTTTTTGCGAAGCCTAATATAGCAGCCGACGATCTTCTCATGGCAGCTACTTTATTAGAGACTTGGGGTGCCCAGGAGCCCATGTCATCAAACACCACTCCAAGGTAGGTGAAGACTTTAACTTTTGATACTACAACGCCATTACAGGAGAGTGTTTTAGTATTATTCTTCCCTTTCCCCAGGGACATAACATGGGATTTCTCCATATTTACCACAAGGTCTATTTTGTGCATAAAAGCCCCAAAGGAGTTAAGAAGATGTTGTAAGCCGATGGAGGTCCTTGATATCAGGACCGTATCATCAGCATACAATAAGACAGGCAATGGGCCCCCCCATGTATGGAACATCAACGGTAGCTGTAGCCAAGGTATTTCCTAGTGGGTTGATATAAATAGAAAATAACATTGGAGCCAAAATGCACCCCTGGTGCACACCTCTAACCGACTTAAAGCCAGCAGTACACTTCCCCTCTTGTCTCATGCGTATTGACGCTTTCAGGTCTCTGTGGAGTTCTGCCAGGAAGTTCACAAGGGCCCTATCCAAACCCAGATCCAAGAGCATTGTCCACAGCTTTGACCTATTAACTAGGTCAAAAGCTGTGAACAAGTCCATGAAAGCCAGGTGAACTGACCCCTTAGACGCAACAGTATATTTATTGATTATAAGATGCAAATTTAGACACTGATCTTCTGTGCCTCTCCCAGTTCTGAACCCATACTGCGCATTACACAAGATATCGTTGTTATAAGCCCATGTGGAAATTTTTGCCAGGATAACTTTCCCTAATATTTTAAAGGATGAATCAATTAAGGATATCGGCCTATAACACCTTGGATCCCCCCTTTGGCCCTTCTTAAAGACAGGGATTATAATGGACCGGGACCAAGATGTAGGCAATCTAGTGTTATCTGTGCAGGCTACATTAAAGACATTTGTAAGGACGTGGGACCAAATATAGGGATTGGCATTATACATATCTGCCGGCACCCCATCTGGGCCCGGCGCCTTATGACCCGCCGTGTCATCTATAGCCTTCTGCACATCCTTAACTGAAAAACTCAGAGGGGGCTCTGAGCGCTCAGGTATTTTGGGTGTATAAGGCTCTTCAGCGATATTACTACCATAGATTTTCTCGAAGTGGTCCAACCATTGCCGTTCTGTGATATTAAGATCTAAAATGTCATTTTCTTTACCATTAAAAAGAGGCGTGTTAACAATAGACCAAAATTTAGCACTATCCCTCAAGGTTGATCTTTCAAAAAGGGACTCCCATGCATTAGTCTTTATTTCATTCTTACCGGTCTCTACCGTAGTTTTATATTTTTTCCTTAACATAGCCACTTCCTGGGTATCTCGAGGTACCCTTTTTAGTGCCTCCATTAGGTCTTTATGGGCTTTGGAACACTCCGTGTTAAACCACCCACACGCTTTTTGTGCCTTTTTGTGCCTTATGGTTCGGCTTACACAATAGATCCAGAGCTACTTGTTGGCAAATTATTTCAAAGGCAATAGTGACATTCCCTCCATACTTTAACGGGTCTCGACAGGTATTTAATTCTTTACCCACTTTTTCAGAAAGTTCATCAAAAAAGTCATCTGGGATAATTTTGCTCCACTTTACCCGTCTTCCCTGGTCATGTACCCCTACCTTTAAGGGGTAATCTCTATTAACTTCTTCATTTAATTGGATTGGGTTATTGTTGATCAGTTCTATGATCACCGGGTTGTGGTCGCTGAATGTTGCATGTATAGCATTATAAAAAATACCATTACGTAACAAGCCTGGTGATACAAAAATGAAGTCTATTATAGTATTACTGCCCCTAGCACTATATGTTGCCACTCTATCATTAGTGTCAATAAACTCTGGCTCGGACAAATCTATGTCTGTCAATAATTCTTCCAGAGCAACCCCTTTTGCTGAGTGTTCAAAATGAGAGTGGGGCAGATAATCCGCATCTACATAGGCTCCATATTGACAGTGCAAATTATATAGGTGTATATTAAAATCTCCAAGAAGGATGAGATGAACAAAAGTGGTTTGACCCTCTTTATAATCAGTTAAAAATTTAGCAAGTAAGTCAATATTCTCATTACCATAGGTGCCGTGTGGGGCATTATAAAAGTTGACATACACAATTGTATGCTTGTTAGGCATAGTTACTTCCAAAGCCATATAGTTAGGGAAGGTGGTGTTTAATACCTTAATGACCCCCATATGTCTAACAGAAATTAGAAACATGAGCCCTCCTCTATCTCTCCCTGCGGTTGAAGCTTGGGCTGCTAGGAAGTAAGATACATAGCCATCTATCCAGAAATACATTCAGTGTCCCAAGTCTCCTGTAAAGCTACAACATCACATCCCTTGATCTTCTCGAGCCATATTCTATCTTCCCTTTTTGAACGAAGACCAGCAATGTTCCAGCTCATAAGTTTCACAACTTTCCCTCTTACCTCTATGTTAGTGGGGCTACATTGTATCTGATTTTCCCAGCTCGCAGAGCAGGTCAGTCAATCGTTTTCATCTAATTGTGATAGGGCTGTGAATCTGATAGCTCCAAGTCAGGTCTAATTACTGGTGCGATGTCTTTAATGGGTTTTGGAGTAAAATCTGGTGTTTGTGTCGCCCAAGATGGACAAGTCTTGTGTCTCGAGGTAGTATGATGTCTATTCCAGACATGAGGATAATTATGATGCTTGGGCGATGGGTAGAAGAAACCCAAGGGCACAGCTCGGATTTCTCCTTTCTTTACCTCAGTGGCATCCCAGAATAATCGAGTACACACATGGGGTCTGTTGAAGTTTACTATAAGGCAATCCTCAGGTAAGTTTTTTTCCATATGCCCCAACCAGTCAATTCTTCTCCCTGTACTTATGTACGAGGATATGTTCCTTGGGCCTGTACAGTTTATATCGCACCATGACTTAATGTTTTCCAGTAAAGTACCCTGGGATTCTACCTCCCCTGGTTTCAGAGCGGGAACATTTACCAGAACGGCAACAAAAGGGGTAGCCTCCGGAGGTAAGTTGACCCGGAGCTTTGTACGCTGTCTTTTTCCCCCATGTAGATCTCCTTCATTATGCCCGTTAGCCTTTCTGGAGGGGATACTGGGGTTGGATATACTCTGTCCAGGTATCTTTGGGCCCGTAGTGTACAGAGCTGGCGTGGTTATTGTAGGCGGCTTTAGCATTGGGGGGGCAGGGAGGAGATGGGAAGCTATTGATGATACATTTCTTATCACCTCCATAGGTTGCGCCTGAAGATCCAGGGTCCCGGGTATCTTAGAGGGCAAGTGTTCAGGCATTTTTGTTGATAACAATGTATTAATCCTATCACATTTGCCCAATATCTCAGACACACATTCTTTTAGGGTGTCAATAATGTCATTTGAGATCTGAACAAGGGTGGTTTCTATTTTATCCGTGAGCACCCTTTCAACCATGTCTCTTATCGAGCCTTCAAGATTACTTGGGATATGACGTAATTTTTTATGGTGTTGCAAAGTTTGCGTTTTCAGCCTTTTTCTCAACCTTGTAGCTCTTTTATTGATCGGACTTGCTACCTCCCGTGTGCAGTCTTGCTCATTAGCTTCGTTAATCGGATTAGGCTTTTCAGGTCCAGATGTGCCTTCGGCTTGGGGTATAATATCCTTAGCTGTGATAATATGAATCTTAGGTTCCAAGGGGACAACTTGTCTATGTTGTGGGAGGGACTCCAAAGTAGCTGGTGATGTAGTTTCAAGCCCCAGTTCCCGTTCTTTGTCAGCAATCTCTTGGTTTAATTTTCCCACAGCTGTGGTGAGGTATGTCATAATTTTGGCAGATGTTGTCGATTTATGTGGGATTTTTATTTTCCCAGTACCCCCAGTAATAGATGTTTGTAACTTTCGCATACCCATGCTTGAGTATGAGGCTTAGGGGAGTGGCCCGTCCCGTCCCTCGTCGTCCCTAGACGGCCTCCGACGGCCCGCCCTCTGCCCGGGCTCAGCCCGGCGATGCCCGTGCGCGGTCCCGCGACGCGGAGGTGCAGGCTCACTTTTGAGTGCCGGCGGGCGCGGAAGCTCTGTGTGCGGCTTCCGGCCGCAGGGCGTTCTGGGTAGTGTAGTTTTCGCCTCCCGCCTCAGGTCACAGAGTGGCGGCGGCGGCGTTGCTGGCAATCACCCAGAGGTCCCCCAGTGGCTGCTGATGCTGGCGCAGTCAGAAGCCCCCTGCTCCTGTTTGCTGGTAAAAAAAGGAGAAGATCTCAGGATCATCCTCTGTCGAGCCGTAGATTGTACCTAGCGTGACCCAGCCACCGTTAACCATGCATTCTATTAAAACCCAGCTCCCCCACAAGTCCTCGAGTTTCTTCCTAACTGCGACCTGCTTATCTTTAGAGAGTATTGCCACTCCTCTGGTTTTGGTCCCCTGCTTTGAGTGAGTCAAAACGTGATAGCCTAACTGCTCCAACAGGAACCCCGTTTTTTCCTTCAATATGGGTCTCCTGTAGGTAAATAAAATCAGCCTTCGAGGCTCTCGCTGCCACTCGCTGTCTTTTAATACGGTCATTCAATCCGCAAACATTGATAGTAATTATTCGAGTATTCACCACTCTGCATCTGGTAACTGTCCCAGCCATTCCTCCCGACCAGAATTGCTAAAATGTATATTATCGCCTTTCAAGCCTGCTGTATCCCCTGCTATCCCCTTGACCAGTATGTTCCTTAGTATGTCATGTCTGTATACCAACAAGTGTCCTTCTATGGTTTGCCCTGTAACCCTCTCCCTCCCCACCCGCCCTACCAACCCTCCCCCAGAGGCCCCCCCTACAGGCAAATAGGTCAGGCATGACCTATGTGCGGCAGCTGTATGCCCGCAGGATGTCGCGTCCTCACCTCCCCCCTCATCATTACCTTCCATTTGTTGCCATTGTGCTGACACCCTACCTCCGTGATAAGCATAGTGCTATGCTGAAAATAAGAGCTAGGAAACTCCTAAGACTTGTGTGGGTGCTCCTTCAGGACATTTACCGTGTTCCGTCATTAACCCCCCCTTGAGCCATCTTTTCTTTTAACTCTGTCAGGTATGCCTGAGCCTTAATCTCTGAGGAGAACATTCTAACTTGTATGGTTGCACCCCCATAAATCTGGGGTATGTCCCACGGGCTCCAGTAAATCCTCCTATATGGAAGGTTCAATAACTTCATACAATAGTATATCAGTTTGAAACTGATCATTTTATTTCATCATTTTATCATCACGTGGATGTTAAGTTCATATTTGTCCATTTTCATTCATGAGCAAACATTTTAGCTTTCCCAGCAGACATTTTAACTTTCCCAATGCATTTCGGCATATGAAATGCCTTCTTCCAGGGGATATTTCTATAAACCAAAAACAGAATAACACAACATTCAATATCAGTCCTAAATACTGTCTATACATAATTCGTCATCGTAACACGTGTTGATTCATAACCTGAGCACTTTATAGAACACACACCTAGTTTGCAGTTAACGAATGGAAAATGTTATCGTAGAGCCGATTTAATTCAGACACGCAATATAGGTACTGGGTGGAGAGTCCTCAGACTTGAATCATATGGTTTTTTTAATGTTTGGTGAGCACAATGTTTAAAGGTTAAGATACGAGTCAATGATTAACAACTCAGGTTATGAATCAACACGTGTTACGATGACGAATTATGTATAGACAGTATTTAGGACTGATATTGAATGTTGTGTTATTCTGTTTTTGGTTTATAGAAATAACCCCTGGAAGAAGGCATTTCATATGCCGAAATGCATTGGGAAAGTTAAAATATCTGCTGGGAAAGCTAAAATGTTTGCTCATGAATGAAAATGGACAAATATGAACTTAACATCCACGTGATGATAAAATGATGAAATAAAACATTCAGTTTCAAACTGATAAACTTTTGTATGAAGTTATTGAACCTTCCATATAGGAGGATTTACTGGAGCCCGGGGGACATACCCCAGGTTTATGGGGGTTCAACCATAAGAGTTATTTCTTCACACTCGTATCGGAGAGTGATACCTCGGAGCATCATACAACTATAAAAACTGTATGAATTGCGTAGTGCGCCCCTCTCAACCCATAGTTACGTCAACCTTATCTGATCTACCAAGGGTGGCACACCTCAAAGAAAATATATAAAGAACAAGATGCAGTACGAAGAAATTTTTAGCATGACAGACACCAGAGCTGAAACATTTGCATATAAAGATGATGAAGCTTCCAGGATCTATGCTCTTATTAACAAAGAAACAACAGACATAGCCACTAATAGGACAAAGGAACAAAATATAAGACAATTACTTTATCTGTCTAAAAAAGAAATAAACCAACGCCTGCATGCGAGTACCATGATCAAATATCACAAGGCACAAAGGATACCGAGAGGTCTCAGGATACCCCTTAAGCCATCGCTTTGTAAGAATGTTCAAAAATTTAAGGATAGATGGTTCGCGATTTTAAAGAAATGTTCATTAGATCTAATATTACTAATAGTCGAAGAATTATCAAGTATCTTGGAAGAATTGGCCAAAGACATCAGCAAAGTAAAAACGGAACTAGAAAACAGCTATACACCGGAAGAATTAGCAAAAATTCTGGAAGACATTAACACACAGTTATCTAAACATAGGGCAGAAGTGAGCGAACGAAAGATAAGAAAACTGAGAAGAGACACCATCGATTACAAGATGGGAGAAGTTTACACATGGGCTGATATATACGCCAAACGTCGTCAAAATAAACCGTATACAGCCAATACAGACACTTCCTCCTCAGATGGGGATACCACCAACCAACAAAGAAAAATTAATCGTTATCCCCCACAGAGATCAGGAACGATAGCAAGCACATCACAAAGAAACGTGGAAACACCATCAATATCAACTGATCCTTTTTTAGAGGCAGGCCAAGACAGACAAGAAGACCCAGGAGGGCCAAAGGAAAAAACAAAAGAAGCACCACAAACACGAACGGTCACGGCCAAGAAGGACAAACCAAAGACAGTGAAGTAGATGAGAATCTAGTTATTAACATCTCGGATTTCCAGTTCAACAAAATTCAGATTCAAACGTTACAAAAGGGAACATCGTTTATTTCAACATCCAACACGAACAAACTTGAAATAGACATCTCTTTTTTCAAACTAATGAGAAAATTACGCTTGCGCCACTTCTTCAACAACATGGTCAAAACTTCTATGGACACAACAGAAGACCAACTGAGAGGACTAAGACCCACAAGTGTATACATGGCACCAACGTCTCATAAAACGCTTGATACGTTTGAAACATTGGTCAAAAACGATATAAACAAAATGAATTGTCAAAGAGCACCGAAACAGAAAAACTATACTCAGAAAGAAATGAGCATTTTCAAGTCTATAGCCACGAATCCTGACATAACATGTGCTAAAGCAGATAAAGGAGGAGCTTTAGTTTTTATGAACACTACCTACTACAACAGTCAAGCAATCCTCCACCTCTCGGATCAAGAAAAATACTTGAAATTGGATGCAAACCCTATGACACAGTTCAAAGCAATCATTGATACTCTCCTTTTGAGATCATTACAAGATGGAATTATCACAGACAAAACAAAAAAATACCTCACACAGGATCATCCGCAAAGCCCGAAATTCTTTTTGGTACCTAAAATTCATAAGAATCAAAAAAACCCTCCTTGCAGACTGATAGTTTCAACGGTTGGGAGCGAACACGAACCTGTCGGAAAATTCCTGGATAAATACTTGCAACCCATCGTGACATCAACACAAACATATATCAGGGATACTACTGATTTTTTATTGAAATTACAAAAGTTGGAGGTGACAAACATTTAAGATATACTATTATGCACTGTGGACGTTACAGCATTGTACACCTCAATACCACATTCCAAAGGAATTGAAGCAATTGAATATTGTTTATTGAGAACAGATTTGGAGAACAGTTTCAAAGTATTTGTAATGGAACTTTTGGAATTTACGCTATTTCATAGCTATTTTTCATGGAATGAAGAATGGTATCAACAAAAGACAGGAACGTCAATGGGAAATTCGGCAGCTCCAGCCTATGCCAATATCTTCATGAGTAGATTCGAAGAGGATAACATACTGAGCAAAACCATTTGGAAAAATCACACCAAAATATTCCTGAGATTCATTGACAATATTTTTCTTCTTTGGGAAGGTCCTAAAGATACCTTGGAAATACAACTCAAACAACTGAATAAGGTAGATCCACGTATTCAATTTACTTATGAAATACAAGAGGACTCAATAACATTTTTGGATGTGAGAATCATAAAGACACCAACAGGATTTCAGACAGACTTATTCAGGGAAAGCACGGATAGAAATAACACATTACACTATTCAAGCTTTCATCCTCAACCCCTCAAAGAACATTTACCATATAGTCAACTTTTACGGGCAAAAAGAATAATATCGGACCCAGAAACATTGGAACAACAATCAAAAGACATGATATGTAGATTTAAAAAGCGAGAATATCCTGATCATATTCTCCAACAAAGCGATACAAAAGGGGATGATGGACGGAGCGTTTGAACAAATCAAACACTCACCCCCAGTCAACTGATCTGGGTTTAATCCATCACCATTCTTTAGTTCACTCAGCCACCCCATTTCAGACATGGCTATATGCAAATCAGTCTGACCCTGTGCCTTATGGGAACAGTCCAGCCCGAACTGCCAAGCCATGTCTTCCCTGGACCGGAAACAAGCATCCTGGGACCGGTTTCGGATTCATAATCCTCATCAGCCAGGCTATCTTGAATCCAGTGGCCAAGTGAACAAGGGACTCACGTCTGAGTATTCCCTGCCACACTTAGGGCGAACAAAGCGATACAAAAGGGGATGATGGACGGAGCGTTTGAACAAATCAAACACTCACCCCCAGTCAACTGATCTGGGTTTAATCCATCACCATTCTTTAGTTCACTCAGCCACCCCAGTTCAGACATGGCTATATGCAAATCAGTCTGACCCTGTGCCTTATGGGAACAGTCCAGCCCGAACTGCCAAGCCATGTCTTCCCTGGACCGGAAACAAGCATCCTGGGACCGGTTTCGGATTCATAATCCTCATCAGCCAGGCTATCTTGAATCCAGTTGCCAAGTGAACAAGGGACTCACGTCTGAGTATACCCTGCCACACTTAGGGCGAACAAAGCGATACAAAAGGGGATGATGGACGGAGCATTTGAACAAATCAAACACTCACCCCCAGTCAACTGATGTGGGTTTAATCTCTCACCATTCTTTAGTTCACTCAGCCACCCCAGTTCAGACATGGCTATATGCAAATCAGTCTGACCCTGTGCCTTATGGGAACAGTCCAGCCCGAACTGCCAAGCCATGTCTTCCCTGGACCGGAAACAATCATCCTGGGACCGGTTTCGGATTCATAATCCTCATCAGCCAGGCTATCTTGAATCCAGTGGCCAAGTGAACAAGGGACTCACGTCTGAGTATACCCTGCCACACTTAGGGCGAACAAAGCGATACAAAAGGGATGATGGACGGAGCGTTTGAACAAATCAAACACTCACCCCCAGTCAACTGATCTGGGTTTAATCCATCACCATTCTTTAGTTCACTCAGTCACCCCAGTTCAGACATGGCTATATGCAAATCAGTCTGACCCTGTGCCTTATGGGAACAGTCCAGCCCAAACTGCCAAGCCATGTCTTCCCTGGACCGGAAACAAGCATCCTGGGACCGGTTTCAAATTCATAATCCTCATCAGCCATGCTATCTTGAATCCAGTGGCCAAGTGAACAAGGGACTCACGTCTGAGTATACCCAGCCACACTTAGGGCGAACAAAGCGATACAAAAGGGGATGATGGACGGAGCGTTTGAACAAATCAAACACTCACCCCCAGTCAACTGATCTGGGTTTAATCCATCACCATTCTTTAGTTCACTCAGCCACCCCATTTCAGACATGGCTATATGCAAATCAGTCTGACCCTGTGCCTTATGGGAACAGTCCAGCCCGAACTGCCAAGCCATGTCTTCCCTGGACCGGAAACAAGCATCCTGGGACCGGTTTCGGATTCATAATCCTCATCAGCCAGGCTATCTTGAATCCAGTGGCCAAGTGAACAAGGGACTCACGTCTGAGTATTCCCTGCCACACTTAGGGCGAACAAAGCGATACAAAAGGGGATGATGGACGGAGCGTTTGAACAAATCAAACACTCACCCCCAGTCAACTGATCTGGGTTTAATCCATCACCATTCTTTAGTTCACTCAGCCACCCCAGTTCAGACATGGCTATATGCAAATCAGTCTGACCCTGTGCCTTATGGGAACAGTCCAGCCCGAACTGCCAAGCCATGTCTTCCCTGGACCGGAAACAAGCATCCTGGGACCGGTTTCGGATTCATAATCCTCATCAGCCAGGCTATCTTGAATCCAGTTGCCAAGTGAACAAGGGACTCACGTCTGAGTATACCCTGCCACACTTAGGGCGAACAAAGCGATACAAAAGGGGATGATGGACGGAGCGTTTGAACAAATCAAACACTCACCCCCAGTCAACTGATGTGGGTTTAATCTCTCACCATTCTTTAGTTCACTCAGCCACCCCAGTTCAGACATGGCTATATGCAAATCAGTCTGACCCTGTGCCTTATGGGAACAGTCCAGCCCGACCTGCCAAGCCATGTCTTCCCTGGACCGGAAACAATCATCCTGGGACCGGTTTCGGATTCATAATCCTCATCAGCCAGGCTATCTTGAATCCAGTGGCCAAGTGAACAAGGGACTCACGTCTGAGTATACCCTGCCACACTTAGGGCGAACAAAGCGATACAAAAGGGATGATGGACGGAGCGTTTGAACAAATCAAACACTCACCCCCAGTCAACTGATCTGGGTTTAATCCATCACCATTCTTTAGTTCACTCAGTCACCCCAGTTCAGACATGGCTATATGCAAATCAGTCTGACCCTGTGCCTTATGGGAACAGTCCAGCCCAAACTGCCAAGCCATGTCTTCCCTGGACCGGAAACAAGCATCCTGGGACCGGTTTCAAATTCATAATCCTCATCAGCCATGCTATCTTGAATCCAGTGGCCAAGTGAACAAGGGACTCACGTCTGAGTATACCCAGCCACACTTAGGGCGAACAAAGCGATACAAAAGGGGATGATGGACGGAGCGTTTGAACAAATCAAACACTCACCCCCAGTCAACTGATCTGGGTTTAATCCATCACCATTCTTTAGTTCACTCAGCCACCCCAGTTCAGACATGGCTATATGCAAATCAGTCTGACCCTGTGCCTTATGGGAACAGTCCAGCCCGAACTGCCAAGCCATGTCTTCCCTGGACCGGAAACAAGCATCCTGGGACCGGTTTCGGATTCATAATCCTCATCAGCCAGGCTATCTTGAATCCAGTGGCCAAGTGAACAAGGGACTCACGTCTGAGTATACCCTGCCACACTTAGGGCGAACAAAGCGATACAAAAGGGGATGATGGACGGAGCGTTTGAACAAATCAAACACTCACCCCCAGTCAACTGATCTGGGTTTAATCCATCACCATTCTTTAGTTCACTCAGCCACCCCAGTTCAGACATGGCTATATGCAAATCAGTCTGACCCTGTGCCTTATGGGAACAGTCCAGCCCGAACTGCCAAGCCATGTCTTCCCTGGACCGGAAACAAGCATCCTGGGACCGGTTTCGGATTCATAATCCTCATCAGCCAGGCTATCTTGAATCCAGTGGCCAAGTGAACAAGGGACTCACGTCTGAGTATACCCTGCCACACTTACAGCAAACAAAGCGATACAAAAGGGGATGATGGACGGAGCGTTTGAACAAATCAAACACTCACCCCCAGTCAAATGATCTGGGTTTAATCCATCACCATTCTTTAGTTCACTCAGCCACCCCAGTTTAGACATGGCTATATGCAAATCAGTCTGACCCTGTGCCTTATGGGAACAGTCCAGCCCGAACTGCCAAGCCATGACTTCCCTGGACCGAAAACAAGCATCCTGGGACCGGTTTCGGATTCATAATCTCTCATCAGCCAGGCTATCTTGAATCCAGTGGCCAAGTGAACAAGGGACTCACGTCTGAGTATACCCTGCCACACTTAGGGCGAACAAAGCGATACAAAAGGGGATGATGGACGGAGCGTTTGAACAAATCAAACACTCACCCCCAGTCAACTGATCTGGGTTTAATCCCTCACCATTCTTTAGTTCACTCAGCCACCCCAGTTCAGACATGGCTATATGCAAATCAGTCTGACCCTGTGCCTTATGGGAACAGTCCAGCCTGAACTGCCAAGCCATGTCTTCCCCAGACCGGAAACAAGCATCCTGGGAACGGTTTCGGATTCATAATCCTCATCAGCCAGGCTATCTTGAATCCAGTGGCCAAGTGAACAAGGGACTCACGTCTGAGTATACCCTGCCACACTTAGGGCGAACAAAGCGATACAAAAGGGGATGATGGACGGAGCGTTTGAACAAATCAAACACTCACCCCCAGTCAACTGATCTGGGTTTAATCCATCACCATTCTTTAGTTCACTCAGCCACCCCATTTCAGACATGGCTATATGCAAATCAGTCTGACCCTGTGCCTTATGGGAACAGTCCAGCCCGAACTGCCAAGCCATGTCTTCCCTGGACCGGAAACAAGCATCCTGGGACCGGTTTCGGATTCATAATCCTCATCAGCCAGGCTATCTTGAATCCAGTGGCCAAGTGAACAAGGGACTCACGTCTGAGTATTCCCTGCCACACTTAGGGCGAACAAAGCGATACAAAAGGGGATGATGGACGGAGCGTTTGAACAAATCAAACACTCACCCCCAGTCAACTGATCTGGGTTTAATCCATCACCATTCTTTAGTTCACTCAGCCACCCCAGTTCAGACATGGCTATATGCAAATCAGTCTGACCCTGTGCCTTATGGGAACAGTCCAGCCCGAACTGCCAAGCCATGTCTTCCCTGGACCGGAAACAAGCATCCTGGGACCGGTTTCGGATTCATAATCCTCATCAGCCAGGCTATCTTGAATCCAGTTGCCAAGTGAACAAGGGACTCACGTCTGAGTATACCCTGCCACACTTAGGGCGAACAAAGCGATACAAAAGGGGATGATGGACGGAGCATTTGAACAAATCAAACACTCACCCCCAGTCAACTGATGTGGGTTTAATCTCTCACCATTCTTTAGTTCACTCAGCCACCCCAGTTCAGACATGGCTATATGCAAATCAGTCTGACCCTGTGCCTTATGGGAACAGTCCAGCCCGAACTGCCAAGCCATGTCTTCCCTGGACCGGAAACAATCATCCTGGGACCGGTTTCGGATTCATAATCCTCATCAGCCAGGCTATCTTGAATCCAGTGGCCAAGTGAACAAGGGACTCACGTCTGAGTATACCCTGCCACACTTAGGGCGAACAAAGCGATACAAAAGGGATGATGGACGGAGCGTTTGAACAAATCAAACACTCACCCCCAGTCAACTGATCTGGGTTTAATCCATCACCATTCTTTAGTTCACTCAGTCACCCCAGTTCAGACATGGCTATATGCAAATCAGTCTGACCCTGTGCCTTATGGGAACAGTCCAGCCCAAACTGCCAAGCCATGTCTTCCCTGGACCGGAAACAAGCATCCTGGGACCGGTTTCAAATTCATAATCCTCATCAGCCATGCTATCTTGAATCCAGTGGCCAAGTGAACAAGGGACTCACGTCTGAGTATACCCAGCCACACTTAGGGCGAACAAAGCGATACAAAAGGGGATGATGGACGGAGCGTTTGAACAAATCAAACACTCACCCCCAGTCAACTGATCTGGGTTTAATCCATCACCATTCTTTAGTTCACTCAGCCACCCCATTTCAGACATGGCTATATGCAAATCAGTCTGACCCTGTGCCTTATGGGAACAGTCCAGCCCGAACTGCCAAGCCATGTCTTCCCTGGACCGGAAACAAGCATCCTGGGACCGGTTTCGGATTCATAATCCTCATCAGCCAGGCTATCTTGAATCCAGTGGCCAAGTGAACAAGGGACTCACGTCTGAGTATTCCCTGCCACACTTAGGGCGAACAAAGCGATACAAAAGGGGATGATGGACGGAGCGTTTGAACAAATCAAACACTCACCCCCAGTCAACTGATCTGGGTTTAATCCATCACCATTCTTTAGTTCACTCAGCCACCCCAGTTCAGACATGGCTATATGCAAATCAGTCTGACCCTGTGCCTTATGGGAACAGTCCAGCCCGAACTGCCAAGCCATGTCTTCCCTGGACCGGAAACAAGCATCCTGGGACCGGTTTCGGATTCATAATCCTCATCAGCCAGGCTATCTTGAATCCAGTTGCCAAGTGAACAAGGGACTCACGTCTGAGTATACCCTGCCACACTTAGGGCGAACAAAGCGATACAAAAGGGGATGATGGACGGAGCGTTTGAACAAATCAAACACTCACCCCCAGTCAACTGATGTGGGTTTAATCTCTCACCATTCTTTAGTTCACTCAGCCACCCCAGTTCAGACATGGCTATATGCAAATCAGTCTGACCCTGTGCCTTATGGGAACAGTCCAGCCCGAACTGCCAAGCCATGTCTTCCCTGGACCGGAAACAATCATCCTGGGACCGGTTTCGGATTCATAATCCTCATCAGCCAGGCTATCTTGAATCCAGTGGCCAAGTGAACAAGGGACTCACGTCTGAGTATACCCTGCCACACTTAGGGCGAACAAAGCGATACAAAAGGGATGATGGACGGAGCGTTTGAACAAATCAAACACTCACCCCCAGTCAACTGATCTGGGTTTAATCCATCACCATTCTTTAGTTCACTCAGTCACCCCAGTTCAGACATGGCTATATGCAAATCAGTCTGACCCTGTGCCTTATGGGAACAGTCCAGCCCAAACTGCCAAGCCATGTCTTCCCTGGACCGGAAACAAGCATCCTGGGACCGGTTTCAAATTCATAATCCTCATCAGCCATGCTATCTTGAATCCAGTGGCCAAGTGAACAAGGGACTCACGTCTGAGTATACCCAGCCACACTTAGGGCGAACAAAGCGATACAAAAGGGGATGATGGACGGAGCGTTTGAACAAATCAAACACTCACCCCCAGTCAACTGATCTGGGTTTAATCCATCACCATTCTTTAGTTCACTCAGCCACCCCAGTTCAGACATGGCTATATGCAAATCAGTCTGACCCTGTGCCTTATGGGAACAGTCCAGCCCGAACTGCCAAGCCATGTCTTCCCTGGACCGGAAACAAGCATCCTGGGACCGGTTTCGGATTCATAATCCTCATCAGCCAGGCTATCTTGAATCCAGTGGCCAAGTGAACAAGGGACTCACGTCTGAGTATACCCTGCCACACTTAGGGCGAACAAAGCGATACAAAAGGGGATGATGGACGGAGCGTTTGAACAAATCAAACACTCACCCCCAGTCAACTGATCTGGGTTTAATCCATCACCATTCTTTAGTTCACTCAGCCACCCCAGTTCAGACATGGCTATATGCAAATCAGTCTGACCCTGTGCCTTATGGGAACAGTCCAGCCCGAACTGCCAAGCCATGTCTTCCCTGGACCGGAAACAAGCATCCTGGGACCGGTTTCGGATTCATAATCCTCATCAGCCAGGCTATCTTGAATCCAGTGGCCAAGTGAACAAGGGACTCACGTCTGAGTATACCCTGCCACACTTACAGCAAACAAAGCGATACAAAAGGGGATGATGGACGGAGCGTTTGAACAAATCAAACACTCACCCCCAGTCAAATGATCTGGGTTTAATCCATCACCATTCTTTAGTTCACTCAGCCACCCCAGTTTAGACATGGCTATATGCAAATCAGTCTGACCCTGTGCCTTATGGGAACAGTCCAGCCCGAACTGCCAAGCCATGACTTCCCTGGACCGAAAACAAGCATCCTGGGACCGGTTTCGGATTCATAATCTCTCATCAGCCAGGCTATCTTGAATCCAGTGGCCAAGTGAACAAGGGACTCACGTCTGAGTATACCCTGCCACACTTAGGGCGAACAAAGCGATACAAAAGGGGATGATGGACGGAGCGTTTGAACAAATCAAACACTCACCCCCAGTCAACTGATCTGGGTTTAATCCCTCACCATTCTTTAGTTCACTCAGCCACCCCAGTTCAGACATGGCTATATGCAAATCAGTCTGACCCTGTGCCTTATGGGAACAGTCCAGCCTGAACTGCCAAGCCATGTCTTCCCCAGACCGGAAACAAGCATCCTGGGAACGGTTTCGGATTCATAATCCTCATCAGCCAGGCTATCTTGAATCCAGTGGCCAAGTGAACAAGGGACTCACGTCTGAGTATACCCTGCCACACTTAGGGCGAACAAAGCGATACAAAAGGGGATGATGGACGGAGCGTTTGAACAAATCAAACACTCACCCCCAGTCAACTGATCTGGGTTTAATCCATCACCATTCTTTAGTTCACTCAGCCACCCCAGTTCAGACATGGCTATATGCAAATCAGTCTGACCCTGTGCCTTATGGGAACAGTCCAGCCCGAACTGCCAAGCCATGTCTTCCCTGGCCCGGAAACAAGCATCCTGGGACCGGTTTCGGATTCATAATCCTCATCAGCCAGGCTATCTTGAATCCAGTGGCCAAGTGAACAAAGGGACTCACGTCTGAGTATACACTGCCACACTTAGGTCGAACAAAGTGATACAAAAGGGGATGATGGACGGAGCGTTTGAACAAATCAAACACTCACCCCCAGTCAACTGATCTGGGTTTAATCCATCACCATTCTTTAGTTCACTCAGCCACCCCAGTTCAGACATGGCTATATGCAAATCAGTCTGACCCTGTGCCTTATGGGAACAGTCCAGCCCGAACTGCCAAGCCATGTCTTCCCTGGATCGGAAACAAGCATCCTGGGACCGGTTTCGGATTCATATTCCTCATCAGCCAGGCTATCTTGAATCCAGTGGCCAAGTGAACAAGGGACTCACGTCTGAGTATACCCTGCCACACTTAGGGCGAACAAAGCGATACAAAAGGGGATGATGGACAGAGCGTTTGAACAAATCAAACACTCACCCCCAGTCAACTGATCTGGGTTTAATCCATTACCATTCTTTAGTTCACTCAGCCACCCCAGTTCAGACATGGCTATATGCAAATCAGTCTGACCCTGTGCCTTATGGGAACAGTCCAGCCCGAACTGCCAAGCCATGTCTTCCCAGGACCGGAAACAAGCATCCTGGGACCGGTTTCGGATTCATAATCCTCATCAGCCAGGCTATCTTGAATCCAGTGGCCAAGTGAACAAGGGACTCACGTCTGAGTATACCCTGCCACACTTAGGGCGAACAAAGCGATACAAAAGGGGATGATGGACAGAGCGTTTGAACAAATCAAACACTTACCCCCAGTCAACTGATCTGGGTTTAATCCATCACCATTCTTTAGTTCACTCAGCCACCCCAGTTCAGACATGGCTATATGCAAATCAATCTGACCCTGTGCCTTATGGGAACAGTCCAGCCCGAACTGCCAAGCCATGTCTTCCCTGGACCGGAAACAAGCATCCTGGGACCGGTTTCGGATTCATAATCCTCATCAGCCAGGCTATCTTGAATCCAGTGGCCAAGTGAACAAGGGATTCACGTCTGAGTATACCCTGCCACACTTAGGGCGAACAAAGCGATACAAAAGGGGATGATGGACGGAGCGTTTGAACAAATCAAACACTCACCCCCAGTCAACTGATCTGGGTTTAATCCATCACCATTCTTTAGTTCACTCAGCCACCCCAGTTCAGACATGGCTATATGCAAATCAGTCTGACCCTGTGCCTTATGGGAACAGTCCAGCCCGAACTGCCAAGCCATGTCTTCCCTGGACCGGAAACAAGCATCCTGGGACCGGTTTCGGATTCATAATCCTCATCAGCCAGGCTATCTTGAATCCAGTGGCCAAGTGAACAAGGGACTCACGTCTGAGTATACCCTGCCACACTTAGGGCGAACAAAGCGATACAAAAGGGATGATGGACGGAGCGTTTGAACAAATCAAACACTCACCCCCAGTCAACTGATCTGGGTTTAATCCATCACCATTCTTTAGTTCACTCAGCCACCCCAGTTCAGACATGGCTATATGCAAATCAGTCTGACCCTGTGCCTTATGGGAACAGTCCAGCCCGAACTGCCAAGCCATGTCTTCCCTGGACCGGAAACAAGCATCCTGGGACCGGTTTCGGATTCATAATCCTCATCAGCCATGCTATCTTGAATCCAGTGGCCAAGTGAACAAGGGACTCACGTCTGAGTATACCCAGCCACACTTAGGGCGAACAAAGCGATACAAAAGGGGATGATGGACGGATCGTTTGAACAAATCAAATACTCACCCCCAGTCAACTGATCTGGGTTTAATCCATCACCATTCTTTAGTTCACTCAGCCACCCCAGTTCAGACATGGCTATATGCAAATCAGTCTGACCCTGTGCCTTATGAGAACAGACCAGCCCAAACTGCCAAGCCATGTCTTCCCTGGACCGGAAACAAGCATCCTGGGACAGGTTTCGGATACATAATCCTCATCAGCCAGGCTATCTTGAATCCAGTGGCCAAGTGAACAAGGGACTCACGTCTGAGTATACCCTGCCACACTTAGGGCGAACATAGCGATACAAAAGGGAATGATGGACGGAGCGTTTGAACAAATCAATCACTCACCCCCAGTCAACTGATCTGGGTTTAATCCATCACCATTCTTTAGTTCACTCAGCCACCCCAGTTCAGACATGGCTATATGCAAATCAGTCTGACCCTGTGCCTTATGGGAACAGTCCAGCCCGAACTGCCAAGCCATGTCTTCCCTGGACCGGAAACAAGCATCCTGGGACCGGTTTCGGATTCATAATCCTCATCAGCCAGGCTATCTTGAATCCAGTGGCCAAGTGAACAAGGGACTCATGTCTGAGTATACCCTGCCACACTTAGGGCGAACAAAGCGATACAAAAGGGATGATGGACGGAGCGTTTGAACCAATTAAACACTCACCCCCAGTCAACTGATCTGGGTTTAATCCATCACCATTCTTTAGTTCACTCAGCCACCCCAGTTCAGACATGGCTATATGCAAATCAGTCTGACCCTGTGCCTTATGGGAACAGTCCAGCCCGAACTGCCAAGCCATGTCTTCCCTGGACCGGAAACAAGCATCCTGGGACCGGTTTCGGATTCATAATCCTCATCAGCCATGCTATCTTGAATCCAGTGGCCAAGTGAACAAGGGACTCACGTCTGAGTATACCCAGCCACACTTAGGGCGAACAAAGCGATACAAAAGGGGATGATGGACGGAGCGTTTGAACAAATCAAATACTCACCCCCAGTCAACTGATCTGGGTTTAATCCATCACCATTCTTTAGTTCACTCAGCCACCCCAGTTCAGACATGGCTATATGCAAATCAGTCTGACCCTGTGCCTTATGAGAACAGACCAGCCCAAACTGCCAAGCCATGTCTTCCCTGGACCGGAAACAAGCATCCTGGGACAGGTTTCGGATAAATAATCCTCATCAGCCAGGCTATCTTGAATCCAGTGGCCAAGTGAACAAGGGACTCACGTCTCAGTATACCCTGCCACACTTAGGGCGAACAAAGCGATACAAAAGGGAATGATGGACGGAGCGTTTGAACAAATCAATCACTCACCCCCAGTCAACTGATCTGGGTTTAATCCATCACCATTCTTTAGTTCACTCAGCCACCCCAGTTCAGACATGGCTATATGCAAATCAGTCTGACCCTGTGCCTTATGGGAACAGTCCAGCCCGAACTGCCAAGCCATGACTTCCCTGGACCGAAAACAAGCATCCTGGGACCGGTTTCGGATTCATAATCTCTCATCAGCCAGGCTATCTTGAATCCAGTGGCCAAGTGAACAAGGGACTCACGTCTGAGTATACCCTGCCACACTTAGGGCGAACAAAGCGATACAAAAGGGGATGATGGACGGAGCGTTTGAACAAATCAAACACTCACCCCCAGTCAACTGATCTGGGTTTAATCCCTCACCATTCTTTAGGTCCCTCAGCCACCCCAGTTCAGACATGGCTATATGCAAATCAGTCTGACCCTGTGCCTTATGGGAACAGTCCAGCCCGAACTGCCAAGCCATGTCTTCCCGTGACCGGAAACAAGCATCCTGGGAACGGTTTCGGATTCATAATCCTCATCAGCCAGGCTATCTTGAATCCAGTGGCCAAGTGAACAAGGGACTCACGTCTGAGTATACCCTGCCACACTTAGGGCGAACAAAGCGATACAAAAGGGGATGATGGACGGAGCGTTTGAACAAATCAAACACTCACCCCCAGTCAACTGATCTGGGTTTAATCCATCACCATTCTTTAGTTCACTCAGCCACCCCAGTTCAGACATGGCTATATGCAAATCAGTCTGACCCTGTGCCTTATGGGAACAGTCCAGCCCGAACTGCCAAGCCATGTCTTCCCTGGACCGGAAACAAGCATCCTGGGACCGGTTTCGGATTCATAATCCTCATCAGCCAGGCTATCTTGAATCCAGTGGCCAAGTGAACAAAGGGACTCACGTCTGAGTATACACTGCCACACTTAGGGCGAACAAAGTGATACAAAAGGGGATGATGGACGGAGCGTTTGAACAAATCAAACACTCACCCCCAGTCAACTGATCTGGGTTTAATCCATCACCATTCTTTAGTTCACTCAGCCACCCCAGTTCAGACATGGCTATATGCAAATCAGTCTGACCCTGTGCCTTATGGGAACAGTCCAGCCCGAACTGCCAAGCCATGTCTTCCCTGGACCGGAAACAAGCATCCTGGGACCGGTTTCGGATTCATAATCCTCATCAGCCAGGCTATCTTGAATCCAGTGGCCAAGTGAACAAGGGACTCACGTCTGAGTATACCCTGCCACACTTAGGGCGAACAAAGCGATACAAAAGGGGATGATGGACAGAGCGTTTGAACAAATTAAACACTCACCCCCAGTCAACTGATCTGGGTTTAATCCATCACCATTCTTTAGTTCACTCAGCCACCCCAGTTCAGACATGGCTATATGCAAATCAATCTGACCCTGTGCCTTATGGGAACAGTCCAGCCCGAACTGCCAAGCCATGTCTTCCCAGGACCGGAAACAAGCATCCTGGGACCGGTTTCGGATTTATAATCCTCATCAGCCAGGCTATCTTGAATCCAGTGGCCAAGTGAACAAGGGATTCACGTCGGAGTATACCCTGCCACACTTAGGGCGAACAAAGCGATACAAAAGGGGATGATGGACGGAGCGTTTGAACAAATCAAACACTCACCCCCAGTCAACTGATCTGGGTTTAATCCATCACCATTCTTTAGTTCACTCAGCCACCCCAGTTCAGACATGGCTATATGCAAATCAGTCTGACCCTGTGCCTTATGGGAACAGTCCAGCCCGAACTGCCAAGCCATGTCTTCCCTGGACCGGAAACAAGCATCCTGGGACCGGTTTCGGATTCATAATCCTCATCAGCCAGGCTATCTTGAATCCAGTGGCCAAGTGAACAAGGGACTCACGTCTGAGTATACCCTGCCACACTTAGGGCGAACAAAGCGATACAAAAGGGATGATGGACGGAGCGTTTGAACAAATCAAACACTCACCCCCAGTCAACTGATCTGGGTTTAATCCATCACCATTCTTTAGTTCACTCAGTCACCCCAGTTCAGACATGGCTATATGCAAATCAGTCTGACCCTGTGCCTTATGGGAACAGTCCAGCCCGAACTGCCAAGCCATGTCTTCCCTGGACCGGAAACAAGCATCCTGGGACCGGTTTCGGATTCATAATCCTCATCAGCCAGGCTATCTTGAATCCAGTGGCCAAGTGAACAAGGGACTCACGTCTGAGTATACCCTGCCACACTTAGGGCGAACAAAGCGATACAAAAGTGGATGATGGACAGAGCGTTTGAACAAATCAAACACTCACCCCCAGTCAACTGATCTGGGTTTAATCCATCACCATTCTTTAGTTCACTCAGCCACCCCAGTTCAGACATGGCTATATGCAAATCAGTCTGACCCTGTGCCTTATGGGAACAGTCCAGCCCGAACTGCCAAGCCATGTCTTCCCAGGACCGGAAACAAGCATCCTGGGACCGGTTTCGGATTCATAATCCTCATCAGCCAGGCTATCTTGAATCCAGTGGCCAAGTGAACAAGGGATTCACGTCTGAGTATACCCTGCCACACTTAGGGCGAACAAAGCGATACAAAAGGGGATGATGGACGGAGCGTTTGAACAAATCAAACACTCACCCCCAGTCAACTGATCTGGGTTTAATCCATCACCATTCTTTAGTTCACTCAGCCACCCCAGTTCAGACATGGCTATATGCAAACCAGTCTGACCCTGTGCCTTATGGGAACAGTCCAGCCCGAACTGCCAAGCCATGTCTTCCCTGGACCGGAAACAAGCATCCTGGGACCGGTTTCGGATTCATAATCCTCATCAGCCAGGCTATCTTGAATCCAGTGGCCAAGTGAACAAGGGACTCACGTCTGAGTATACCCTGCCACACTTAGGGCGAACAAAGCGATACAAAAGGGATGATGGACGGAGCGTTTGAACAAATCAAACACTCACCCCCAGTCAACTGATCTGGGTTTAATCCATCACCATTCTTTAGTTCACTCAGCCACCCCAGTTCAGACATGGCTATATGCAAATCAGTCTGACCCTGTGCCTTATGGGAACAGTCCAGCCCGGACTGCCAAGCCATGTCTTCCCTGGACCGGAAACAAGCATCCTGGGACCGGTTTCGGATTCATAATCCTCATCAGCCATGCTATCTTGAATCCAGTGGCCAAGTGAACAAGGGACTCACGTCTGAGTATACCCAGCCACACTTAGGGCGAACAAAGCGATACAAAAAGGGATGATGGACGGAGCGTTTGAACAAATCAAATACTCACCCCCAGTCAACTGATCTGGGTTTAATCCATCACCATTCTTTAGTTCACTCAGCCACCCCAGTTCAGACATGGCTATATGCAAATCAGTCTGACCCTGTGCCTTATGAGAACAGACCAGCCCAAACTGCCAAGCCATGTCTTCCCTGGACCGGAAACAAGCATCCTGGGACAGGTTTCGGATACATAATCCTCATCAGCCAGGCTATCTTGAATCCAGTGGCCAAGTGAACAAGGGACTCACGTCTGAGTATACCCTGCCACACTTAGGGCGAACAAAGCGATACAAAAGGGAATGATGGACAGAGCGTTTGAACAAATCAAACACTCACCCCCAGTCAACTGATCTGGGTTTAATCCATCACCATTCTTTAGTTCACTCAGCCACCCCAGTTCAGACATGGCTATATGCAAATCAGTCTGACCCTGTGCCTTATGGGAACAGTCCAGCCCGAACTGCCAAGCCATGTCTTCCCAGGACCGGAAACAAGCATCCTGGGACCGGTTTCGGATTCATAATCCTCATCAGCCAGGCTATCTTGAATCCAGTGGCCAAGTGAACAAGGGATTCACGTCTGAGTATACCCTGCCACACTTAGGGCGAACAAAGCGATACAAAAGGGGATGATGGACGGAGCGTTTGAACAAATCAAACACTCACCCCCAGTCAACTGATCTGGGTTTAATCCATCACCATTCTTTAGTTCACTCAGCCACCCCAGTTCAGACATGGCTATATGCAAATCAGTCTGACCCTGTGCCTTATGGGAACAGTCCAGCCCGAACTGCCAAGCCATGTCTTCCCTGGACCGGAAACAAGCATCCTGGGACCGGTTTCGGATTCATAATCCTCATCAACCAGGCTATCTTGAATCCAGTGGCCAAGTGAACAAGGGACTCACGTCTGAGTATACCCTGCCACACTTAGGGCGAACAAAGCGATACAAAAGGGATGATGGACGGAGCGTTTGAACAAATCAAACACTCACCCCCAGTCAACTGATCTGGGTTTAATCTATCACCATTCTTTAGTTCACTCAGCCACCCCAGTTCAGACATGGCTATATGCAAATCAGTCTGACCCTGTGCCTTATGGGAACAGTCCAGCCCGAACTGCCAAGCCATGTCTTCCCTGGACCGGAAAGAAGCATCCTGGGACCGGTTTCGGATTCATAATCCTCATCAGCCATGCTATCTTGAATCCAGTGGCCAAGTGAACAAGGGACTCACGTCTGAGTATACCCAGCCACACTTAGGGCGAACAAAGCGATACAAAAGGGGATGATGGACGGAGCGTTTGAACAAATCAAATACTCACCCCCAGTCAACTGATCTGGGTTTAATCCATCACCATTCTTTAGTTCACTCAGCCACCCCAGTTCAGACATGGCTATATGCAAATCAGTCTGACCCTGTGCCTTATGAGAACAGACCAGCCCAAACTGCCAAGCCATGTCTTCCCTGGACCGGAAACAAGCATCCTGGGACAGGTTTCGGATACATAATCCTCATCAGCCAGGCTATCTTGAATCCAGTGGCCAAGTGAACAAGGGACTCACGTCTGAGTATACACTGCCACACTTAGGGCGAACAAAGTAATACAAAAGGGGATGATGGACGGAGCGTTTGAACAAATCAAACACTCACCCCCAGTCAACTGATCTGGGTTTAATCCATCACCATTCTTTAGTTCACTCAGCCACCCCAGTTCAGACATGGCTATATGCAAATCAGTCTGACCCTGTGCCTTATGGGAACAGTCCAGCCCGAACTGCCAAGCCATGTCTTCCATGGACCGGAAACAAGCATCCTGGGACCGGTTTCGGATTCATAATCCTCATCAGCCAGGCTATCTTGAATCCAGTGGCCAAGTGAACAAGGGATTCACGTCTGAGTATACCCTGCCACACTTAGGGCGAACAAAGCGATACAAAAGGGGATGATGGACAGAGCGTTTGAACAAATCAAACACTCACCCCCAGTGAACTGATCTGGGTTTAATCCATCACCATTCTTTAGTTCACTCAGCCACCCCAGTTCAGACATGGCTATATGCAAATCAGTCTGACCCTGTGCCTTATGGGAACAGTCCAGCCCGAACTGCCAAGCCATGTCTTCCCTGGACCGGAAACAAGCATCCTGGGACCGGTTTCGGATTCATAATCCTCATCAGCCAGGCTATCTTGAATCCAGTGGCCAAGTGAACAAGGGATTCACGTCTGAGTATACCCTGCCACACTTAGGGCGAACAAAGCGATACAAAAGGGGATGATGGACGGAGCGTTTGAACAAATCAAACACTCACCCCCAGTCAACTGATCTGGGTTTAATCCATCACCATTCTTTAGTTCACTCAGCCACCCCAGTTCAGACATGGCTATATGCAAATCAGTCTGACCCTGTGCCTTATGGGAACAGTCCAGCCCGAACTGCCAAGCCATGTCTTCCCTGGACCGGAAACAAGCATCCTGGGACCGGTTTCGGATTCATAATCCTCATCAGCCAGGCTATCTTGAATCCAGTGGCCAAGTGAACAAGGGACTCACGTCTGAGTATACCCTGCCACACTTAGGGCAAACAAAGCAATACAAAAGGGGATGATGGACGGAGCGTTTGAACAAATCAAACACTCACCCCCAGTCAAATGATCTGGGTTTAATCCATCACCATTCTTTAGTTCACTCAGCCACCCCCGTTCAGACATGGCTATATGCAAATCAGTCTGACCCTGTGCCTTATGGGAACAGTCCAGCCCGAACTGCCAAGCCATGACTTCCCTGGACCGAAAACAAGCATCCTGGGACCGGTTTCGGATTCATAATCTCTCATCAGCCAGGCTATCTTGAATCCAGTGGCCAAGTGAACAAGGGACTCACGTCTGAGTATACCCTGCCACACTTAGGGCGAACAAAGCGATACAAAAGGGGATGATGGACGGAGCGTTTGAACAAATCAAACACTCACCCCCAGTCAACTGATCTGGGTTTAATCCCTCACCATTCTTTAGGTCCCTCAGCCACCCCAGTTCAGACATGGCTATATGCAAATCAGTCTGAACCTGTGCCTTATGGGAACAGTCCAGCCCGAACTGCCAAGCCATGTCTTCCCCAGACCGGAAACAAGCATCCTGGGAACGGTTTCGGATTCATAATCCTCATCAGCCAGGCTATCTTGAATCCAGTGGCCAAGTGAACAAGGGACTCACGTCTGAGTATACCCTGCCACACTTAGGGCGAACAAAGCGATACAAAAGGGGATGATGGCCGGAGCGTTTGAACAAATCAAACACTCACCCCCAGTCAACTGATCTGGGTTTAATCCATCACCATTCTTTAGTTCACTCAGCCACCCCAGTTCAGACATGGCTATATGCAAATCAGTCTGACCCTGTGCCTTATGGGAACAGTCCAGCCCGAACTGCCAAGCCATGTCTTCCCTGGACCGGAAACAAGCATCCTGGGACCGGTTTCGGATTCATAATCCTCATCAGCCAGGCTATCTTGAATCCAGTGGCCAAGTGAACAAAGGGACTCACGTCTGAGTATACACTGCCACACTTAGGGCGAACAAAGTGATACAAAAGGGGATGATGGACGGAGCGTTTGAACAAATCAAACACTCACCCCCAGTCAACTGATCTGGGTTTAATCCATCACCATTCTTTAGTTCACTCAGCCACCCCAGTTCAGACATGGCTATATGCAAATCAGTCTGACCCTGTGCCTTATGGGAACAGTCCAGCCCGAACTGCCAAGCCATGTCTTCCCTGGACCGGAAACAAGCATCCTGGGACCGGTTTCAGATTCATAATCCTCATCAGCCAGGCTATCTTGAATCCAGTGGCCAAGTGAACAAGGGACTCACGTCTGAGTATACCCTGCCACACTTAGGGCGAACAAAGCGATACAAAAGGGGATGATGGACAGAGCGTTTGAACAAATTAAACACTCACCCCCAGTCAACTGATCTGGGTTTAATCCATCACCATTCTTTAGTTCACTCAGCCACCCCAGTTCAGACATGGCTATATGCAAATCAATCTGACCCTGTGCCTTATGGGAACAGTCCAGCCCGAACTGCCAAGCCATGTCTTCCCAGGACCGGAAACAAGCATCCTGGGACCGGTTTCGGATTCATAATCCTCATCAGCCAGGCTATCTTGAATCCAGTGGCCAAGTGAACAAGGGATTCACGTCGGAGTATACCCTGCCACACTTAGGGCGAACAAAGCGATACAAAAGGGGATGATGGACGGAGCGTTTGAACAAATCAAACACTCACCCCCAGTCAACTGATCTGGGTTTAATCCATCACCATTCTTTAGTTCACTCAGCCACCCCAGTTCAGACATGGCTATATGCAAATCAGTCTGACCCTGTGCCTTATGGGAACAGTCCAGCCCGAACTGCCAAGCCATGTCTTCCCTGGACCGGAAACAAGCATCCTGGGACCGGTTTCGGATTCATAATCCTCATCAGCCAGGCTATCTTGAATCCAGTGGCCAAGTGAACAAGGGACTCACGTCTGAGTATACCCTGCCACACTTAGGGCGAACAAAGCGATACAAAAGGGATGATGGACGGAGCGTTTGAACAAATCAAACACTCACCCCCAGTCAACTGATCTGGGTTTAATCCATCACCATTCTTTAGTTCACTCAGTCACCCCAGTTCAGACATGGCTATATGCAAATCAGTCTGACCCTGTGCCTTATGGGAACAGTCCAGCCCGAACTGCCAAGCCATGTCTTCCCTGGACCGGAAACAAGCATCCTGGGACCGGTTTCGGATTCATAATCCTCATCAGCCAGGCTATCTTGAATCCAGTGGCCAAGTGAACAAGGGACTCACGTCTGAGTATACCCTGCCACACTTAGGGCGAACAAAGCGATACAAAAGGGGATGATGGACAGAGCGTTTGAACAAATCAAACACTCACCCCCAGTCAACTGATCTGGGTTTAATCCATCACCATTCTTTAGTTCACTCAGCCACCCCAGTTCAGACATGGCTATATGCAAATCAGTCTGACCCTGTGCCTTATGGGAACAGTCCAGCCCGAACTGCCAAGCCATGTCTTCCCAGGACCGGAAACAAGCATCCTGGGACCGGTTTCGGATTCATAATCCTCATCAGCCAGGCTATCTTGAATCCAGTGGCCAAGTGAACAAGGGATTCACGTCTGAGTATACCCTGCCACACTTAGGGCGAACAAAGCGATACAAAAGGGGATGATGGACGGAGCGTTTGAACAAATCAAACACTCACCCCCAGTCAACTGATCTGGGTTTAATCCATCACCATTCTTTAGTTCACTCAGCCACCCCAGTTCAGACATGGCTATATGCAAATCAGTCTGACCCTGTGCCTTATGGGAACAGTCCAGCCCGAACTGCCAAGCCATGTCTTCCCTGGACCGGAAACAAGCATCCTGGGACCGGTTTCGGATTCATAATCCTCATCAGCCAGGCTATCTTGAATCCAGTGGCCAAGTGAACAAGGGACTCACGTCTGAGTATACCCTGCCACACTTAGGGCGAACAAAGCGATACAAAAGGGATAATTGACGGAGCGTTTGAACAAATCAAACACTCACCCCCAGTCAACTGATCTGGGTTTAATCCATCACCATTCTTTAGTTCACTCAGTCACCCCAGTTCAGACATGGCTATATGCAAATCAGTCTGACCCTGTGCCTTATGGGAACAGTCCAGCCCGAACTGCCAAGCCATGTCTTCCCTGGACCGGAAACAAGCATCCTGGGACCGGTTTCGGATTCATAATCCTCATCAGCCATGCTATCTTGAATCCAGTGGCCAAGTGAACAAGGGACTCACGTCTGAGTATACCCAGCCACACTTAGGGCGAACAAAGCGATACAAAAGGGGATGATGGACGGAGCGTTTGAACAAATCAAACACTCACCCCCAGTCAACTGATCTGGGTTTAATCCATCACCATTCTTTAGTTCACTCAGCCAACCCAGTTCAGACATGGCTATATGCAAATCAGTCTGACCCTGTGCCTTATGAGAACAGACCAGCCCAAACTGCCAAGCCATGTCTTCCCTGGACCGGAAACAAGCATCCTGGGACAGGTTTCGGATACATAATCCTCATCAGCCAGGCTATCTTGAATCCAGTGGCCAAGTGAACAAGGGACTCACGTCTGAGTATACCCTGCCACACTTAGGGCGAACAAAGCGATACAAAAGGGAATGATGGACAGAGCGTTTGAACAAATCAAACACTCACCCCCAGTCAACTGATCTGGGTTTAATCCATCACCATTCTTTAGTTCACTCAGCCACCCCAGTTCAGACATGGCTATATGCAAATCAGTCTGACCCTGTGCCTTATGGGAACAGTCCAGCCCGAACTGCCAAGCCATGTCTTCCCAGGACCGGAAACAAGCATCCTGGGACCGGTTTCGGATTCATAATCCTCATCAGCCAGGCTATCTTGAATCCAGTGGCCAAGTGAACAAGGGATTCACGTCTGAGTATACCCTGCCACACTTAGGGCGAACAAAGCGATACAAAAGGGGATGATGGACGGAGCGTTTGAACAAATCAAACACTCACCCCCAGTCAACTGATCTGGGTTTAATCCATCACCATTCTTTAGTTCACTCAGCCACCCCAGTTCAGACATGGCTATATGCAAATCAGTCTGACCCTGTGCCTTATGGGAACAGTCCAGCCCGAACTGCCAAGCCATGTCTTCCCTGGACCGGAAACAAGCATCCTGGGACCGGTTTCGGATTCATAATCCTCATCAGCCAGGCTATCTTGAATCCAGTGGCCAAGTGAACAAGGGACTCACGTCTGAGTATACCCTGCCACACTTAGGGCGAACAAAGCGATACAAAAGGGATGATGGACGGAGCGTTTGAACAAATCAAACACTCACCCCCAGTCAACTGATCTGGGTTTAATCCCTCACCATTCTTTAGGTCCCTCAGCCACCCCAGTTCAGACATGGCTATATGCAAATCAGTCTGAACCTGTGCCTTATGGGAACAGTCCAGCCCGAACTGCCAAGCCATGTCTTCCCCAGACCGGAAACAAGCATCCTGGGAACGGTTTCGGATTCATAATCCTCATCAGCCAGGCTATCTTGAATCCAGTGGCCAAGTGAACAAGGGACTCACGTCTGAGTATACCCTGCCACACTTAGGGCGAACAAAGCGATACAAAAGGGGATGATGGCCGGAGCGTTTGAACAAATCAAACACTCACCCCCAGTCAACTGATCTGGGTTTAATCCATCACCATTCTTTAGTTCACTCAGCCACCCCAGTTCAGACATGGCTATATGCAAATCAGTCTGACCCTGTGCCTTATGGGAACAGTCCAGCCCGAACTGCCAAGCCATGTCTTCCCTGGACCGGAAACAAGCATCCTGGGACCGGTTTCGGATTCATAATCCTCATCAGCCAGGCTATCTTGAATCCAGTGGCCAAGTGAACAAGGGACTCACGTCTGAGTATACCCTGCCACACTTAGGGCGAACAAAGCGATACAAAAGGGGATGATGGCCGGAGCGTTTGAACAAATCAAACACTCACCCCCAGTCAACTGATCTGGGTTTAATCCATCACCATTCTTTAGTTCACTCAGCCACCCCAGTTCAGACATGGCTATATGCAAATCAGTCTGACCCTGTGCCTTATGGGAACAGTCCAGCCCGAACTGCCAAGCCATGTCTTCCCTGGACCGGAAACAAGCATCCTGGGACCGGTTTCGGATTCATAATCCTCATCAGCCAGGCTATCTTGAATCCAGTGGCCAAGTGAACAAAGGGACTCACGTCTGAGTATACACTGCCACACTTAGGGCGAACAAAGTGATACAAAAGGGGATGATGGACGGAGCGTTTGAACAAATCAAACACTCACCCCCAGTCAACTGATCTGGGTTTAATCCATCACCATTCTTTAGTTCACTCAGCCACCCCAGTTCAGACATGGCTATATGCAAATCAGTCTGACCCTGTGCCTTATGGGAACAGTCCAGCCCGAACTGCCAAGCCATGTCTTCCCTGGACCGGAAACAAGCATCCTGGGACCGGTTTCGGATTCATAATCCTCATCAGCCAGGCTATCTTGAATCCAGTGGCCAAGTGAACAAAGGGACTCACGTCTGAGTATACACTGCCACACTTAGGGCGAACAAAGTGATACAAAAGGGGATGATGGACGGAGCGTTTGAACAAATCAAACACTCACCCCCAGTCAACTGATCTGGGTTTAATCCATCACCATTCTTTAGTTCACTCAGCCACCCCAGTTCAGACATGGCTATATGCAAATCAGTCTGACCCTGTGCCTTATGGGAACAGTCCAGCCCGAACTGCCAAGCCATGTCTTCCCTGGACCGGAAACAAGCATCCTGGGACCGGTTTCAGATTCATAATCCTCATCAGCCAGGCTATCTTGAATCCAGTGGCCAAGTGAACAAGGGACTCACGTCTGAGTATACCCTGCCACACTTAGGGCGAACAAAGCGATACAAAAGGGGATGATGGACAGAGCGTTTGAACAAATTAAACACTCACCCCCAGTCAACTGATCTGGGTTTAATCCATCACCATTCTTTAGTTCACTCAGCCACCCCAGTTCAGACATGGCTATATGCAAATCAATCTGACCCTGTGCCTTATGGGAACAGTCCAGCCCGAACTGCCAAGCCATGTCTTCCCAGGACCGGAAACAAGCATCCTGGGACCGGTTTCGGATTCATAATCCTCATCAGCCAGGCTATCTTGAATCCAGTGGCCAAGTGAACAAGGGATTCACGTCGGAGTATACCCTGCCACACTTAGGGCGAACAAAGCGATACAAAAGGGGATGATGGACGGAGCGTTTGAACAAATCAAACACTCACCCCCAGTCAACTGATCTGGGTTTAATCCATCACCATTCTTTAGTTCACTCAGCCACCCCAGTTCAGACATGGCTATATGCAAATCAGTCTGACCCTGTGCCTTATGGGAACAGTCCAGCCCGAACTGCCAAGCCATGTCTTCCCTGGACCGGAAACAAGCATCCTGGGACCGGTTTCGGATTCATAATCCTCATCAGCCAGGCTATCTTGAATCCAGTGGCCAAGTGAACAAGGGACTCACGTCTGAGTATACCCTGCCACACTTAGGGCGAACAAAGCGATACAAAAGGGATGATGGACGGAGCGTTTGAACAAATCAAACACTCACCCCCAGTCAACTGATCTGGGTTTAATCCATCACCATTCTTTAGTTCACTCAGTCACCCCAGTTCAGACATGGCTATATGCAAATCAGTCTGACCCTGTGCCTTATGGGAACAGTCCAGCCCGAACTGCCAAGCCATGTCTTCCCTGGACCGGAAACAAGCATCCTGGGACCGGTTTCGGATTCATAATCCTCATCAGCCAGGCTATCTTGAATCCAGTGGCCAAGTGAACAAGGGACTCACGTCTGAGTATACCCTGCCACACTTAGGGCGAACAAAGCGATACAAAAGGGGATGATGGACAGAGCGTTTGAACAAATCAAACACTCACCCCCAGTCAACTGATCTGGGTTTAATCCATCACCATTCTTTAGTTCACTCAGCCACCCCAGTTCAGACATGGCTATATGCAAATCAGTCTGACCCTGTGCCTTATGGGAACAGTCCAGCCCGAACTGCCAAGCCATGTCTTCCCAGGACCGGAAACAAGCATCCTGGGACCGGTTTCGGATTCATAATCCTCATCAGCCAGGCTATCTTGAATCCAGTGGCCAAGTGAACAAGGGATTCACGTCTGAGTATACCCTGCCACACTTAGGGCGAACAAAGCGATACAAAAGGGGATGATGGACGGAGCGTTTGAACAAATCAAACACTCACCCCCAGTCAACTGATCTGGGTTTAATCCATCACCATTCTTTAGTTCACTCAGCCACCCCAGTTCAGACATGGCTATATGCAAATCAGTCTGACCCTGTGCCTTATGGGAACAGTCCAGCCCGAACTGCCAAGCCATGTCTTCCCTGGACCGGAAACAAGCATCCTGGGACCGGTTTCGGATTCATAATCCTCATCAGCCAGGCTATCTTGAATCCAGTGGCCAAGTGAACAAGGGACTCACGTCTGAGTATACCCTGCCACACTTAGGGCGAACAAAGCGATACAAAAGGGATGATTGACGGAGCGTTTGAACAAATCAAACACTCACCCCCAGTCAACTGATCTGGGTTTAATCCATCACCATTCTTTAGTTCACTCAGTCACCCCAGTTCAGACATGGCTATATGCAAATCAGTCTGACCCTGTGCCTTATGGGAACAGTCCAGCCCGAACTGCCAAGCCATGTCTTCCCTGGACCGGAAACAAGCATCCTGGGACCGGTTTCGGATTCATAATCCTCATCAGCCATGCTATCTTGAATCCAGTGGCCAAGTGAACAAGGGACTCACGTCTGAGTATACCCAGCCACACTTAGGGCGAACAAAGCGATACAAAAGGGGATGATGGACGGAGCGTTTGAACAAATCAAACACTCACCCCCAGTCAACTGATCTGGGTTTAATCCATCACCATTCTTTAGTTCACTCAGCCAACCCAGTTCAGACATGGCTATATGCAAATCAGTCTGACCCTGTGCCTTATGAGAACAGACCAGCCCAAACTGCCAAGCCATGTCTTCCCTGGACCGGAAACAAGCATCCTGGGACAGGTTTCGGATACATAATCCTCATCAGCCAGGCTATCTTGAATCCAGTGGCCAAGTGAACAAGGGACTCACGTCTGAGTATACCCTGCCACACTTAGGGCGAACAAAGCGATACAAAAGGGAATGATGGACAGAGCGTTTGAACAAATCAAACACTCACCCCCAGTCAACTGATCTGGGTTTAATCCATCACCATTCTTTAGTTCACTCAGCCACCCCAGTTCAGACATGGCTATATGCAAATCAGTCTGACCCTGTGCCTTATGGGAACAGTCCAGCCCGAACTGCCAAGCCATGTCTTCCCAGGACCGGAAACAAGCATCCTGGGACCGGTTTCGGATTCATAATCCTCATCAGCCAGGCTATCTTGAATCCAGTGGCCAAGTGAACAAGGGATTCACGTCTGAGTATACCCTGCCACACTTAGGGCGAACAAAGCGATACAAAAGGGGATGATGGACGGAGCGTTTGAACAAATCAAACACTCACCCCCAGTCAACTGATCTGGGTTTAATCCATCACCATTCTTTAGTTCACTCAGCCACCCCAGTTCAGACATGGCTATATGCAAATCAGTCTGACCCTGTGCCTTATGGGAACAGTCCAGCCCGAACTGCCAAGCCATGTCTTCCCTGGACCGGAAACAAGCATCCTGGGACCGGTTTCGGATTCATAATCCTCATCAGCCAGGCTATCTTGAATCCAGTGGCCAAGTGAACAAGGGACTCACGTCTGAGTATACCCTGCCACACTTAGGGCGAACAAAGCGATACAAAAGGGATGATGGACGGAGCGTTTGAACAAATCAAACACTCACCCCCAGTCAACTGATCTGGGTTTAATCCCTCACCATTCTTTAGGTCCCTCAGCCACCCCAGTTCAGACATGGCTATATGCAAATCAGTCTGAACCTGTGCCTTATGGGAACAGTCCAGCCCGAACTGCCAAGCCATGTCTTCCCCAGACCGGAAACAAGCATCCTGGGAACGGTTTCGGATTCATAATCCTCATCAGCCAGGCTATCTTGAATCCAGTGGCCAAGTGAACAAGGGACTCACGTCTGAGTATACCCTGCCACACTTAGGGCGAACAAAGCGATACAAAAGGGGATGATGGCCGGAGCGTTTGAACAAATCAAACACTCACCCCCAGTCAACTGATCTGGGTTTAATCCATCACCATTCTTTAGTTCACTCAGCCACCCCAGTTCAGACATGGCTATATGCAAATCAGTCTGACCCTGTGCCTTATGGGAACAGTCCAGCCCGAACTGCCAAGCCATGTCTTCCCTGGACCGGAAACAAGCATCCTGGGACCGGTTTCGGATTCATAATCCTCATCAGCCAGGCTATCTTGAATCCAGTGGCCAAGTGAACAAGGGACTCACGTCTGAGTATACCCTGCCACACTTAGGGCGAACAAAGCGATACAAAAGGGGATGATGGCCGGAGCGTTTGAACAAATCAAACACTCACCCCCAGTCAACTGATCTGGGTTTAATCCATCACCATTCTTTAGTTCACTCAGCCACCCCAGTTCAGACATGGCTATATGCAAATCAGTCTGACCCTGTGCCTTATGGGAACAGTCCAGCCCGAACTGCCAAGCCATGTCTTCCCTGGACCGGAAACAAGCATCCTGGGACCGGTTTCGGATTCATAATCCTCATCAGCCAGGCTATCTTGAATCCAGTGGCCAAGTGAACAAAGGGACTCACGTCTGAGTATACACTGCCACACTTAGGGCGAACAAAGTGATACAAAAGGGGATGATGGACGGAGCGTTTGAACAAATCAAACACTCACCCCCAGTCAACTGATCTGGGTTTAATCCATCACCATTCTTTAGTTCACTCAGCCACCCCAGTTCAGACATGGCTATATGCAAATCAGTCTGACCCTGTGCCTCATGGGAACAGTCCAGCCCGAACTGCCAAGCCATGTCTTCCCTGGACCGGAAACAAGCATCCTGGGACCGGTTTCGGATTCATAATCCTCATCAGCCAGGCTATCTTGAATCCAGTGGCCAAGTGAACAAAGGGACTCACGTCTGAGTATACACTGCCACACTTAGGGCGAACAAAGTGATACAAAAGGGGATGATGGACGGAGCGTTTGAACAAATCAAACACTCACCCCCAGTCAACTGATCTGGGTTTAATCCATCACCATTCTTTAGTTCACTCAGCCACCCCAGTTCAGACATGGCTATATGCAAATCAGTCTGACCCTGTGCCTTATGGGAACAGTCCAGCCCGAACTGCCAAGCCATGTCTTCCCAGGACCGGAAACAAGCATCCTGGGACCGGTTTCGGATTCATAATCCTCATCAGCCAGGCTATCTTGAATCCAGTGGCCAAGTGAACAAGGGATTCACGTCTGAGTATACCCTGCCACACTTAGGGCGAACAAAGCGATACAAAAGGGGATGATGGACGGAGCGTTTGAACAAATCAAACACTCACCCCCAGTCAACTGATCTGGGTTTAATCCATCACCATTCTTTAGTTCACTCAGCCACCCCAGTTCAGACATGGCTATATGCAAATCAGTCTGACCCTGTGCCTTATGGGAACAGTCCAGCCCGAACTGCCAAGCCATGTCTTCCCTGGACCGGAAACAAGCATCCTGGGACCGGTTTCGGATTCATAATCCTCATCAGCCAGGCTATCTTGAATCCAGTGGCCAAGTGAACAAGGGACTCACGTCTGAGTATACCCTGCCACACTTAGGGCGAACAAAGCGATACAAAAGGGATGATGGACGGAGCGTTTGAACAAATCAAACACTCACCCCCAGTCAACTGATCTGGGTTTAATCCCTCACCATTCTTTAGGTCCCTCAGCCACCCCAGTTCAGACATGGCTATATGCAAATCAGTCTGAACCTGTGCCTTATGGGAACAGTCCAGCCCGAACTGCCAAGCCATGTCTTCCCCAGACCGGAAACAAGCATCCTGGGAACGGTTTCGGATTCATAATCCTCATCAGCCAGGCTATCTTGAATCCAGTGGCCAAGTGAACAAGGGACTCACGTCTGAGTATACCCTGCCACACTTAGGGCGAACAAAGCGATACAAAAGGGGATGATGGCCGGAGCGTTTGAACAAATCAAACACTCACCCCCAGTCAACTGATCTGGGTTTAATCCATCACCATTCTTTAGTTCACTCAGCCACCCCAGTTCAGACATGGCTATATGCAAATCAGTCTGACCCTGTGCCTTATGGGAACAGTCCAGCCCGAACTGCCAAGCCATGTCTTCCCTGGACCGGAAACAAGCATCCTGGGACCGGTTTCGGATTCATAATCCTCATCAGCCAGGCTATCTTGAATCCAGTGGCCAAGTGAACAAGGGACTCACGTCTGAGTATACCCTGCCACACTTAGGGCGAACAAAGCGATACAAAAGGGGATGATGGCCGGAGCGTTTGAACAAATCAAACACTCACCCCCAGTCAACTGATCTGGGTTTAATCCATCACCATTCTTTAGTTCACTCAGCCACCCCAGTTCAGACATGGCTATATGCAAATCAGTCTGACCCTGTGCCTTATGGGAACAGTCCAGCCCGAACTGCCAAGCCATGTCTTCCCTGGACCGGAAACAAGCATCCTGGGACCGGTTTCGGATTCATAATCCTCATCAGCCAGGCTATCTTGAATCCAGTGGCCAAGTGAACAAAGGGACTCACGTCTGAGTATACACTGCCACACTTAGGGCGAACAAAGTGATACAAAAGGGGATGATGGACGGAGCGTTTGAACAAATCAAACACTCACCCCCAGTCAACTGATCTGGGTTTAATCCATCACCATTCTTTAGTTCACTCAGCCACCCCAGTTCAGACATGGCTATATGCAAATCAGTCTGACCCTGTGCCTCATGGGAACAGTCCAGCCCGAACTGCCAAGCCATGTCTTCCCTGGACCGGAAACAAGCATCCTGGGACCGGTTTCGGATTCATAATCCTCATCAGCCAGGCTATCTTGAATCCAGTGGCCAAGTGAACAAAGGGACTCACGTCTGAGTATACACTGCCACACTTAGGGCGAACAAAGTGATACAAAAGGGGATGATGGACGGAGCGTTTGAACAAATCAAACACTCACCCCCAGTCAACTGATCTGGGTTTAATCCATCACCATTCTTTAGTTCACTCAGCCACCCCAGTTCAGACATGGCTATATGCAAATCAGTCTGACCCTGTGCCTTATGGGAACAGTCCAGCCCGAACTGCCAAGCCATGTCTTCCCTGGACCGGAAACAAGCATCCTGGGACCGGTTTCAGATTCATAATCCTCATCAGCCAGGCTATCTTGAATCCAGTGGCCAAGTGAACAAGGGACTCACGTCTGAGTATACCCTGCCACACTTAGGGCGAACAAAGCGATACAAAAGGGGATGATGGACAGAGCGTTTGAACAAATTAAACACTCACCCCCAGTCAACTGATCTGGGTTTAATCCATCACCATTCTTTAGTTCACTCAGCCACCCCAGTTCAGACATGGCTATATGCAAATCAATCTGACCCTGTGCCTTATGGGAACAGTCCAGCCCGAACTGCCAAGCCATGTCTTCCCAGGACCGGAAACAAGCATCCTGGGACCGGTTTCGGATTCATAATCCTCATCAGCCAGGCTATCTTGAATCCAGTGGCCAAGTGAACAAGGGATTCACGTCGGAGTATACCCTGCCACACTTAGGGCGAACAAAGCGATACAAAAGGGGATGATGGACGGAGCGTTTGAACAAATCAAACACTCACCCCCAGTCAACTGATCTGGGTTTAATCCATCACCATTCTTTAGTTCACTCAGCCACCCCAGTTCAGACATGGCTATATGCAAATCAGTCTGACCCTGTGCCTTATGGGAACAGTCCAGCCCGAACTGCCAAGCCATGTCTTCCCTGGACCAGAAACAAGCATCCTGGGACCGGTTTCGGATTCATAATCCTCATCAGCCAGGCTATCTTGAATCCAGTGGCCAAGTGAACAAGGGACTCACGTCTGAGTATACCCTGCCACACTTAGGGCGAACAAAGCGATACAAAAGGGATGATGGACGGAGCGTTTGAACAAATCAAACACTCACCCCCAGTCAACTGATCTGGGTTTAATCCATCACCATTCTTTAGTTCACTCAGTCACCCCAGTTCAGACATGGCTATATGCAAATCAGTCTGACCCTGTGCCTTATGGGAACAGTCCAGCCCGAACTGCCAAGCCATGTCTTCCCTGGACCGGAAACAAGCATCCTGGGACCGGTTTCGGATTCATAATCCTCACCAGCCAGGCTATCTTGAATCCAGTGGCCAAGTGAACAAGGGACTCACGTCTGAGTATACCCTGCCACACTTAGGGCGAACAAAGCGATACAAAAGGGGATGATGGACAGAGCGTTTGAACAAATCAAACACTCACCCCCAGTCAACTGATCTGGGTTTAATCCATCACCATTCTTTAGTTCACTCAGCCACCCCAGTTCAGACATGGCTATATGCAAATCAGTCTGACCCTGTGCCTTATGGGAACAGTCCAGCCCGAACTGCCAAGCCATGTCTTCCCAGGACCGGAAACAAGCATCCTGGGACCGGTTTCGGATTCATAATCCTCATCAGCCAGGCTATCTTGAATCCAGTGGCCAAGTGAACAAGGGACTCACGTCTGAGTATACCCTGCCACACTTAGGGCGAACAAAGCGATACAAAAGGGATGATTGACGGAGCGTTTGAACAAATCAAACACTCACCCCCAGTCAACTGATCTTGGTTTAATCCATCACCATTCTTTAGTTCACTCAGTCACCCCAGTTCAGACATGGCTATATGCAAATCAGTCTGACCCTGTGCCTTATGGGAACAGTCCAGCCCGAACTGCCAAGCCATGTCTTCCCTGGACCGGAAACAAGCATCCTGGGACCGGTTTCGGATTCATAATCCTCATCAGCCATGCTATCTTGAATCCAGTGGCCAAGTGAACAAGGGACTCACGTCTGAGTATACCCAGCCACACTTAGGGCGAACAAAGCGATACAAAAGGGGATGATGGACGGAGCGTTTGAACAAATCAAACACTCACCCCCAGTCAACTGATCTGGGTTTAATCCATCACCATTCTTTAGTTCACTCAGCCAACCCAGTTCAGACATGGCTATATGCAAATCAGTCTGACCCTGTGCTTTATGAGAACAGACCAGCCCAAACTGCCAAGCCATGTCTTCCCTGGACCGGAAACAAGCATCCTGGGACAGGTTTCGGATACATAATCCTCATCAGCCAGGCTATCTTGAATCCAGTGGCCAAGTGAACAAGGGACTCACGTCTGAGTATACCCTGCCACACTTAGGGCGAACAAAGCGATACAAAAGGGAATGATGGACAGAGCGTTTGAACAAATCAAACACTCACCCCCAGTCAACTGATCTGGGTTTAATCCATCACCATTCTTTAGTTCACTCAGCCACCCCAGTTCAGACATGGCTATATGCAAATCAGTCTGACCCTGTGCCTTATGGGAACAGTCCAGCCCGAACTGCCAAGCCATGTCTTCCCAGGACCGGAAACAAGCATCCTGGGACCGGTTTCGGATTCATAATCCTCATCAGCCAGGCTATCTTGAATCCAGTGGCCAAGTGAACAAGGGATTCACGTCTGAGTATACCCTGCCACACTTAGGGCGAACAAAGCGATACAAAAGGGGATGATGGACGGAGCGTTTGAACAAATCAAACACTCACCCCCAGTCAACTGATCTGGGTTTAATCCATCACCATTCTTTAGTTCACTCAGCCACCCCAGTTCAGACATGGCTATATGCAAATCAGTCTGACCCTGTGCCTTATGGGAACAGTCCAGCCCGAACTGCCAAGCCATGTCTTCCCTGGACCGGAAACAAGCATCCTGGGACCGGTTTCGGATTCATAATCCTCATCAGCCAGGCTATCTTGAATCCAGTGGCCAAGTGAACAAGGGACTCACGTCTGAGTATACCCTGCCACACTTAGGGCGAACAAAGCGATACAAAAGGGATGATGGACGGAGCGTTTGAACAAATCAAACACTCACCCCCAGTCAACTGATCTGGGTTTAATCTATCACCATTCTTTAGTTCACTCAGCCACCCCAGTTCAGACATGGCTATATGCAAATCAGTCTGACCCTGTGCCTTATGGGAACAGTCCAGCCCGAACTGCCAAGCCATGTCTTCCCTGGACCGGAAACAAGCATCCTGGGACCGGTTTCGGATTCATAATCCTCATCAGCCATGCTATCTTGAATCCAGTGGCCAAGTGAACAAGGGACTCACGTCTGAGTATACCCAGCCACACTTAGGGCGAACAAAGCGATACAAAAGGGGATGATGGACGGAGCGTTTGAACAAATCAAATACTCACCCCCAGTCAACTGATCTGGGTTTAATCCATCACCATTCTTTAGTTCACTCAGCCACCCCAGTTCAGACATGGCTATATGCAAATCAGTCTGACCCTGTGCCTTATGAGAACAGACCAGCCCAAACTGCCAAGCCATGTCTTCCCTGGACCGGAAACAAGCATCCTGGGACAGGTTTCGGATACATAATCCTCATCAGCCAGGCTATCTTGAATCCAGTGGCCAAGTGAACAAGGGACTCACGTCTGAGTATACCCTGCCACACTTAGGGCGAACAAAGCGATACAAAAGGGAATGATGGACGGAGCGTTTGAACAAATCAATCACTCACCCCCAGTCAACTGATCTGGGTTTAATCCATCACCATTCTTTAGTTCACTCAGCCACCCCAGTTCAGACATGGCTATATGCAAATCAGTCTGACCCTGTGCCTTATGGGAACAGTCCAGCCCGAACTGCCAAGCCATGTCTTCCCTGGACCGGAAACAAGCATCCTGGGACCGGTTTCGGATTCATAATCCTCATCAGCCAGGCTATCTTGAATCCAGTGGCCAAGTGAACAAAGGGACTCACGTCTGAGTATACACTGCCACACTTAGGGCGAACAAAGTGATACAAAAGGGGATGATGGACGGAGCGTTTGAACAAATCAAACACTCACCCCCAGTCAACTGATCTGGGTTTAATCCATCACCATTCTTTAGTTCACTCAGCCACCCCAGTTCAGACATGGCTATATGCAAATCAGTCTGACCCTGTGCCTTATGGGAACAGTCCAGCCCGAACTGCCAAGCCATGTCTTCCATGGACCGGAAACAAGCATCCTGGGACCGGTTTCGGATTCATAATCCTCATCAGCCAGGCTATCTTGAATCCAGTGGCCAAGTGAACAAGGGACTCACGTCTGAGTATACCCTGCCACACTTAGGGCGAACAAAGCGATACAAAAGGGGATGATGGACAGAGCGTTTGAACAAATCAAACACTCACCCCCAGTGAATTGATCTGGGTTTAATCCATCACCATTCTTTAGTTCACTCAGCCACCCCAGTTCAGACATGGCTATATGCAAATCAGTCTGACCCTGTGCCTTATGGGAACAGTCCAGCCCGAACTGCCAAGCCATGTCTTCCCTGGACCGGAAACAAGCATCCTGGGACCGGTTTCGGATTCATAATCCTCATCAGCCAGGCTATCTTGAATCCAGTGGCCAAGTGAACAAGGGATTCACGTCTGAGTATACCCTGCCACACTTAGGGCGAACAAAGCGATACAAAAGGGGATGATGGACGGAGCGTTTGAACAAATCAAACACTCACCCCCAGTCAACTGATCTGGGTTTAATCCATCACCATTCTTTAGTTCACTCAGCCACCCCAGTTCAGACATGGCTATATGCAAATCAGTCTGACCCTGTGCCTTATGGGAACAGTCCAGCCCGAACTGCCAAGCCATGTCTTCCCTGGACCGGAAACAAGCATCCTGGGACCGGTTTCGGATTCATAATCCTCATCAGCCAGGCTATCTTGAATCCAGTGGCCAAGTGAACAAGGGACTCACGTCTGAGTATACCCTGCCACACTTAGGGCAAACAAAGCGATACAAAAGGGGATGATGGACGGAGCGTTTGAACAAATCAAACACTCACCCCCAGTCAAATGATCTGGGTTTAATCCATCACCATTCTTTAGTTCACTCAGCCACCCCAGTTCAGACATGGCTATATGCAAATCAGTCTGACCCTGTGCCTTATGGGAACAGTCCAGCCCGAACTGCCAAGCCATGACTTCCCTGGACCGAAAACAAGCATCCTGGGACCGGTTTCGGATTCATAATCTCTCATCAGCCAGGCTATCTTGAATCCAGTGGCCAAGTGAACAAGGGACTCACGTCTGAGTATACCCTGCCACACTTAGGGCGAACAAAGCGATACAAAAGGGGATGATGGACGGAGCGTTTGAACAAATCAAACACTCACCCCCAGTCAACTGATCTGGGTTTAATCCCTCACCATTCTTTAGGTCCCTCAGCCACCCCAGTTCAGACATGGCTATATGCAAATCAGTCTGAACCTGTGCCTTATGGGAACAGTCCAGCCCGAACTGCCAAGCCATGTCTTCCCCAGACCGGAAACAAGCATCCTGGGAACGGTTTCGGATTCATAATCCTCATCAGCCAGGCTATCTTGAATCCAGTGGCCAAGTGAACAAGGGACTCACGTCTGAGTATACCCTGCCACACTTAGGGCGAACAAAGCGATACAAAAGGGGATGATGGCCGGAGCGTTTGAACAAATCAAACACTCACCCCCAGTCAACTGATCTGGGTTTAATCCATCACCATTCTTTAGTTCACTCAGCCACCCCAGTTCAGACATGGCTATATGCAAATCAGTCTGACCCTGTGCCTTATGGGAACAGTCCAGCCCGAACTGCCAAGCCATGTCTTCCCTGGACCGGAAACAAGCATCCTGGGACCGGTTTCGGATTCATAATCCTCATCAGCCAGGCTATCTTGAATCCAGTGGCCAAGTGAACAAAGGGACTCACGTCTGAGTATACACTGCCACACTTAGGGCGAACAAAGTGATACAAAAGGGGATGATGGACGGAGCGTTTGAACAAATCAAACACTCACCCCCAGTCAACTGATCTGGGTTTAATCCATCACCATTCTTTAGTTCACTCAGCCACCCCAGTTCAGACATGGCTATATGCAAATCAGTCTGACCCTGTGCCTTATGGGAACAGTCCAGCCCGAACTGCCAAGCCATGTCTTCCCTGGACCGGAAACAAGCATCCTGGGACCGGTTTCAGATTCATAATCCTCATCAGCCGGGCTATCTTGAATCCAGTGGCCAAGTGAACAAGGGACTCACGTCTGAGTATACCCTGCCACACTTAGGGCGAACAAAGCGATACAAAAGGGGATGATGGACAGAGCGTTTGAACAAATTAAACACTCACCCCCAGTCAACTGATCTGGGTTTAATCCATCACCATTCTTTAGTTCACTCAGCCACCCCAGTTCAGACATGGCTATATGCAAATCAATCTGACCCTGTGCCTTATGGGAACAGTCCAGCCCGAACTGCCAAGCCATGTCTTCCCAGGACCGGAAACAAGCATCCTGGGACCGGTTTCGGATTCATAATCCTCATCAGCCAGGCTATCTTGAATCCAGTGGCCAAGTGAACAAGGGATTCACGTCGGAGTATACCCTGCCACACTTAGGGCGAACAAAGCGATACAAAAGGGGATGATGGACGGAGCGTTTGAACAAATCAAACACTCACCCCCAGTCAACTGATCTGGGTTTAATCCATCACCATTCTTTAGTTCACTCAGCCACCCCAGTTCAGACATGGCTATATGCAAATCAGTCTGACCCTGTGCCTTATGGGAACAGTCCAGCCCGAACTGCCATGCCATGTCTTCCCTGGACCGGAAACAAGCATCCTGGGACCGGTTTCGGATTCATAATCCTCATCAGCCAGGCTATCTTGAATCCAGTGGCCAAGTGAACAAGGGACTCACGTCTGAGTATACCCTGCCACACTTAGGGCGAACAAAGCGATACAAAAGGGATGATGGACGGAGCGTTTGAACAAATCAAACACTCACCCCCAGTCAACTGATCTGGGTTTAATCCATCACCATTCTTTAGTTCACTCAGTCACCCCAGTTCAGACATGGCTATATGCAAATCAGTCTGACCCTGTGCCTTATGGGAACAGTCCAGCCCGAACTGCCAAGCCATGTCTTCCCTGGACCGGAAACAAGCATCCTGGGACCGGTTTCGGATTCATAATCCTCATCAGCCAGGCTATCTTGAATCCAGTGGCCAAGTGAACAAGGGACTCACGTCTGAGTATACCCTGCCACACTTAGGGCGAACAAAGCGATACAAAAGGGGATGATGGACAGAGCGTTTGAACAAATCAAACACTCACCCCCAGTCAACTGATCTGGGTTTAATCCATCACCATTCTTTAGTTCACTCAGCCACCCCAGTTCAGACATGGCTATATGCAAATCAGTCTGACCCTGTGCCTTATGGGAACAGTCCAGCCCGAACTGCCAAGCCATGTCTTCCCAGGACCGGAAACAAGCATCCTGGGACCGGTTTCGGATTCATAATCCTCATCAGCCAGGCTATCTTGAATCCAGTGGCCAAGTGAACAAGGGATTCACGTCTGAGTATACCCTGCCACACTTAGGGCGAACAAAGCGATACAAAAGGGGATGATGGACGGAGCGTTTGAACAAATCAAACACTCACCCCCAGTCAACTGATCTGGGTTTAATCCATCACCATTCTTTAGTTCACTCAGCCACCCCAGTTCAGACATGGCTATATGCAAATCAGTCTGACCCTGTGCCTTATGGGAACAGTCCAGCCCGAACTGCCAAGCCATGTCTTCCCTGGACCGGAAACAAGCATCCTGGGACCGGTTTCGGATTCATAATCCTCATCAGCCAGGCTATCTTGAATCCAGTGGCCAAGTGAACAAGGGACTCACGTCTGAGTATACCCTGCCACACTTAGGGCGAACAAAGCGATACAAAAGGGATGATTGACGGAGCGTTTGAACAAATCAAACACTCACCCCCAGTCAACTGATCTGGGTTTAATCCATCACCATTCTTTAGTTCACTCAGTCACCCCAGTTCAGACATGGCTATATGCAAATCAGTCTGACCCTGTGCCTTATGGGAACAGTCCAGCCTGAACTGCCAAGCCATGTCTTCCCTGGACCGGAAACAAGCATCCTGGGACCGGTTTCGGATTCATAATCCTCATCAGCCATGCTATCTTGAATCCAGTGGCCAAGTGAACAAGGGACTCACGTCTGAGTATACCCAGCCACACTTAGGGCGAACAAAGCGATACAAAAGGGGATGATGGACGGAGCGTTTGAACAAATCAAACACTCACCCCCAGTCAACTGATCTGGGTTTAATCCATCACCATTCTTTAGTTCACTCAGCCAACCCAGTTCAGACATGGCTATATGCAAATCAGTCTGACCCTGTGCCTTATGAGAACAGACCAGCCCAAACTGCCAAGCCATGTCTTCCCTGGACCGGAAACAAGCATCCTGGGACAGGTTTCGGATACATAATCCTCATCAGCCAGGCTATCTTGAATCCAGTGGCCAAGTGAACAAGGGACTCACGTCTGAGTATACCCTGCCACACTTAGGGCGAACAAAGCGATACAAAAGGGAATGATGGACGGAGCGTTTGAACAAATCAATCACTCACCCCCAGTCAACTGATCTGGGTTTAATCCATCACCATTCTTTAGTTCACTCAGCCACCCCAGTTCAGACATGGCTATATGCAAATCAGTCTGACCCTGTGCCTTATGGGAACAGTCCAGCCCGAACTGCCAAGCCATGTCTTCCCTGGACCGGAAACAAGCATCCTGGGACCGGTTTCGGATTCATAATCCTCATCAGCCAGGCTATCTTGAATCCAGTGGCCAAGTGAACAAGGGATTCACGTCTGAGTATACCCTGCCACACTTAGGGCGAACAAAGCGATACAAAAGGGGATGATGGACGGAGCGTTTGAACAAATCAAACACTCACCCCCAGTCAACTGATCTGGGTTTAATCCATCACCATTCTTTAGTTCACTCAGTCACCCCAGTTCAGACATGGCTATATGCAAATCAGTCTGACCCTGTGCCTTATGAGAACAGTCCAGCCCGAACTGCCAAGCCATGTCTTCCCTGGACCGGAAACAAGCATCCTGGGACCGGTTTCGGATTCATAATCTCCATCAGCCAGGCTATCTTGAATCCAGTGGCCAAGTGAACAAGGGGCTCACGTCTGAGTATACCCTGCCACACTTAGGGCGAACAAAGCGATACAAAAGGGGATGATGGACGGAGCGTTTGAACAAATCAAACACTCACCCCCAGTCAACTGATCTGGGTTTAATCCATCACCATTCTTTAGTTCACTCAGCCACCCCAGTTCAGACATGGCTATATGCAAATCAGTCTGACCCTGTGCCTTATGGGAACAGTCCAGCCCGAACTGCCAAGCCATGTCTTCCCTGGACCGGAAACAAGCATCCTGGGACCGGTTTCGGATTCATAATCCTCATCAGCCAGGCTATCTTGAATCCAGTGGCCAAGTGAACAAGGGACTCACGTCTGAGTATACCCTGCCACACTTAGGGCGAACAAAGCGATACAAAAGGGGATGATGGACGGAGCGTTTGAATAAATCAAACACTCACCCCCAGTCAACTGATCTGGGTTTAATCCATCACCATTCTTTAGTTCACTCAGCCACCCCAGTTCAGACATGGCTATATGCAAATCAGTCTGACCCTGTGCCTTATGGGAACAGTCCAGCCCGAACTGCCAAGCCATGTCTTCCCTGGACCGGAAACAAGCATCCTGGGACCGGTTTCGGATTCATAATCCTCATCAGCCAGGCTATCTTGAATCCAGTGGCCAAGTGAACAAGGGACTCACGTCTGAGTATACCCTGCCACACTTAGGGCAAACAAAGCGATACAAAAGGGGATGATGGACGGAGCGTTTGAACAAATCAAACACTCACCCCCAGTCAAATGATCTGGGTTTAATCCATCACCATTCTTTAGTTCACTCAGCCACCCCAGTTCAGACATGGCTATATGCAAATCAGTCTGACCCTGTGCCTTATGGGAACAGTCCAGCCCGAACTGCCAAGCCATGTCTTCCCCAGACCGGAAACAAGCATCCTGGGACCGGTTTCGGATTCATAATCCTCATCAGCCAGGCTATCTTGAATCCAGTGGCCAAGTGAACAAGGGACTCACGTCTGAGTATACCCTGCCACACTTAGGGCGAACAAAGCGATACAAAAGGGGATGATGGACGGAGCGTTTGAACAAATCAAACACTCACCCCCAGTCAACTGATCTGGGTTTAATCCATCACCATTCTTTAGTTCACTCAGCCACCCCAGTTCAGACATGGCTATATGCAAATCAGTCTGACCCTGTGCCTTATGGGAACAGTCCAGCCCGAACTGCCAAGCCATGTCTTCCCTGGACCAGAAACAAGCATCCTGGGACCGGTTTCGGATTCATAATCCTCATCAGCCAGGCTATCTTGAATCCAGTGGCCAAGTGAACAAAGGGACTCACGTCTGAGTATACACTGCCACACTTCGGGCGAACAAAGTGATACAAAAGGGGATGATGGACGGAGCGTTTCAACAAATCAAACACTCACCCCCAGTCAACTGATCTGGGTTTAATCCATCACCATTCTTTAGTTCACTCAGCCACCCCAGTTCAGACATGGCTATATGCAAATCAGTCTGACCCTGTGCCTTATGGGAACAGTCCAGCCCGAACTGCCAAGCCATGTCTTCCCTGGACCGGAAACAAGCATCCTGGGACCGGTTTCGGATTCATAATCCTCATCAGCCAGGCTATCTTGAATCCAGTGGCCAAGTGAACAAGGGACTCACGTCTGAGTATACCCTGCCACACTTAGGGCGAACAAAGCGATACAAAAGGGGATGATGGACAGAGCGTTTGAACAAATCAAACACTCACCCCCAGTCAACTGATCTGGGTTTGATCCATCACCATTCTTTAGTTCACTCAGCCACCCCAGTTCAGACATGGCTATATGCAAATCAGTCTGACCCTGTGCCTTATGGGAACAGTCCAGCCCGAACTGCCAAGCCATGTCTTCCCAGGACCGGAAACAAGCATCCTGGGACCGGTTTCGGATTCATAATCCTCATCAGCCAGGCTATCTTGAATCCAGTGGCCAAGTGAACAAGGGACTCACGTCTGAGTATACCCTGCCACACTTAGGGCGAACAAAGCGATACAAAAGGGATGATGGACGGAGCGTTTGAACAAATCAAACACTCACCCCCAGTCAACTGATCTGGGTTTAATCCATCACCATTCTTTAGTTCACTCAGCCACCCCAGTTCAGACATGGCTATATGCAAATCAGTCTGACCCTGTGCCTTATGGGAACAGTCCAGCCCGAACTGCCAAGCCATGTCTTCCCTGGACCGGAAACAAGCATCCTGGGACCGGTTTCGGATTCATAATCCTCATCAGCCAGGCTATCTTGAATCCAGTGGCCAAGTGAACAAGGGACTCACGTCTGAGTATACCCAGCAACACTTAGGGCGAACAAAGCGATACAAAAGGGGATGATGGACGGAGCGTTTGAACAAATCAAACACTCACCCCCAGTCAACTGATCTGGGTTTAATCCATCACCATTCTTTAGTTCACTCAGCCACCCCAGTTCAGACATGGCTATATGCAAATCAGTCTGACCCTGTGCCTTATGAGAACAGACCAGCCCAAACTGCCAAGCCATGTCTTCCCTGGACCGGAAACAAGCATCCTGGGACAGGTTTCGGATACATAATCCTCATCAGCCAGGCTATCTTGAATCCAGTGGCCAAGTGAACAAGGGACTCACGTCTGAGTATACCCTGCCACACTTAGGGCGAACAAAGCGATACAAAAGGGAATGATGGACGGAGCGTTTGAACAAATCAATCACTCACCCCCAGTCAACTGATCTGGGTTTAATCCATCACCATTCTTTAGTTCACTCAGCCACCCCAGTTCAGACATGGCTATATGCAAATCAGTCTGACCCTGTGCCTTATGGGAACAGTCCAGCCCGAACTGCCAAGCCATGTCTTCCCTGGACCGGAAACAAGCATCCTGGGACCGGTTTCGGATTCATAATCCTCATCAGCCAGGCTATCTTGAATCCAGTGGCCAAGTGAACAAAGGGACTCACGTCTGAGTATACACTGCCACACTTCGGGCGAACAAAGTGATACAAAAGGGGATGATGGACGGAGCGTTTCAACAAATCAAACACTCACCCCCAGTCAACTGATCTGGGTTTAATCCATCACCATTCTTTAGTTCACTCAGCCACCCCAGTTCAGACATGGCTATATGCAAATCAGTCTGACCCTGTGCCTTATGGGAACAGTCCAGCCCGAACTGCCAAGCCATGTCTTCCCTGGACCGGAAACAAGCATCCTGGGACCGGTTTCGGATTCATAATCCTCATCAGCCAGGCTATCTTGAATCCAGTGGCCAAGTGAACAAGGGACTCACGTCTGAGTATACCCTGCCACACTTAGGGCGAACAAAGCGATACAAAAGGGGATGATGGACAGAGCGTTTGAACAAATCAAACACTCACCCCCAGTCAACTGATCTGGGTTTGATCCATCACCATTCTTTAGTTCACTCAGCCACCCCAGTTCAGACATGGCTATATGCAAATCAGTCTGACCCTGTGCCTTATGGGAACAGTCCAGCCCGAACTGCCAAGCCATGTCTTCCCAGGACCGGAAACAAGCATCCTGGGACCGGTTTCGGATTCATAATCCTCATCAGCCAGGCTATCTTGAATCCAGTGGCCAAGTGAACAAGGGACTCACGTCTGAGTATACCCTGCCACACTTAGGGCGAACAAAGCGATACAAAAGGGATGATGGACGGAGCGTTTGAACAAATCAAACACTCACCCCCAGTCAACTGATCTGGGTTTAATCCATCACCATTCTTTAGTTCACTCAGCCACCCCAGTTCAGACATGGCTATATGCAAATCAGTCTGACCCTGTGCCTTATGGGAACAGTCCAGCCCGAACTGCCAAGCCATGTCTTCCCTGGACCGGAAACAAGCATCCTGGGACCGGTTTCGGATTCATAATCCTCATCAGCCAGGCTATCTTGAATCCAGTGGCCAAGTGAACAAGGGACTCACGTCTGAGTATACCCAGCAACACTTAGGGCGAACAAAGCGATACAAAAGGGGATGATGGACGGAGCGTTTGAACAAATCAAACACTCACCCCCAGTCAACTGATCTGGGTTTAATCCATCACCATTCTTTAGTTCACTCAGCCACCCCAGTTCAGACATGGCTATATGCAAATCAGTCTGACCCTGTGCCTTATGAGAACAGACCAGCCCAAACTGCCAAGCCATGTCTTCCCTGGACCGGAAACAAGCATCCTGGGACAGGTTTCGGATACATAATCCTCATCAGCCAGGCTATCTTGAATCCAGTGGCCAAGTGAACAAGGGACTCACGTCTGAGTATACCCTGCCACACTTAGGGCGAACAAAGCGATACAAAAGGGAATGATGGACGGAGCGTTTGAACAAATCAATCACTCACCCCCAGTCAACTGATCTGGGTTTAATCCATCACCATTCTTTGGTTCACTCAGCCACCCCAGTTCAGACATGGCTATATGCAAATCAGTCTGACCCTGTGCCTTATGGGAACAGTCCAGCCCGAACTGCCAAGCCATGTCTTCCCTGGACCGGAAACAAGCATCCTGGGACCGGTTTCGGATTCATAATCCTCATCAGCCAGGCTATCTTGAATCCAGTGGCCAAGTGAACAAGGGATTCACGTCTGAGTATACCCTGCCACACTTAGGGCGAACAAAGCGATACAAAAGGGGATGATGGACGGAGCGTTTGAACAAATCAAACACTCACCCCCAGTCAACTGATCTGGGTTTAATCCATCACCATTCTTTAGTTCACTCAGTCACCCCAGTTCAGACATGGCTATTTGCAAATCAGTCTGACCCTGTGCCTTATGAGAACAGTCCAGCCCGAACTGCCAAGCCATGTCTTCCCTGGACCGGAAACAAGCATCCTGGGACCGGTTTCGGATTCATAATCTCCATCAGCCAGGCTATCTTGAATCCAGTGGCCAAGTGAACAAGGGGCTCACGTCTGAGTATACCCTGCCACACTTAGGGCGAACAAAGCGATACAAAAGGGGATGATGGACGGAGCGTTTGAACAAATCAAACACTCACCCCCAGTCAACTGATCTGGGTTTAATCCATCACCATTCTTTAGTTCACTCAGCCACCCCAGTTCAGACATGGCTATATGCAAATCAGTCTGACCCTGTGCCTTATGGGAACAGTCCAGCCCGAACTGCCAAGCCATGTCTTCCCTGGACCGGAAACAAGCATCCTGGGACCGGTTTCGGATTCATAATCCTCATCAGCCAGGCTATCTTGAATCCAGTGGCCAAGTGAACAAGGGACTCACGTCTGAGTATACCCTGCCACACTTAGGGCGAACAAAGCGATACAAAAGGGGATGATGGACGGAGCGTTTGAATAAATCAAACACTCACCCCCAGTCAACTGATCTGGGTTTAATCCATCACCATTCTTTAGTTCACTCAGCCACCCCAGTTCAGACATGACTATATGCAAATCAGTCTGACCCTGTGCCTTATGGGAACAGTCCAGCCCGAACTGCCAAGCCATGTCTTCCCTGGACCGGAAACAAGCATCCTGGGACCGGTTTCGGATTCATAATCCTCATCAGCCAGGCTATCTTGAATCCAGTGGCCAAGTGAACAAGGGACTCACGTCTGAGTATACCCTGCCACACTTAGGGCAAACAAAGCGATACAAAAGGGGATGATGGACGGAGCGTTTGAACAAATCAAACACTCACTCCCAGTCAAATGATCTGGGTTTAATCCATCACCATTCTTTAGTTCACTCAGCCACCCCAGTTCAGACATGGCTATATGCAAATCAGTCTGACCCTGTGCCTTATGGGAACAGTCCAGCCCGAACTGCCAAGCCATGTCTTCCCCAGACCGGAAACAAGCATCCTGGGACCGGTTTCGGATTCATAATCCTCATCAGCCAGGCTATCTTGAATCCAGTGGCCAAGTGAACAAGGGACTCACGTCTGAGTATACCCTGCCACACTTAGGGCGAACAAAGCGATACAAAAGGGGATGATGGACGGAGCGTTTGAACAAATCAAACACTCACCCCCAGTCAACTGATCTGGGTTTAATCCATCACCATTCTTTAGTTCACTCAGCCACCCCAGTTCAGACATGGCTATATGCAAATCAGTCTGACCCTGTGCCTTATGGGAACAGTCCAGCCCAACTGCCAAGCCATGTCTTCCCTTGACCGGAAACAAGCATCCTGGGACCGGTTTCGGATTCATAATCCTCATCAGCCAGGCTATCTTGAATCCAGTGGCCAAGTGAACAAGGGACTCACGTCTGAGTATACCCTGCCACACTTAGGGCGAACAAAGCGATACAAAAGGGGATGATGGACAGAGCGTTTGAACAAATCAAACACTCACCCCCAGTCAACTGATCTGGGTTTAATCCATCACCATTCTTTAGTTCACTCAGCCACCCCAGTTCAGACATGGCTATATGCAAATCAGTCTGACCCTGTGCCTTATGGGAACAGTCCAGCCCGAACTGCCAAGCCATGTCTTCCCAGGACCGGAAACAAGCATCCTGGGACCGGTTTCGGATTCATAATCCTCATCAGCCAGGCTATCTTGAATCCAGTGGCCAAGTGAACAAGGGACTCACGTCTGAGTATACCCTGCCACACTTAGGGCGAACAAAGCGATACAAAAGGGATGATGGACGGAGCGTTTGAACAAATCAAACACTCACCCCCAGTCAACTGATCTGGGTTTAATCCATCACCATTCTTTAGTTCACTCAGCCACCCCAGTTCAGACATGGCTATATGCAAATCAGTCTGACCCTGTGCCTTATGGGAACAGTCCAGCCCGAACTGCCAAGCCATGTCTTCCCTGGACCGGAAACAAGCATCCTGGGACCGGTTTCGGATTCATAATCCTCATCAGCCATGCTATCTTGAATCCAGTGGCCAAGTGAACAAGGGACTCGTGTCTGAGTATACCCAGCCACACTTAGGGCGAACAAAGCGATACAAAAGGGGATGATGGACGGAGCGTTTGAACAAATCAAATACTCACCCCCAGTCAACTGATCTGGGTTTAATCCATCACCATTCTTTAGTTCACTCAGCCACCCCAGTTCAGACATGGCTATATGCAAATCAGTCTGACCCTGTGCCTTATGAGAACAGACCAGCCCAAACTGCCAAGCCATGTCTTCCCTGGACCGGAAACAAGCATCCTGGGACAGGTTTCGGATACATAATCCTCATCAGCCAGGCTATCTTGAATCCAGTGGCCAAGTGAACAAGGGACTCACGTCTGAGTATACCCTGCCACACTTAGGGCGAACAAAGGGATACAAAAGGGAATGATGGACGGAGCGTTTGAACAAATCAATCACTCACCCCCAGTCAACTGATCTGGGTTTAATCCATCACCATTCTTTAGTTCACTCAGCCACCCCAGTTCAGACATGGCTATATGCAAATCAGTCTGACCCTGTGCCTTATGGGAACAGTCCAGCCCGAACTGCCAAGCCATGTCTTCCCTGGACCGGAAACAAGCATCCTGGGACCGGTTTCGGATTCATAATCCTCATCAGCCAGGCTATCTTGAATCCAGTGGCCAAGTGAACAAAGGGACTCACGTCTGAGTATACACTGCCACACTTAGGGCGAACAAAGTGATACAAAAGGGGATGATGGACGGAGCGTTTGAACAAATCAAACACTCACCCCCAGTCAACTGATCTGGGTTTAATCCATCACCATTCTTTAGTTCACTCAGCCACCCCAGTTCAGACATGGCTATATGCAAATCAGTCTGACCCTGTGCCTTATGGGAACAGTCCAGCCCGAACTGCCAAGCCATGTCTTCCATGGACCGGAAACAAGCATCCTGGGACCGGTTTCGGATTCATAATCCTAATCAGCCAGGCTATCTTGAATCCAGTGGCCAAGTGAACAAGGGACTCACGTCTGAGTATACCCTGCCACACTTAGGGCGAACAAAGCGATGCAAAAGGGGATGATGGACAGAGCGTTTGAACAAATCAAACACTCACCCCCAGTCAACTGATCTGGGTTTAATCCATCACCATTCTTTAGTTCACTCAGCCACCCCAGTTCAGACATGGCTATATGCAAATCAGTCTGACCCTGTGCCATATGGGAACAGTCCAGCCCGAACTGCCAAGCCATGTCTTCCCTGGACCGGAAACAAGCATCCTGGGACCGGTTTCGGATTCATAATCCTCATCAGCCAGGCTATCTTGAATCCAGTGGCCAAGTGAACAAGGGATTCACGTCTGAGTTTACCCTGCCACACTTAGGGCGAACAAAGCGATACAAAAGGGGATGATGGACGGAGCGTTTGAACAAATCAAAACACTCACCCCCAGTCAACTGATCTGGGTTTAATCCATCACCATTCTTTAGTTCACTCAGCCACCCCAGTTCAGACATGGCTATATGCAAATCAGTCTGACCCTGTGCCTTATGGGAACAGTCCAGCCCGAACTGCCAAGCCATGTCTTCCCTGGACCGGAAACAAGCATCCTGGGACCGGTTTCGGATTCATAATCCTCATCAGCCAGGCTATCTTGAATCCAGTGGCCAAGTGAACAAGGGACTCACGTCTGAGTATACCCTGCCACACTTAGGGCGAACAAAGCGATGCAAAAGGGGATGATGGACAGAGCGTTTGAACAAATCAAACACTCACCCCCAGTCAACTGATCTGGGTTTAATCCATCACCATTCTTTAGTTCACTCAGCCACCCCAGTTCAGACATGGCTATATGCAAATCAGTCTGACCCTGTGCCATATGGGAACAGTCCAGCCCGAACTGCCAAGCCATGTCTTCCCTGGACCGGAAACAAGCATCCTGGGACCGGTTTCGGATTCATAATCCTCATCAGCCAGGCTATCTTGAATCCAGTGGCCAAGTGAACAAGGGATTCACGTCTGAGTTTACCCTGCCACACTTAGGGCGAACAAAGCGATACAAAAGGGGATGATGGACGGAGCGTTTGAACAAATCAAAACACTCACCCCCAGTCAACTGATCTGGGTTTAATCCATCACCATTCTTTAGTTCACTCAGCCACCCCAGTTCAGACATGGCTATATGCAAATCAGTCTGACCCTGTGCCTTATGGGAACAGTCCAGCCCGAACTGCCAAGCCATGTCTTCCCTGGACCGGAAACAAGCATCCTGGGACCGGTTTCGGATTCATAATCCTCATCAGCCAGGCTATCTTGAATCCAGTGGCCAAGTGAACAAGGGACTCACGTCTGAGTATACCCTGCCACACTTAGGGCAAACAAAGCGATACTAAAGGGGATGATGGACGGAGCGTTTGAACAAATCAAACACTCACCCCCAGTCAAATGATCTGGGTTTAATCCATCACCATTCTTTAATTCACTCAGCCACCCCAGTTCAGACATGGCTATATGCAAATCAGTCTGACCCTGTGCCTTATGGGAACAGTCCAGCCCGAACTGCCAAGCCATGACTTCCCTGGACCGAAAACAAGCATCCTGGGACCGGTTTCGGATTCATAATCTCTCATCAGCCAGGCTATCTTGAATCTAGTGGCCAAGTGAACAAGGGACTCACGTCTGAGTATACCCTGCCACACTTAGGGCGAACAAAGCGATACAAAAGGGGATGATGGACGGAGCGTTTGAACAAATCAAACACTCACCCCCAGTCAACTGATCTGGGTTTAATCCCTCACCATTCTTTAGGTCCCTCAGCCACCCCAGTTCAGACATGGCTATATGCAAATCAGTCTGACCCTGTGCCTTATGGGAACAGTCCAGCCCGAACTGCCAAGCCATGTCTTCCCCAGACCGGAAACAAGCATCCTGGGAACGGTTTCGGATTCATAATCCTCATCAGCCAGGCTATCTTGAATCCAGTGGCCAAGTGAACAAGGGACTCACGTCTGAGTATACCCTGCCACACTTAGGGCGAACAAAGCGATACAAAAGGGGATGATGGACGGAGCGTTTGAACAAATCAATCACTCACCCCCAGTCAACTGATCTGGGTTTAATCCATCACCATTCTTTAGTTCACTCAGCCACCCCAGTTCAGACATGGCTATATGCAAATCAGTCTGACCCTGTGCCATATGGGAACAGTCCAGCCCGAACTGCCAAGCCATGTCTTCCCTGGACCGGAAACAAGCATCCTGGGACCGGTTTCGGATTCATAATCCTCATCAGCCAGGCTATCTTGAATCCAGTGGCCAAGTGAACAAGGGATTCACGTCTGAGTTTACCCTGCCACACTTAGGGCGAACAAAGCGATACAAAAGGGGATGATGGACGGAGCGTTTGAACAAATCAAAACACTCACCCCCAGTCAACTGATCTGGGTTTAATCCATCACCATTCTTTAGTTCACTCAGCCACCCCAGTTCAGACATGGCTATATGCAAATCAGTCTGACCCTGTGCCTTATGGGAACAGTCCAGCCCGAACTGCCAAGCCATGTCTTCCCTGGACCGGAAACAAGCATCCTGGGACCGGTTTCGGATTCATAATCCTCATCAGCCAGGCTATCTTGAATCCAGTGGCCAAGTGAACAAGGGATTCACGTCTGAGTTTACCCTGCCACACTTAGGGCGAACAAAGCGATACAAAAGGGGATGATGGACGGAGCGTTTGAACAAATCAAAACACTCACCCCCAGTCAACTGATCTGGGTTTAATCCATCACCATTCTTTAGTTCACTCAGCCACCCCAGTTCAGACATGGCTATATGCAAATCAGTCTGACCCTGTGCCTTATGGGAACAGTCCAGCCCGAACTGCCAAGCCATGTCTTCCCTGGACCGGAAACAAGCATCCTGGGACCGGTTTCGGATTCATAATCCTCATCAGCCAGGCTATCTTGAATCCAGTGGCCAAGTGAACAAGGGACTCACGTCTGAGTATACCCTGCCACACTTAGGGCAAACAAAGCGATACTAAAGGGGATGATGGACGGAGCGTTTGAACAAATCAAACACTCACCCCCAGTCAAATGATCTGGGTTTAATCCATCACCATTCTTTAGTTCACTCAGCCACCCCAGTTCAGACATGGCTATATGCAAATCAGTCTGACCCTGTGCCTTATGGGAACAGTCCAGCCCGAACTGCCAAGCCATGACTTCCCTGGACCGAAAACAAGCATCCTGGGACCGGTTTCGGATTCATAATCTCTCATCAGCCAGGCTATCTTGAATCTAGTGGCCAAGTGAACAAGGGACTCACGTCTGAGTATACCCTGCCACACTTAGGGCGAACAAAGCGATACAAAAGGGGATGATGGACGGAGCGTTTGAACAAATCAAACACTCACCCCCAGTCAACTGATCTGGGTTTAATCCCTCACCATTCTTTAGGTCCCTCAGCCACCCCAGTTCAGACATGGCTATATGCAAATCAGTCTGACCCTGTGCCTTATGGGAACAGTCCAGCCCGAACTGCCAAGCCATGTCTTCCCCAGACCGGAAACAAGCATCCTGGGAACGGTTTCGGATTCATAATCCTCATCAGCCAGGCTATCTTGAATCCAGTGGCCAAGTGAACAAGGGACTCACGTCTGAGTATACCCTGCCACACTTAGGGCGAACAAAGCGATACAAAAGGGGATGATGGACGGAGCGTTTGAACAAATCAATCACTCACCCCCAGTCAACTGATCTGGGTTTAATCCATCACCATTCTTTAGTTCACTCAGCCACCCCAGTTCAGACATGGCTATATGCAAATCAGTCTGACCCTGTGCCTTATGGGAACAGTCCAGCCCGAACTGCCAAGCCATGTCTTCCCTGGACCGGAAACAAGCATCCTGGGACCGGTTTCGGATTCATAATCCTCATCAGCCAGGCTATCTTGAATCCAGTGGCCAAGTGAACAAAGGGACTCACGTCTGAGTATACACTGCCACACTTAGGGCGAACAAAGTGATACAAAAGGGGATGATGGACGGAGCGTTTGAACAAATCAAACACTCACCCCCGTCAACTGATCTGGGTTTAATCCATCACCATTCTTTAGTTCACTCAGCCACCCCAGTTCAGACATGGCTATATGCAAATCAGTCTGACCCTGTGCCTTATGGGAACAGTCCAGCCCGAACTGCCAAGCCATGTCTTCCATGGACCGGAAACAAGCATCCTGGGACCGGTTTCGGATTCATAATCCTCATCAGCCAGGCTATCTTGAATCCAGTGGCCAAGTGAACAAGGGACTCACGTCTGAGTATACCCTGCCACACTTAGGGCGAACAAAGCGATACAAAAGGGGATGATGGACAGAGCGTTTGAACAAATCAAACACTCACCCCCAGTCAACTGATCTGGGTTTAATCCATCACCATTCTTTAGTTCACTCAGCCACCCCAGTTCAGACATGGCTATATGCAAATCAGTCTGACCCTGTGCCTTATGGGAACAGTCCAGCCCGAACTGCCAAGCCATGTCTTCCCGGGACCGGAAACAAGCATCCTGGGACCGGTTTCGGATTCATAATCCTCATCAGCCAGGCTATCTTGAATCCAGTGGCCAAGTGAACAAGGGATTCACGTCTGAGTATACCCTGCCACACTTAGGGCGAACAAAGCGATACAAAAGGGGATGATGGACGGAGCGTTTGAACAAATCAAACACTCACCCCCAGTTAACTGATCTGGGTTTAATCCATCACCATTCTTTAGTTCACTCAGCCACCCCAGTTCAGACATGGCTATATGCAAATCAGTCTGACCCTGTGCCTTATGGGAACAGTCCAGCCCGAACTGCCAAGCCATGTCTTCCCTGGACCGGAAACAAGCATCCTGGGACCGGTTTCGGATTCATAATCCTCATCAGCCAGGCTATCTTGAATCCAGTGGCCAAGTGAACAAGGGACTCACGTCTGAGTATACCCTGCCACACTTAGGGCAAACAAAGCGATACAAAAGGGGATGATGGACGGAGCGTTTGAACAAATCAAACACTCACCCCCAGTCAAATGATCTGGGTTTAATCCATCACCATTCTTTAGTTCACTCAGCCACCCCAGTTCAGACATGGCTATATGCAAATCAGTCTGACCCTGTGCCTTATGGGAACAGTCCAGCCCGAACTGCCAAGCCATGACTTCCCTGGACCGAAAACAAGCATCCTGGGACCGGTTTCGGATTCATAATCTCTCATCAGCCAGGCTATCTTGAATCCAGTGGCCAAGTGAACAAGGGACTCACGTCTGAGTATACCCTGCCACACTTAGGGCGAACAAAGCGATACAAAAGGGGATGATGGACGGAGCGTTTGAACAAATCAAACACTCACCCCCAGTCAACTGATCTGGGTTTAATCCCTCACCATTCTTTAGGTCCCTCAGCCACCCCAGTTCAGACATGGCTATATGCAAATCAGTCTGACCCTGTGCCTTATGGGAACAGTCCAGCCCGAACTGCCAAGCCATGTCTTCCCCAGACCGGAAACAAGCATCCTGGGAACGGTTTCGGATTCATAATCCTCATCAGCCAGGCTATCTTGAATCCAGTGGCCAAGTGAACAAGGGACTCACGTCTGAGTATACCCTGCCACACTTAGGGCGAACAAAGCGATACAAAAGGGGATGATGGACGGAGCGTTTGAACAAATCAAACACTCACCCCCAGTCAACTGATCTGGGTTTAATCCATCACCATTCTTTAGTTCACTCAGCCACCCCAGTTCAGACATGGCTATATGCAAAATAGGCTGACCCTGTGCCTTATGGGAACAGTCCAGCACGAACTGCCAAGCCATGTCTTCCCTGGACCGGAAACAAGCATCCTGGGACCGGTTTCGGATTCATAATCCTCATCAGCCAGGCTATCTTGAATCCAGTGGCCAAGTGAACAAAGGGACTCACGTCTGAGTATACACTGCCACACTTAGGGCGAACAAAGTGATACAAAAGGGGATGATGGACGGAGCGTTTGAACAAATCAAACACTCACCCCCAGTCAACTGATCTGGGTTTAATCCATCACCATTCTTTAGTTCACTCAGCCACCCCAGTTCAGACATGGCTATATGCAAATCAGTCTGACCCTGTGCCTTATGGGAACAGTCCAGCCCGAACTGCCAAGCCATGACTTCCCTGGACCGAAAACAAGCATCCTGGGACCGGTTTCGGATTCATAATCTCTCATCAGCCAGGCTATCTTGAATCCAGTGGCCAAGTGAACAAGGGACTCACGTCTGAGTATACCCTGCCACACTTAGGGCGAACAAAGCGATACAAAAGGGGATGATGGACGGAGAGTTTGAACAAATCAAACACTCACCCCCAGTCAACTGATCTGGGTTTAATCCCTCACCATTCTTTAGGTCCCTCAGCCACCCCAGTTCAGACATGGCTATATGCAAATCAGTCTGACCCTGTGCCTTATGGGAACAGTCCAGCCCGAACTGCCAAGCCATGTCTTCCCCAGACCGGAAACAAGCATCCTGGGAACGGTTTCGGATTCATAATCCTCATCAGCCAGGCTATCTTGAATCCAGTGGCCAAGTGAACAAGGGACTCACGTCTGAGTATACCCTGCCACACTTAGGGCGAACAAAGCGATACAAAAGGGGATGATGGACGGAGCGTTTGAACAAATCAAACACTCACCCCCAGTCAACTGATCTGGGTTTAATCCATCACCATTCTTTAGTTCACTCAGCCACCCCAGTTCAGACATGGCTATATGCAAATCAGTCTGACCCTGTGCCTTATGGGAACAGTCCAGCCCGAACTGCCAAGCCATGTCTTCCCTGGACTGGAAACAAGCATCCTGGGACCGGTTTCGGATTCATAATCCTCATCAGCCAGGCTATCTTGAATCCAGTGGCCAAGTGAACAAAGGGACTCACGTCTGAGTATACACTGCCACACTTAGGGCGAACAAAGTGATACAAAAGGGGATGATGGACGGAGCGTTTGAACAAATCAAACACTCACCCCCAGTCAACTGATCTGGGTTTAATCCATCACCATTCTTTAGTTCACTCAGCCACCCCAGTTCAGACATGGCTATATGCAAATCAGTCTGACCCTGTGCCTTATGGGAACAGTCCAGCCCGAACTGCCAAGCCATGTCTTCCCTGGACCGGAAACAAGCATCCTGGGACCGGTTTCGGATTCATAATCCTCATCAGCCAGGCTATCTTGAATCCAGTGGCCAAGTGAACAAGGGACTCACGTCTGAGTATACCCTGCCACACTTAGGGCGAACAAAGCGATACAAAAGGGGATGATGGACAGAGCGTTTGAACAAATTAAACACTCACCCCCAGTCAACTGATCTGGGTTTAATCCATCACCATTCTTTAGTTCACTCAGCCACCCCAGTTCAGACATGGCTATATGCAAATCAATCTGACCCTGTGCCTTATGGGAACAGTCCAGCCCGAACTGCCAAGCCATGTCTTCCCAGGACCGGAAACAAGCATCCTGGGACCGGTTTCGGATTCATAATCCTCATCAGCCAGGCTATCTTGAATCCAGTGGCCAAGTGAACAAGGGATTCACGTCGGAGTATACCCTGCCACACTTAGGGCGAACAAAGCGATACAAAAGGGGATGATGGACGGAGCGTTTGAACAAATCAAACACTCACCCCCAGTCAACTGATCTGGGTTTAATCCATCACCATTCTTTAGTTCACTCAGCCACCCCAGTTCAGACATGGCTATATGCAAATCAGTCTGACCCTGTGCCTTATGGGAACAGTCCAGCCCGAACTGCCAAGCCATGTCTTCCCTGGACCGGAAACAAGCATCCTGGGACCGGTTTCGGATTCATAATCCTCATCAGCCAGGCTATCTTGAATCCAGTGGCCAAGTGAACAAGGGACTCACGTCTGAGTATACCCTGCCACACTTAGGGCAAACAAAGCGATACAAAAGGGGATGATGGACGGAGCGTTTGAACAAATCAAACACTCACCCCCAGTCAAATGATCTGGGTTTAATCCATCACCATTCTTTAGTTCACTCAGCCACCCCAGTTCAGACATGGCTATATGCAAATCAGTCTGACCCTGTGCCTTATGGGAACAGTCCAGCCCGAACTGCCAAGCCATGACTTCCCTGGACCGAAAACAAGCATCCTGGGACCGGTTTCGGATTCATAATCTCTCATCAGCCAGGCTATCTTGAATCCAGTGGCCAAGTGAACAAGGGACTCACGTCTGAGTATACCCTGCCACACTTAGGGCGAACAAAGCGATACAAAAGGGGATGATGGACGGAGCGTTTGAACAAATCAAACACTCACCCCCAGTCAACTGATCTGGGTTTAATCCCTCACCATTCTTTAGGTCCCTCAGCCACCCCAGTTCAGACATGGCTATATGCAAATCAGTCTGACCCTGTGCCTTATGGGAACAGTCCAGCCCGAACTGCCAAGCCATGTCTTCCCCAGACCGGAAACAAGCATCCTGGGAACGGTTTCGGATTCATAATCCTCATCAGCCAGGCTATCTTGAATCCAGTGGCCAAGTGAACAAGGGACTCACGTCTGAGTATACCCTGCCACACTTAGGGCGAACAAAGCGATACAAAAGGGGATGATGGACGGAGCGTTTGAACAAATCAAACACTCACCCCCAGTCAACTGATCTGGGTTTAATCCCTCACCATTCTTTAGGTCCCTCAGCCACCCCAGTTCAGACATGGCTATATGCAAATCAGTCTGACCCTGTGCCTTATGGGAACAGTCCAGCCCGAACTGCCAAGCCATGTCTTCCCCAGACCGGAAACAAGCATCCTGGGAACGGTTTCGGATTCATAATCCTCATCAGCCAGGCTATCTTGAATCCAGTGGCCAAGTGAACAAGGGACTCACGTCTGAGTATACCCTGCCACACTTAGGGCGAACAAAGCGATACAAAAGGGGATGATGGACGGAGCGTTTGAACAAATCAATCACTCACCCCCAGTCAACTGATCTGGGTTTAATCCATCACCATTCTTTAGTTCACTCAGCCACCCCAGTTCAGACATGGCTATATGCAAATCAGTCTGACCCTGTGCCATATGGGAACAGTCCAGCCCGAACTGCCAAGCCATGTCTTCCCTGGACCGGAAACAAGCATCCTGGGACCGGTTTCGGATTCATAATCCTCATCAGCCAGGCTATCTTGAATCCAGTGGCCAAGTGAACAAGGGATTCACGTCTGAGTTTACCCTGCCACACTTAGGGTGAACAAAGCGATACAAAAGGGGATGATGGACGGAGCGTTTGAACAAATCAAAACACTCACCCCCAGTCAACTGATCTGGGTTTAATCCATCACCATTCTTTAGTTCACTCAGCCACCCCAGTTCAGACATGGCTATATGCAAATCAGTCTGACCCTGTGCCTTATGGGAACAGTCCAGCCCGAACTGCCAAGCCATGTCTTCCCTGGACCGGAAACAAGCATCCTGGGACCGGTTTCGGATTCATAATCCTCATCAGCCAGGCTATCTTGAATCCAGTGGCCAAGTGAACAAGGGATTCACGTCTGAGTTTACCCTGCCACACTTAGGGCGAACAAAGCGATACAAAAGGGGATGATGGACGGAGCGTTTGAACAAATCAAAACACTCACCCCCAGTCAACTGATCTGGGTTTAATCCATCACCATTCTTTAGTTCACTCAGCCACCCCAGTTCAGACATGGCTATATGCAAATCAGTCTGACCCTGTGCCTTATGGGAACAGTCCAGCCCGAACTGCCAAGCCATGTCTTCCCTGGACCGGAAACAAGCATCCTGGGACCGGTTTCGGATTCATAATCCTCATCAGCCAGGCTATCTTGAATCCAGTGGCCAAGTGAACAAGGGACTCACGTCTGAGTATACCCTGCCACACTTAGGGCAAACAAAGCGATACTAAAGGGGATGATGGACGGAGCGTTTGAACAAATCAAACACTCACCCCCAGTCAAATGATCTGGGTTTAATCCATCACCATTCTTTAGTTCACTCAGCCACCCCAGTTCAGACATGGCTATATGCAAATCAGTCTGACCCTGTGCCTTATGGGAACAGTCCAGCCCGAACTGCCAAGCCATGACTTCCCTGGACCGAAAACAAGCATCCTGGGACCGGTTTCGGATTCATAATCTCTCATCAGCCAGGCTATCTTGAATCTAGTGGCCAAGTGAACAAGGGACTCACGTCTGAGTATACCCTGCCACACTTAGGGCGAACAAAGCGATACAAAAGGGGATGATGGACGGAGCGTTTGAACAAATCAAACACTCACCCCCAGTCAACTGATCTGGGTTTAATCCCTCACCATTCTTTAGGTCCCTCAGCCACCCCAGTTCAGACATGGCTATATGCAAATCAGTCTGACCCTGTGCCTTATGGGAACAGTCCAGCCCGAACTGCCAAGCCATGTCTTCCCCAGACCGGAAACAAGCATCCTGGGAACGGTTTCGGATTCATAATCCTCATCAGCCAGGCTATCTTGAATCCAGTGGCCAAGTGAACAAGGGACTCACGTCTGAGTATACCCTGCCACACTTAGGGCGAACAAAGCGATACAAAAGGGGATGATGGACGGAGCGTTTGAACAAATCAATCACTCACCCCCAGTCAACTGATCTGGGTTTAATCCATCACCATTCTTTAGTTCACTCAGCCACCCCAGTTCAGACATGGCTATATGCAAATCAGTCTGACCCTGTGCCTTATGGGAACAGTCCAGCCCGAACTGCCAAGCCATGTCTTCCCTGGACCGGAAACAAGCATCCTGGGACCGGTTTCGGATTCATAATCCTCATCAGCCAGGCTATCTTGAATCCAGTGGCCAAGTGAACAAAGGGACTCACGTCTGAGTATACACTGCCACACTTAGGGCGAACAAAGTGATACAAAAGGGGATGATGGACGGAGCGTTTGAACAAATCAAACACTCACCCCCGTCAACTGATCTGGGTTTAATCCATCACCATTCTTTAGTTCACTCAGCCACCCCAGTTCAGACATGGCTATATGCAAATCAGTCTGACCCTGTGCCTTATGGGAACAGTCCAGCCCGAACTGCCAAGCCATGTCTTCCATGGACCGGAAACAAGCATCCTGGGACCGGTTTCGGATTCATAATCCTCATCAGCCAGGCTATCTTGAATCCAGTGGCCAAGTGAACAAGGGACTCACGTCTGAGTATACCCTGCCACACTTAGGGCGAACAAAGCGATACAAAAGGGGATGATGGACAGAGCGTTTGAACAAATCAAACACTCACCCCCAGTCAACTGATCTGGGTTTAATCCATCACCATTCTTTAGTTCACTCAGCCACCCCAGTTCAGACATGGCTATATGCAAATCAGTCTGACCCTGTGCCTTATGGGAACAGTCCAGCCCGAACTGCCAAGCCATGTCTTCCCGGGACCGGAAACAAGCATCCTGGGACCGGTTTCGGATTCATAATCCTCATCAGCCAGGCTATCTTGAATCCAGTGGCCAAGTGAACAAGGGATTCACGTCTGAGTATACCCTGCCACACTTAGGGCGAACAAAGCGATACAAAAGGGGATGATGGACGGAGCGTTTGAACAAATCAAACACTCACCCCCAGTCAACTGATCTGGGTTTAATCCATCACCATTCTTTAGTTCACTCAGCCACCCCAGTTCAGACATGGCTATATGCAAATCAGTCTGACCCTGTGCCTTATGGGAACAGTCCAGCCCGAACTGCCAAGCCATGTCTTCCCTGGACCGGAAACAAGCATCCTGGGACCGGTTTCGGATTCATAATCCTCATCAGCCAGGCTATCTTGAATCCAGTGGCCAAGTGAACAAGGGACTCACGTCTGAGTATACCCTGCCACACTTAGGGCAAACAAAGCGATACAAAAGGGGATGATGGACGGAGCGTTTGAACAAATCAAACACTCACCCCCAGTCAAATGATCTGGGTTTAATCCATCACCATTCTTTAGTTCACTCAGCCACCCCAGTTCAGACATGGCTATATGCAAATCAGTCTGACCCTGTGCCTTATGGGAACAGTCCAGCCCGAACTGCCAAGCCATGACTTCCCTGGACCGAAAACAAGCATCCTGGGACCGGTTTCGGATTCATAATCTCTCATCAGCCAGGCTATCTTGAATCCAGTGGCCAAGTGAACAAGGGACTCACGTCTGAGTATACCCTGCCACACTTAGGGCGAACAAAGCGATACAAAAGGGGATGATGGACGGAGCGTTTGAACAAATCAAACACTCACCCCCAGTCAACTGATCTGGGTTTAATCCCTCACCATTCTTTAGGTCCCTCAGCCACCCCAGTTCAGACATGGCTATATGCAAATCAGTCTGACCCTGTGCCTTATGGGAACAGTCCAGCCCGAACTGCCAAGCCATGTCTTCCCCAGACCGGAAACAAGCATCCTGGGAACGGTTTCGGATTCATAATCCTCATCAGCCAGGCTATCTTGAATCCAGTGGCCAAGTGAACAAGGGACTCACGTCTGAGTATACCCTGCCACACTTAGGGCGAACAAAGCGATACAAAAGGGGATGATGGACGGAGCGTTTGAACAAATCAAACACTCACCCCCAGTCAACTGATCTGGGTTTAATCCATCACCATTCTTTAGTTCACTCAGCCACCCCAGTTCAGACATGGCTATATGCAAAATAGGCTGACCCTGTGCCTTATGGGAACAGTCCAGCACAAACTGCCAAGCCATGTCTTCCCTGGACCGGAAACAAGCATCCTGGGACCGGTTTCGGATTCATAATCCTCATCAGCCAGGCTATCTTGAATCCAGTGGCCAAGTGAACAAAGGGACTCACGTCTGAGTATACACTGCCACACTTAGGGCGAACAAAGTGATACAAAAGGGGATGATGGACGGAGCGTTTGAACAAATCAAACACTCACCCCCAGTCAACTGATCTGGGTTTAATCCATCACCATTCTTTAGTTCACTCAGCCACCCCAGTTCAGACATGGCTATATGCAAATCAGTCTGACCCTGTGCCTTATGGGAACAGTCCAGCCCGAACTGCCAAGCCATGACTTCCCTGGACCGAAAACAAGCATCCTGGGACCGGTTTCGGATTCATAATCTCTCATCAGCCAGGCTATCTTGAATCCAGTGGCCAAGTGAACAAGGGACTCACGTCTGAGTATACCCTGCCACACTTAGGGCGAACAAAGCGATACAAAAGGGGATGATGGACGGAGAGTTTGAACAAATCAAACACTCACCCCCAGTCAACTGATCTGGGTTTAATCCCTCACCATTCTTTAGGTCCCTCAGCCACCCCAGTTCAGACATGGCTATATGCAAATCAGTCTGACCCTGTGCCTTATGGGAACAGTCCAGCCCGAACTGCCAAGCCATGTCTTCCCCAGACCGGAAACAAGCATCCTGGGAACGGTTTCGGATTCATAATCCTCATCAGCCAGGCTATCTTGAATCCAGAGGCCAAGTGAACAAGGGACTCACGTCTGAGTATACCCTGCCACACTTAGGGCGAACAAAGCGATACAAAAGGGGATGATGGACGGAGCGTTTGAACAAATCAAACACTCACCCCCAGTCAACTGATCTGGGTTTAATCCATCACCATTCTTTAGTTCATTCAGCCACCCCAGTTCAGACATGGCTATATGCAAATCAGTCTGACCCTGTGCCTTATGGGAACAGTCCAGCCCGAACTGCCAAGCCATGTCTTCCCTGGACCGGAAACAAGCATCCTGGGACCGGTTTCGGATTCATAATCCTCATCAGCCAGGCTATCTTGAATCCAGTGGCCAAGTGAACAAAGGGACTCACGTCTGAGTATACACTGCCACACTTAGGGCGAACAAAGTGATACAAAAGGGGATGATGGACGGAGCGTTTGAACAAATCAAACACTCACCCCCAGTCAACTGATCTGGGTTTAATCCATCACCATTCTTTAGTTCACTCAGCCACCCCAGTTCAGACATGGCTATATGCAAATCAGTCTGACCCTGTGCCTTATGGGAACAGTCCAGCCCGAACTGCCAAGCCATGTCTTCCCTGGACCGGAAACAAGCATCCTGGGACCGGTTTCGGATTCATAATCCTCATCAGCCAGGCTATCTTGAATCCAGTGGCCAAGTGAACAAGGGACTCACGTCTGAGTATACCCTGCCACACTTAGGGCGAACAAAGCGATACAAAAGGGGATGATGGACAGAGCGTTTGAACAAATTAAACACTCACCCCCAGTCAACTGATCTGGGTTTAATCCATCACCATTCTTTAGTTCACTCAGCCACCCCAGTTCAGACATGGCTATATGCAAATCAATCTGACCCTGTGCCTTATGGGAACAGTCCAGCCCGAACTGCCAAGCCATGTCTTCCCAGGACCGGAAACAAGCATCCTGGGACCGGTTTCGGATTCATAATCCTCATCAGCCAGGCTATCTTGAATCCAGTGGCCAAGTGAACAAGGGATTCACGTCGGAGTATACCCTGCCACACTTAGGGCGAACAAAGCGATACAAAAGGGGATGATGGACGGAGCGTTTGAACAAATCAAACACTCACCCCCAGTCAACTGATCTGGGTTTAATCCATCACCATTCTTTAGTTCACTCAGCCACCTCAGTTCAGACATGGCTATATGCAAATCAGTCTGACCCTGTGCCTTATGGGAACAGTCCAGCCCGAACTGCCAAGCCATGTCTTCCCTGGACCGGAAACAAGCATCCTGGGACCGGTTTCGGATTCATAATCCTCATCAGCCAGGCTATCTTGAATCCAGTGGCCAAGTGAACAAGGGACTCACGTCTGAGTATACCCTGCCACACTTAGGGCAAACAAAGCGATACAAAAGGGGATGATGGACGGAGCGTTTGAACAAATCAAACACTCACCCCCAGTCAAATGATCTGGGTTTAATCCATCACCATTCTTTAGTTCACTCAGCCACCCCAGTTCAGACATGGCTATATGCAAATCAGTCTGACCCTGTGCCTTATGGGAACAGTCCAGCCCGAACTGCCAAGCCATGACTTCCCTGGACCGAAAACAAGCATCCTGGGACCGGTTTCGGATTCATAATCTCTCATCAGCCAGGCTATCTTGAATCCAGTGGCCAAGTGAACAAGGGACTCACGTCTGAGTATACCCTGCCACACTTAGGGCGAACAAAGCGATACAAAAGGGGATGATGGACGGAGCGTTTGAACAAATCAAACACTCACCCCCAGTCAACTGATCTGGGTTTAATCCCTCACCATTCTTTAGGTCCCTCAGCCACCCCAGTTCAGACATGGCTATATGCAAATCAGTCTGACCCTGTGCCTTATGGGAACAGTCCAGCCCGAACTGCCAAGCCATGTCTTCCCCAGACCGGAAACAAGCATCCTGGGAACGGTTTCGGATTCATAATCCTCATCAGCCAGGCTATCTTGAATCCAGTGGCCAAGTGAACAAGGGACTCACGTCTGAGTATACCCTGCCACACTTAGGGCGAACAAAGCGATACAAAAGGGGATGATGGACGGAGCGTTTGAACAAATCAAACACTCACCCCCAGTCAACTGATCTGGGTTTAATCCATCACCATTCTTTAGTTCACTCAGCCACCCCAGTTCAGACATGGCTATATGCAAATCAGTCTGACCCTGTGCCTTATGGGAACAGTCCAGCACGAACTGCCAAGCCATGTCTTCCCTGGACCGGAAACAAGCATCCTGGGACCGGTTTCGGATTCATAATCCTCATCAGCCAGGCTATCTTGAATCCAGTGGCCAAGTGAACAAGGGACTCACGTCTGAGTATACCCTGCCACACTTAGGGCAAACAAAGCGATACTAAAGGGGATGATGGACGGAGCGTTTGAACAAATCAAACACTCACCCCCAGTCAAATGATCTGGGTTTAATCCATCACCATTCTTTAGTTCACTCAGCCACCCCAGTTCAGACATGGCTATATGCAAATCAGTCTGACCCTGTGCCTTATGGGAACAGTCCAGCCCGAACTGCCAAGCCATGACTTCCCTGGACCGAAAACAAGCATCCTGGGACCGGTTTCGGATTCATAATCTCTCATCAGCCAGGCTATCTTGAATCTAGTGGCCAAGTGAACAAGGGACTCACGTCTGAGTATACCCTGCCACACTTAGGGCGAACAAAGCGATACAAAAGGGGATGATGGACGGAGCGTTTGAACAAATCAAACACTCACCCCCAGTCAACTGATCTGGGTTTAATCCCTCACCATTCTTTAGGTCCCTCAGCCACCCCAGTTCAGACATGGCTATATGCAAATCAGTCTGACCCTGTGCCTTATGGGAACAGTCCAGCCCGAACTGCCAAGCCATGTCTTCCCCAGACCGGAAACAAGCATCCTGGGAACGGTTTCGGATTCATAATCCTCATCAGCCAGGCTATCTTGAATCCAGTGGCCAAGTGAACAAGGGACTCACGTCTGAGTATACCCTGCCACACTTAGGGCGAACAAAGCGATACAAAAGGGGATGATGGACGGAGCGTTTGAACAAATCAATCACTCACCCCCAGTCAACTGATCTGGGTTTAATCCATCACCATTCTTTAGTTCACTCAGCCACCCCAGTTCAGACATGGCTATATGCAAATCAGTCTGACCCTGTGCCTTATGGGAACAGTCCAGCCCGAACTGCCAAGCCATGTCTTCCCTGGACCGGAAACAAGCATCCTGGGACCGGTTTCGGATTCATAATCCTCATCAGCCAGGCTATCTTGAATCCAGTGGCCAAGTGAACAAAGGGACTCACGTCTGAGTATACACTGCCACACTTAGGGCGAACAAAGTGATACAAAAGGGGATGATGGACGGAGCGTTTGAACAAATCAAACACTCACCCCCGTCAACTGATCTGGGTTTAATCCATCACCATTCTTTAGTTCACTCAGCCACCCCAGTTCAGACATGGCTATATGCAAATCAGTCTGACCCTGTGCCTTATGGGAACAGTCCAGCCCGAACTGCCAAGCCATGTCTTCCATGGACCGGAAACAAGCATCCTGGGACCGGTTTCGGATTCATAATCCTCATCAGCCAGGCTATCTTGAATCCAGTGGCCAAGTGAACAAGGGACTCACGTCTGAGTATACCCTGCCACACTTAGGGCGAACAAAGCGATACAAAAGGGGATGATGGACAGAGCGTTTGAACAAATCAAACACTCACCCCCAGTCAACTGATCTGGGTTTAATCCATCACCATTCTTTAGTTCACTCAGCCACCCCAGTTCAGACATGGCTATATGCAAATCAGTCTGACCCTGTGCCTTATGGGAACAGTCCAGCCCGAACTGCCAAGCCATGTCTTCCCGGGACCGGAAACAAGCATCCTGGGACCGGTTTCGGATTCATAATCCTCATCAGCCAGGCTATCTTGAATCCAGTGGCCAAGTGAACAAGGGATTCACGTCTGAGTATACCCTGCCACACTTAGGGCGAACAAAGCGATACAAAAGGGGATGATGGACGGAGCGTTTGAACAAATCAAACACTCACCCCCAGTCAACTGATCTGGGTTTAATCCATCACCATTCTTTAGTTCACTCAGCCACCCCAGTTCAGACATGGCTATATGCAAATCAGTCTGACCCTGTGCCTTATGGGAACAGTCCAGCCCGAACTGCCAAGCCATGTCTTCCCTGGACCGGAAACAAGCATCCTGGGACCGGTTTCGGATTCATAATCCTCATCAGCCAGGCTATCTTGAATCCAGTGGCCAAGTGAACAAGGGACTCACGTCTGAGTATACCCTGCCACACTTAGGGCAAACAAAGCGATACAAAAGGGGATGATGGACGGAGCGTTTGAACAAATCAAACACTCACCCCCAGTCAAATGATCTGGGTTTAATCCATCACCATTCTTTAGTTCACTCAGCCACCCCAGTTCAGACATGGCTATATGCAAATCAGTCTGACCCTGTGCCTTATGGGAACAGTCCAGCCCGAACTGCCAAGCCATGACTTCCCTGGACCGAAAACAAGCATCCTGGGACCGGTTTCGGATTCATAATCTCTCATCAGCCAGGCTATCTTGAATCCAGTGGCCAAGTGAACAAGGGACTCACGTCTGAGTATACCCTGCCACACTTAGGGCGAACAAAGCGATACAAAAGGGGATGATGGACGGAGCGTTTGAACAAATCAAACACTCACCCCCAGTCAACTGATCTGGGTTTAATCCCTCACCATTCTTTAGGTCCCTCAGCCACCCCAGTTCAGACATGGCTATATGCAAATCAGTCTGACCCTGTGCCTTATGGGAACAGTCCAGCCCGAACTGCCAAGCCATGTCTTCCCCAGACCGGAAACAAGCATCCTGGGAACGGTTTCGGATTCATAATCCTCATCAGCCAGGCTATCTTGAATCCAGTGGCCAAGTGAACAAGGGACTCACGTCTGAGTATACCCTGCCACACTTAGGGCGAACAAAGCGATACAAAAGGGGATGATGGACGGAGCGTTTGAACAAATCAAACACTCACCCCCAGTCAACTGATCTGGGTTTAATCCATCACCATTCTTTAGTTCACTCAGCCACCCCAGTTCAGACATGGCTATATGCAAAATAGGCTGACCCTGTGCCTTATGGGAACAGTCCAGCACAAACTGCCAAGCCATGTCTTCCCTGGACCGGAAACAAGCATCCTGGGACCGGTTTCGGATTCATAATCCTCATCAGCCAGGCTATCTTGAATCCAGTGGCCAAGTGAACAAAGGGACTCACGTCTGAGTATACACTGCCACACTTAGGGCGAACAAAGTGATACAAAAGGGGATGATGGACGGAGCGTTTGAACAAATCAAACACTCACCCCCAGTCAACTGATCTGGGTTTAATCCATCACCATTCTTTAGTTCACTCAGCCACCCCAGTTCAGACATGGCTATATGCAAATCAGTCTGACCCTGTGCCTTATGGGAACAGTCCAGCCCGAACTGCCAAGCCATGACTTCCCTGGACCGAAAACAAGCATCCTGGGACCGGTTTCGGATTCATAATCTCTCATCAGCCAGGCTATCTTGAATCCAGTGGCCAAGTGAACAAGGGACTCACGTCTGAGTATACCCTGCCACACTTAGGGCGAACAAAGCGATACAAAAGGGGATGATGGACGGAGAGTTTGAACAAATCAAACACTCACCCCCAGTCAACTGATCTGGGTTTAATCCCTCACCATTCTTTAGGTCCCTCAGCCACCCCAGTTCAGACATGGCTATATGCAAATCAGTCTGACCCTGTGCCTTATGGGAACAGTCCAGCCCGAACTGCCAAGCCATGTCTTCCCCAGACCGGAAACAAGCATCCTGGGAACGGTTTCGGATTCATAATCCTCATCAGCCAGGCTATCTTGAATCCAGAGGCCAAGTGAACAAGGGACTCACGTCTGAGTATACCCTGCCACACTTAGGGCGAACAAAGCGATACAAAAGGGGATGATGGACGGAGCGTTTGAACAAATCAAACACTCACCCCCAGTCAACTGATCTGGGTTTAATCCATCACCATTCTTTAGTTCATTCAGCCACCCCAGTTCAGACATGGCTATATGCAAATCAGTCTGACCCTGTGCCTTATGGGAACAGTCCAGCCCGAACTGCCAAGCCATGTCTTCCCTGGACCGGAAACAAGCATCCTGGGACCGGTTTCGGATTCATAATCCTCATCAGCCAGGCTATCTTGAATCCAGTGGCCAAGTGAACAAAGGGACTCACGTCTGAGTATACACTGCCACACTTAGGGCGAACAAAGTGATACAAAAGGGGATGATGGACGGAGCGTTTGAACAAATCAAACACTCACCCCCAGTCAACTGATCTGGGTTTAATCCATCACCATTCTTTAGTTCACTCAGCCACCCCAGTTCAGACATGGCTATATGCAAATCAGTCTGACCCTGTGCCTTATGGGAACAGTCCAGCCCGAACTGCCAAGCCATGTCTTCCCTGGACCGGAAACAAGCATCCTGGGACCGGTTTCGGATTCATAATCCTCATCAGCCAGGCTATCTTGAATCCAGTGGCCAAGTGAACAAGGGACTCACGTCTGAGTATACCCTGCCACACTTAGGGCGAACAAAGCGATACAAAAGGGGATGATGGACAGAGCGTTTGAACAAATTAAACACTCACCCCCAGTCAACTGATCTGGGTTTAATCCATCACCATTCTTTAGTTCACTCAGCCACCCCAGTTCAGACATGGCTATATGCAAATCAATCTGACCCTGTGCCTTATGGGAACAGTCCAGCCCGAACTGCCAAGCCATGTCTTCCCAGGACCGGAAACAAGCATCCTGGGACCGGTTTCGGATTCATAATCCTCATCAGCCAGGCTATCTTGAATCCAGTGGCCAAGTGAACAAGGGATTCACGTCGGAGTATACCCTGCCACACTTAGGGCGAACAAAGCGATACAAAAGGGGATGATGGACGGAGCGTTTGAACAAATCAAACACTCACCCCCAGTCAACTGATCTGGGTTTAATCCATCACCATTCTTTAGTTCACTCAGCCACCTCAGTTCAGACATGGCTATATGCAAATCAGTCTGACCCTGTGCCTTATGGGAACAGTCCAGCCCGAACTGCCAAGCCATGTCTTCCCTGGACCGGAAACAAGCATCCTGGGACCGGTTTCGGATTCATAATCCTCATCAGCCAGGCTATCTTGAATCCAGTGGCCAAGTGAACAAGGGACTCACGTCTGAGTATACCCTGCCACACTTAGGGCAAACAAAGCGATACAAAAGGGGATGATGGACGGAGCGTTTGAACAAATCAAACACTCACCCCCAGTCAAATGATCTGGGTTTAATCCATCACCATTCTTTAGTTCACTCAGCCACCCCAGTTCAGACATGGCTATATGCAAATCAGTCTGACCCTGTGCCTTATGGGAACAGTCCAGCCCGAACTGCCAAGCCATGACTTCCCTGGACCGAAAACAAGCATCCTGGGACCGGTTTCGGATTCATAATCTCTCATCAGCCAGGCTATCTTGAATCCAGTGGCCAAGTGAACAAGGGACTCACGTCTGAGTATACCCTGCCACACTTAGGGCGAACAAAGCGATACAAAAGGGGATGATGGACGGAGCGTTTGAACAAATCAAACACTCACCCCCAGTCAACTGATCTGGGTTTAATCCCTCACCATTCTTTAGGTCCCTCAGCCACCCCAGTTCAGACATGGCTATATGCAAATCAGTCTGACCCTGTGCCTTATGGGAACAGTCCAGCCCGAACTGCCAAGCCATGTCTTCCCCAGACCGGAAACAAGCATCCTGGGAACGGTTTCGGATTCATAATCCTCATCAGCCAGGCTATCTTGAATCCAGTGGCCAAGTGAACAAGGGACTCACGTCTGAGTATACCCTGCCACACTTAGGGCGAACAAAGCGATACAAAAGGGGATGATGGACGGAGCGTTTGAACAAATCAAACACTCACCCCCAGTCAACTGATCTGGGTTTAATCCATCACCATTCTTTAGTTCACTCAGCCACCCCAGTTCAGACATGGCTATATGCAAATCAGTCTGACCCTGTGCCTTATGGGAACAGTCCAGCACGAACTGCCAAGCCATGTCTTCCCTGGACCGGAAACAAGCATCCTGGGACCGGTTTCGGATTCATAATCCTCATCAGCCAGGCTATCTTGAATCCAGTGGCCAAGTGAACAAAGGGACTCACGTCTGAGTATACACTGCCACACTTAGGGCGAACAAAGTGATACAAAAGGGGATGATGGACGGAGCGTTTGAACAAATCAAACACTCACCCCCAGTCAACTGATCTGGGTTTAATCCATCACCATTCTTTAGTTCACTCAGCCACCCCAGTTCAGACATGGCTATATGCAAATCAGTCTGACCCTGTGCCTTATGGGAACAGTCCAGCCCGAACTGCCAAGCCATGACTTCCCTGGACCGAAAACAAGCATCCTGGGACCGGTTTCGGATTCATAATCTCTCATAAGCCAGGCTATCTTGAATCCAGTGGCCAAGTGAACAAGGGACTCACGTCTGAGTATACCCTGCCACACTTAGGGCGAACAAAGCGATACAAAAGGGGATGATGGACGGAGAGTTTGAACAAATCAAACACTCACCCCCAGTCAACTGATCTGGGTTTAATCCCTCACCATTCTTTAGGTCCCTCAGCCACCCCAGTTCAGACATGGCTATATGCAAATCAGTCTGACCCTGTGCCTTATGGGAACAGTCCAGCCCGAACTGCCAAGCCATGTCTTCCCCAGACCGGAAACAAGCATCCTGGGAACGGTTTCGGATTCATAATCCTCATCAGCCAGGCTATCTTGAATCCAGTGGCCAAGTGAACAAGGGACTCACGTCTGAGTATACCCTGCCACACTTAGGGCGAACAAAGCGATACAAAAGGGGATGATGGACGGAGCGTTTGAACAAATCAAACACTCACCCCCAGTCAACTGATCTGGGTTTAATCCATCACCATTCTTTAGTTCACTCAGCCACCCCAGTTCAGACATGGCTATATGCAAATCAGTCTGACCCTGTGCCTTATGGGAACAGTCCAGCCCGAACTGCCAAGCCATGTCTTCCCTGGACCGGAAACAAGCATCCTGGGACCGGTTTCGGATTCATAATCCTCATCAGCCAGGCTATCTTGAATCCAGTGGCCAAGTGAACAAAGGGACTCACGTCTGAGTATACACTGCCACACTTAGGGCGAACAAAGTGATACAAAAGGGGATGATGGACGGAGCGTTTGAACAAATCAAACACTCACCCCCAGTCAACTGATCTGGGTTTAATCCATCACCATTCTTTAGTTCACTCAGCCACCCCAGTTCAGACATGGCTATATGCAAATCAGTCTGACCCTGTGCCTTATGGGAACAGTCCAGCCCGAACTGCCAAGCCATGTCTTCCCTGGACCGGAAACAAGCATCCTGGGACCGGTTTCGGATTCATAATCCTCATCAGCCAGGCTATCTTGAATCCAGTGGCCAAGTGAACAAGGGACTCACGTCTGAGTATACCCTGCCACACTTAGGGCGAACAAAGCGATACAAAAGGGGATGATGGACAGAGCGTTTGAACAAATTAAACACTCACCCCCAGTCAACTGATCTGGGTTTAATCCATCACCATTCTTTAGTTCACTCAGCCACCCCAGTTCAGACATGGCTATATGCAAATCAATCTGACCCTGTGCCTTATGGGAACAGTCCAGCCCGAACTGCCAAGCCATGTCTTCCCAGGACCGGAAACAAGCATCCTGGGACCGGTTTCGGATTCATAATCCTCATCAGCCAGGCTATCTTGAATCCAGTGGCCAAGTGAACAAGGGATTCACGTCGGAGTATACCCTGCCACACTTAGGGCGAACAAAGCGATACAAAAGGGGATGATGGACGGAGCGTTTGAACAAATCAAACACTCACCCCCAGTCAACTGATCTGGGTTTAATCCATCACCATTCTTTAGTTCACTCAGCCACCCCAGTTCAGACATGGCTATATGCAAATCAGTCTGACCTTGTGCCTTATGGGAACAGTCCAGCCCGAACTGCCAAGCCATGTCTTCCCTGGACCGGAAACAAGCATCCTGGGACCGGTTTCGGATTCATAATCCTCATCAGCCAGGCTATCTTGAATCCAGTGGCCAAGTGAACAAGGGACTCACGTCTGAGTATACCCTGCCACACTTAGGGCGAACAAAGCGATACAAAAGGGATGATGAACGGAGCGTTTGAACAAATCAAACACTCACCCCCAGTCAACTGATCTGGGTTTAATCCATCACCATTCTTTAGTTCACTCAGTCACCCCAGTTCAGACATGGCTATATGCAAATCAGTCTGACCCTGTGCCTTATGGGAACAGTCCAGCCCGAACTGCCAAGCCATGTCTTCCCTGGACCGGAAACAAGCATCCTGGGACCGGTTTCGGATTCATAATCCTCATCAGCCAGGCTATCTTGAATCCAGTGGCCAAGTGAACAAAGGGACTCACGTCTGAGTATACACTGCCACACTTAGGGCGAACAAAGTGATACAAAAGGGGATGATGGACGGAGCGTTTGAACAAATCAAACACTCACCCCCAGTCAACTGATCTGGGTTTAATCCATCACCATTCTTTAGTTCACTCAGCCACCCCAGTTCAGACATGGCTATATGCAAATCAGTCTGACCCTGTGCCTTATGGGAACAGTCCAGCCCGAACTGCCAAGCCATGTCTTCCCTGGACCGGAAACAAGCATCCTGGGACCGGTTTCGGATTCATAATCCTCATCAGCCAGGCTATCTTGAATCCAGTGGCCAAGTGAACAAGGGACTCACGTCTGAGTATACCCTGCCACACTTAGGGCGAACAAAGCGATACAAAAGGGGATGATGGACAGAGCGTTTGAACAAATTAAACACTCACCCCCAGTCAACTGATCTGGGTTTAATCCATCACCATTCTTTAGTTCACTCAGCCACCCCAGTTCAGACATGGCTATATGCAAATCAGTCTGACCCTGTGCCTTATGGGAACAGTCCAGCCCGAACTGCCAAGCCATGTCTTCCCCAGACCGGAAACAAGCATCCTGGGAACGGTTTCGGATTCATAATCCTCATCAGCCAGGCTATCTTGAATCCAGTGGCCAAGTGAACAAGGGACTCACGTCTGAGTATACCCTGCCACACTTAGGGCGAACAAAGCGATACAAAAGGGGATGATGGACGGAGCGTTTGAACAAATCAAACACTCACCCCCAGTCAACTGATCTGGGTTTAATCCATCACCATTCTTTAGTTCACTCAGCCACCCCAGTTCAGACATGGCTATATGCAAATCAGTCTGACCCTGTGCCTTATGGGAACAGTCCAGCCCGAACTGCCAAGCCATGTCTTCCCTGGACCGGAAACAAGCATCCTGGGACCGGTTTCGGATTCATAATCCTCATCAGCCAGGCTATCTTGAATCCAGTGGCCAAGTGAACAAAGGGACTCACGTCTGAGTATACACTGCCACACTTAGGGCGAACAAAGTGATACAAAAGGGGATGATGGACGGAGCGTTTGAACAAATCAAACACTCACCCCCAGTCAACTGATCTGGGTTTAATCCATCACCATTCTTTAGTTCACTCAGCCACCCCAGTTCAGACATGGCTATATGCAAATCAGTCTGACCCTGTGCCTTATGGGAACAGTCCAGCCCGAACTGCCAAGCCATGTCTTCCCTGGACCGGAAACAAGCATCCTGGGACCGGTTTCGGATTCATAATCCTCATCAGCCAGGCTATCTTGAATCCAGTGGCCAAGTGAACAAGGGACTCACGTCTGAGTATACCCTGCCACACTTAGGGCGAACAAAGCGATATAAAAGGGGATGATGGACAGAGCGTTTGAACAAATTAAACACTCACCCCCAGTCAACTGATCTGGGTTTAATCCATCACCATTCTTTAGTTCACTCAGCCACCCCAGTTCAGACATGGCTATATGCAAATCAATCTGACCCTGTGCCTTATGGGAACAGTCCAGCCCGAACTGCCAAGCCATGTCTTCCCAGGACCGGAAACAAGCATCCTGGGACCGGTTTCGGATTCATAATCCTCATCAGCCAGGCTATCTTGAATCCAGTGGCCAAGTGAACAAGGGATTCACGTCGGAGTATACCCTGCCACACTTAGGGCGAACAAAGCGATACAAAAGGGGATGATGGACGGAGCGTTTGAACAAATCAAACACTCACCCCCAGTCAACTGATCTGGGTTTAATCCATCACCATTCTTTAGTTCACTCAGCCACCCCAGTTCAGACATGGCTATATGCAAATCAGTCTGACCCTGTGCCTTATGGGAACAGTCCAGCCCGAACTGCCAAGCCATGTCTTCCCTGGACCGGAAACAAGCATCCTGGGACCGGTTTCGGATTCATAATCCTCATCAGCCAGGCTATCTTGAATCCAGTGGCCAAGTGAACAAGGGACTCACGTCTGAGTATACCCTGCCACACTTAGGGCGAACAAAGCGATACAAAAGGGATGATGGACGGAGCGTTTGAACAAATCAAACACTCACCCCCAGTCAACTGATCTGGGTTTAATCCATCACCATTCTTTAGTTCACTCAGTCACCCCAGTTCAGACATGGCTATATGCAAATCAGTCTGACCCTGTGCCTTATGGGAACAGTCCAGCCCGAACTGCCAAGCCATGTCTTCCCTGGACCGGAAACAAGCATCCTGGGACCGGTTTCGGATTCATAAACCTCATCAGCCAGGCTATCTTGAATCCAGTGGCCAAGTGAACAAAGGGACTCACGTCTGAGTATACACTGCCACACTTAGGGCGAACAAAGTGATACAAAAGGGGATGATGGACGGAGCGTTTGAACAAATCAAACACTCACCCCCAGTCAACTGATCTGGGTTTAATCCATCACCATTCTTTAGTTCACTCAGCCACCCCAGTTCAGACATGGCTATATGCAAATCAGTCTGACCCTGTGCCTTATGGGAACAGTCCAGCCCGAACTGCCAAGCCATGACTTCCCTGGACCGAAAACAAGCATCCTGGGACCGGTTTCGGATTCATAATCTCTCATCAGCCAGGCTATCTTGAATCCAGTGGCCAAGTGAACAAGGGACTCACGTCTGAGTATACCCTGCCACACTTAGGGCGAACAAAGCGATACAAAAGGGGATGATGGACGGAGAGTTTGAACAAATCAAACACTCACCCCCAGTCAACTGATCTGGGTTTAATCCCTCACCATTCTTTAGGTCCCTCAGCCACCCCAGTTCAGACATGGCTATATGCAAATCAGTCTGACCCTGTGCCTTATGGGAACAGTCCAGCCCGAACTGCCAAGCCATGTCTTCCCCAGACCGGAAACAAGCATCCTGGGAACGGTTTCGGATTCATAATCCTCATCAGCCAGGCTATCTTGAATCCAGTGGCCAAGTGAACAAGGGACTCACGTCTGAGTATACCCTGCCACACTTAGGGCGAACAAAGCGATACAAAAGGGGATGATGGACGGAGCGTTTGAACAAATCAAACACTCACCCCCAGTCAACTGATCTGGGTTTAATCCATCACCATTCTTTAGTTCACTCAGCCACCCCAGTTCAGACATGGCTATATGCAAATCAGTCTGACCCTGTGCCTTATGGGAACAGTCCAGCCCGAACTGCCAAGCCATGTCTTCCCTGGACCGGAAACAAGCATCCTGGGACCGGTTTCGGATTCATAATCCTCATCAGCCAGGCTATCTTGAATCCAGTGGCCAAGTGAACAAAGGGACTCACGTCTGAGTATACACTGCCACACTTAGGGCGAACAAAGTGATACAAAAGGGGATGATGGACGGAGCGTTTGAACAAATCAAACACTCACCCCCAGTCAACTGATCTGGGTTTAATCCATCACCATTCTTTAGTTCACTCAGCCACCCCAGTTCAGACATGGCTATATGCAAATCAGTCTGACCCTGTGCCTTATGGGAACAGTCCAGCCCGAACTGCCAAGCCATGTCTTCCCTGGACCGGAAACAAGCATCCTGGGACCGGTTTCGGATTCATAATCCTCATCAGCCAGGCTATCTTGAATCCAGTGGCCAAGTGAACAAGGGACTCACGTCTGAGTATACCCTGCCACACTTAGGGCGAACAAAGCGATACAAAAGGGGATGATGGACAGAGCGTTTGAACAAATTAAACACTCACCCCCAGTCAACTGATCTGGGTTTAATCCATCACCATTCTTTAGTTCACTCAGCCACCCCAGTTCAGACATGGCTATATGCAAATCAATCTGACCCTGTGCCTTATGGGAACAGTCCAGCCCGAACTGCCAAGCCATGTCTTCCCAGGACCGGAAACAAGCATCCTGGGACCGGTTTCGGATTCATAATCCTCATCAGCCAGGCTATCTTGAATCCAGTGGCCAAGTGAACAAGGGATTCACGTCGGAGTATACCCTGCCACACTTAGGGCGAACAAAGCGATACAAAAGGGGATGATGGACGGAGCGTTTGAACAAATCAAACACTCACCCCCAGTCAACTGATCTGGGTTTAATCCATCACCATTCTTTAGTTCACTCAGCCACCCCAGTTCAGACATGGCTATATGCAAATCAGTCTGACCCTGTGCCTTATGGGAACAGTCCAGCCCGAACTGCCAAGCCATGTCTTCCCTGGACCGGAAACAAGCATCCTGGGACCGGTTTCGGATTCATAATCCTCATCAGCCAGGCTATCTTGAATCCAGTGGCCAAGTGAACAAGGGACTCACGTCTGAGTATACCCTGCCACACTTAGGGCGAACAAAGCGATACAAAAGGGATGATGGACGGAGCGTTTGAACAAATCAAACACTCACCCCCAGTCAACTGATCTGGGTTTAATCCATCACCATTCTTTAGTTCACTCAGTCACCCCAGTTCAGACATGGCTATATGCAAATCAGTCTGACCCTGTGCCTTATGGGAACAGTCCAGCCCGAACTGCCAAGCCATGTCTTCCCAGGACCGGAAACAAGCATCCTGGGACCGGTTTCGGATTCATAATCCTCATCAGCCAGGCTATCTTGAATCCAGTGGCCAAGTGAACAAGGGATTCACGTCTGAGTATACCCTGCCACACTTAGGGCGAACAAAGCGATACAAAAGGTGATGATGGACGGAGCGTTTGAAAAAATCAAACACTCACCCCCAGTCAACTGATCTGGGTTTAATCCATCACCATTCTTTAGTTCACTCAGCCACCCCAGTTCAGACATGGCTATATGCAAATCAGTCTGACCCTGTGCCTTATGGGAACAGTCCAGCCCGAACTGCCAAGCCATGTCTTCCCTGGACCGGAAACAAGCATCCTGGGACCGGTTTCGGATTCATAATCCTCATCAGCCAGGCTATCTTGAATCCAGTGGCCAAGTGAACAAGGGACTCACGTCTGAGTATACCCTGCCACACTTAGGGCGAACAAAGCGATACAAAAGGGATGATTGACGGTGCGTTTGAACAAATCAAACACTCACCCCCAGTCAACTGATCTGGGTTTAATCCATCACCATTCTTTAGTTCACTCAGTCACCCCAGTTCAGACATGGCTATATGCAAATCAGTCTGACCCTGTGCCTTATGGGAACAGTCCAGCCCGAACTGCCAATCCATGTCTTCCCTGGACCGGAAACAAGCATCCTGGGACCGGTTTCGGATTCATAATCCTCATCAGCCATGCTATCTTGAATCCAGTGGCCAAGTGAACAAGGGACTCACGTCTGAGTATACCCAGCCACACTTAGGGCGAACAAAGCGATACAAAAGGGGATGATGGACGGAGCGTTTGAACAAATCAAACACTCACCCCCAGTCAACTGATCTGGGTTTAATCCATCACCATTCTTTAGTTCACTCAGCCACCCCAGTTCAGACATGGCTATATGCAAATCAGTCTGACCCTGTGCCTTATGAGAACAGACCAGCCCAAACTGCCAAGCCATGTCTTCCCTGGACCGGAAACAAGCATCCTGGGACAGGTTTCGGACACATAATCCTCATCAGCCAGGCTATCTTGAATCCAGTGGCCAAGTGAACAAGGGACTCACGTCTGAGTATACCCTGCCACACTTAGGGCGAACAAAGCGATACAAAAGGGAATGATGGACGGAGCGTTTGAACAAATCAATCACTCACCCCCAGTCAACTGATCTGGGTTTAATCCATCACCATTCTTTAGTTCACTCAGCCACCCCAGTTCAGACATGGCTATATGCAAATCAGTCTGACCCTGTGCCTTATGGGAACAGTCCAGCCCGAACTGCCAAGCCATGTCTTCCCTGGACCGGAAACAAGCATCCTGGGACCGGTTTCGGATTCATAATCCTCATCAGCCAGGCTATCTTGAATAAGCATGAGCGCAAAATCCGCTCCGATCGCGGATTTTGCGGATTTTCGGTAAATCCGCGATCCGCGAACTCTCGCGAATTTACCGAGAATCCGCAATCCGCGATCGGAGCGGATTTTGCGGTCAAAAGTTCAAGCCTAACATAATTTACGATGGCGCCGGCAAGCTGCCAGCGCCATCCTCAAATGGTTACTTAATTAGCTTCGACAGGAAGCTCTAACAGATAAGATAAAGCAGGGGCTCGAGCGCCTGCTTTATTTTATCAGTTGGAGCTTCCTGTTGAAGCTAATTAAGTAACTTTTGCAGGATAGCGCTGGCAGCTTGCCGGCGCCATCGTAAATTATTTACATGGTGTGTCTTCTTGAATAAATATGTGCCCTAGTTGAAGCTTAAATTCAGTGACTCATTCATTAGCCCAAAAATAATCGTGAGCGTTGTGGAGGCTGGGCAGGTGTGCCTTGTTCCCAAATATACCATGGGAAATCCGCTGTGATGCTGGCCAGAGGCATTTGCATCTTTGGCTTTCACGTGCGCAATCCCCCTGCTGTTCCTGTGACCAGGGGCTTCTGTCTCTTAATCTGCTGCTCTGATCGGTCTCTGACCTTTTGTATACACACAAGGGGCATGTGCGCTCGCATGGAAGCCCCGTCCGTTTGGCCCCGCCCACACACTCGAGGTGTGCACCCGCCCGTCTTCCCGCCATTTACCCACTATGATGGACATTTCACTCAAGGGACCCCTGCGCACTTCGGCGCGATTGCATAGTAGTAACACACACTTGGTCGCTGGAACTAGTTGAAGCGCAAATGCAGTGACTCATTCATCAGCCCAAAAAAAATCGTGAGCGTTGGGAGGCTGGGCAGATGTGCCTTCTTCCCAAATATACCATCGGAAATCCGCTGTGATGCTGGCCAGAGGCATTTGCATCTTTGGCTTTCACGTGCGCAATCCCCGTGCTGTTCCTGTGACCAGGGGCTTCTGTCTCTTAATCTGCTGCTCTGATCGGTCTCTGACCTTTTGTATACACACAAGAGGCATGTGCGCTCGCATGGAAGCCCCGTCCGTTTGGCCCCGCCCACACACTCGAGGAAGCCCCGCCCCCAAATCCGCCGATCCGCAAAATCCGCGGATTTTGCGGGTCCACGATCCGTGAATCCGCAAATTCGTGAATCGTGGATCCGCAAAATCCGCCCATGCTTAATCTTGAATCCAGTGGCCAAGTGAACAAGGGATTCACGTCTGAGTATACCCTGCCACACTTAGGGCGAACAAAGCGATACAAAAGGGGATGATGGACGGAGCGTTTGAACAAATCAAACACTCACCCCTAGTCAACTGATCTGGGTTTAATCCATCACCATTCTTTAGTTCACTCAGTCACCCCAGTTCAGACATGGCTATATGCAAATCAGTCTGACCCTGTGCCTTATGAGAACAGTCCAGCCCGAACTGCCAAGCCATGTCTTCCCTGGACCGGAAACAAGCATCCTGGGACCGGTTTCGGATTCATAATCTCCATCAGCCAGGCTATCTTGAATCCAGTGGCCAAGTGAACAAGGGGCTCACGTCTGAGTATACCCTGCCACACTTAGGGCGAACAAAGCGATACAAAAGGGGATGATGGACGGAGCGTTTGAACAAATCAAACACTCACCCCCAGTCAACTGATCTGGGTTTAATCCATCACCATTCTTTAGTTCACTCAGCCACCCCAGTTCAGACATGGCTATATGCAAATCAGTCTGACCCTGTGCCTTATGGGAACAGTCCAGCCCGAACTGCCAAGCCATGTCTTCCCTGGACCGGAAACAAGCATCCTGGGACCGGTTTCGGATTCATAATCCTCATCAGCCAGGCTATCTTGAATCCAGTGGCCAAGTGAACAAGGGACTCACGTCTGAGTATACCCTGCCACACTTAGGGCGAACAAAGCGATACAAAAGGGGATGATGGACGGAGCGTTTGAATAAATCAAACACTCACCCCCAGTCAACTGATCTGGGTTTAATCCATCACCATTCTTTAGTTCACTCAGCCACCCCAGTTCAGACATGGCTATATGCAAATCAGTCTGACCCTGTGCCTTATGGGAACAGTCCAGCCCGAACTGCCAAGCCATGTCTTCCCTGGACCGGAAACAAGCATCCTGGGACCAGTTTCGGATTCATAATCCTCATCAGCCAGGCTATCTTGAATCCAGTGGCCAAGTGAACAAGGGACTCACGTCTGAGTATACCCTGCCACACTTAGGGCAAACAAAGCGATACAAAAGGGGATGATGGACGGAGCGTTTGAACAAATCAAACACTCACCCCCAGTCAAATGATCTGGGTTTAATCCATCACCATTCTTTAGTTCACTCAGCCACCCCAGTTCAGACATGGCTATATGCAAATCAGTCTGACCCTGTGCCTTATGGGAACAGTCCAGCCCGAACTGCCAAGCCATGTCTTCCCCAGACCGGAAACAAGCATCCTGGGACCGGTTTCGGATTCATAATCCTCATCAGCCAGGCTATCTTGAATCCAGTGGCCAAGTGAACAAGGGACTCACGTCTGAGTATACCCTGCCACACTTAGGGCGAACAAAGCGATACAAAAGGGGATGATGGACGGAGCGTTTGAACAAATCAAACACTCACCCCCAGTCAACTGATCTGGGTTTAATCCATCACCATTCTTTAGTTCACTCAGCCACCCCAGTTCAGACATGGCTATATGCAAATCAGTCTGACCCTGTGCCTTATGGGAACAGTCCAGCCCGAACTGCCAAGCCATGTCTTCCCTGGACCGGAAACAAGCATCCTGGGACCGGTTTCGGATTCATAATCCTCATCAGCCAGGCTATCTTGAATCCAGTGGCCAAGTGAACAAAGGGACTCACGTCTGAGTATACACTGCCACACTTAGGGCGAACAAAGTGATACAAAAGGGGATGATGGACGGAGCGTTTGAACAAATCAAACACTCACCCCCAGTCAACTGATCTGGGTTTAATCCATCACCATTCTTTAGTTCACTCAGCCACCCCAGTTCAGACATGGCTATATGCAAATCAGTCTGACCCTGTGCCTTATGGGAACAGTCCAGCCCGAACTGCCAAGCCATGTCTTCCCTGGACCGGAAACAAGCATCCTGGGACCGGTTTCGGATTCATAATCCTCATCAGCCAGGCTATCTTGAATCCAGTGGCCAAGTGAACAAGGGACTCACGTCTGAGTATACCCTGCCACACTTAGGGCGAACAAAGCGATACAAAAGGGGATGATGGACAGAGCGTTTGAACAAATCAAACACTCACCCCCAGTCAACTGATCTGGGTTTAATCCATCACCATTCTTTAGTTCACTCAGCCACCCCAGTTCAGAGATGGCTATATGCAAATCAGTCTGACCCTGTGCCTTATGGGAACAGTCCAGCTCGAACTGCCAAGCCATGTCTTCCCAGGACCGGAAACAAGCATCCTGGGACCGGTTTCGGATTCATAATCCTCATCAGCCAGGCTATCTTGAATCCAGTGGCCAAGTGAACAAGGGACTCACGTCTGAGTATACCCTGCCACACTTAGGGCGAACAAAGCGATACAAAAGTGGATGATGGACGGAGCGTTTGAACAAATCAAACACTCACCCCCAGTCAACTGATCTGGGTTTAATCCATCACCATTCTTTAGTTCACTCAGCCACCCCAGTTCAGACATGGCTATATGCAAATCAGTCTGACCCTGTGCCTTATGGGAACAGTCCAGCCCGAACTGCCAAGCCATGTCTTCCCCAGACCGGAAACAAGCATCCTGGGACCGGTTTCGGATTCATAATCCTCATCAGCCAGGCTATCTTGAATCCAGTGGCCAAGTGAACAAGGGACTCACGTCTGAGTATACCCTGCCACACTTAGGGCGAACAAGGAGATACAAAAGGGGATGATGGACAGAGCGTTTGAACAAATCAAACACTCACCCCCAGTCAACTGATCTGGGTTTAATCCATCACCATTCTTTAGTTCACTCAGCCACCCCAGTTCAGACATGGCTATATGCAAATCAGTCTGACCCTGTGCCTTATGGGAACAGTCCAGCCCGAACTGCCAAGCCATGTCTTCCCTGGACCGTAAACAAGCATCCTGGGACCGGTTTCGGATTCATAATCCTCATCAGCCAGGCTATCTTGAATCCAGTGGCCAAGTGAACAAGGGACTCACGTCTGAGTATACCCTGCCACACTTAGGGCGAACAAAGCGATACAAAAGGGGATGATGGACGGAGCGTTTGCACAAATCAAACACTCACCCCCAGTCAACTGATCTGGGTTTAATCCATCACCATTCTTTAGTTCACTCAGCCACCCCAGTTCAGACATGGCTATATGCAAATCAGTCTGACCCTGTGCCTTATGGGAACAGTCCAGCCCGAACTGCCAAGCCATGTCTTCCCTGGACCGGAAACAAGCATCCTGGGACCGGTTTCGGATTCATAATCCTCATCAGCCAGGCTATCTTGAATCCAGTTGCCAAGTGAACAAGGGACTCACGTCTGAGTATACCCTGCCACACTTAGGGCGAACAAAGCGATACAAAAGGGGATGATGGACGGAGCGTTTGAACAAATCAAACACTCACCCCCAGTCAACTGATCTGGGTTTAATCTCTCACCATTCTTTAGTTCACTCAGCCACCCCAGTTCAGACATGGCTATATGCAAATCAGTCTGACCCTGTGCCTTATGGGAACAGTCCAGCCCGAACTGCCAAGCCATGTCTTCCCTGGACCGGAAACAAGCATCCTGGGACCGGTTTCGGATTCATAATCATCATCAGCCAGGCTATCTTGAATCCAGTGGCCAAGTGAACAAGGGACTCACGTCTGAGTATACCCTGCCACACTTAGGGCGAACAAAGCGATACAAAAGGGATGATGGACGGAGCGTTTGAACAAATCAAACACTCACCCCCAGTCAACTGATCTGGGTTTAATCCATCACCATTCTTTAGTTCAATCAGTCACTCCAGTTCAGACATGGCTATATGCAAATCAGTCTGACCCTGTGCCTTATGGGAACAGTCCAGCCCGAACTGCCAAGCCATGTCTTCCCTGGACCGGAAACAAGCATCCTGGGACCGGTTTCGGATTCATAATCCTCATCAGCCATGCTATCTTGAATCCAGTGGCCAAGTGAACAAGGGACTCACGTCTGAGTATACCCAGCCACACTTAGGGCGAACAAAGCGATACAAAAGGGGATGATGGACGGAGCGTTTGAACAAATCAAACACTCACCCCCAGTCAACTGATCTGGGTTTAATCCATCACCATTCTTTAGTTCACTCAGCCACCCCAGTTCAGACATGGCTATATGCAAATCAGTCTGACCCTGTGCCTTATGGGAACAGACCAGCCCAAACTGCCAAGCCATGTCTTCCCTGGACCGGAAACAAGCATCCTGGGACAGGTTTCGGATAGATAATCCTCATCAGCCAGGCTATCTTGAATCCAGTGGCCAAGTGAACAAGGGACTCACGTCTGAGTATACCCTGCCACACTTAGGGCGAACAAAGCGATACAAAAGGAAATGATGGACGGAGCGTTTGAACAAATCAAACACTCACCCCCAGTCAACTGATCTGGGTTTAATCCATCACCATTCTTTAGTTCACTAAGCCACCCCAGTTCAGACATGGCTATATGCAAATCAGTCTGACCCTGTGCCTTATGGGAACAGTCCAGCCCGAACTGCCAAGCCATGTCTTCTCTGGACCGGAAACAAGCATCCTGGGACCAGTTTCGGATTCATAATCCTCATCAGCCAGGCTATCTTGAATCCAGTGGCCAAGTGAACAAGGGATTCACGTCTGAGTATACCCTGCCACACTTAGGGCGAACAAAGCGATACAAAAGAGGATGATGGACGGAGCGTTTGAACAAATCAAACACTCACCCCCAGTCAACTGATCTGGGTTTAATCCATCACCATTCTTTAGTTCACTCAGCCACCCCAGTTCAGACATGGCTATATGCAAATCAGTCTGACCCTGTGCCTTATGGGAACAGTCCAGCCCGAACTGCCAAGCCATGTCTTCCCTGGACCGGAAACAAGCATCCTGGGACCGGTTTCGGATTCATAATCCTCATCAGCCAGGCTATCTTGAATCCAGTGGCCAAGTGAACAAGGGACTCACGTCTGAGTATACCCTGCCACACTTAGGGCGAACAAAGCGATACAAAAGGGGATGATGGACGGAGCGTTTGAACAAATCAAACACTCACCCCCAGTCAACTGATCTGGGTTTAATCCATCACCATTCTTTAGTTCACTCAGCCACCCCAGTTCAGACATGGCTATATGCAAATCAGTCTGACCCTGTGCCTTATGGGAACAGTCCAGCCCGAACTGCCAAGCCATGTCTTCCCTGGACCGGAAACAAGCATCCTGGGACCGGTTTCGGATTCATAATCCTCATCAGCCAGGCTATCTTGAATCCAGTGGCCAAGTGAACAAGGGACTCACGTCTGAGTATACCCTGCCACACTTAGGGCAAACAAAGCGATACAAAAGGGGATGATGGACGGAGCGTTTGAACAAATCAAACACTCACCCCCAGTCAAATGATCTGGGTTTAATCCATCACCATTCTTTAGTTCACTCAGCCACCCCAGTTCAGACATGGCTATATGCAAATCAGTCTGACCCTGTGCCTTATGGGAACAGTCCAGCCCGAATTGCCAAGCCATGTCTTCCCCAGACCGGAAACAAGCATCCTGGGACCGGTTTCGGATTCATAATCCTCATCAGCCAGGCTATCTTGAGTCCAGTGGCCAAGTGAACAAGGAACTCACGTCTGAGTATACCCTGCCACACTTAGGGCGAACAAAGCGATACAAAAGGGGATGATGGACGGAGCGTTTGAACAAATCAAACACTCACCCCCAGTCAACTGATCTGGGTTTAATCCATCACCATTCTTTAGTTCACTCAGCCACCCCAGTTCAGACATGGCTATATGCAAATCAGTCTGACCCTGTGCCTTATGGGAACAGTCCAGCCCGAACTGCCAAGCCATGTCTTCCCTGGACCGGAAACAAGCATCCTGGGACCGGTTTCGGATTCATAATCCTCATCAGCCAGGCTATCTTGAATCCAGTGGCCAAGTGAACAAGGGACTCACGTCTGAGTATACACTGCCACACTTAGGGCGAACAAAGTGATACAAAAGGGGATGATGGACGGAGCGTTTGAACAAATCAAACACTCACCCCCAGTCAACTGATCTGGGTTTAATCCATCACCATTCTTTAGTTCACTCAGCCACCCCAGTTCAGACATGGCTATATGCAAATCAGTCTGACCCTGTGCCTTATGGGAACAGTCCAGCCCGAACTGCCAAGCCATGTCTTCCCTGGACCGGAAACAAGCATCCTGGGACCTGTTTCGGATTCATAATCCTCATCAGCCAGGCTATCTTGAATCCAGTGGCCAAGTGAACAAGGGACTCACGTCTGAGTATACCCTGCCACACTTAGGGCGAACAAAGCGATACAAAAGGGGATGATGGACGGAGCGTTTGAACAAATCAAACACTCGCCCCCAGTCAACTGATCTGGGTTTAATCCATCACCATTCTTTAGTTCACTCAACCACCCCAGTTCAGACATGGCTATATGCAAATCAGTCTGACCCTGTGCCTTATGGGAACAGTCCAGCCCGAACTGCCAAGCCATGTCTTCCCTGGACCGGAAACAAGCATCCTGGGACCGGTTTCGGATTCATAATCCTCATCAGCCAGGCTATCTTGAATCCAGTGGCCAAGTGAACAAGGGACTCACGTCTGAGTATACCCTGCCACACTTAGGGCGAACGAAGCGATACAAAAGGGGATGATGGACGGAGCGTTTGAACAAATCAAACACTCACCCCCAGTCAACTGATCTGGGTTTAATCCATCACCATTCTTTAGTTCACTCAGCCACCCCAGTTCAGACATGGCTATATGCAAATCAGTCTGACCCTTTGCCTTATGGGAACAGTCCAGCCCGAACTGCCAAGCCATGTCTTCTCTGGACCGGAAACAAGCATCCTGGGACCAGTTTCGGATTCATAATCCTCATCAGCCAGGCTATCTTGAATCCAGTGGCCAAGTGAACAAGGGATTCACGTCTGAGTATACCCTGCTACACTTAGGGCGAACAAAGCGATACAAAAGGGGATGATGGACGGAGCGTTTGAACAAATCAAACACTCACCCCCAGTCAACTGATCTGGGTTTAATCCATCACCATTCTTTAGTTCACTCAGCCACCCCAGTTCAGACATGGCTATATGCAAATCAGTCTGACCCTGTGCCTTATGGGAACAGTCCAGCCCGAACTGCCAAGCCATGTCTTCCCTGGACCGGAAACAAGCATCCTGGGACCGGTTTCGGATTCATAATCCTCATCAGCCAGGCTATCTTGAATCCAGTTGCCAAGTGAACAAGGGACTCACGTCTGAGTATACCCTGCCACACTTAGGGCGAACAAAGCGATACAAAAGGGATGATTGACGGAGCGTTTGAACAAATCAAACACTCACCCCCAGTCAACTGATCTGGGTTTAATCCATCACCATTCTTTAGTTCACTCAGTCACCCCAGTTCAGACATGGCTATATACAAATCAGTCTGACCCTGTGCCTTATGGGAACAGTCCAGCCCGAACTGCCAAGCCATGTCTTCCCTGGACCGGAAACAAGCATCCTGGGACCGGTTTCGGATTCATAATCCTCATCAGCCATGCTATCTTGAATCCAGTGGCCAAGTGAACAAGGGACTCACGTCTGAGTATACCCAGCCACACTTAGGGCGAACAAAGCGATACAAAAGGGGATGATGGACGGAGCGTTTGAACAAATCAAACACTCACCCCCAGTCAACTGATCTGGGTTTAATCCATCACCATTCTTTAGTTCACTCAGCCACCCCAGTTCAGACATGGCTATATGCAAATCAGTCTGACCCTGTGCCTTATGAGAACAGACCAGCCCAAACTGCCAAGCCATGTCTTCCCTGGACCGGAAACAAGCATCCTGGGACAGGTTTCGGACACATAATCCTCATCAGCCAGGCTATCTTGAATCCAGTGGCCAAGTGAACAAGGGACTCACGTCTGAGTATACCCTGCCACACTTAGGGCGAACAAAGCGATACAAAAGGGAATGATGGACGGAGCGTTTGAACAAATCAATCACTCACCCCCAGTCAACTGATCTGGGTTTAATCCATCACCATTCTTTAGTTCACTCAGCCACCCCAGTTCAGACATGGCTATATGCAAATCAGTCTGACCCTGTGCCTTATGGGAACAGTCCAGCCCGAACTGCCAAGCCATGTCTTCCCTGGACCGGAAACAAGCATCCTGGGACCGGTTTCGGATTCATAATCCTCATCAGCCAGGCTATCTTGAATAAGCATGAGCGCAAAATCCGCTCCGATCGCGGATTTTGCGGATTTTCGGTAAATCCGCGATCCGCGAACTCTCGCGAATTTACCGAGAATCCGCAATCCGCGATCGGAGCGGATTTTGCGGTCAAAAGTTCAAGCCTAACATAATTTATGATGGCGCCGGCAAGCTGCCAGCGCCATCCTCAAATGGTTACTTAATTAGCTTCGACAGGAAGCTCTAACAGATAAGATAAAGCAGGGGCTCGAGCGCCTGCTTTATTTTATCAGTTGGAGCTTCCTGTTGAAGCTAATTAAGTAACTTTTGCAGGATGGCGCTGGCAGCTTGCCGGCGCCATCGTAAATTATTTACATGGTGTGTCTTCTTGAATAAATATGTGCCCTAGTTGAAGCTTAAATTCAGTGACTCATTCATTAGCCCAAAAATAATCGTGAGCGTTGTGGAGGCTGGGCAGGTGTGCCTTGTTCCCAAATATACCATGGGAAATCCGCTGTGATGCTGGCCAGAGGCATTTGCATCTTTGGCTTTCACGTGCGCAATCCCCCTGCTGTTCCTGTGACCAGGGGCTTCTGTCTCTTAATCTGCTGCTCTGATCGGTCTCTGACCTTTTGTATACACACAAGGGGCATGTGCGCTCGCATGGAAGCCCCGTCCGTTTGGCCCCGCCCACACACTCGAGGTGTGCACCCGCCCGTCTTCCCGCCATTTACCCACTATGATGGACATTTCACTCAAGGGACCCCTGCGCACTTCGGCGCGATTGCATAGTAGTAACACACACTTGGTCGCTGGAACTAGTTGAAGCGCAAATGCAGTGACTCATTCATCAGCCCAAAAAAAATCGTGAGCGTTGGGAGGCTGGGCAGATGTGCCTTCTTCCCAAATATACCATCGGAAATCCGCTGTGATGCTGGCCAGAGGCATTTGCATCTTTGGCTTTCACGTGCGCAATCCCCGTGCTGTTCCTGTGACCAGGGGCTTCTGTCTCTTAATCTGCTGCTCTGATCGGTCTCTGACCTTTTGTATACACACAAGAGGCATGTGCGCTCGCATGGAAGCCCCGTCCGTTTGGCCCCGCCCACACACTCGAGGAAGCCCCGCCCCCAAATCCGCCGATCCGCAAAATCCGCGGATTTTGCGGGTCCACGATCCGTGAATCCGCAAATTCGTGAATCGTGGATCCGCAAAATCCGCCCATGCTTAATCTTGAATCCAGTGGCCAAGTGAACAAGGGATTCACGTCTGAGTATACCCTGCCACACTTAGGGCGAACAAAGCGATACAAAAGGGGATGATGGACGGAGCGTTTGAACAAATCAAACACTCACCCCTAGTCAACTGATCTGGGTTTAATCCATCACCATTCTTTAGTTCACTCAGTCACCCCAGTTCAGACATGGCTATATGCAAATCAGTCTGACCCTGTGCCTTATGAGAACAGTCCAGCCCGAACTGCCAAGCCATGTCTTCCCTGGACCGGAAACAAGCATCCTGGGACCGGTTTCGGATTCATAATCTCCATCAGCCAGGCTATCTTGAATCCAGTGGCCAAGTGAACAAGGGGCTCACGTCTGAGTATACCCTGCCACACTTAGGGCGAACAAAGCGATACAAAAGGGGATGATGGACGGAGCGTTTGAACAAATCAAACACTCACCCCCAGTCAACTGATCTGGGTTTAATCCATCACCATTCTTTAGTTCACTCAGCCACCCCAGTTCAGACATGGATATATGCAAATCAGTCTGACCCTGTGCCTTATGGGAACAGTCCAGCCCGAACTGCCAAGCCATGTCTTCCCTGGACCGGAAACAAGCATCCTGGGACCGGTTTCGGATTCATAATCCTCATCAGCCAGGCTATCTTGAATCCAGTGGCCAAGTGAACAAGGGACTCACGTCTGAGTATACCCTGCCACACTTAGGGCGAACAAAGCGATACAAAAGGGGATGATGGACGGAGCGTTTGAATAAATCAAACACTCACCCCCAGTCAACTGATCTGGGTTTAATCCATCACCATTCTTTAGTTCACTCAGCCACCCCAGTTCAGACATGGCTATATGCAAATCAGTCTGACCCTGTGCCTTATGGGAACAGTCCAGCCCGAACTGCCAAGCCATGTCTTCCCTGGACCGGAAACAAGCATCCTGGGACCAGTTTCGGATTCATAATCCTCATCAGCCAGGCTATCTTGAATCCAGTGGCCAAGTGAACAAGGGACTCACGTCTGAGTATACCCTGCCACACTTAGGGCAAACAAAGCGATACAAAAGGGGATGATGGACGGAGCGTTTGAACAAATCAAACACTCACCCCCAGTCAAATGATCTGGGTTTAATCCATCACCATTCTTTAGTTCACTCAGCCACCCCAGTTCAGACATGGCTATATGCAAATCAGTCTGACCCTGTGCCTTATGGGAACAGTCCAGCCCGAACTGCCAAGCCATGTCTTCCCCAGACCGGAAACAAGCATCCTGGGACCGGTTTCGGATTCATAATCCTCATCAGCCAGGCTATCTTGAATCCAGTGGCCAAGTGAACAAGGGACTCACGTCTGAGTATACCCTGCCACACTTAGGGCGAACAAAGCGATACAAAAGGGGATGATGGACGGAGCGTTTGAACAAATCAAACACTCACCCCCAGTCAACTGATCTGGGTTTAATCCATCACCATTCTTTAGTTCACTCAGCCACCCCAGTTCAGACATGGCTATATGCAAATCAGTCTGACCCTGTGCCTTATGGGAACAGTCCAGCCCGAACTGCCAAGCCATGTCTTCCCTGGACCGGAAACAAGCATCCTGGGACCGGTTTCGGATTCATAATCCTCATCAGCCAGGCTATCTTGAATCCAGTGGCCAAGTGAACAAAGGGACTCACGTCTGAGTATACACTGCCACACTTAGGGCGAACAAAGTGATACAAAAGGGGATGATGGACGGAGCGTTTGAACAAATCAAACACTCACCCCCAGTCAACTGATCTGGGTTTAATCCATCACCATTCTTTAGTTCACTCAGCCACCCCAGTTCAGACATGGCTATATGCAAATCAGTCTGACCCTGTGCCTTATGGGAACAGTCCAGCCCGAACTGCCAAGCCATGTCTTCCCTGGACCGGAAACAAGCATCCTGGGACCGGTTTCGGATTCATAATCCTCATCAGCCAGGCTATCTTGAATCCAGTTGCCAAGTGAACAAGTGACTCACGTCTGAGTATACCCTGCCACACTTAGGGCGAACAAAGCGATACAAAAGGGGATGATGGACGGAGCGTTTGAACAAATCAAACACTCACCCCCAGTCAACTGATCTGGGTTTAATCTCTCACCATTCTTTAGTTCACTCAGCCACCCCAGTTCAGACATGGCTATATGCAAATCAGTCTGACCCTGTGCCTTATGGGAACAGTCCAGCCCGAACTGCCAAGCCATGTCTTCCCTGGACCGGAAACAAGCATCCTGGGACTGGTTTCGGATTCATAATCCTCATCAGCCAGGCTATCTTGAATCCAGTGGCCAAGTGAACAAGGGACTCACGTCTGAGTATACCCTGCCACACTTAGGGCGAACAAAGCGATACAAAAGGGGATGATGGACAGAGCGTTTGAACAAATCAAACACTCACCCCCAGTCAACTGATCTGGGTTTAATCCATCACCATTCTTTAGTTCACTCAGCCACCCCAGTTCAGAGATGGCTATATGCAAATCAGTCTGACCCTGTGCCTTATGGGAACAGTCCAGCTCGAACTGCCAAGCCATGTCTTCCCAGGACCGGAAACAAGCATCCTGGGACCGGTTTTGGATTCATAATCCTCATCAGCCAGGCTATCTTGAATCCAGTGGCCAAGTGAACAAGGGACTCACGTCTGAGTATACCCTGCCACACTTAGGGCGAACAAAGCGATACAAAAGTGGATGATGGACGGAGCGTTTGAACAAATCAAACACTCACCCCCAGTCAACTGATCTGGGTTTAATCCATCACCATTCTTTAGTTCACTCAGCCACCCCAGTTCAGACATGGCTATATGCAAATCAGTCTGACCCTGTGCCTTATGGGAACAGTCCAGCCCGAACTGCCAAGCCATGTCTTCCCTGGACCGGAAACAAGCATCCTGGGACCGGTTTCGGATTCATAATCCTCATCAGCCAGGCTATCTTGAATCCAGTGGCCAAGTGAACAAGGGACTCACGTCTGAGTATACCCTGCCACACTTAGGGCGAACAAGGCGATACAAAAGGGGATGATGGACAGAGCGTTTGAACAAATCAAACACTCACCCCCAGTCAACTGATCTGGGTTTAATCCATCACCATTCTTTAGTTCACTCAGCCACCCCAGTTCAGACATGGCTATATGCAAATCAGTCTGACCCTGTGCCTTATGGGAACAGTCCAGCCCGAACTGCCAAGCCATGTCTTCCCTGGACCGTAAACAAGCATCCTGGGACCGGTTTCGGATTCATAATCCTCATCAGCCAGGCTATCTTGAATCCAGTGGCCAAGTGAACAAGGGACTCACGTCTGAGTATACCCTGCCACACTTAGGGCGAACAAAGCGATACAAAAGGGGATGATGGACGGAGCGTTTGCACAAATCAAACACTCACCCCCAGTCAACTGATCTGGGTTTAATCCATCACCATTCTTTAGTTCACTCAGCCACCCCAGTTCAGACATGGCTATATGCAAATCAGTCTGACCCTGTGCCTTATGGGAACAGTCCACCCCGAACTGCCAAGCCATGTCTTCCCTGGACCGGAAACAAGCATCCTGGGACCGGTTTCGGATTCATAATCCTCATCAGCCAGGCTATCTTGAATCCAGTTGCCAAGTGAACAAGTGACTCACGTCTGAGTATACCCTGCCACACTTAGGGCGAACAAAGCGATACAAAAGGGGATGATGGACGGAGCGTTTGAACAAATCAAACACTCACCCCTAGTCAACTGATCTGGGTTTAATCTCTCACCATTCTTTAGTTCACTCAGCCACCCCAGTTCAGACATGGCTATATGCAAATCAGTCTGACCCTGTGCCTTATGGGAACAGTCCAGCCCGAACTGCCAAGCCATGTCTTCCCTGGACCGGAAACAAGCATCCTGGGACCGGTTTCGGATTCATAATCCTCATCAGCCAGGCTATCTTGAATCCAGTGGCCAAGTGAACAAGGGACTCACGTCTGAGTATACCCTGCCACACTTAGGGCGAACAAAGCGATACAAAAGGGATGATGGACGGAGCGTTTGAACAAATCAAACACTCACCCCCAGTCAACTGATCTGGGTTTAATCCATCACCATTCTTTAGTTCACTCAGTCACTCCAGTTCAGACATGGCTATATGCAAATCAGTCTGACCCTGTGCCTTATGGGAACAGTCCAGCCCGAACTGCCAAGCCATGTCTTCCCTGGACCGGAAACAAGCATCCTGGGACCGGTTTCGGATTCATAATCCTCATCAGCCATGCTATCTTGAATCCAGTGGCCAAGTGAACAAGGGACTCACGTCTGAGTATACCCAGCCACACTTAGGGCGAACAAAGCGATACAAAAGGGGATGATGGACGGAGCGTTTGAACAAATCAAACACTCACCCCCAGTCAACTGATCTGGGTTTAATCCATCACCATTCTTTAGTTCACTCAGCCACCCCAGTTCAGACATGGCTATATGCAAATCAGTCTGACCCTGTGCCTTATGGGAACAGACCAGCCCAAACTGCCAAGCCATGTCTTCCCTGGACCGGAAACAAGCATCCTGGGACAGGTTTCGGATAGATAATCCTCATCAGCCAGGCTATCTTGAATCCAGTGGCCAAGTGAACAAGGGACTCACGTCTGAGTATACCCTGCCACACTTAGGGCGAACAAAGCGATACAAAAGGAAATGATGGACGGAGCGTTTGAACAAATCAAACACTCACCCCCAGTCAACTGATCTGGGTTTAATCCATCACCATTCTTTAGTTCACTAAGCCACCCCAGTTCAGACATGGCTATATGCAAATCAGTCTGACCCTGTGCCTTATGGGAACAGTCCAGCCCGAACTGCCAAGCCATGTCTTCTCTGGACCGGAAACAAGCATCCTGGGACCAGTTTCGGATTCATAATCCTCATCAGCCAGGCTATCTTGAATCCAGTGGCCAAGTGAACAAGGGATTCACGTCTGAGTATACCCTGCCACACTTAGGGCGAACAAAGCGATACAAAAGGGGATGATGGACGGAGCGTTTGAACAAATCAAACACTCACCCCCAGTCAACTGATCTGGGTTTAATCCATCACCATTCTTTAGTTCACTCAGCCACCCCAGTTCAGACATGGCTATATGCAAATCAGTCTGACCCTGTGCCTTATGGGAACAGTCCAGCCCGAACTGCCAAGCCATGTCTTCCCTGGACCGGAAACAAGCATCCTGGGACCGGTTTCGGATTCATAATCCTCATCAGCCAGGCTATCTTGAATCCAGTGGCCAAGTGAACAAGGGACTCACGTCTGAGTATACCCTGCCACACTTAGGGCGAACAAAGCGATACAAAAGGGGATGATGGACGGAGCGTTTGAACAAATCAAACACTCACCCCCAGTCAACTGATCTGGGTTTAATCCATCACCATTCTTTAGTTCACTCAGCCACCCCAGTTCAGACATGGCTATATGCAAATCAGTCTGACCCTGTGCCTTATGGGAACAGTCCAGCCCGAACTGCCAAGCCATGTCTTCCCTGGACCGGAAACAAGCATCCTGGGACCGGTTTCGGATTCATAATCCTCATCAGCCAGGCTATCTTGAATCCAGTGGCCAAGTGAACAAGGGACTCACGTCTGAGTATACCCTGCCACACTTAGGGCAAACAAAGCGATACAAAAGGGGATGATGGACGGAGCGTTTGAACAAATCAAACACTCACCCCCAGTCAAATGATCTGGGTTTAATCCATCACCATTCTTTAGTTCACTCAGCCACCCCAGTTCAGACATGGCTATATGCAAATCAGTCTGACCCTGTGCCTTATGGGAACAGTCCAGCCCGAACTGCCAAGCCATGACTTCCCTGGACCGGAAACAAGCATCCTGGGACCGGTTTCGGATTCATAATCTCTCATCAGCCAGGCTATCTTGAATCCAGTGGCCAAGTGAACAAGGGACTCACGTCTGAGTATACCCTGCCACACTTAGGGCGAACAAAGCGATACAAAAGGGGATGATGGACAGAGCGTTTGAACAAATCAAACACTCACCCCCAGTCAACTGATCTGAGTTTAATCCCTCACCATTCTTTAGTTCACTCAGCCACCCCAGTTCAGACATGGCTATATGCAAATCAGTCTGACCGTGTGCCTTATGGGAACAGTCCAGCCCGAATTGCCAAGCCATGTCTTCCCCAGACCGGAAACAAGCATCCTGGGACCGGTTTCGGATTCATAATCCTCATCAGCCAGGCTATCTTGAGTCCAGTGGCCAAGTGAACAAGGAACTCACGTCTGAGTATACCCTGCCACACTTAGGGCGAACAAAGCGATACAAAAGGGGATGATGGACGGAGCGTTTGAACAAATCAAACACTCACCCCCAGTCAACTGATCTGGGTTTAATCCATCACCATTCTTTAGTTCACTCAGCCACCCCAGTTCAGACATGGCTATATGCAAATCAGTCTGACCCTGTGCCTTATGGGAACAGTCCAGCCCGAACTGCCAAGCCATGTCTTCCCTGGACCGGAAACAAGCATCCTGGAACCGGTTTCGGATTCATAATCCTCATCAGCCAGGCTATCTTGAATCCAGTGGCCAAGTGAACAAGGGACTCACGTCTGAGTATACACTGCCACACTTAGGGCGAACAAAGTGATACAAAAGGGGATGATGGACGGAGCGTTTGAACAAATCAAACACTCACCCCCAGTCAACTGATCTGGGTTTAATCCATCACCATTCTTTAGTTCACTCAGCCACCCCAGTTCAGACATGGCTATATGCAAATCAGTCTGACCCTGTGCCTTATGGGAACAGTCCAGCCCGAACTGCCAAGCCATGTCTTCTCTGGACCGGAAACAAGCATCCTGGGACCAGTTTCGGATTCATAATCCTCATCAGCCAGGCTATCTTGAATCCAGTGGCCAAGTGAACAAGGGATTCACGTCTGAGTATACCCTGCTACACTTAGGGCGAACAAAGCGATACAAAAGGGGATGATGGACGGAGCGTTTGAACAAATCAAACACTCACCCCCAGTCAACTGATCTGGGTTTAATCCATCACCATTCTTTAGTTCACTCAGCCACCCCAGTTCAGACATGGCTATATGCAAATCAGTCTGACCCTGTGCCTTATGGGAACAGTCCAGCCCGAACTGCCAAGCCATGTCTTCCCTGGACCGGAAACAAGCATCCTGGGACCGGTTTCGGATTCATAATCCTCATCAGCCAGGCTATCTTGAATCCAGTGGCCAAGTGAACAAGGGACTCACGTCTGAGTATACCCTCCCACACTTAGGGCGAACAAAGCGATACAAAAGGGGATGATGGACGGAGCGTTTGAACAAATTAAACACTCACCCCCAGTCAACTGATCTGGGTTTAATCCATCACCATTCTTTAGTTCACTCAGCCACCCCAGTTCAGACATGGCTATATGCAAATCAGTCTGACCCTGTGCCTTATGGGAACAGTCCAGCCCGAACTGCCAAGCCATGTCTTCCCTGGACCGGAAACAAGCATCCTGGGACCGGTTTCGGATTCATAATCCTCATCAGCCAGGCTATCTTGAATCCAGTGGCCAAGTGAACAAGGGACTCACGTCTGAGTATACCCTGCCACACTTAGGGCAAACAAAGCGATACAAAAGGGGATGATGGACGGAGCGTTTGAACAAATCAAACACTCACCCCCAGTCAAATGATCTGGGTTTAATCCATCACCATTCTTTAGTTCACTCAGCCACCCCAGTTCAGACATGGCTATATGCAAATCAGTCTGACCCTGTGCCTTATGGGAACATTCCAGCCCGAACTGCCAAGCCATGACTTCCCTGGACCTGAAACAAGCATCCTGGGACCGGTTTCGGATTCATAATCTCTCATCAGCCAGGCTATCTTGAATCCAGTGGCCAAGTGAACAAGGGACTCACGTCTGAGTATACCCTGCCACACTTAGGGCGAACAAAGCGATACAAAAGGGGATGATGGACAGAGCGTTTGAACAAATCAAACACTCACCCCCAGTCAACTGATCTGAGTTTAATCCCTCACCATTCTTTAGTTCACTCAGCCACCCCAGTTCAGACATGGCTATATGCAAATCAGTCTGACCCTGTGCCTTATGGGAACAGTCCAGCCCGAACTGCCAAGCCATGTCTTCCCCAGACCGGAAACAAGCATCCTGGGACCGGTTTCGGATTAATAATCCTCATCAGCCAGGCTATCTTGAATCCAGTGGCCAAGTGAACAAGGAACTCACGTCTGAGTATACCCTGCCACACTTAGGGCGAACAAAGCGATACAAAAGGGGATGATGGACGGAGCGTTTGAACAAATCAAACACTCACCCCCAGTCAACTGATCTGGGTTTAATCCATCACCATTCTTTAGTTCACTCAGCCACCCCAGTTCAGACATGGCTATATGCAAATCAGTCTGACCCTGTGCCTTATGGGAACAGTCCAGCCCGAACTGCCAAGCCATGTTTTCCCTGGACCGGAAACAAGCATCCTGGGACCGGTTTCGGATTCATAATCCTCATCAGCCAGGCTATCTTGAATCCAGTGGCCAAGTGAACAAGGGACTCACGTCTGAGTATACCCTGCCACACTTAGGGCGAACAAAGCGATACAAAAGGGGATGATGGACGGAGCGTTTGAACAAATCAAACACTCACCCCCAGTCAACTGATCTGGGTTTAATCCATCACCATTCTTTAGTTCACTCAGCCACCCCAGTTCAGACATGGCTATATGCAAATCAGTCTGAGCCTGTGCCTTATGGGAACAGTCCAGCCCGAACTGCCAAGCCATGTCTTCCCTGGACCGGAAACAAGCATCCTGGGACCGGTTTCGGATTCATAATCCTCATCAGCCAGGCTATCTTGAGTCCAGTGGCCAAGTGAACAAGGAACTCACGTCTGAGTATACCCTGCCACACTTAGGGCGAACAAAGCGATACAAAAGGGGATGATGGACGGAGCGTTTGAACAAATCAAACACTCACCCCCAGTCAACTGATCTGGGTTTAATCCATCACCATTCTTTAGTTCACTCAGCCACCCCAGTTCAGACATGGCTATATGCAAATCAGTCTGACCCTGTGCCTTATGGGAACAGTCCAGCCCGAACTGCCAAGCCATGTCTTCCCTGGACCGGAAACAAGCATCCTGGGACCGGTTTCGGATTCATAATCCTCATCAGCCAGGCTATCTTGAATCCAGTGGCCAAGTGAACAAGGGACTCACGTCTGAGTATACACTGCCACACTTAGGGCGAACAAAGTGATACAAAAGGGGATGATGGACGGAGCGTTTGAACAAATCAAACACTCACCCCCAGTCAACTGATCTGGGTTTAATCCATCACCATTCTTTAGTTCACTCAGCCACCCCAGTTCAGACATGGCTATATGCAAATCAGTCTGACCCTGTGCCTTATGGGAACAGTCCAGCCCGAACTGCCAAGCCATGTCTTCCCTGGACCGGAAACAAGCATCCTGGGACCTGTTTCGGATTCATAATCCTCATCAGCCAGGCTATCTTGAATCCAGTGGCCAAGTGAACAAGGGACTCACGTCTGAGTATACCCTGCCACACTTAGGGCGAACAAAGCGATACAAAAGGGGATGATGGACGGAGCGTTTGAACAAATCAAACACTCACCCCCAGTCAACTGATCTGGGTTTAATCCATCACCATTCTTTAGTTCACTCAACCACCCCAGTTCAGACATGGCTATATGCAAATCAGTCTGACCCTGTGCCTTATGGGAACAGTCCAGCCCGAACTGCCAAGCCATGTCTTCCCTGGACCGGAAACAAGCATCCTGGGACCGGTTTCGGATTCATAATCCTCATCAGCCAGGCTATCTTGAATCCAGTGGCCAAGTGAACAAGGGACTCACGTCTGAGTATACCCTGCCACACTTAGGGCGAACAAAGCGATACAAAAGGGGATGATGGACGGAGCGTTTGAACAAATCAAACACTCACCCCCAGTCAACTGATCTGGGTTTAATCCATCACCATTCTTTAGTTCACTCAGCCACCCCAGTTCAGACATGGCTATATGCAAATCAGTCTGACCCTTTGCCTTATGGGAACAGTCCAGCCCGAACTGCCAAGCCATGTCTTCTCTGGACCGGAAACAAGCATCCTGGGACCAGTTTCGGATTCATAATCCTCATCAGCCAGGCTATCTTGAATCCAGTGGCCAAGTGAACAAGGGATTCACGTCTGAGTATACCCTGCTACACTTAGGGCGAACAAAGCGATACAAAAGGGGATGATGGACGGAGCGTTTGAACAAATCAAACACTCACCCCCAGTCAACTGATCTGGGTTTAATCCATCACCATTCTTTAGTTCACTCAGCCACCCCAGTTCAGACATGGCTATATGCAAATCAGTCTGACCCTGTGCCTTATGGGAACAGTCCAGCCCGAACTGCCAAGCCATGTCTTCCCTGGACCGGAAACAAGCATCCTGGGACCGGTTTCGGATTCATAATCCTCATCAGCCAGGCTATCTTGAATCCAGTGGCCAAGTGAACAAGGGACTCACGTCTGAGTATACCCTGCCACACTTAGGGCGAACAAAGCGATACAAAAGGGGATGATGGACGGAGCGTTTGAACAAATCAAACACTCACCCCCAGTCAACTGATCTGGGTTTAATCCATCACCATTCTTTAGTTCACTCAGCCACCCCAGTTCAGACATGGCTATATGCAAATCAGTCTGACCCTGTGCCTTATGGGAACAGTCCAGCCCGAACTGCCAAGCCATGTCTTCCCTGGACCGGAAACAAGCATCCTGGGACCGGTTTCGGATTCATAATCCTCATCAGCCAGGCTATCTTGAATCCAGTGGCCAAGTGAACAAGGGACTCACGTCTGAGTATACCCTGCCACACTTAGGGCAAACAAAGCGATACAAAAGGGGATGATGGACGGAGCGTTTGAACAAATCAAACACTCACCCCCAGTCAAATGATCTGGGTTTAATCCATCACCATTCTTTAGTTCACTCAGCCACCCCAGTTCAGACATGGCTATATGCAAATCAGTCTGACCCTGTGCCTTATGGGAACAGTCCAGCCCGAACTGCCAAGCCATGACTTCCCTGGACCTGAAACAAGCATCCTGGGACCGGTTTCGGATTCATAATCTCTCATCAGCCAGGCTATCTTGAATCCAGTGGCCAAGTGAACAAGGGACTCACGTCTGAGTATACCCTGCCACACTTAGGGCGAACAAAGCGATACAAAAGGGGATGATGGACAGAGCGTTTGAACAAATCAAACACTCACCCCCAGTCAACTGATCTGAGTTTAATCCCTCACCATTCTTTAGTTCACTCAGCCACCCCAGTTCAGACATGGCTATATGCAAATCAGTCTGACCCTGTGCCTTATGGGAACAGTCCAGCCCGAACTGCCAAGCCATGTCTTCCCCAGACCGGAAACAAGCATCCTGGGACCGGTTTCGGATTCATAATCCTCATCAGCCAGGCTATCTTGAATCCAGTGGCCAAGTGAACAAGGAACTCACGTCTGAGTATACCCTGCCACACTTAGGGCGAACAAAGCGATACAAAAGGGGATGATGGACGGAGCGTTTGAACAAATCAAACACTCACCCCCAGTCAACTGATCTGGGTTTAATCCATCACCATTCTTTAGTTCACTCAGCCACCCCAGTTCAGACATGGCTATATGCAAATCAGTCTGACCCTGTGCCTTATGGGAACAGTCCAGCCCGAACTGCCAAGCCATGTTTTCCCTGGACCGGAAACAAGCATCCTGGGACCGGTTTCGGATTCATAATCCTCATCAGCCAGGCTATCTTGAATCCAGTGGCCAAGTGAACAAGGGACTCACGTCTGAGTATACCCTGCCACACTTAGGGCGAACAAAGCGATACAAAAGGGGATGATGGACGGAGCGTTTGAACAAATCAAACACTCACCCCCAGTCAACTGATCTGGGTTTAATCCATCACCATTCTTTAGTTCACTCAGCCACCCCAGTTCAGACATGGCTATATGCAAATCAGTCTGAGCCTGTGCCTTATGGGAACAGTCCAGCCCGAACTGCCAAGCCATGTCTTCCCTGGACCGGAAACAAGCATCCTGGGACCGGTTTCGGATTCATAATCCTCATCAGCCAGGCTATCTTGAGTCCAGTGGCCAAGTGAACAAGGAACTCACGTCTGAGTATACCCTGCCACACTTAGGGCGAACAAAGCGATACAAAAGGGGATGATGGACGGAGCGTTTGAACAAATCAAACACTCACCCCCAGTCAACTGATCTGGGTTTAATCCATCACCATTCTTTAGTTCACTCAGCCACCCCAGTTCAGACATGGCTATATGCAAATCAGTCTGACCCTGTGCCTTATGGGAACAGTCCAGCCCGAACTGCCAAGCCATGTCTTCCCTGGACCGGAAACAAGCATCCTGGGACCGGTTTCGGATTCATAATCCTCATCAGCCAGGCTATCTTGAATCCAGTGGCCAAGTGAACAAGGGACTCACGTCTGAGTATACACTGCCACACTTAGGGCGAACAAAGTGATACAAAAGGGGATGATGGACGGAGCGTTTGAACAAATCAAACACTCACCCCCAGTCAACTGATCTGGGTTTAATCCATCACCATTCTTTAGTTCACTCAGCCACCCCAGTTCAGACATGGCTATATGCAAATCAGTCTGACCCTGTGCCTTATGGGAACAGTCCAGCCCGAACTGCCAAGCCATGTCTTCCCTGGACCGGAAACAAGCATCCTGGGACCTGTTTCGGATTCATAATCCTCATCAGCCAGGCTATCTTGAATCCAGTGGCCAAGTGAATAAGGGACTCACGTCTGAGTATACCCTGCCACACTTAGGGCGAACAAAGCGATACAAAAGGGGATGATGGACGGAGCGTTTGAACAAATCAAACACTCACCCCCAGTCAACTGATCTGGGTTTAATCCATCACCATTCTTTAGTTCACTCAACCACCCCAGTTCAGACATGGCTATATGCAAATCAGTCTGACCCTGTGCCTTATGGGAACAGTCCAGCCCGAACTGCCAAGCCATGTCTTCCCTGGACCGGAAACAAGCATCCTGGGACCGGTTTCGGATTCATAATCCTCATCAGCCAGGCTATCTTGAATCCAGTGGCCAAGTGAACAAGGGACTCACGTCTGAGAATACCCTGCCACACTTAGGGCGAACAAAGCGATACAAAAGGGGATGATGGACGGAGCGTTTGAACAAATCAAACACTCACCCCCAGTCAACTGATCTGGGTTTAATCCATCACCATTCTTTAGTTCACTCAGCCACCCCAGTTCAGACATGGCTATATGCAAATCAGTCTGACCCTTTGCCTTATGGGAACAGTCCAGCCCGAACTGCCAAGCCATGTCTTCTCTGGACCGGAAACAAGCATCCTGGGACCAGTTTCGGATTCATAATCCTCATCAGCCAGGCTATCTTGAATCCAGTGGCCAAGTGAACAAGGGATTCACGTCTGAGTATACCCTGCTACACTTAGGGCGAACAAAGCGATACAAAAGGGGATGATGGACGGAGCGTTTGAACAAATCAAACACTCACCCCCAGTCAACTGATCTGGGTTTAATCCATCACCATTCTTTAGTTCACTCAGCCACCCCAGTTCAGACATGGCTATATGCAAATCAGTCTGACCCTGTGCCTTATGGGAACAGTCCAGCCCGAACTGCCAAGCCATGTCTTCCCTGGACCGGAAACAAGCATCCTGGGACCGGTTTCGGATTCATAATCCTCATCAGCCAGGCTATCTTGAATCCAGTGGCCAAGTGAACAAGGGACTCACGTCTGAGTATACCCTGCCACACTTAGGGCGAACAAAGCGATACAAAAGGGGATGATGGACGGAGCGTTTGAACAAATCAAACACTCACCCCCAGTCAACTGATCTGGGTTTAATCCATCACCATTCTTTAGTTCACTCAGCCACCCCAGTTCAGACATGGCTATATGCAAATCAGTCTGACCCTGTGCCTTATGGGAACAGTCCAGCCCGAACTGCCAAGCCATGTCTTCCCTGGACCGGAAACAAGCATCCTGGGACCGGTTTCGGATTCATAATCCTCATCAGCCAGGCTATCTTGAATCCAGTGGCCAAGTGAACAAGGGACTCACGTCTGAGTATACCCTGCCACACTTAGGGCAAACAAAGCGATACAAAAGGGGATGATGGACGGAGCGTTTGAACAAATCAAACACTCACCCCCAGTCAAATGATCTGGGTTTAATCCATCACCATTCTTTAGTTCACTCAGCCACCCCAGTTCAGACATGGCTATATGCAAATCAGTCTGACCCTGTGCCTTATGGGAACAGTCCAGCCCGAACTGCCAAGCCATGACTTCCCTGGACCTGAAACAAGCATCCTGGGACCGGTTTCGGATTCATAATCTCTCATCAGCCAGGCTATCTTGAATCCAGTGGCCAAGTGAACAAGGGACTCACGTCTGAGTATACCCTGCCACACTTAGGGCGAACAAAGCGATACAAAAGGGGATGATGGACAGAGCGTTTGAACAAATCAAACACTCACCCCCAGTCAACTGATCTGAGTTTAATCCCTCACCATTCTTTAGTTCACTCAGCCACCCCAGTTCAGACATGGCTATATGCAAATCAGTCTGACCCTGTGCCTTATGGGAACAGTCCAGCCCGAACTGCCAAGCCATGTCTTCCCCAGACCGGAAACAAGCATCCTGGGACCGGTTTCGGATTCATAATCCTCATCAGCCAGGCTATCTTGAATCCAGTGGCCAAGTGAACAAGGAACTCACGTCTGAGTATACCCTGCCACACTTAGGGCGAACAAAGCGATACAAAAGGGGATGATGGACGGAGCGTTTGAACAAATCAAACACTCACCCCCAGTCAACTGATCTGGGTTTAATCCATCACCATTCTTTAGTTCACTCAGCCACCCCAGTTCAGACATGGCTATATGCAAATCAGTCTGACCCTGTGCCTTATGGGAACAGTCCAGCCCGAACTGCCAAGCCATGTTTTCCCTGGACCGGAAACAAGCATCCTGGGACCGGTTTCGGATTCATAATCCTCATCAGCCAGGCTATCTTGAATCCAGTGGCCAAGTGAACAAGGGACTCACGTCTGAGTATACACTGCCACACTTAGGGCGGACAAAGTGATACAAAAGGGGATGATGGACGGAGCGTTTGAACAAATCAAACACTCACCCCCAGTCAACTGATCTGGGTTTAATCCATCACCATTCTTTAGTTCACTCAGCCACCCCAGTTCAGACATGGCTATATGCAAATCAGTCTGACCCTGTGCCTTATGGGAACAGTCCAGCCCGAACTGCCAAGCCATGTCTTCCCTGGACCGGAAACAAGCATCCTGGGACCGGTTTCGGATTCATAATCCTCATCAGCCAGGCTATCTTGAATCCAGTGGCCAAGTGAACAAGGGACTCACGTCTGAGTATACCCTGCCACACTTAGGGCGAACAAAGCGATACAAAAGGGGATGATGGACGGAGCGTTTGAACAAATCAAACACTCACCCCCATTCAACTGATCTGGGTTTAATCCATCACCATTCTTTAGTTCACTCAACCACCCCAGTTCAGACATGGCTATATGCAAATCAGTCTGACCCTGTGCCTTATGGGAACAGTCCAGCCCGAACTGCCAAGCCATGTCTTCCCTGGACCGGAAACAAGCATCCTGGGACCGGTTTCGGATTCATAATCCTCATCAGCCAGGCTATCTTGAATCCAGTGGCCAAGTGAACAAGGGACTCACGTCTGAGTATACCCTGCCACACTTAGGGCGAACAAAGCGATACAAAAGGGGATGATGGACGGAGCGTTTGAACAAATCAAACACTCACCCCCAGTCAACTGATCTGGGTTTAATCCATCACCATTCTTTAGTTCACTCAGCCACCCCAGTTCAGACATGGCTATATGCAAATCAGTCTGACCCTGTGCCTTATGGGAACAGTCCAGCCCGAACTGCCAAGCCATGTCTTCCCTGGACCGGAAACAAGCATCCTGGGACCGGTTTCGGATTCATAATCCTCATCAGCCAGGCTATCTTGAATCCAGTGGCCAAGTGAACAAGGGATTCACGTCTGAGTATACCCTGCCACACTTAGGGCGAACAAAGCGATACAAAAGGGGATGATGGACGGAGCGTTTGAACAAATCAAACACTCACCCTCAGTCAACTGATCTGGGTTTAATCCATCACCATTCTTTAGTTCACTCAGCCACCCCAGTTCAGACATGGCTATATGCAAATCAGTCTGACCCTGTGCCTTATGGGAACAGTCCAGCCCGAACTGCCAAGCCATGTCTTCCCTGGACCGGAAACAAGCATCCTGGGACCGGTTTCGGATTCATAATCCTCATCAGCCAGGCTATCTTGAATCCAGTGGCCAAGTGAACAAGGGACTCACGTCTGAGTATACCCTGCCACACTTAGGGCGAACAAAGCGATACAAAAGGGGATGATGGACGGAGCGTTTGAACAAATCAAACACTCACCCCCAGTCAACTGATCTGGGTTTAATCCATCACCATTCTTTAGTTCACTCAGCCACCCCAGTTCAGACATGGCTATATGCAAATGAGTCTGACCCTGAGCCTTATGGGAACAGTCCAGCCCGAACTGCCAAGCCATGTCTTCCCTGGACCGGAAACAAGCATCCTGGGACCGGTTTCGGATTGATAATGTCTCATCAGCCATGCTATCTTGAATCCAGTGGCCAAGTGAACAAGGGACTCACGTCTGAGTATACCCTGCCACACTTAGGGCGAACAAAGCGATACAAAAGGGGATGATTGACAGAGCGTTTGTACAAATCAAACACTCACCCCCAGTCAACTGATCTGGGTTTAATCCATCACCATTCTTTAGTTCACTCAGCCACCCCAGTTCAGACATGGCTATATGCAAATCAGTCTGACCCTGTGCCTTATGGGAACAGTCCAGCCCGAACTGCCAAGCCATGTCTTCCCAGGACCGGAAACAAGCATCCTGGGACCGGTTTCGGATTCATAATCCTCATCAGCCAGGCTATCTTGAATCCAGTGGCCAAGTGAACAAGGGATTCACGTCTGAGTATACCCTGCCACACTTAGGGCGAACAAAGCGATACAAAATGGGATGATGGACGGAGCGTTTGAACAAATCAAACACTCACCCCCAGTCAACTGATCTGGGTTTAATCCATCACCATTCTTTAGTTCACTCAGCCACCCCAGTTCAGACATGGCTATATGCAAATCAGTCTGACCCTGTGCCTTATGGGAACAGTCCAGCCCGAACTGCCAAGCCATGTCTTCCCTGGACCGGAAACAAGCATCCTGGGACCGGTTTCGGATTCATAATCCTCATCAGCCAGGCTATCTTGAATCCAGTGGCCAAGTGAACAAGGGACTCACGTCTGAGTATACCCTGCCACACTTAGGGCGAACAAAGCGATACAAAAGGGGATGATGGACGGAGCGTTTGAACAAATCAAACACTCACCCCCAGTCAACTGATCTGGGTTTAATCCATCACCATTCTTTAGTTCACTCAGCCACCCCAGTTCAGACATGGCTATATGCAAATGAGTCTGACCCTGAGCCTTATGGGAACAGTCCAGCCCGAACTGCCAAGCCATGTCTTCCCTGGACCGGAAACAAGCATCCTGGGACCGGTTTCGGATTGATAATGTCTCATCAGCCATGCTATCTTGAATCCAGTGGCCAAGTGAACAAGGGACTCACGTCTGAGTATACCCTGCCACACTTAGGGCGAACAAAGCGATACAAAAGGGGATGATGGACGGAGCGTTTGAACAAATCAAACACTCACCCCCAGTCAACTGATCTGGGTTTAATCCCTCACCATTCTTTAGTTCACTCAGCCACCCCAGTTCAGACATGGCTATATGCAAATCAGTCTGACCCTGTGCCTTATGGGAACAGTCCAGCCCGAACTGCCAAGCCATGTCTTCCCCATCCCGGAAACAAGCATCCTGGGACCGGTTTCGGATTCATAATGCTCATCAGCCAGGCTATCTTGAATCCAGTGGCCAAGTGAACAAGGGACTCACGTCTGAGTATACCCTGCCACACTTAGGGCGAACAAAGCGATACAAAAGGGGATGATGGACAGAGCGTTTGAACAAATCAAACACTCACCCCCAGTCAACTGATCTGGGTTTAATCCATCACCATTCTTTAGTTCACTCAGCCACCCCAGTTCAGACATGGCTATATGCAAATCAGTCTGACCCTGTGCCTTATGGGAACAGTCCAGCCCGAACTGCCAAGCCATGTCTTCCCTGGACCGGAAACAAGCATCCTGGGACCGGTTTCGGATTCATAATCCTCATCAGCCAGGCTATCTTGAATCCAGTGGCCAAGTGAACAAGGGACTCACGTCTGAGTATACACTGCCACACTTAGGGCGAACAAAGTGATACAAAAGGGGATGATGGACGGAGCGTTTGAACAAATCAAACACTCACCCCCAGTCAACTGATCTGGGTTTAATCCATCACCATTCTTTATTTCACTCAGCCACCCCAGTTCAGACATGGCTATATGCAAATCAGTCTGACCCTGTGCCTTATGGGAACAGTCCAGCCCGAACTGCCAAGCCATGTCTTCCCTGGACCGGAAACAAGCATCCTGGGACCGGTTTCGGATTCATAATCCTCATCAGCCAGGCTATCTTGAATCCAGTGGCCAAGTGAACAAGGGACTCACGTCTGAGTATACCCTGCCACACTTAGGGCGAACAAAGCGATACAAAAGGGGATGATGGACGGAGCGGTTGAACAAATCAAACACTCACCCCCAGTCAACTGATCTGGGTTTAATCCATCACCATTCTTTAGTTCACTCAGCCACCCCAGTTCAGACATGGCTATATGCAAATCAGTCTGACCCTGAGCCTTATGGGAAGAGTCCAGCCCGAACTGCCAAGCCATGTCTTCCCTGGACCGGAAACAAGCATCCTGGGACCGGTTTCGGATTCATAATCCTCATCAGCCAGGCTATCTTGAATCCAGTGGCCAAGTGAACAAGGGACTCACGTCTGAGTATACCCTGCCACACTTAGGGCGAACAAAGCGATACAAAAGGGGATGATGGACGGAGCGTTTGAACAAATCAAACACTCACCCCCAGTCAACTGATCTGGGTTTAATCCATCACCATTCTTTAGTTCACTCAGCCACCCCAGTTCAGACATGGCTATATGCAAATCAGTCTGACCCTGTGCCTTATGGGAACAGTCCAGCCCGAACTGCCAAGCCATGTCTTCCCTGGACCGGAAACAAGCATCCTGGGACCGGTTTCGGATTCATAATCCTCATCAGCCAGGCTATCTTGAATCCAGTGGCCAAGTGAACAAGGGACTCACGTCTGAGTATACCCTGCCACACTTAGGGCAAACAAAGCGATACAAAAGGGGATGATGGACGGAGCGTTTGAACAAATCAAACACTCACCCCCAGTCAAATGATCTGGGTTTAATCCATCACCATTCTTTAGTTCACTCAGCCACCCCAGTTCAGACATGGCTATATGCAAATCAGTCTGACCCTGTGCCTTATGGGAACAGTCCAGCCCGAACTGCCAAGCCATGACTTCCCTGGACCTGAAACAAGCATCCTGGGACCGGTTTCGGATTCATAATCTCTCATCAGCCAGGCTATCTTGAATCCAGTGGCCAAGTGAACAAGGGACTCACGTCTGAGTATACCCTGCCAGACTTAGGGCGAACAAAGCGATACAAAAGGGGATGATGGACAGAGCGTTTGAACAAATCAAACACTCACCCCCAGTCAACTGATCTGAGTTTAATCCCTCACCATTCTTTAGTTCACTCAGCCACCCCAGTTCAGACATGGCTATATGCAAATCAGTCTGACCCTGTGCCTTATGGGAACAGTCCAGCCCGAACTGCCAAGCCATGTCTTCCCCAGACCGGAAACAAGCATCCTGGGACCGGTTTCGGATTCATAATCCTCATCAGCCAGGCTATCTTGAATCCAGTGGCCAAGTGAACAAGGAACTCACGTCTGAGTATACCCTGCCACACTTAGGGCGAACAAAGCGATACAAAAGGGGATGATGGACGGAGCGTTTGAACAAATCAAACACTCACCCCCAGTCAACTGATCTGGGTTTAATCCATCACCATTCTTTAGTTCACTCAGCCACCCCAGTTCAGACATGGCTATATGCAAATCAGTCTGACCCTGTGCCTTATGGGAACAGTCCAGCCCGAACTGCCAAGCCATGTTTTCCCTGGACCGGAAACAAGCATCCTGGGACCGGTTTCGGATTCATAATCCTCATCAGCCAGGCTATCTTGAATCCAGTGGCCAAGTGAACAAGGGACTCACGTCTGAGTATACACTGCCACACTTAGGGCGAACAAAGTGATACAAAAGGGGATGATGGACGGAGCGTTTGAACAAATCAAACACTCACCTCCAGTCAACTGATCTGGGTTTAATCCATCACCATTCTTTAGTTCACTCAGCCACCCCAGTTCAGACATGGCTATATGCAAATCAGTCTGACCCTGTGCCTTATGGGAACAGTCCAGCCCGAACTGCCAAGCCATGTCTTCCCTGGACCGGAAACAAGCATCCTGGGACCGGTTTCGGATTCATAATCCTCATCAGCCAGGCTATCTTGAATCCAGTGGCCAAGTGAACAAGGGACTCACGTCTGAGTATACCCTGCCACACTTAGGGCGAACAAAGCGATACAAAAGGGGATGATGGACGGAGCGTTTGAACAAATCAAACACTCACCCCCATTCAACTGATCTGGGTTTAATCCATCACCATTCTTTAGTTCACTCAACCACCCCAGTTCAGACATGGCTATATGCAAATCAGTCTGACCCTGTGCCTTATGGGAACAGTCCAGCCCGAACTGCCAAGCCATGTCTTCCCTGGACCGGAAACAAGCATCCTGGGACCGGTTTCGGATTCATAATCCTCATCAGCCAGGCTATCTTGAATCCAGTGGCCAAGTGAACAAGGGACTCACGTCTGAGTATACCCTGCCACACTTAGGGCGAACAAAGCGATACAAAAGGGGATGATGGACGGAGCGTTTGAACAAATCAAACACTCACCCCCAGTCAACTGATCTGGGTTTAATCCATCACCATTCTTTAGTTCACTCAGCCACCCCAGTTCAGACATGGCTATATGCAAATCAGTCTGACCCTGTGCCTTATGGGAACAGTCCAGCCCGAACTGCCAAGCCATGTCTTCCCTGGACCGGAAACAAGCATCCTGGGACCGGTTTCGGATTCATAATCCTCATCAGCCAGGCTATCTTGAATCCAGTGGCCAAGTGAACAAGGGACTCACGTCTGAGTATACCCTGCCACACTTAGGGCGAACAAAGCGATACAAAAGGGGATGATTGACAGAGCGTTTGTACAAATCAAACACTCACCCCCAGTCAACTGATCTGGGTTTAATCCATCACCATTCTTTAGTTCACTCAGCCACCCCAGTTCAGACATGGCTATATGCAAATCAGTCTGACCCTGTGCCTTATGGGAACAGTCCAGCCCGAACTGCCAAGCCATGTCTTCCCTGGACCGGAAACAAGCATCCTGGGACCGGTTTCGGATTCATAATCCTCATCAGCCAGGCTATCTTGAATCCAGTGGCCAAGTGAACAAGGGACTCACGTCTGAGTATACCCTGCCACACTTAGGGCGAACAAAGCGATACAAAAGGGGATGATGGACGGAGCGTTTGAACAAATCAAACACTCACCCCCAGTCAACTGATCTGGGTTTAATCCATCACCATTCTTTAGTTCACTCAGCCACCCCAGTTCAGACATGGCTATATGCAAATGAGTCTGACCCTGAGCCTTATGGGAACAGTCCAGCCCGAACTGCCAAGCCATGTCTTCCCTGGACCGGAAACAAGCATCCTGGGACCGGTTTCGGATTGATAATGTCTCATCAGCCATGCTATCTTGAATCCAGTGGCCAAGTGAACAAGGGACTCACGTCTGAGTATACCCTGCCACACTTAGGGCGAACAAAGCGATACAAAAGGGGATGATTGACAGAGCGTTTGTACAAATCAAACACTCACCCCCAGTCAACTGATCTGGGTTTAATCCATCACCATTCTTTAGTTCACTCAGCCACCCCAGTTCAGACATGGCTATATGCAAATCAGTCTGACCCTGTGCCTTATGGGAACAGTCCAGCCCGAACTGCCAAGCCATGTCTTCCCAGGACCGGAAACAAGCATCCTGGGACCGGTTTCGGATTCATAATCCTCATCAGCCAGGCTATCTTGAATCCAGTGGCCAAGTGAACAAGGGATTCACGTCTGAGTATACCCTGCCACACTTAGGGCGAACAAAGCGATACAAAAGGGGATGATGGACGGAGCGTTTGAACAAATCAAACACTCACCCCCAGTCAACTGATCTGGGTTTAATCCATCACCATTCTTTAGTTCACTCAGCCACCCCAGTTCAGACATGGCTATATGCAAATCAGTCTGACCCTGTGCCTTATGGGAACAGTCCAGCCCGAACTGCCAAGCCATGTCTTCCCTGGACCGGAAACAAGCATCCTGGGACCGGTTTCGGATTCATAATCCTCATCAGCCAGGCTATCTTGAATCCAGTGGCCAAGTGAACAAGGGACTCACGTCTGAGTATACCCTGCCACACTTAGGGCGAACAAAGCGATACAAAAGGGGATGATGGACGGAGCGTTTGAACAAATCAAACACTCACCCCCAGTCAACTGATCTGGGTTTAATCCATCACCATTCTTTAGTTCACTCAGCCACCCCAGTTCAGACATGGCTATATGCAAATGAGTCTGACCCTGAGCCTTATGGGAACAGTCCAGCCCGAACTGCCAAGCCATGTCTTCCTGGACCGGAAACAAGCATCCTGGGACCGGTTTCGGATTGATAATGTCTCATCAGCCATGCTATCTTGAATCCAGTGGCCAAGTGAACAAGGGACTCACGTCTGAGTATACCCTGCCACACTTAGGGCGAACAAAGCGATACAAAAGGGGATGATGGACGGAGCGTTTGAACAAATCAAACACTCACCCCCAGTCAACTGATCTGGGTTTAATCCCTCACCATTCTTTAGTTCACTCAGCCACCCCAGTTCAGACATGGCTATATGCAAATCAGTCTGACCCTGTGCCTTATGGGAACAGTCCAGCCCGAACTGCCAAGCCATGTCTTCCCCATCCCGGAAACAAGCATCCTGGGACCGGTTTCGGATTCATAATGCTCATCAGCCAGGCTATCTTGAATCCAGTGGCCAAGTGAACAAGGGACTCACGTCTGAGTATACCCTGCCACACTTAGGGCGAACAAAGCGATACAAAAGGGGATGATGGACAGAGCGTTTGAACAAATCAAACACTCACCCCCAGTCAACTGATCTGGGTTTAATCCATCACCATTCTTTAGTTCACTCAGCCACCCCAGTTCAGACATGGCTATATGCAAATCAGTCTGACCCTGTGCCTTATGGGAACAGTCCAGCCCGAACTGCCAAGCCATGTCTTCCCTGGACCGGAAACAAGCATCCTGGGACCGGTTTCGGATTCATAATCCTCATCAGCCAGGCTATCTTGAATCCAGTGGCCAAGTGAACAAGGGACTCACGTCTGAGTATACACTGCCACACTTAGGGCGAACAAAGTGATACAAAAGGGGATGATGGACGGAGCGTTTGAACAAATCAAACACTCACCCCCAGTCAACTGATCTGGGTTTAATCCATCACCATTCTTTATTTCACTCAGCCACCCCAGTTCAGACATGGCTATATGCAAATCAGTCTGACCATGTGCCTTATGGGAACAGTCCAGCCCGAACTGCCAAGCCATGTCTTCCCTGGACCGGAAACAAGCATCCTGGGACCGGTTTCGGATTCATAATCCTCATCAGCCAGGCTATCTTGAATCCAGTGGCCAAGTGAACAAGGGACTCACGTCTGAGTATACCCTGCCACACTTAGGGCGAACAAAGCGATACAAAAGGGGATGATGGACGGAGTGTTTGAACAAATCAAACACTCACCTCCAGTCAACTGATCTGGGTTTAATCCATCACCATTCTTTAGTTCACTCAACCACCCCAGTTCAGACATGGCTATATGCAAATCAGTCTGACCCTGTGCCTTATGGGAACAGTCCAGCCCGAACTGCCAAGCCATGTCTTCCCTGGACCGGAAACAAGCATCCTGGGACCGGTTTCGGATTCATAATCCTCATCAGCCAGGCTATCTTGAATCCAGTGGCCAAGTGAACAAGGGACTCACCTCTGAGTATACCCTGCCACACTTAGGGCGAACAAAGCGATACAAAAGGGGATGATGGACGGAGCGTTTGAACAAATGAAACACTCACCCCCAGTCAACTGATCTGGGTTTAATCCATCACCATTCTTTAGTTCACTCAGCCACCCCAGTTCAGACATGGCTATATGCAAATCAGTCTGACCCTGTGCCTTATGGGAACAGTCCAGCCCGAACTGCCAAGCCATGTCTTCCCTGGACCGGAAACAAGCATCCTGGGACCGATTTCGGATTCATAATCCTCATCAGCCAGGCTATCTTGAATCCAGTGGCCAGGTGAACAAGGGACTCACGTCTGAGTATACCCTGCCACACTTAGGGCGAACAAAGCGATACAAAAGGGGATGATGGACAGAGCGTTTGAACAAATCAAACACTCACCCCCAGTCAACTGATCTGGGTTTAATCCATCACCATTCTTTAGTTCACTCAGCCACCCCAGTTCAGACATGGCTATATGCAAATCAGTCTGACCCTGTGCCTTATGGGAACAGTCCAGCCCGAACTGCCAAGCCATGTCTTCCCAGGACCGGAAACAAGCATCCTGGGACCGGTTTCGGATTCATAATCCTCATCAGCCAGGCTATCTTGAATCCAGTGGCCAAGTGAACAAGGGACTCACGTCTGAGTATACCCTGCCACACTTAGGGCGAACAAAGCGATACAAAAGTGGATGATGGACGGAGCGTTTGAACAAATCAAACACTCACCCCCAGTCAACTGATCTGGGTTTAATCCATCACCATTCTTTAGTTCACTCAGCCACCCCAGTTCAGACATGGCTATATGCAAATCAGTCTGAGCCTGTGCCTTATGGGAACAGTCCAGCCCGAACTGCCAAGCCATGTCTTCCCTGGACCGGAAACAAGCATCCTGGGACCGGTTTCGGATTCATAATCCTCATCAGCCAGGCTATCTTGAATCCAGTGGCCAAGTGAACAAGGGACTCACGTCTGAGTATACCCTGCCACACTTAGGGCGAACAAAGCGATACAAAAGGGGATGATGGACGGAGCGTTTGAACAAATCAAACACTCACCCCCAGTCAAATGATCTGAGTTTAATCCCTCACCATTCTTTAGTTCACTCAGCCACCCCAGTTCAGACATGGCTATATGCAAATCAGTCTGACCCTGTGCCTTATGGGAACAGTCCAGCCCGAACTGCCAAGCCATGTCTTCCCCAGACCGGAAACAAGCATCCTGGGACCGGTTTCGGATTCATAATCCTCATCAGCCAGGCTATCTTGAATCCAGTGGCCAAGTGAACAAGGAACTCACGTCTGAGTATACCCTGCCACACTTAGGGCGAACAAAGCGATACAAAAGGGGATGATGGACGGAGCGTTTGAACAAATCAAACACTCACCCCCAGTCAACTGATCTGGGTTTAATCCATCACCATTCTTTAGTTCACTCAGCCACCCCAGTTCAGACATGGCTATATGCAAATCAGTCTGACCCTGTGCCTTATGGGAACAGTCCAGCCCGAACTGCCAAGCCATGTTTTCCCTGGACCGGAAACAAGCATCCTGGGACCGGTTTCGGATTCATAATCCTCATCAGCCAGGCTATCTTGAATCCAGTGGCCAAGTGAACAAGGGACTCACGTCTGAGTATACACTGCCACACTTAGGGCGAACAAAGTGATACAAAAGGGGATGATGGACGGAGCGTTTGAACAAATCAAACACTCACCCCCAGTCAACTGATCTGGGTTTAATCCATCACCATTCTTTAGTTCACTCAGCCACCCCAGTTCAGACATGGCTATATGCAAATCAGTCTGACCCTGTGCCTTATGGGAACAGTCCAGCCCGAACTGCCAAGCCATGTCTTCCCTGGACCGGAAACAAGCATCCTGGGACCGGTTTCGGATTCATAATCCTCATCAGCCAGGCTATCTTGAATCCAGTGGCCAAGTGAACAAGGGACTCACGTCTGAGTATACCCTGCCACACTTAGGGCGAACAAAGCGATACAAAAGGGGATGATGGACGGAGCGTTTGAACAAATCAAACACTCACCCCCAGTCAACTGATCTGGGTTTAATCCATCACCATTCTTTAGTTCACTCAACCACCCCAGTTCAGACATGGCTATATGCAAATCAGTCTGACCCTGTGCCTTATGGGAACAGTCCAGCCCGAACTGCCAAGCCATGTCTTCCCTGGACCGGAAATAAGCATCCTGGGACCGGTTTCGGATTCATAATCCTCATCAGCCAGGCTATCTTGAATCCAGTGGCCAAGTGAACAAGGGACTCACGTCTGAGTATACCCTGCCACACTTAGGGCGAACAAAGCGATACAAAAGGGGATGATGGACAGAGCGTTTGAACAAATCAAACACTCACCCCCAGTCAACTGATCTGGGTTTAATCCATCACCATTCTTTAGTTCACTCAGCCACCCCAGTTCAGACATGGCTATATGCAAATCAGTCTGACCCTGTGCCTTATGGGAACAGTGCAGCCCGAACTGCCAAGCCATGTCTTCCCAGGACCGGAAACAAGCATCCTGGGACCGGTTTCGGATTCATAATCCTCATCAGCCAGGCTATCTTGAATCCAGTGGCCAAGTGAACAAGGGACTCACGTCTGAGTATACCCTGCCACACTTAGGGCGAACAAATCGATACAAAAGTGGATGATGGACGGAGCGTTTGAACAAATCAAACACTCACCCCCAGTCAACTGATCTGGGTTTAATCCATCACCATTCTTTAGTTCACTCAGCCACCCCAGTTCAGACATGGCTATATGCAAATCAGTCTGAGCCTGTGCCTTATGGGAACAGTCCAGCCCGAACTGCCAAGCCATGTCTTCCCTGGACCGGAAACAAGCATCCTGGGACCGGTTTCGGATTCATAATCCTCATCAGCCAGGCTATCTTGAATCCAGTGGCCAAGTGAACAAGGGACTCACGTCTGAGTATACCCTGCCACACTTAGGGCGAACAAAGCGATACAAAAGGGGATGATGGACGGAGCGTTTGAACAAATCAAACACTCACCCCCAGTCAAATGATCTGAGTTTAATCCCTCACCATTCTTTAGTTCACTCAGCCACCCCAGTTCAGACATGGCTATATGCAAATCAGTCTGACCCTGTGCCTTATGGGAACAGTCCAGCCCGAACTGCCAAGCCATGTCTTCCCCAGACCGGAAACAAGCATCCTGGGACCGGTTTCGGATTCATAATCCTCATCAGCCAGGCTATCTTGAATCCAGTGGCCAAGTGAACAAGGAACTCACGTCTGAGTATACCCTGCCACACTTAGGGCGAACAAAGCGATACAAAAGGGGATGATGGACGGAGCGTTTGAACAAATCAAACACTCACCCCCAGTCAACTGATCTGGGTTTAATCCATCACCATTCTTTAGTTCACTCAGCCACCCCAGTTCAGACATGGCTATATGCAAATCAGTCTGACCCTGTGCCTTATGGGAACAGTCCAGCCCGAACTGCCAAGCCATGTTTTCCCTGGACCGGAAACAAGCATCCTGGGACCGGTTTCGGATTCATAATCCTCATCAGCCAGGCTATCTTGAATCCAGTGGCCAAGTGAACAAGGGACTCACGTCTGAGTATACACTGCCACACTTAGGGCGAACAAAGTGATACAAAAGGGGATGATGGACGGAGCGTTTGAACAAATCAAACACTCACCCCCAGTCAACTGATCTGGGTTTAATCCATCACCATTCTTTAGTTCACTCAGCCACCCCAGTTCAGACATGGCTATATGCAAATCAGTCTGACCCTGTGCCTTATGGGAACAGTCCAGCCCGAACTGCCAAGCCATGTCTTCCCTGGACCGGAAACAAGCATCCTGGGACCGGTTTCGGATTCATAATCCTCATCAGCCAGGCTATCTTGAATCCAGTGGCCAAGTGAACAAGGGACTCACGTCTGAGTATACCCTGCCACACTTAGGGCGAACAAAGCGATACAAAAGGGGATGATGGACGGAGCGTTTGAACAAATCAAACACTCACCCCCAGTCAACTGATCTGGGTTTAATCCATCACCATTCTTTAGTTCACTCAACCACCTCAGTTCAGACATGGCTATATGCAAATCAGTCTGACCCTGTGCCTTATGGGAACAGTCCAGCCCGAACTGCCAAGCCATGTCTTCCCTGGACCGGAAACAAGCATCCTGGGACCGGTTTCGGATTCATAATCCTCATCAGCCAGGCTATCTTGAATCCAGTGGCCAAGTGAACAAGGGACTCACGTCTGAGTATACCCTGCCACATTTAGGGCGAACAAAGCGATACAAAAGGGGATGATGGACGGAGCATTTGAACAAATCAAACACTCACCCCCAGTCAACTGATCTGGGTTTAATCCATCACCATTCTTTAGTTCACTCAGCCACCCCAGTTCAGACATGGCTATATGCAAATCAGTCTGACCCTGTGCCTTATGGGAACAGTCCAGCCCGAACTGCCAAGCCATGTCTTCCCTGGACCGGAAACAAGCATCCTGGGACCGGTTTCGGATTCATAATCCTCATCAGCCAGGCTATCTTGAATCCAGTGGCCAAGTGAACAAGGGACTCACGTCTGAGTATACCCTGCCACACTTAGGGAGAACAAAGCGATACAAAAGGGGATGATTGACAGAGCGTTTGTACAAATCAAACACTCACCCCCAGTCAACTGATCTGGGTTTAATCCATCACCATTCTTTAGTTCACTCAGCCACCCCAGTTCAGGAATGGCTATATGCAAATCAGTCTGACCCTGTGCCTTATGGGAACAGTCCAGCCCGAACTGCCAAGCCATGTCTTCCCAGGACCGGAAACAAGCATCCTGGGACCGGTTTCGGATTCATAATCCTCATCAGCCAGGCTATCTTGAATCCAGTGGCCAAGTGAACAAGGGATTCACGTCTGAGTATACCCTGCCACACTTAGGGCGAACAAAGCGATACAAAAGGGGATGATGGACGGAGCGTTTGAACAAATCAAACACTCACCCCCAGTCAACTGATCTGGGTTTAATCCATCACCATTCTTTAGTTCACTCAGCCACCCCAGTTCAGACATGGCTATATGCAAATCAGTCTGACCCTGTGCCTTATGGGAACAGTCCAGCCCGAACTGCCAAGCCATGTCTTCCCTGGACCGGAAACAAGCATCCTGGGACCGGTTTCGGATTCATAATCCTCATCAGCCAGGCTATCTTGAATCCAGTGGCCAAGTGAACAAGGGACTCACGTCTGAGTATACCCTGCCACACTTAGGGCGAACAAAGCGATACAAAAGGGGATGATGGACGGAGCGTTTGAACAAATCAAACACTCACCCCCAGTCAACTGATCTGGGTTTAATCCATCACCATTCTTTAGTTCACTCAGCCACCCCAGTTCAGACATGGCTATATGCAAATCAGTCTGACCCTGAGCCTTATGGGAACAGTCCAGCCCGAACTGCCAAGCCATGTCTTCCCTGGACCGGAAAAAAGCATCCTGGGACCGGTTTCGGATTGATAATGTCTCATCAGCCATGCTATCTTGAATCCAGTGGCCAAGTGAACAAGGGACTCACGTCTGAGTATACCCTGCCACACTTAGGGCGAACAAAGCGATACAAAAGGGGATGATGGACAGAGCGTTTGAACAAATCAAACACTCACCCCCAGTCAACTGATCTGGGTTTAATCCATCACCATTCTTTAGTTCACTCAGCCACCCCAGTTCAGACATGGCTATATGCAAATCAGTCTGACCCTGTGCCTTATGGGAACAGTCCAGCCCGAACTGCCAAGCCATGTCTTCCCTGGACCGGAAACAAGCATCCTGGGACCGGTTTCGGATTCATAATCCTCATCAGCCAGGCTATCTTGAATCCAGTGGCCAAGTGAACAAGGGACTCACGTCTGAGTATACACTGCCACACTTAGGGCGAACAAAGTGATACAAAAGGGGATGATGGACGGAGCGTTTGAACAAATCAAACACTCACCCCCAGTCAACTGATCTGGGTTTAATCCATCACCATTCTTTAGTTCACTCAGCCACCCCAGTTCAGACATGGCTATATGCAAATCAGTCTGACCCTGTGCCTTATGGGAACAGTCCAGCCCGAACTGCCAAGCCATGTCTTCCCTGGACCGGAAACAAGCATCCTGGGACCGGTTTCGGATTCATAATCCTCATCAGCCAGGCTATCTTGAATCCAGTGGCCAAGTGAACAAGGGACTCACGTCTGAGTATACCCTGCCACACTTAGGGCGAACAAAGCGATACAAAAGGGGATGATGGACGGAGTGTTTGAACAAATCAAACACTCACCTCCAGTCAACTGATCTGGGTTTAATCCATCACCATTCTTTAGTTCACTCAACCACCCCAGTTCAGACATGGCTATATGCAAATCAGTCTGACCCTGTGCCTTATGGGAACAGTCCAGCCCGAACTGCCAAGCCATGTCTTCCCTGGACCGGAAACAAGCATCCTGGGACCGGTTTCGGATTCATAATCCTCATCAGCCAGGCTATCTTGAATCCAGTGGCCAAGTGAACAAGGGACTCACGTCTGAGTATACCCTGCCACACTTAGGGCGAACAAAGCGATACAAAAGGGGATGATGGACGGAGCGTTTGAACAAATGAAACACTCACCCCCAGTCAACTGATCTGGGTTTAATCCATCACCATTCTTTAGTTCACTCAGCCACCCCAGTTCAGACATGGCTATATGCAAATCAGTCTGACCCTGTGCCTTATGGGAACAGTCCAGCCCGAACTGCCAAGCCATGTCTTCCCTGGACCGGAAACAAGCATCCTGGGACCGGTTTCGGATTCATAATCCTCATCAGCCAGGCTATCTTGAATCCAGTGGCCAGGTGAACAAGGGACTCACGTCTGAGTATACCCTGCCACACTTAGGGCGAACAAAGCGATACAAAAGGGGATGATGGACAGAGCGTTTGAACAAATCAAACACTCACCCCCAGTCAACTGATCTGGGTTTAATCCATCACCATTCTTTAGTTCACTCAGCCACCCCAGTTCAGACATGGCTATATGCAAATCAGTCTGACCCTGTGCCTTATGGGAACAGTCCAGCCCGAACTGCCAAGCCATGTCTTCCCAGGACCGGAAACAAGCATCCTGGGACCGGTTTCGGATTCATAATCCTCATCAGCCAGGCTATCTTGAATCCAGTGGCCAAGTGAACAAGGGACTCACGTCTGAGTATACCCTGCCACACTTAGGGCGAACAAAGCGATACAAAAGTGGATGATGGACGGAGCGTTTGAACAAATCAAACACTCACCCCCAGTCAACTGATCTGGGTTTAATCCATCACCATTCTTTAGTTCACTCAGCCACCCCAGTTCAGACATGGCTATATGCAAATCAGTCTGAGCCTGTGCCTTATGGGAACAGTCCAGCCCGAACTGCCAAGCCATGTCTTCCCTGGACCGGAAACAAGCATCCTGGGACCGGTTTCGGATTCATAATCCTCATCAGCCAGGCTATCTTGAATCCAGTGGCCAAGTGAACAAGGGACTCACGTCTGAGTATACCCTGCCACACTTAGGGCGAACAAAGCGATACAAAAGGGGATGATGGACGGAGCGTTTGAACAAATCAAACACTCACCCCCAGTCAAATGATCTGGGTTTAATCCATCACCATTCTTTAGTTCACTCAGCCACCCCAGTTCAGACATGGCTATATGCAAATTAGTCTGACCCTGTGCCTTATGGGAACAGTCCAGCCCGAACTGCCAAGCCATGACTTCCCTGGACCGGAAACAAGCATCCTGGGACCGGTTTCGGATTGATAATGTCTCATCAGCCATGCTATCTTGAATCCAGTGGCCAAGTGAACAAGGGACTCACGTCTGAGTATACCCTGCCACACTTAGGGCGAACAAAGCGATACAAAAGGGGATGATGGACGGAGCGTTTGAACAAATCAAACACTCACCCCCAGTCAACTGATCTGGGTTTAATCCCTCACCATTCTTTAGTTCACTCAGCCACCCCAGTTCAGACATGGCTATATGCAAATCAGTCTGACCCTGTGCCTTATGGGAACAGTCCAGCCCGAACTGCCAAGCCATGTCTTCCCCAGACCGGAAACAAGCATCCTGGGACCGGTTTCGGATTCATAATCCTCATCAGCCAGGCTATCTTGAATCCAGTGGCCAAGTGAACAAGGGACTCACGTCTGAGTATACCCTGCCACACTTAGGGCGAACAAAGCGATACAAAAGGGGATGATGGACAGAGCGTTTGAACAAATCAAACACTCACCCCCAGTCAACTGATCTGGGTTTAATCCATCACCATTCTTTGGTTCACTCAGCCACCCCAGTTCAGACATGGCTATATGCAATTCAGTCTGACCCTGTGCCTTATGGGAACAGTCCAGCCCGAACTGCCAAGCCATGTCTTCCCTGGACCGGAAACAAGCATCCTGGGACCGGTTTCGGATTCATAATCCTCATCAGCCAGGCTATCTTGAATCCAGTGGCCAAGTGAACAAGGGACTCACGTCTGAGTATACACTGCCACACTTAGGGCGAACAAAGTGATACAAAAGGGGATGATGGACGGAGCGTTTGAACAAATCAAACACTCACCCCCAGTCAACTGATCTGGGTTTAATCCATCACCATTCTTTAGTTCACTCAGCCACCCCAGTTCAGACATGGCTATATGCAAATCAGTCTGACCCTGTGCCTTATGGGAACAGTCCAGCCCGAACTGCCAAGCCATGTCTTCCCTGGACCGGAAACAAGCATCCTGGGACCGGTTTCGGATTCATAATCCTCATCAGCCAGGCTATCTTGAATCCAGTGGCCAAGTGAACAAGGGACTCACGTCTGAGTATACCCTGCCACACTTAGGGCGAACAAAGCGATACAAAAGGGGATGATGGACGGAGTGTTTGAACAAATCAAACACTCACCTCCAGTCAACTGATCTGGGTTTAATCCATCACCATTCTTTAGTTCACTCAACCACCCCAGTTCAGACATGGCTATATGCAAATCAGTCTGACCCTGTGCCTTATGGGAACAGTCCAGCCCGAACTGCCAAGCCATGTCTTCCCTGGACCGGAAACAAGCATCCTGGGACCGGTTTCGGATTCATAATCCTCATCAGCCAGGCTATCTTGAATCCAGTGGCCAAGTGAACAAGGGACTCACGTCTGAGTATACCCTGCCACACTTAGGGCGAACAAAGCGATACAAAAGGGGATGATGGACGGAGCGTTTGAACAAATGAAACACTCACCCCCAGTCAACTGATCTGGGTTTAATCCATCACCATTCTTTAGTTCACTCAGCCACCCCAGTTCAGACATGGCTATATGCAAATCAGTCTGACCCTGTGCCTTATGGGAACAGTCCAGCCCGAACTGCCAAGCCATGTCTTCCCTGGACCGGAAACAAGCATCCTGGGACCGGTTTCGGATTCATAATCCTCATCAGCCAGGCTATCTTGAATCCAGTGGCCAAGTGAACAAGGGACTCACGTCTGAGTATACCCTGCCACACTTAGGGCGAACAAAGCGATACAAAAGGGGATGATTGACAGAGCGTTTGAACAAATCAAACACTCACCCCCAGTCAACTGATCTGGGTTTAATCCATCACCATTCTTTAGTTCACTCAGCCACCCCAGTTCAGACATGGCTATATGCAAATCAGTCTGACCCTGTGCCTTATGGGAACAGTCCAGCCCGAACTGCCAAGCCATGTCTTCCCAGGACCGGAAACAAGCATCCTGGGACCGGTTTCGGATTCATAATCCTCATCAGCCAGGCTATCTTGAATCCAGTGGCCAAGTGAACAAGGGATTCACGTCTGAGTATACCCTGCCACACTTAGGGCGAACAAAGCGATACAAACGGGGATGATGGACGGAGCGTTTGAACAAATCAAACACTCACCCCCAGTCAACTGATCTGGGTTTAATCCATCACCATTCTTTAGTTCACTCAGCCACCCCAGTTCAGACATGGCTATATGCAAATCAGTCTGACCCTGTGCCTTATGGGAACAGTCCAGCCCGAACTGCCAAGCTATGTCTTCCCTGGACCGGAAACAAGCATCCTGGGACCGGTTTCGGATTCATAATCCTCATCAGCCAGGCTATCTTGAATCCAGTGGCCAAGTGAACAAGGGACTCACGTCTGAGTATACCCTGCCACACTTAGGGCGAACAAAGCGATACAAAAGGGGATGATGGACGGAGCGTTTGAACAAATCAAACACTCACCCCCAGTCAACTGTTCTGGGTTTAATCCATCACCATTCTTTAGTTCACTCAGCCACCCCAGTTCAGACATGGCTATATGCAAATCAGTCTGACCCTGAGCCTTATGGGAACAGTCCAGCCCGAACTGCCAAGCCATGTCTTCCCTGGACCGGAAACAAGCATCCTGGGACCGGTTTCGGATTCATAATCCTCATCAGCCAGGTTATCTTGAATCCAGTGGCCAAGTGAACAAGGGACTCACGTCTGAGTATACCCTGCCACACTTAGGGCGAACAAAGCGATACAAAAGGGGATGATGGACGGAGCGTTTGAACAAATCAAACACTCACCCCCAGTCAAATGATCTGGGTTTAATCCATCACCATTCTTTAGTTCACTCAGCCACCCCAGTTCAGACATGGCTATATGCAAATTAGTCTGACCCTGTGCCTTATGGGAACAGTCCAGCCCGAACTGCCAAGCCATGACTTCCCTGGACCGGAAACAAGCATCCTGGGACCGGTTTCGGATTGATAATGTCTCATCAGCCATGCTATCTTGAATCCAGTGGCCAAGTGAACAAGGGACTCACGTCTGAGTATACCCTGCCACACTTAGGGCGAACAAAGCGATACAAAAGGGGATGATGGACGGAGCGTTTGAACAAATCAAACACTCACCCCCAGTCAACTGATCTGGGTTTAATCCCTCACCATTCTTTAGTTCACTCAGCCACCCCAGTTCAGACATGGCTATATGCAAATCAGTCTGACCCTGTGCCTTATGGGAACAGTCCAGCCCGAACTGCCAAGCCATGTCTTCCCCAGACCGGAAACAAGCATCCTGGGACCGGTTTCGGATTCATAATCCTCATCAGCCAGGCTATCTTGAATCCAGTGGCCAAGTGAACAAGGGACTCACGTCTGAGTATACCCTGCCACACTTAGGGCGAACAAAGCGATACAAAAGGGGATGATGGACAGAGCGTTTGAACAAATCAAACACTCACCCCCAGTCAACTGATCTGGGTTTAATCCATCACCATTCTTTAGTTCACTCAGCCACCCCAGTTCAGACATGGCTATATGCAAATCAGTCTGACCCTGTGCCTTATGGGAACAGTCCAGCCCGAACTGCCAAGCCATGTCTTCCCTGGACCGGAAACAAGCATCCTGGGACCGGTTTCGGATTCATAATCCTCATCAGCCAGGCTATCTTGAATCCAGTGGCCAAGTGAACAAGGGACTCACGTCTGAGTATACACTGCCACACTTAGGGCGAACAAAGTGATACAAAAGGGGATGATGGACGGAGCGTTTGAACAAATCAAACACTCACCCCCAGTCAACTGATCTGGGTTTAATCCATCACCATTCTTTAGTTCACTCAGCCACCCCAGTTCAGACATGGCTATATGCAAATCAGTCTGACCCTGTGCCTTATGGGAACAGTCCAGCCCGAACTGCCAAGCCATGTCTTCCCTGGACCGGAAACAAGCATCCTGGGACCGGTTTCGGATTCATAATCCTCATCAGCCAGGCTATCTTGAATCCAGTGGCCAAGTGAACAAGGGACTCACGTCTGAGTATACCCTGCCACACTTAGGGCGAACAAAGCGATACAAAAGGGGATGATGGACGGAGTGTTTGAACAAATCAAACACTCACCTCCAGTCAACTGATCTGGGTTTAATCCATCACCATTCTTTAGTTCACTCAACCACCCCAGTTCAGACATGGCTATATGCAAATCAGTCTGACCCTGTGCCTTATGGGAACAGTCCAGCCCGAACTGCCAAGCCATGTCTTCCCTGGACCGGAAACAAGCATCCTGGGACCGGTTTCGGATTCATAATCCTCATCAGCCAGGCTATCTTGAATCCAGTGGCCAAGTGAACAAGGGACTCACGTCTGAGTATACCCTGCCACACTTAGGGCGAACAAAGCGATACAAAAGGGGATGATGGACGGAGCGTTTGAACAAATGAAACACTCACCCCCAGTCAACTGATCTGGGTTTAATCCATCACCATTCTTTAGTTCACTCAGCCACCCCAGTTCAGACATGGCTATATGCAAATCAGTCTGACCCTGTGCCTTATGGGAACAGTCCAGCCCGAACTGCCAAGCCATGTCTTCCCTGGACCGGAAACAAGCATCCTGGGACCGGTTTCGGATTCATAATCCTCATCAGCCAGGCTATCTTGAATCCAGTGGCCAAGTGAACAAGGGACTCACGTCTGAGTATACCCTGCCACACTTAGGGCGAACAAAGCGATACAAAAGGGGATGATTGACAGAGCGTTTGAACAAATCAAACACTCACCCCCAGTCAACTGATCTGGGTTTAATCCATCACCATTCTTTAGTTCACTCAGCCACCCCAGTTCAGACATGGCTATATGCAAATCAGTCTGACCCTGTGCCTTATGGGAACAGTCCAGCCCGAACTGCCAAGCCATGTCTTCCCAGGACCGGAAACAAGCATCCTGGGACCGGTTTCGGATTCATAATCCTCATCAGCCAGGCTATCTTGAATCCAGTGGCCAAGTGAACAAGGGATTCACGTCTGAGTATACCCTGCCACACTTAGGGCGAACAAAGCGATACAAAAGGGGATGATGGACGGAGCGTTTGAACAAATCAAACACTCACCCCCAGTCAACTGATCTGGGTTTAATCCATCACCATTCTTTAGTTCACTCAGCCACCCCAGTTCAGACATGGCTATATGCAAATCAGTCTGACCCTGTGCCTTATGGGAACAGTCCAGCCCGAACTGCCAAGCTATGTCTTCCCTGGACCGGAAACAAGCATCCTGGGACCGGTTTCGGATTCATAATCCTCATCAGCCAGGCTATCTTGAATCCAGTGGCCAAGTGAACAAGGGACTCACGTCTGAGTATACCCTGCCACACTTAGGGCGAACAAAGCGATACAAAAGGGGATGATGGACGGAGCGTTTGAACAAATCAAACACTCACCCCCAGTCAACTGATCTGGGTTTAATCCATCACCATTCTTTAGTTCACTCAGCCACCCCAGTTCAGACATGGCTATATGCAAATCAGTCTGACCCTGAGCCTTATGGGAACAGTCCAGCCCGAACTGCCAAGCCATGTCTTCCCTGGACCGGAAACAAGCATCCTGGGACCGGTTTCGGATTCATAATCCTCATCAGCCAGGTTATCTTGAATCCAGTGGCCAAGTGAACAAGGGACTCACGTCTGAGTATACCCTGCCACACTTAGGGCAAACAAAGCGATACAAAAGGGGATGATGGACGGAGCGTTTGAACAAATCAAACACTCACCCCCAGTCAAATGATCTGGGTTTAATCCATCACCATTCTTTAGTTCACTCAGCCACCCCAGTTCAGACATGGCTATATGCAAATTAGTCTGACCCTGTGCCTTATGGGAACAGTCCAGCCCGAACTGCCAAGCCATGACTTCCCTGGACCGGAAACAAGCATCCTGGGACCGGTTTCGGATTGATAATGTCTCATCAGCCATGCTATCTTGAATCCAGTGGCCAAGTGAACAAGGGACTCACGTCTGAGTATACCCTGCCACACTTAGGGCGAACAAAGCGATACAAAAGGGGATGATGGACGGAGCGTTTGAACAAAACAAACACTCACCCCCAGTCAACTGATCTGGGTTTAATCCCTCACCATTCTTTAGTTCACTCAGCCACCCCAGTTCAGACATGGCTATATGCAAATCAGTCTGACCCTGTGCCTTATGGGAACAGTCCAGCCCGAACTGCCAAGCCATGTCTTCCCCAAACCGGAAACAAGCATCCTGGGACCGGTTTCGGATTCATAATCCTCATCAGCCAGGCTATCTTGAATCCAGTGGCCAAGTGAACAAGGGACTCACGTCTGAGTATACCCTGCCACACTTAGGGCGAACAAAGCGATACAAAAGGGGATGATGGACAGAGCGTTTGAACAAATCAAACACTCACCCCCAGTCAACTGATCTGGGTTTAATCCATAACCATTCTTTAGTTCACTCAGCCACCCCAGTTCAGACATGGCTATATGCAAATCAGTCTGACCCTGTGCCTTATGGGAACAGTCCAGCCCGAACTGCCAAGCCATGTCTTCCCTGGACCGGAAACAAGCATCCTGGGACCGGTTTCGGATTCATAATCCTCATCAGCCAGGCTATCTTGAATCCAGTGGCCAAGTGAACAAGGGACTCACGTCTGAGTATACCCTGCCACAATTAGGGCAAACAAAGCGATACAAAAGGGGATGATGGACGGAGCGTTTGAACAAATCAAACACTCACCCCCAGTCAAATGATCTGGGTTTAATCCATCACCATTCTTTAGTTCACTCAGCCACCCCAGTTCAGACATGGCTATATGCAAATCAGTCTGACCCTGTGCCTTATGGGAACAGTCCAGCCCGAACTGCCAAGCCATGACTTCCCTGGACCGGAAACAAGCATCCTGGGACCGGTTTCGGATTCATAATCTCTCATCAGCCAGGCTATCTTGAATCCAGTGGCCAAGTGAACAAGGGACTCACGTCTGAGTATACCCTGCCACACTTAGGGCGAACAAAGCGATACAAAAGGGGATGATGGACAGAGCGTTTGAACAAATCAAACACTCACCCCCAGTCAACTGATCTGAGTTTAATCCCTCACCATTCTTTAGTTCACTCAGCCACCCCAGTTCAGACATGGCTATATGCAAATCAGTCTGACCCTGTGCCTTATGGGAACAGTCCAGCCCGAACTGCCAAGCCATGTCTTCCCCAGACCGGAAACAAGCATCCTGGGACCGGTTTCGGATTCATAATCCTCATCAGCCAGGCTATCTTGAATCCAGTGGCCAAGTGAACAAGGAACTCACGTCTGAGTATACCCTGCCACACTTAGGGCGAACAAAGCGATACAAAAGGGGATGATGGACGGAGCGTTTGAACAAATCAAACACTCACCCCCAGTCAACTGATCTGGGTTTAAACCATCACCATTCTTTAGTTCACTCAGCCACCCCAGTTCAGACATGGCTATATGCAAATCAGTCTGACCCTGTGCCTTATGGGAACAGTCCAGCCCGAACTGCCAAGCCATGTCTTCCCTGGACCGGAAACAAACATCCTGGGACCGGTTTCGGATTCATAATCCTCATCAGCCAGGCTATCTTGAATCCAGTGGCCAAGTGAACAAGGGACTCACGTCTGAGTATACACTGCCACACTTAGGGCGAACAAAGTGATACAAAAGGGGATGATGGACGGAGCGTTTGAACAAATCAAACACTCACCCCCAGTCAACTGATCTGGGTTTAATCCATCACCATTCTTTAGTTCACTCAGCCACCCCAGTTCAGACATGGCTATATGCAAATCAGTCTGACCCTGTGCCTTATGGGAACAGTCCAGCCCAAACTGCCAAGCCATGTCTTCCCTGGACCCGAAACAAGCATCCTGGGACCTGTTTCGGATTCATAATCCTCATCAGCCAGGCTATCTTGAATCCAGTGGCCAAGTGAACAAGGGACTCACGTCTGAGTATACCCTGCCACACTTAGGGCGAACAAAGCGATACAAAAGGGGATGATGGACGGAGCGTTTGAACAAATCAAACACTCACCCCCAGTCAACTGATCTGGGTTTAATCCATCACCATTCTTTAGTTCACTCAACCACCCCAGTTCAGACATGGCTATATGCAAATCAGTCTGACCCTGTGCCTTATGGGAACAGTCCAGCCCGAACTGCCAAGCCATGTCTTCCCTGGACCGGAAACAAGCATCCTGGGACCGGTTTCGGATTCATAATCCTCATCAGCCAGGCTATCTTGAATCCAGTGGCCAAGTGAACAAGGGACTCACGTCTGAGTATACACTGCCACACTTAGGGCGAACAAAGTGATACAAAAGGGGATGATGGACGGAGCGTTTGAACAAATCAAACACTCACCCCCAGTCAACTGATCTGGGTTTAATCCATCACCATTCTTTAGTTCACTCAGCCACCCCAGTTCAGACATGGCTATATGCAAATCAGTCTGACCCTGTGCCTTATGGGAACAGTCCAGCCCAAACTGCCAAGCCATGTCTTCCCTGGACCCGAAACAAGCATCCTGGGACCTGTTTCGGATTCATAATCCTCATCAGCCAGGCTATCTTGAATCCAGTGGCCAAGTGAACAAGGGACTCACGTCTGAGTATACCCTGCCACAATTAGGGCGAACAAAGCGATACAAAAGGGGATGATGGACGGAGCGTTTGAACAAATCAAACACTCACCCCCAGTCAACTGATCTGGGTTTAATCCATCACCATTCTTTAGTTCACTCAACCACCCCAGTTCAGACATGGCTATATGCAAATCAGTCTGACCCTGTGCCTTATGGGAACAGTCCAGCCCGAACTGCCAAGCCATGTCTTCCCTGGACCGGAAACAAGCATCCTGGGACCGGTTTCGGATTCATAATCCTCATCAGCCAGGCTATCTTGAATCCAGTGGCCAAGTGAACAAGGGACTCACGTCTGAGTATACCCTGCCACACTTAGGGCGAACAAAGCGATACAAAAGGGGATGATGGACGGAGCGTTTGAACAAATCAAACACTCACCCCCAGTCAACTGATCTGGGTTTAATCCATCACCATTCTTTAGTTCACTCAGCCACCCCAGTTCAGACATGGCTATATGCAAATCAGTCTGACCCCTTGCCTTATGGGAACAGTCCAGCCCGAACTTCCAAGCCATGTCTTCTCTGGACCGGAAACAAGCATCCTGGGACCAGTTTCGGATTCATAATCCTCATCAGCCAGGCTATCTTGAATCCAGTGGCCAAGTGAACAAGGGATTCACGTCTGAGTATACCCTGCTACACTTAGGGCGAACAAAGCGATACAAAAGGGGATGATGGACGGAGCGTTTGAACAAATCAAACACTCACCCCCAGTCAACTGATCTGGGTTTAATCCATCACCATTCTTTAGTTCACTCAGCCACCCCAGTTCAGACATGGCTATATGCAAATCAGTCTGACCCTGTGCCTTATGGGAACAGTCCAGCCCGAACTGCCAAGCCATGTCTTCCCTGGACCGGAAACAAGCATCCTGGGACCGGTTTCGGATTCATAATCCTCATCAGCCAGGCTATCTTGAATCCAGTGGCCAAGTGAACAAGGGACTCACGTCTGAGTATACCCTGCCACACTTAGGGCGAACAAAGCGATACAAAAGGGGATGATGGACGGAGCGTTTGAACAAATCAAACACTCACCCCCAGTCAACTGATCTGGGTTTAATCCATCACCATTCTTTAGTTCACTCAGCCACCCCAGTTCAGACATGGCTATATGCAAATCAGTCTGACCCTGTGCCTTATGGGAACAGTCCAGCCCGAACTGCCAAGCCATGTCTTCCCTGGACCGGAAACAAGCATCCTGGGACCGGTTTCGGATTCATAATCCTCATCAGCCAGGCTATCTTGAATCCAGTGGCCAAGTGATCAAGGGACTCACGTCTGAGTATACCCTGCCACACTTAGGGCAACAAAGAGATACAAAAGGGGATGATGGACGGAGCGTTTGAACAAATCAAACACTCACCCCCAGTCAAATGATCTGGGTTTAATCCATCACCATTCTTTAGTTCACTCAGCCACCCCAGTTCAGACATGGCTATATGCAAATCAGTCTGACCCTGTGCCTTATGGGAACAGTCCAGCCCGAACTGCCAAGCCATGACTTCCCTGGACCTGAAACAAGCATCCTGGGACCGGTTTCGGATTCATAATCTCTCATCAGCCAGGCTATCTTGAATCCAGTGGCCAAGTGAACAAGGGACTCACGTCTGAGTATACCCTGCCACACTTAGGGCGAACAAAGCGATACAAATGGGGATGATGGACAGAGCGTTTGAACAAATCAAACACTCACCCCCAGTCAACTGATCTGAGTTTAATCCCTCACTATTCTTTAGTTCACTCAGCCACCCCAGTTCAGACATGGCTATATGCAAATCAGTCTGACCCTGTGCCTTATGGGAACAGTCCAGCCCGAACTGCCAAGCCATGTCTTCCCCAGACCGGAAACAAGCATCCTGGGACCGGTTTCGGATTCATAATCCTCATCAGCCAGGCTATCTTGAATCCAGTGGCCAAGTGAACAAGGAACTCACGTCTGAGTATACCCTGCCACACTTAGGGCGAACAAAGCGATACAAAAGGGGATGATGGACGGAGCGTTTGAACAAATCAAACACTCACCCCCAGTCAACTGATCTGGGTTTAATCCATCACCATTCTTTAGTTCACTCAGCCACCCCAGTTCAGACATGGCTATATGCAAATCAGTCTGACCCTGTGCCTTATGGGAACAGTCCAGCCCGAACTGCCAAGCCATGTTTTCCCTGGACCGGAAACAAGCATCCTGGGACCGGTTTCGGATTCATAATCCTCATCAGCCAGGCTATCTTGAATCCAGTGGCCAAGTGAACAAGGGACTCACGTCTGAGTATACACTGCCACACTTAGGGCGAACAAAGTGATACAAAAGGGGATGATGGACGGAGCGTTTGAACAAATCAAACACTCACCCCCAGTCAACTGATCTGGGTTTAATCCATCACCATTCTTTAGTTCACTCAGCCACCCCAGTTCAGACATGGCTATATGCAAATCAGTCTGACCCTGTGCCTTATGGGAACAGTCCAGCCCGAACTGCCAAGCCATGTTTTCCCTGGACCGGAAACAAGCATCCTGGGACCGGTTTCGGATTCATAATCCTCATCAGCCAGGCTATCTTGAATCCAGTGGCCAAGTGAACAAGGGACTCACGTCTGAGTATACACTGCCACACTTAGGGCGAACAAAGTGATACAAAAGGGGATGATGGACGGAGCGTTTGAACAAATCAAACACTCACCCCCAGTCAACTGATCTGGGTTTAATCCATCACCATTCTTTAGTTCACTCAGCCACCCCAGTTCAGACATGGCTATATGCAAATCAGTCTGACCCTGTGCCTTATGGGAACAGTCCAGCCCAAACTGCCAAGCCATGTCTTCCCTGGACCCGAAACAAGCATCCTGGGACCTGTTTCGGATTCATAATCCTCATCAGCCAGGCTATCTTGAATCCAGTGGCCAAGTGAACAAGGGACTCACGTCTGAGTATACCCTGCCACACTTAGGGCGAACAAAGCGATACAAAAGGGGATGATGGACGGAGCGTTTGAACAAATCAAACACTCACCCCCAGTCAACTGATCTGGGTTTAATCCATCACCATTCTTTAGTTCACTCAACCACCCCAGTTCAGACATGGCTATATGCAAATCAGTCTGACCCTGTGCCTTATGGGAACAGTCCAGCCCGAACTGCCAAGCCATGTCTTCCCTGGACCGGAAACAAGCATCCTGGGACCGGTTTCGGATTCATAATCCTCATCAGCCAGGCTATCTTGAATCCAGTGGCCAAGTGAACAAGGGACTCACGTCTGAGTATACCCTGCCACACTTAGGGCGAACAAAGCGATACAAAAGGGGATGATGGACGGAGCGTTTGAACAAATCAAACACTCACCCCCAGTCAACTGATCTGGGTTTAATCCATCACCATTCTTTAGTTCACTCAGCCACCCCAGTTCAGACATGGCTATATGCAAATCAGTCTGACCCCTTGCCTTATGGGAACAGTCCAGCCCGAACTTCCAAGCCATGTCTTCTCTGGACCGGAAACAAGCATCCTGGGACCAGTTTCGGATTCATAATCCTCATCAGCCAGGCTATCTTGAATCCAGTGGCCAAGTGAACAAGGGATTCACGTCTGAGTATACCCTGCTACACTTAGGGCGAACAAAGCGATACAAAAGGGGATGATGGACGGAGCGTTTGAACAAATCAAACACTCACCCCCAGTCAACTGATCTGGGTTTAATCCATCACCATTCTTTAGTTCACTCAGCCACCCCATTTCAGACATGGCTATATGCAAATCAGTCTGACCCTGTGCCTTATGGGAACAGTCCAGCCCGAACTGCCAAGCCATGTCTTCCCTGGACCGGAAACAAGCATCCTGGGACCGGTTTCGGATTCATAATCCTCATCAGCCAGGCTATCTTGAATCCAGTGGCCAAGTGAACAAGGGACTCACGTCTGAGTATACCCTGCCACACTTAGGGCGAACAAAGCGATACAAAAGGGGATGATGGACGGAGCGTTTGAACAAATCAAACACTCACCCCCAGTCAACTGATCTGGGTTTAATCCATCACCATTCTTTAGTTCACTCAGCCACCCCAGTTCAGACATGGCTATATGCAAATCAGTCTGACCCTGTGCCTTATGGGAACAGTCCAGCCCGAACTGCCAAGCCATGTCTTCCCTGGACCGGAAACAAGCATCCTGGGACCGGTTTCGGATTCATAATCCTCATCGGCCAGGCTATCTTGAATCCAGTGGCCAAGTGAACAAGGGACTCACGTCTGAGTATACCCTGCCACACTTAGGGCAAACAAAGAGATACAAAAGGGGATGATGGACGGAGCGTTTGAACAAATCAAACACTCACCCCCAGTCAAATGATCTGGGTTTAATCCATCACCATTCTTTAGTTCACTCAGCCACCCCAGTTCAGACATGGCTATATGCAAATCAGTCTGACCCTGTGCCTTATGGGAACAGTCCAGCCCGAACTGCCAAGCCATGACTTCCCTGGACCTGAAACAAGCATCCTGGGACCGGTTTCGGATTCATAATCTCTCATCAGCCAGGCTATCTTGAATCCAGTGGCCAAGTGAACAAGGGACTCACGTCTGAGTATACCCTGCCACACTTAGGGCGAACAAAGCGATACAAATGGGGATGATGGACAGAGCGTTTGAACAAATCAAACACTCACCCCCAGTCAACTGATCTGAGTTTAATCCCTCACTATTCTTTAGTTCACTCAGCCACCCCAGTTCAGACATGGCTATATGCAAATCAGTCTGACCCTGTGCCTTATGGGAACAGTCCAGCCCGAACTGCCAAGCCATGTCTTCCCCAGACCGGAAACAAGCATCCTGGGACCGGTTTCGGATTCATAATCCTCATCAGCCAGGCTATCTTGAATCCAGTGGCCAAGTGAACAAGGAACTCACGTCTGAGTATACCCTGCCACACTTAGGGCGAACAAAGCGATACAAAAGGGGATGATGGACGGAGCGTTTGAACAAATCAAACACTCACCCCCAGTCAACTGATCTGGGTTTAATCCATCACCATTCTTTAGTTCACTCAGCCACCCCAGTTCAGACATGGCTATATGCAAATCAGTCTGACCCTGTGCCTTATGGGAACAGTCCAGCCCGAACTGCCAAGCCATGTTTTCCCTGGACCGGAAACAAGCATCCTGGGACCGGTTTCGGATTCATAATCCTCATCAGCCAGGCTATCTTGAATCCAGTGGCCAAGTGAACAAGGGACTCACGTCTGAGTATACACTGCCACACTTAGGGCGAACAAAGTGATACAAAAGGGGATGATGGACGGAGCGTTTGAACAAATCAAACACTCACCCCCAGTCAACTGATCTGGGTTTAATCCATCACCATTCTTTAGTTCACTCAGCCACCCCAGTTCAGACATGGCTATATGCAAATCAGTCTGACCCTGTGCCTTATGGGAACAGTCCAGCCCGAACTGCCAAGCCATGTTTTCCCTGGACCGGAAACAAGCATCCTGGGACCGGTTTCGGATTCATAATCCTCATCAGCCAGGCTATCTTGAATCCAGTGGCCAAGTGAACAAGGGACTCACGTCTGAGTATACACTGCCACACTTAGGGCGAACAAAGTGATACAAAAGGGGATGATGGACGGAGCGTTTGAACAAATCAAACACTCACCCCCAGTCAACTGATCTGGGTTTAATCCATCACCATTCTTTAGTTCACTCAGCCACCCCAGTTCAGACATGGCTATATGCAAATCAGTCTGACCCTGTGCCTTATGGGAACAGTCCAGCCCGAACTGTCAAGCCATGTCTTCCCTGGACCGGAAACAAGCATCCTGGGACCGGTTTCGGATTCATAATCCTCATCAGCCAGGCTATCTTGAATCCAGTGGCCAAGTGAACAAGGGACTCACGTCTGAGTATACCCTGCCACACTTAGGGCGAACAAAGCGATACAAAAGGGGATGATGGACGGAGCGTTTGAACAAATCAAACACTCACCCCCAGTCAACTGATCTGGGTTTAATCCATCACCATTCTTTAGTTCACTCAACCACCCCAGTTCAGACATGGCTATATGCAAATCAGTCTGACCCTGTGCCTTATGGGAACAGTCCAGCCCGAACTGCCAAGCCATGTCTTCCCTGGACCGGAAACAAGCATCCTGGGACCGGTTTCGGATTCATAATCCTCATCAGCCAGGCTATCTTGAATCCAGTGGCCAAGTGAACAAGGGACTCACGTCTGAGTATACCCTGCCACACTTAGGGCGAACAAAGCGATACAAAAGGGGATGATGGACGGAGCGTTTGAACAAATCAAACACTCACCCCCAGTCAACTGATCTGGGTTTAATCCATCACCATTCTTTAGTTCACTCAGCCACCCCAGTTCAGACATGGCTATATGCAAATCAGTCTGACCCTGTGCCTTATGGGAACAGTCCAGCCCGAACTGCCAAGCCATGTCTTCCCTGGACCGGAAACAAGCATCCTGGGACCGGTTTCGGATTCATAATCCTCATCAGCCAGGCTATCTTGAATCCAGTGGCCAAGTGAACAAGGGACTCACGTCTGAGTATACCCTGCCACACTTAGGGCGAACAAAGCGATACAAAAGGGGATGATTGACAGAGCGTTTGAACAAATCAAACACTCACCCCCAGTCAACTGATCTGGGTTTAATCCATCACCATTCTTTAGTTCACTCAGCCACCCCAGTTCAGACATGGCTATATGCAAATCAGTCTGACCCTGTGCCTTATGGGAACAGTCCAGCCCGAACTGCCAAGCCATGTTTTCCCTGGACCGGAAACAAGCATCCTGGGACCGGTTTCGGATTCATAATCCTCATCAGCCAGGCTATCTTGAATCCAGTGGCCAAGTGAACAAGGGACTCACGTCTGAGTATACACTGCCACACTTAGGGCGAACAAAGTGATACAAAAGGGGATGATGGACGGAGCGTTTGAACAAATCAAACACTCACCCCCAGTCAACTGATCTGGGTTTAATCCATCACCATTCTTTAGTTCACTCAGCCACCCCAGTTCAGACATGGCTATATGCAAATCAGTCTGACCCTGTGCCTTATGGGAACAGTCCAGCCCGAACTGCCAAGCCATGTCTTCCCTGGACCGGAAACAAGCATCCTGGGACCGGTTTCGGATTCATAATCCTCATCAGCCAGGCTATCTTGAATCCAGTGGCCAAGTGAACAAGGGACTCACGTCTGAGTATACCCTGCCACACTTAGGGCGAACAAAGCGATACAAAAGGGGATGATGGACGGAGCGTTTGAACAAATCAAACACTCACCCCCAGTCAACTGATCTGGGTTTAATCCATCACCATTCTTTAGTTCACTCAACCACCCCAGTTCAGACATGGCTATATGCAAATCAGTCTGACCCTGTGCCTTATGGGAACAGTCCAGCCCGAACTGCCAAGCCATGTCTTCCCTGGACCGGAAACAAGCATCCTGGGACCGGTTTCGGATTCATAATCCTCATCAGCCAGGCTATCTTGAATCCAGTGGCCAAGTGAACAAGGGACTCACGTCTGAGTATACCCTGCCACACTTAGGGCGAACAAAGCGATACAAAAGGGGATGATGGACGGAGCGTTTGAACAAATCAAACACTCACCCCCAGTCAACTGATCTGGGTTTAATCCATCACCATTCTTTAGTTCACTCAGCCACCCCAGTTCAGACATGGCTATATGCAAATCAGTCTGACCCTGTGCCTTATGGGAACAGTCCAGCCCGAACTGCCAAGCCATGTCTTCCCTGGACCGGAAACAAGCATCCTGGGACCGGTTTCGGATTCATAATCCTCATCAGCCAGGCTATCTTGAATCCAGTGGCCAAGTGAACAAGGGACTCACGTCTGAGTATACCCTGCCACACTTAGGGCGAACAAAGCGATACAAAAGGGGATGATTGACAGAGCGTTTGAACAAATCAAACACTCACCCCCAGTCAACTGATCTGGGTTTAATCCATCACCATTCTTTAGTTCACTCAGCCACCCCAGTTCAGACATGGCTATATGCAAATCAGTCTGACTCTGTGCCTTATGGGAACAGTCCAGCCCGAACTGCCAAGCCATGTCTTCCCAGGACCGGAAACAAGCATCCTGGGACCGGTTTCGGATTCATAATCCTCATCAGCCAGGCTATCTTGAATCCAGTGGCCAAGTGAACAAGGGATTCACGTCTGAGTATACCCTGCCACACTTAGGGCGAACAAAGCGATACAAAAGGGGATGATGGACGGAGCGTTTGAACAAATCAAACACTCACCCCCAGTCAACTGATCTGGGTTTAATCCATCACCATTCTTTAGTTCACTCAGCCACCCCAATTCAGACATGGCTATATGCAAATCAGTCTGACCCTGTGCCTTATGGGAACAGTCCAGCCCGAACTGCCAAGCCATGTCTTCCCTGGACCGGAAACAAGCATCCTGGGACCGGTTTCGGATTCATAATCCTCATCAGCCAGGCTATCTTGAATCCAGTGGCCAAGTGAACAAGGGACTCACGTCTGAGTATACCCTGCCACACTTAGGGCGAACAAAGCGATACAAAAGGGGATGATGGACGGAGCGTTTGAACAAATCAAACACTCACCCCCAGTCAACTGATCTGGGTTTAATCCATCACCATTCTTTAGTTCACTCAGCCACCCCAGTTCAGACATGGCTATATGCAAATCAGTCTGACCCTGAGCCTTATGGGAACAGTCCAGCCCGAACTGCCAAGCCATGTCTTCCCTGGACCGGAAACAAGCATCCTGGGACCGGTTTCGGATTCATAATCCTCATCAGCCAGGTTATCTTGAATCCAGTGGCCAAGTGAACAAGGGACTCACGTCTGAGTATACCCTGCCACACTTAAGGCAAACAAAGCGATACAAAAGGGGATGATGGACGGAGCGTTTGAACAAATCAAACACTCACCCCCAGTCAAATGATCTGGGTTTAATCCATCACCATTCTTTAGTTCACTCAGCCACCCCAGTTCAGACATGGCTATATGCAAATTAGTCTGACCCTGTGCCTTATGGGAACAGTCCAGCCCGAACTGCCAAGCCATGACTTCCCTGGACCGGAAACAAGCATCCTAGGACCGGTTTCGGATTGATAATGTCTCATCAGCCATGCTATCTTGAATCCAGTGGCCAAGTGAACAAGGGACTCACGTCTGAGTATACCCTGCCACACTTAGGGCGAACAAAGCGATACAAAAGGGGATGATGGACGGAGCGTTTGAACAAATCAAACACTCACCCCCAGTCAACTGATCTGGGTTTAATCCCTCACCATTCTTTAGTTCACTCAGCCACCCCAGTTCAGACATGGCTATATGCAAATCAGTCTGACCCTGTGCCTTATGGGAACAGTCCAGCCCGAACTGCCAAGCCATGTCTTCCCCAGACCGGAAACAAGCATCCTGGGACCGGTTTCGGATTCATAATCCTCATCAGCCAGGCTATCTTGAATCCAGTGGCCAAGTGAACAAGGGACTCACGTCTGAGTATACCCTGCCACACTTAGGGCGAACAAAGCAATACAAAAGGGGATGATGGACAGAGCGTTTGAACAAATCAAACACTCACCCCCAGTCAACTGATCTGGGTTTAATCCATCACCATTCTTTAGTTCACTCAGCCACCCCAGTTCAGACATGGCTATATGCAAATCAGTCTGACCCTGTGCCTTATGGGAACAGTCCAGCCCGAACTGCCAAGCCATGTCTTCCCTGGACCGGAAACAAGCATCCTGGGACCGGTTTCGGATTCATAATCCTCATCAGCCAGGCTATCTTGAATCCAGTGGCCAAGTGAACAAGGGACTCACGTCTGAGTATACCCTGCCACACTTAGGGCGAACAAAGCGATACAAAAGGGGATGATGGACGGAGCGTTTGAACAAATGAAACACTCACCCCCAGTCAACTGATTTGGGTTTAATCCATCACCATTCTTTAGTTCACTCAGCCACCCCAGTTCAGACATGGCTATATGCAAATCAGTCTGACCCTGTGCCTTATGGAAACAGTCCAGCCCGAACTGCCAAGCCATGTCTTCCCTGGACCGGAAACAAGCATCCTGGGACCGGTTTCGGATTCATAATCCTCATCAGCCAGGCTATCTTGAATCCAGTGGCCAGGTGAACAAGGGACTCACGTCTGAGTATACCCTGCCACACTTAGGGCGAACAAAGCGATACAAAAGGGGATGATGGACAGAGCGTTTGAACAAATCAAACACTCACCCCCAGTCAACTGATCTGGGTTTAATCCATCACCATTCTTTAGTTCACTCAGCCACCCCAGTTCAGACATGGCTATATGCAAATCAGTCTGACCCTGTGCCTTATGGGAACAGTCCAGCCCGAACTGCCAAGCCATGTCTTCCCAGGACCGGAAACAAGCATCCTGGGACCGGTTTCGGATTCATAATCCTCATCAGCCAGGCTATCTTGAATCCAGTGGCCAAGTGAACAAGGGACTCACGTCTGAGTATACCCTGCCACACTTAGGGCGAACAAAGCGATACAAAAGGGGATGATGGACGGAGCGTTTGAACAAATCAAACACTCACCCCCAGTCAAATGATCTGGGTTTAATCCATCACCATTCTTTAGTTCACTCAGCCACCCCAGTTCAGACATGGCTATATGCAAATTAGTCTGACCCTGTGCCTTATGGGAACAGTCCAGCCCGAACTGCCAAGCCATGACTTCCCTGGACCGGAAACAAGCATCCTGGGACCGGTTTCGGATTGATAATGTCTCATCAGCCATGCTATCTTGAATCCAGTGGCCAAGTGAACAAGGGACTCACGTCTGAGTATACCCTGCCACACTTAGGGCGAACAAAGCGATACAAAAGGGGATGATGGACGGAGCGTTTGAACAAATCAAACACTCACCCCCAGTCAACTGATCTGGGTTTAATCCCTCACCATTCTTTAGTTCACTCAGCCACCCCAGTTCAGACATGGCTATATGCAAATCAGTCTGACCCTGTGCCTTATGGGAACAGTCCAGCCCGAACTGCCAAGCCATGTCTTCCCCAGACCGGAAACAAGCATCCTGGGACCGGTTTCGGATTCATAATCCTCATCAGCCAGGCTATCTTGAATCCAGTGGCCAAGTGAACAAGGGACTCACGTCTGAGTATACCCTGCCACACTTAGGGCGAACAAAGCGATACAAAAGGGGATGATGGACAGAGCGTTTGAACAAATCAAACACTCACCCCCAGTCAACTGATCTGGGTTTAATCCATCACCATTCTTTAGTTCACTCAGCCACCCCAGTTCAGACATGGCTATATGCAAATCAGTCTGACCCTGTGCCTTATGGGAACAGTCCAGCCCGAACTGCCAAGCCATGTCTTCCCTGGACCGGAAACAAGCATCCTGGGACCGGTTTCGGATTCATAATCCTCATCAGCCAGGCTATCTTAAATCCAGTGGCCAAGTGAACAAGGGACTCACGTCTGAGTATACACTGCCACACTTAGGGCGAACAAAGTGATACAAAAGGGGATGATGGACGGAGCGTTTGAACAAATCAAACACTCACCCCCAGTCAACTGATCTGGGTTTAATCCATCACCATTCTTTAGTTCACTCAGCCACCCCAGTTCAGACATGGCGATATGCAAATCAGTCTGACCCTGTGCCTTATGGGAACAGTCCAGCCCGAACTGCCAAGCCATGTCTTCCCTGGACCGGAAACAAGCATCCTGGGACCGGTTTCGGATTCATAATCCTCATCAGCCAGGCTATCTTGAATCCAGTGGCCAAGTGAACAAGGGACTCACGTCTGAGTATACCCTGCCACACTTTGGGCGATCAAAGCGATACAAAAGGGGATGATGGACGGAGTGTTTGAACAAATCAAACACTCACCTCCAGTCAACTGATCTGGGTTTAATCCATCACCATTCTTTAGTTCACTCAACCACCCCAGTTCAGACATGGCTATATGCAAATCAGTCTGACCCTGTGCCTTATGGGAACAGTCCAGCCCGAACTGCCAAGCCATGTCTTCCCTGGACCGGAAACAAGCATCCTGGGACCGGTTTCGGATTCATAATCCTCATCAGCCAGGCTATCTTGAATCCAGTGGCCAAGTGAACAAGGGACTCACGTCTGAGTATACCCTGCCACACTTAGGGCGAACAAAGCGATACAAAAGGGGATGATGGACGGAGCGTTTGAACAAATGAAACACTCACCCCCAGTCAACTGATCTGGGTTTAATCCATCACCATTCTTTAGTTCACTCAGCCACCCCAGTTCAGACATGGCTATATGCAAATCAGTCTGACCCTGTGCCTTATGGGAACAGTCCAGCCCGAACTGCCAAGCCATGTCTTCCCTGGACCGGAAACAAGCATCCTGGGACCGGTTTCGGATTCATAATCCTCATCAGCCAGGCTATCTTGAATCCAGTGGCCAAGTGAACAAGGGACTCACGTCTGAGTATACCCTGCCACACTTAGGGCGAACAAAGCGATACAAAAGGGGATGATGGACGGAGCATTTGAACAAATCAAACACTCACCTCCAGTCAACTGATCTGGGTTTAATCCATCACCATTCTTTAGTTCACTCAACCACCCCAGTTCAGACATGGCTATATGCAAATCAGTCTGACCCTGTGCCTTATGGGAACAGTCCAGCCCGAACTGCCAAGCCATGTCTTCCCTGGACCGGAAACAAGCATCCTGGGACCGGTTTCGGATTCATAATCCTCATCAGCCAAGCTATCTTGAATCCAGTGGCCAAGTGAACAAGGGACTCACTTCTGAGTATACCCTGCCACACTTAGGGCGAACAAAGCGATACAAAAGGGGATGATTGACAGAGCGTTTGTACAAAGCAAACACTCACCCCCAGTCAACTGATCTGGGTTTAATCCATCACCATTCTTTAGTTCACTCAGCCACCCCAGTTCAGACATGGCTATATGCAAATCAGTCTGACCCTGTGCCTTATGGGAACAGTCCAGCCCGAACTGCCAAGCCATGTCTTCCCAGGACCGGAAACAAGCATCCTGGGACCGGTTTCGGATTCATAATCCTCATCAGCCAGGCTATCTTGAATCCAGTGGCCAAGTGAACAAGGGATTCACGTCTGAGTATACCCTGCCACACTTAGGGCGAACAAAGCGATACAAAAGGGGATGATGGACGGAGCGTTTGAACAAATCAAACACTCACCCCCAGTCAACTGATCTGGGTTTAATCCATCACCATTCTTTAGTTCACTCAGCCACCCCAGTTCAGACATGGCTATATGCAAATCAGTCTGACCCTGTGCCTTATGGGAACAGTCCAGCCCGAACTGCCAAGCCATGTCTTCCCTGGACCGGAAACAAGCATCCTGGGACCGGTTTCGGATTCATAATCCTCATCAGCCAGGCTATCTTGAATCCAGTGGCCAAGTGAACAAGGGACTCACGTCTGAGTATACCCTGCCACACTTAGGGCGAACAAAGCGATACAAAAGGGGATGATGGACGGAGCGGTTGAACAAATCAAACACTCACCCCCAGTCAACTGATCTGGGTTTAATCCATCACCTTTCTTTAGTTCACTCAGCCACCCCAGTTCAGACATGGCTATATGCAAATCAGTCTGACCCTGAGCCTTATGGGAACAGTCCAGCCCGAACTGCCAAGCCATGTCTTCCCTGGACCGGAAACAAGCATCCTGGGACCGGTTTCGGATTCATAATCCTCATCAGCCAGGTTATCTTGAATCCAGTGGCCAAGTGAACAAGGGACTCACGTCTGAGTATACCCTGCCACACTTAGGGCAAACAAAGCGATACAAAAGGGGATGATGGACGGAGCGTTTGAACAAATCAAACACTCACCCCCAGTCAAATGATCTGGGTTTAATCCATCACCATTCTTTAGTTCACTCAGCCACCCCAGTTCAGACATGGCTACATGCAAATTAGTCTGACCCTGTGCCTTATGGGAACAGTCCAGCCCGAACTGCCAAGCCATGACTTCCCTGGACCGGAAACAAGCATCCTGGGACCGGTATCGGATTGATAATGTCTCATCAGCCATGCTATCTTGAATCCAGTGGCCAAGTGAACAAGGGACTCACGTCTGAGTATACCCTGCCACACTTAGGGCGAACAAAGCGATACAAAAGGGGATGATGGACGGAGCGTTTGAACAAATCAAACACTCACCCCCAGTCAACTGATCTGGGTTTAATCCCTCACCATTCTTTAGTTCACTCAGCCACCCCAGTTCAGACATGGCTATATGCAAATCAGTCTGACCCTGTGCCTTATGGGAACAGTCCAGCCCGAACTGCCAAGCCATGTCTTCCCCAGACCGGAAACAAGCATCCTGGGACCGGTTTCAGATTCATAATCCTCATCAGCCAGGCTATCTTGAATCCAGTGGCCAAGTGAACAAGGGACTCACGTCTGAGTATACCCTGCCACACTTAGGGCGAACAAAGCGATACAAAAGGGGATGATGGACAAAGCGTTTGAACAAATCAAACACTCACCCCCAGTCAACTGATCTGGGTTTAATCCATCACCATTCTTTAGTTCACTCAGCCACCCCAGTTCAGACATGGCTATATGCAAATCAGTCTGACCCTGTGCCTTATGGGAACAGTCCAGCCCGAACTGCCAAGCCATGTCTTCCCTGGACCGGAAACAAGCATCCTGGGACCGGTTTCGGATTCATAATCCTCATCAGCAAGGCTATCTTGAATCCAGTGGCCAAGTGAACAAGGGACTCACGTCTGAGTATACCCTGCCACACTTAGGGCAAACAAAGCAATACAAAAGGGGATGATGGACGGAGCGTTTGAACAAATCAAACACTCACCCCCAGTCAAATGATCTGGGTTTAATCCATCACCATTCTTTAGTTCACTCAGCCACCCCAGTTCAGACATGGCTATATGCAAATCAGTCTGACCCTGTGCCTTATGGGAACAGTCCAGCCCGAACTGCCAAGCCATGACTTCCCTGGACCGGAAACAAGCATCCTGGGACCGGTTTCGGATTCATAATCTCTCATCAGCCAGGCTATCTTGAATCCAGTGGCCAAGTGAACAAGGGACTCACGTCTGAGTATACCCTGCCACACTTAGGGCGAACAAAGCGATACAAAAGGGGATGATGGACAGAGCGTTTGAACAAATCAAACACTCACCCCCAGTCAACTGATCTGAGTTTAATACCTCACCATTCTTTAGTTCACTCAGCCACCCCAGTTCAGACATGGCTATATGCAAATCAGTCTGACCCTGTGCCTTATGGGAACAGTCCAGCCCGAACTGCCAAGCCATGTCTTCCCCAGACCGGAAACAAGCATCCTGGGACCGGTTTCGGATTCATAATCCTCATCAGCCAGGCTATCTTGAATCCAGTGGCCAAGTGAACAAGGAACTCACGTCTGAGTATACCCTGCCACACTTAGGGCGAACAAAGCGATACAAAAGGGGATGATGGACGGAGCGTTTGAACAAATCAAACACTCACCCCCAGTCAACTGATCTGGGTTTAATCCATCACCATTCTTTAGTTCACTCAGCCACCCCAGTTCAGACATGGCTATATGCAAATCAGTCTGACCCTGTGCCTTATGGGAACAGTCCAGCCCGAACTGCCAAGCCATGTCTTTCCTGGACCGGAAACAAGCATCCTGGGACCGGTTTCGGATTCATAATCCTCATCAGCCAGGCTATCTTGAATCCAGTGGCCAAGTGAACAAGGGACTCACGTCTGAGTATACACTGCCACACTTAGGGCGAACAAAGTGATACAAAAGGGGATGATGGACGGAGCGTTTGAACAAATCAAACACTCACCCCCAGTCAACTGATCTGGGTTTAATCCATCACCATTCTTTAGTTCACTCAGCCACCCCAGTTCAGACATGGCTATATGCAAATCAGTCTGACCCTGTGCCTTATGGGAACAGTCCAGCCCGAACTGCCAAGCCATGTCTTCCCTGGACCGGAAACAAGCATCCTGGGACCTGTTTCGGATTCATAATCCTCATCAGCCAGGCTATCTTGAATCCAGTGGCCAAGTGAACAAGGGACTCACGTCTGAGTATACCCTGCCACACTTAGGGCGAACAAAGCGATACAAAAGGGGATGATGGACGGAGCGTTTGAACAAATCAAACACTCACCCCCAGTCAACTGATCTGGGTTTAATCCATCACCATTCTTTAGTTCACTCAACCACCCCAGTTCAGACATGGCTATATGCAAATCAGTCTGACCCTGTGCCTTATGGGAACAGTCCAGCCCGAACTGCCAAGCCATGTCTTCCCTGGACCGGAAACAAGCATCCTGGGACTGGTTTCGGATTCATAATCCTCATCAGCCAGGCTATCTTGAATCCAGTGGCCAAGTGAACAAGGGACTCACGTCTGAGTATACCCTGCCACACTTAGGGCGAACAAAGCGATACAAAAGGGGATGATGGACGGAGCGTTTGAACAAATGAAACACTCACCCCCAGTCAACTGATCTGGGTTTAATCCATCACCATTCTTTAGTTCACTCAGCCACCCCAGTTCAGACATGGCTATATGCAAATCAGTCTGACCCTGTGCCTTATGGGAACAGTCCAGCCCGAACTGCCAAGCCATGTCTTCCCTGGACCGGAAACAAGCATCCTGGGACCGGTTTCGGATTCATAATCCTCATCAGCCAGGCTATCTTGAATCCAGTGGCCAAGTGAACAAGGGACTCACGTCTGAGTATACCCTGCCACACTTAGGGCGAACAAAGCGATACAAAAGGGGATGATGGACGGAGCGTTTGAACAAATCAAACACTCACCCCCAGTCAACTGATCTGGGTTTAATCCATCACCATTCTTTAGTTCACTCAACCACCCCAGTTCAGACATGGCTATATGCAAATCAGTCTGACCCTGTGCCTTATGGGAACAGTCCAGCCCGAACTGCCAAGCCATGTCTTCCCCGGACCGGAAACAAGCATCCTGGGACCGGTTTCGGATTCATAATCCTCATCAGCCAGGCTATCTTGAATCCAGTGGCCAAGTGAACAAGGGACTCACGTCTGAGTATACCCTGCCACACTTAGGGCGAACAAAGCGATACAAAAGGGGATGATGGACGGAGCGTTTGAACAAATCAAACACTCACCCCCAGTCAACTGATATGGGTTTAATCCATCACCATTCTTTAGTTCACTCAGCCACCCCAGTTCAGACATGGCTATATGCAAATCAGTCTGACCCTGTGCCTTATGGGAACAGTCCAGCCTGAACTGCCAAGCCATGTCTTCCCTGGACCGGAAACAAGCATCCTGGGACCGGTTTCGGATTCATAATCCTCATCAGCCAGGCTATCTTGAATCCAGTGGCCAAGGGAACAAGGGACTCACGTCTGAGTATACCCTGCCACACTTAGGGCGAACAAAGCGATACAAAAGGGGATGATTGACAGAGCGTTTGAACAAATCAAACACTCACCCCCAGTCAACTGATCTGGGTTTAATCCATCACCATTCTTTAGTTCACTCAGCCACCCCAGTTCAGACATGGCTATATGCAAATCAGTCTGACCCTGTGCCTTATGGGAACAGTCCAGCCCGAACTGCCAAGCCATGTCTTCCCAGGACCGGAAACAAGCATCCTGGGACCGGTTTCGGATTCATAATCCTCATCAGCCAGGCTATCTTGAATCCAGTGGCCAAGTGAACAAGGGATTCACGTCTGAGTATACCCTGCCACACTTAGGGCGAACAAAGCGATACAAAAGGGGATGATGGACGGAGCGTTTGAACAAATCAAACACTCACCCCCAGTCAACTGATCTGGGTTTAATCCATCACCATTCTTTAGTTCACTCAGCCACCCCGTTCAGACATGGCTATATGCAAATCAGTCTGACCCTGTGCCTTATGGGAACAGTCCAGCCCGAACTGCCAAGCCATGTCTTCCCTGGACCGGAAACAAGCATCCTGGGACCGGTTTCGGATTCATAATCCTCATCAGCCAGGCTATCTTGAATCCAGTGGCCAAGTGAGCAAGGGACTCACGTCTGAGTATACCCTGCCACACTTAGGGCGAACAAAGCGATACAAAAGGGGATGATGGACGGAGCGGTTGAACAAATCAAACACTCACCCCCAGTCAACTGATCTGGGTTTAATCCATCACCATTCTTTAGTTCACTCAGCCACCCCAGTTCAGACATGGCTATATGCAAATCAGTCTGACCCTGAGCCTTATGGGAACAGTCCAGCCCGAACTGCCAAGCCATGTCTTCCCTGGACCGGAAACAAGCATCCTGGGACCGGTTTCGGATTCATAATCCTCATCAGCCAGTTTATCTTGAATCCAGTGGCCAAGTGAACAAGGGACTCACGTCTGAGTATACCCTGCCACACTTAGGGCAAACAAAGCGATACAAAAGGGGATGATGGACGGAGCGTTTGAACAAATCAAACACTCACCCCCAGTCAAATGATCTGGGTTTAATCCATCACCATTCTTTAGTTCACTCAGCCACCCCAGTTCAGACATGACTATATGCAAATTAGTCTGACCCTGTGCCTTATGGGAACAGTCCAGCCTGAACTGCCAAGCCATGACTTCCCTGGACCGGTTTCGGATTGATAATGTCTCATCAGCCATGCTATCTTGAATCCAGTGGCCAAGTGAACAAGGGACTCACGTCTGAGTATACCCTGCCACACTTAGGGCGAACAAAGCGATACAAAAGGGGATGATGGACGGAGCGTTTGAACAAATCAAACACTCACCCCCAGTCAACTGATCTGGGTTTAATCCCTCACCATTCTTTAGTTCACTCAGCCACCCCAGTTCAGACATGGCTATATGCAAATCAGTCTGACCCTGTGCCTTATGGGAACAGTCCAGCCCGAACTGCCAAGCCATGTCTTCCCCAGACCGGAAACAAGCATCCTGGGACCGGTTTCGGATTCATAATCCTCATCAGCCAGGCTATCTTGAATCCAGTGGCCAAGTGAACAAGGGACTCACGTCTGAGTATACCCTGCCACACTTAGGGCGAACAAAGCGATACAAAAGGTGATGATGGACAGAGCGTTTGAACAAATCAAACACTCACCCCCAGTCAACTGATCTGGGTTTAATCCATCACCATTCTTTAGTTCACTCAGCCACCCCAGTTCAGACATGGCTATATGCAAATCAGTCTGACCCTGTACCTTATGGGAACAGTCCAGCCCGAACTGCCAAGCCATGTCTTCCCTGGACCGGAAACAAGCATCCTGGGACCGGTTTCGGATTCATAATCCTCATCAGCCAGGCTATCTTGAATCCAGTGGCCAAGTTAACAAGGGACTCACATCTGAGTATACCCTGCCACACTTAGGGCAAACAAAGCGATACAAAAGGGGATGATGGACGGAGCGTTTGAACAAATCAAACACTCACCCCCAGTCAAATGATCTGGGTTTAATCCATCACCATTCTTTAGTTCACTCAGCCACCCCAGTTCAGACATGGCTATATGCAAATCAGTCTGACCCTGTGCCTTATGGGAACAGTCCAGCCCGAACTGCCAAGCCATGTCTTCCCTGGACCGGAAACAAGCATCCTGGGACCGGTTTCGGATTCATAATCCTCATCAGCCAGGCTATCTTGAATCCAGTGGCCAAGGGAACAAGGGACTCACGTCTGAGTATACCCTGCCACACTTAGGGCGAACAAAGCGATACAAAAGGGGATGATTGACAGAGCGTTTGAACAAATCAAACACTCACCCCCAGTCAACTGATCTGGGTTTAATCCATCACCATTCTTTAGTTCACTCAGCCACCCCAGTTCAGACATGGCTATATGCAAATCAGTCTGACCCTGTGCCTTATGGGAACAGTCCAGCCCGAACTGCCAAGCCATGTCTTCCCAGGACCGGAAACAAGCATCCTGGGACCGGTTTCGGATTCATAATCCTCATCAGCCAGGCTATCTTGAATCCAGTGGCCAAGTGAACAAGGGATTCACGTCTGAGTATACCCTGCCACACTTAGGGCGAACAAAGCGATACAAAAGGGGATGATGGACGGAGCGTTTGAACAAATCAAACACTCACCCCCAGTCAACTGATCTGGGTTTAATCCATCACCATTCTTTAGTTCACTCAGCCACCCCGTTCAGACATGGCTATATGCAAATCAGTCTGACCCTGTGCCTTATGGGAACAGTCCAGCCCGAACTGCCAAGCCATGTCTTCCCTGGACCGGAAACAAGCATCCTGGGACCGGTTTCGGATTCATAATCCTCATCAGCCAGGCTATCTTGAATCCAGTGGCCAAGTGAGCAAGGGACTCACGTCTGAGTATACCCTGCCACACTTAGGGCGAACAAAGCGATACAAAAGGGGATGATGGACGGAGCGGTTGAACAAATCAAACACTCACCCCCAGTCAACTGATCTGGGTTTAATCCATCACCATTCTTTAGTTCACTCAGCCACCCCAGTTCAGACATGGCTATATGCAAATCAGTCTGACCCTGAGCCTTATGGGAACAGTCCAGCCCGAACTGCCAAGCCATGTCTTCCCTGGACCGGAAACAAGCATCCTGGGACCGGTTTCGGATTCATAATCCTCATCAGCCAGTTTATCTTGAATCCAGTGGCCAAGTGAACAAGGGACTCACGTCTGAGTATACCCTGCCACACTTAGGGCAAACAAAGCGATACAAAAGGGGATGATGGACGGAGCGTTTGAACAAATCAAACACTCACCCCCAGTCAAATGATCTGGGTTTAATCCATCACCATTCTTTAGTTCACTCAGCCACCCCAGTTCAGACATGACTATATGCAAATTAGTCTGACCCTGTGCCTTATGGGAACAGTCCAGCCTGAACTGCCAAGCCATGACTTCCCTGGACCGGTTTCGGATTGATAATGTCTCATCAGCCATGCTATCTTGAATCCAGTGGCCAAGTGAACAAGGGACTCACGTCTGAGTATACCCTGCCACACTTAGGGCGAACAAAGCGATACAAAAGGGGATGATGGACGGAGCGTTTGAACAAATCAAACACTCACCCCCAGTCAACTGATCTGGGTTTAATCCCTCACCATTCTTTAGTTCACTCAGCCACCCCAGTTCAGACATGGCTATATGCAAATCAGTCTGACCCTGTGCCTTATGGGAACAGTCCAGCCCGAACTGCCAAGCCATGTCTTCCCCAGACCGGAAACAAGCATCCTGGGACCGGTTTCGGATTCATAATCCTCATCAGCCAGGCTATCTTGAATCCAGTGGCCAAGTGAACAAGGGACTCACGTCTGAGTATACCCTGCCACACTTAGGGCGAACAAAGCGATACAAAAGGTGATGATGGACAGAGCGTTTGAACAAATCAAACACTCACCCCCAGTCAACTGATCTGGGTTTAATCCATCACCATTCTTTAGTTCACTCAGCCACCCCAGTTCAGACATGGCTATATGCAAATCAGTCTGACCCTGTACCTTATGGGAACAGTCCAGCCCGAACTGCCAAGCCATGTCTTCCCTGGACCGGAAACAAGCATCCTGGGACCGGTTTCGGATTCATAATCCTCATCAGCCAGGCTATCTTGAATCCAGTGGCCAAGTTAACAAGGGACTCACATCTGAGTATACCCTGCCACACTTAGGGCAAACAAAGCGATACAAAAGGGGATGATGGACGGAGCGTTTGAACAAATCAAACACTCACCCCCAGTCAAATGATCTGGGTTTAATCCATCACCATTCTTTAGTTCACTCAGCCACCCCAGTTCAGACATGGCTATATGCAAATCAGTCTGACCCTGTGCCTTATGGGAACAGTCCAGCCCGAACTGCCAAGCCATGTCTTCCCTGGACCGGAAACAAGCATCCTGGGACCGGTTTCGGATTCATAATCCTCATCAGCCAGGCTATCTTGAATCCAGTGGCCAAGTGAACAAGGGACTCACGTCTGAGTATACCCTGCCACACTTAGGGCGAACAAAGCGATACAAAAGGGGATGATGGACGGAGCGTTTGAACAAATCAAACACTCACCCCCAGTCAACTGATCTGGGTTTAATCCATCACCATTCTTTAGTTCACTCAACCACCCCAGTTCAGACATGGCTATATGCAAATCAGTCCGACCCTGTGCCTTATGGGAACAGTCCAGCCCGAACTGCCAAGCCATGTCTTCCCTGGACCGGAAACAAGCATCCTGGGACCGGTTTCGGATTCATAATCCTCATCAGCCAGGCTATCTTGAATCCAGTGGCCAAGTGAACAAGGGACTCACGTCTGAGTATACCCTGCCACACTTAGGGCGAACAAAGCGATACAAAAGGGGATGATGGACGGAGCGTTTGAACAAATCAAACACTCACCCCCAGTCAACTGATCTGGGTTTAATCCATCACCATTCTTTAGTTCACTCAGCCACCCCAGTTCAGACATGGCTATATGCAAATCAGTCTGACCCTTTGCCTTATGGGAACAGTCCAGCCCGAACTGCCAAGCCATGTCTTCTCTGGACCGGAAACAAGCATCCTGGGACCAGTTTCGGATTCATAATCCTCATCAGCCAGGCTATCTTGAATCCAGTGGCCAAGTGAACAAGGGATTCACGTCTGAGTATACCCTGCTACACTTAGGGCGAACAAAGCGATACAAAAGGGGATGATGGACGGAGCGTTTGAACAAATCAAACACTCACCCCCAGTCAACTGATCTGGGTTTAATCCATCACCATTCTTTAGTTCACTCAGCCACCCCAGTTCAGACATGGCTATATGCAAATCAGTCTGATCCTGTGCCTTATGGGAACAGTCCAGCCCGAACTGCCAAGTCATGTCTTCCCTGGACCGGAAACAAGCATCCTGGGACCGGTTTCGGATTCATAATCCTCATCAGCCAGGCTATCTTGAATCCAGTGGCCAAGTGAACAAGGGACTCACGTCTGAGTATACCCTGCCACACTTAGGGCGAACAAAGCGATACAAAAGGGGATGATGGACGGAGCGTTTGAACAAATCAAACACTCACCCCCAGTCAACTGATCTGGGTTTAATCCATCACCATTCTTTAGTTCACTCAGCCACCCCAGTTCAGACATGGCTATATGCAAATCAGTCTGACCCTGTGCCTTATGGGAACAGTCCAGCCCGAACTGCCAAGCCATGTCTTCCCTGGACCGGAAACAAGCATCCTGGGACGGGTTTCGGATTCATAATCCTCATCAGCCAGGCTATCTTGAATCCAGTGGCCAAGTGAACAAGGGACTCACGTCTGAGTATACCCTGCCACACTTAGGGCAAACAAAGCGATACAAAAGGGGATGATGGACGGAGCGTTTGAACAAATCAAACACTCACCCCCAGTCAAATGATCTGGGTTTAATCCATCACCATTCTTTAGTTCACTCAGCCACCCCAGTTCAGACATGGCTATATGCAAATCAGTCTGACCCTGTGCCTTATGGGAACAGTCCAGCCCGAACTGCCAAGCCATGACTTCCCTGGACCTGAAACAAGCATCCTGGGACCGGTTTCGGATTCATAATCTCTCATCAGCCAGGCTATCTTGAATCCAGTGGCCAAGTGAACAAGGGACTCACGTCTGAGTATACCCTGCCACACTTAGGGCGAACAAAGCGATACAAAAGGGGATGATGGACAGAGCGTTTGAACAAATCAAACACTCACCCCCAGTCAACTGATCTGAGTTTAATCCCTCACCATTCTTTAGTTCACTCAGCCACCCCAGTTCAGACATGGCTATATGCAAATCAGTCTGACCCTGTGCCTTATGGGAACAGTCCAGCCCGAACTGCCAAGCCATGTCTTCCCCAGACCGGAAACAAGCATCCTGGGACCGGTTTCGGATTCATAATCCTCATCAGCCAGGCTATCTTGAATCCAGTGGCCAAGTGAACAAGGAACTCACGTCTGAGTATACCCTGCCACACTTAGGGCGAACAAAGCGATACAAAAGGGGATGATGGACGGAGCGTTTGAACAAATCAAACACTCACCCCCAGTCAACTGATCTGGGTTTAATCCATCACCATTCTTTAGTTCACTCAGCCACCCCAGTTCAGACATGGCTATATGCAAATCAGTCTGACCCTGTGCCTTATGGGAACAGTCCAGCCCGAACTGCCAAGCCATGTTTTTCCTGGACCGGAAACAAGCATCCTGGGACCGGTTTCGGATTCATAATCCTCATCAGCCAGGCTATCTTGAATCCAGTGGCCAAGTGAACAAGGGACTCACGTCTGAGTATACACTGCCACACTTAGGGCGAACAAAGTGATACAAAAGGGGATGATGGACGGAGCGTTTGAACAAATCAAACACTCACCCCCAGTCAACTGATCTGGGTTTAATCCATCACCATTCTTTAGTTCACTCAGCCACCCCAGTTCAGACATGGCTATATGCAAATCAGTCTGACCCTGTGCCTTATGGGAACAGTCCAGCCCGAACTGCCAAGCCATGTCTTCCCTGGACCGGAAACAAGCATCCTGGGACCGGTTTCGGATTCATAATCCTCATCAGCCAGGCTATCTTGAATCCAGTGGCCAAGTGAACAAGGGACTCACGTCTGAGTATACCCTGCCACACTTAGGGCGAACAAAGCGATACAAAAGGGGATGATGGACGGAGCGTTTGAACAAATCAAACACTCACCCCCAGTCAACTGATCTGGGTTTAATCCATCACCATTCTTTAGTTCACTCAACCACCCCAGTTCAGACATGGCTATATGCAAATCAGTCTGACCCTGTGCCTTATGGGAACAGTCCAGCCCGAACTGCCAAGCCATGTCTTCCCTGGACCGGAAACAAGCATCCTGGGACCGGTTTCGGATTCATAATCCTCATCAGCCAGGCTATCTTGAATCCAGTGGCCAAGTGAACAAGGGACTCACGTCTGAGTATACCCTGCCACACTTAGGGCGAACAAAGCGATACAAAAGGGGATGATGGACGGAGCGTTTGAACAAATCAAACACTCACCCCCAGTCAACTGATCTGGGTTTAATCCATCACCATTCTTTAGTTCACTCAGCCACCCCAGTTCAGACATGGCTATATGCAAATCAGTCTGACCCTGTGCCTTATGGGAACAGTCCAGCCCGAACTGCCAAGCCATGTCTTCCCTGGACCGGAAACAAGCATCCTGGGACCGGTTTCGGATTCATAATCCTCATCAGCCAGGCTATCTTGAATCCAGTGGCCAAGTGAACAAGGGACTCACGTCTGAGTATACCCTGCCACACTTAGGGCGAACAAAGCGATACAAAAGGGGATGATTGACAGAGCGTTTGAACAAATCAAACACTCACCCCCAGTCAACTGATCTGGGTTTAATCCATCACCATTCTTTAGTTCACTCAGCCACCCCAGTTCAGACATGGCTATATGCAAATCAGTCTGACCCTGTGCCTTATGGGAACAGTCCAGCCTGAACTGCCAAGCCATGTCTTCCCAGGACCGGAAACAAGCATCCTGGGACCGGTTTCGGATTCATAATCCTCATCAGCCAGGCTATCTTGAATCCAGTGGCCAAGTGAACAAGGGATTCACGTCTGAGTATACCCTGCCACACTTAGGGCGAACAAAGCGATACAAAAGGGGATGATGGACGGAGCGTTTGAACAAATCAAACACTCACCCCCAGTCAACTGATCTGGGTTTAATCCATCACCATTCTTTAGTTCACTCAGCCACCCCAGTTCAGACATGGCTATATGCAAATCATTCTGACCCTGTGCCTTATGGGAACAGTCCAGCCCGAACTGCCAAGCCATGTCTTCCCTGGACCGGAAACAAGCATCCTGGGACCGGTTTCGGATTCATAATCCTCATCAGCCAGGCTATCTTGAATCCAGTGGCCAAGTGAACAAGGGACTCACGTCTGAGTATACCCTGCCACACTTAGGGCGAACAAAGCGATACAAAAGGGGATGATGGACGGAGCGTTTGAACAAATCAAACACTCACCCCCAGTCAACTGATCTGGGTTTAATCCATCACCATTCTTTAGTTCACTCAGCCACCCCAGTTCAGACATGGCTATATGCAAATCAGTCTGACCCTGAGCCTTATGGGAACAGTCCAGCCCGAACTGCCAAGCCATGTCTTCCCTGGACCGGAAACAAGCATCCTGGGACCGGTTTCGGATTCATAATCCTCATCAGCCAGGTTATCTTGAATCCAGTGGCCAAGTGAACAAGGGACTCACGTCTGAGTATACCCTGCCACACTTAGGGCAAACAAAGCGATACAAAAGGGGATGATGGACGGTGCGTTTGAACAAATCAAACACTCACCCCCAGTCAAATGATCTGGGTTTAATCCATCACCATTCTTTAGTTCACTCAGCCACCCCAGTTCAGACATGGCTATATGCAAATTAGTCTGACCCTGTGCCTTATGGGAACAGTCCAGCCCGAACTGCCAAGCCATGACTGCCCTGGACCGGAAACAAGCATCCTGGGACCGGTTTCGGATTGATAATGTCTCATCAGCCATGCTATCTTGAATCCAGTGGCCAAGTGAACAAGGGACTCACGTCTGAGTATACCCTGCCACACTTAGGGTGAACAAAGCGATACAAAAGGGGATGATGGACGGAGCGTTTGAACAAATCAAACACTCACCCCCAGTCAACTGATCTGGGTTTAATCCCTCACCATTCTTTAGTTCACTCAGCCACCCCAGTTCAAACATGGCTATATGCAAATCAGTCTGACCCTGTGCCTTATGGGAACAGTCCAGCCCGAACTGCCAAGCCATGTCTTCCCCAGACCGGAAACAAGCATCCTGGGACCGGTTTCGGATTCATAATCCTCATCAGCCAGGCTATCTTGAATCCAGTGGCCAAGTGAACAAGGGACTCACGTCTGAGTATACCCTGCCACACTTAGGGCGAACAAAGCAATACAAAAGGGGATGATGGACAGAGCGTTTGAACAAATCAAACACTCACCCCCAGTCAACTGATCTGGGTTTAATCCATCACCATTCTTTAGTTCACTCAGCCACCCCAGTTCAGACATGGCTATATGCAAATCAGTCTGACCCTGTGCCTTATGGGAACAGTCCAGCCCGAACTGCCAAGCCATGTCTTCCCTGGACCAGAAACAAGCATCCTGGGACCGGTTTCGGATTCATAATCCTCATCAGCCAGGCTATCTTGAATCCAGTGGCCAAGTGAACAAGGGACTCACGTCTGAGTATACACTGCCACACTTAGGGCGAACAAAGTGATACAAAAGGGGAAGATGGACGGAGCGTTTGAACAAATCAAACACTCACCCCCAGTCAACTGATCTGGGTTTAATCCATCACCATTCTTTAGTTCACTCAGCCACCCCAGTTCAGACATGGCTATATGCAAATCAGTCTGACCCTGTGCCTTATGGGAACAGTCCAGCCCGAACTGCCAAGCCATGTCTTCCCTGGACCAGAAACAAGCATCCTGGGACCGGTTTCGGATTCATAATCCTCATCAGCCAGGCTATCTTGAATCCAGTGGCCAAGTGAACAAGGGACTCACGTCTGAGTATACACTGCCACACTTAGGGCGAACAAAGTGATACAAAAGGGGAAGATGGACGGAGCGTTTGAACAAATCAAACACTCACCTCCAGTCAACTGATCTGGGTTTAATCCATCACCATTCTTTAGTTCACTCAACCACCCCAGTTCAGACATGGCTATATGCAAATCAGTCTGACCCTGTGCCTTATGGGAACAGTCCAGCCCGAACTGCCAAGCCATGTCTTCCCTGGACCGGAAACAAGCATCCTGGGACCGGTTTCGGATTCATAATCCTCATCAGCCAGGCTATCTTGAATCCAGTGGCCAAGTGAACAAGGGACTCACGTCTGAGTATACCCTGCCACACTTAGGGCGAACAAAGCGATACAAAAGGGGATGATGGACGGAGCGTTTGAACAAATGAAACACTCACCCCCAGTCAACTGATCTGGGTTTAATCCATCACCATTCTTTAGTTCACTCAGCCACCCCAGTTCAGACATGGCTATATGCAAATCAGTCTGACCCTGTGCCTTATGGGAACAGTCCAGCCCGAACTGCCAAGCCATGTCTTCCCTGGACCGGAAACAAGCATCCTGGGACCGGTTTCGGATTCATAATCCTCATCAGCCAGGCTATCTTGAATCCAGTGGCCAGGTGAACAAGGGACTCACGTCTGAGTATACCCTGCCACACTTAGGGCGAACAAAGCGATACAAAAGGGGATGATGGACAGAGCGTTTGAACAAATCAAACACTCACCCCCAGTCAACTGATCTGGGTTTAATCCATCACCATTCTTTAGTTCACTCAGCCACCCAGTTCAGACATGGCTATATGCAAATCAGTCTGACCCTGTGCCTTATGGGAACAGTCCAGCACGAACTGCCAAGCCATGTCTTCCCAGGACCGGAAACAAGCATCCTGGGACCGGTTTCGGATTCATAATCCTCATCAGCCAGGCTATCTTGAATCCAGTGGCCAAGTGAACAAGGGACTCACGTCTGAGTATACCCTGCCACACTTAGGGCGAACAAAGCGATACAAAAGTGGATGATGGACGGAGCGTTTGAACAAATCAAACACTCACCCCCAGTCAACTGATCTGGGTTTAATCCATCACCATTCTTTAGTTCACTCAGCCACCCCAGTTCAGACATGGCTATATGCAAATCAGTCTGAGCCTGTGCCTTATGGGAACAGTCCAGCCCGAACTGCCAAGCCATGTCTTCCCTGGACCGGAAACAAGCATCCTGGGACCGGTTTCGGATTCATAATCCTCATCAGCCAGGCTATCTTGAATCCAGTGGCCAAGTGAACAAGGGACTCACGTCTGAGTATACCCTGCCACACTTAGGGCGAACAAAGCGATACAAAAGGGGATGATGGACGGAGCGTTTGAACTAATCAAACACTCACCCCCAGTCAAATGATCTGGGTTTAATCCATCACCATTCTTTAGTTCACTCAGCCACCCCAGTTCAGACATGGCTATATGCAAATTAGTCTGACCCTGTGCCTTATGGGAACAGTCCAGCCCGAACTGCCAAGCCATGACTTCCCTGGACCGGAAACAAGCATCCTCTGACCGGTTTCGGATTGATAATGTCTCATCAGCCATGCTATCTTGAATCCAGTGGCCAAGTGAACAAGGGACTCACGTATGAGTATACCCTGCCACACTTAGGGCGAACAAAGCGATACAAAAGGGGATGATGGACGGAGCGTTTGAACAAATCAAACACTCACCCCCAGTCAACTGATCTGGGTTTAATCCCTCACCATTCTTTAGTTCACTCAGCCACCCCAGTTCAGACATGGCTATATGCAAATCAGCCTGACCCTGTGCCTTATGGGAACAGTCCAGCCCGAACTGCCAAGCCATGTCTTCCCCAGACCGGAAACAAGCATCCTGGGACCGGTTTCGGATTCATAATCCTCATCAGCCAGGCTATCTTGAATCCAGTGGCCAAGTGAACAAGGGACTCACGTCTGAGTATACCCTGCCACACTTAGGGCGAACAAAGCGATACAAAAGGGGATGATGGACAGAGCGTTTGAACAAATCAAACACTCACCCCCAGTCAACTGATCTGGGTTTAATCCATCACCATTCTTTAGTTCACTCAGCCACCCCAGTTCAGACATGGCTATATGCAAATCAGTCTGACCCTGTGCCTTATGGGAACAGTCCAGCCCGAACTGCCAAGCCATGTCTTCCCTGGACCGGAAACAAGCATCCTGGGACCGGTTTCGGATTCATAATCCTCATCAGCCAGGCTATCTTGAATCCAGTGGCCAAGTGAACAAGGGACTCACGTCTGAGTATACACTGCCACACTTAGGGCGAACAAAGTGATACAAAAGGGGATGATGGACGGAGCGTTTGAACAAATCAAACACTCACCCCCAGTCAACTGATCTGGGTTTAATCCATCACCATTCTTTAGTTCACTCAGCCACCCCAGTTCAGACATGGCTATATGCAAATCAGTCTGACCCTGTGCCTTATGGGAACAGTCCAGCCCGAACTGCCAAGCCATGTCTTCCCTGGACCGGAAACAAGCATCCTGGGACCGGTTTCGGATTCATAATCCTCATCAGCCAGGCTATCTTGAATCCAGTGGCCAAGTGAACAAGGAACTCACGTCTGAGTATACCCTGCCACACTTAGGGCGAACAAAGCGATACAAAAGGGGATGATGGACGGAGTGTTTGAACAAATCAAACACTCACCTCCAGTCAACTGATCTGGGTTTAATCCATCACCATTCTTTAGTTCACTCAACCACCCCAGTTCAGACATGGCTATATGCAAATCAGTCTGACCCTGTGCCTTATGGGAACAGTCCAGCCCGAACTGCCAAGCCATGTCTTCCCTGGACCGGAAACAAGCATCCTGGGACCGGTTTCAAATTCATAATCCTCATCAGCCAGGCTATCTTGAATCCAGTGGCCAAGTGAACAAGGGACTCACGTCTGAGTATACCCTGCCACACTTAGGGCGAAAAAAGCGATACAAAAGGGGATGATGGACGGAGCGTTTGAACAAATGAAACACTCACCCCCAGTCAACTGATCTGGGTTTAATCCATCACCATTCTTTAGTTCACTCAGCCACCCCAGTTCAGACATGGCTATATGCAAATCAGTCTGACCCTGTGCCTTATGGGAACAGTCCAGCCCGAACTGCCAAGCCATGTCTTCCCTGGACCGGAAACAAGCATCCTGGGACCGGTTTCGGATTCATAATCCTCATCAGCCAGGCTATCTTGAATCCAGTGGCCAAGTGAACAAGGGACTCACGTCTGAGTATACCCTGCCACACTTAGGGCGAACAAAGCGATACAAAAGGGGATGATGGACGGAGCGTTTGAACAAATCAAACACTCACCCCCAGTCAACTGATCTGGGTTTAATCCATCACCATTCTTTAGTTCACTCAACCACCCCAGTTCAGACATGGCTATTTGCAAATCAGTCTGACCCTGTGCCTTATGGGAACAGTCCAGCCCAAACTGCCAAGCCATGTCTTCCCTGGACCGGAAACAAGCATCCTGGGACCGGTTTCGGATTCATAATCCTCATCAGCCAGGCTATCTTGAATCCAGTGGCCAAGTGAACAAGGGACTCACGTCTGAGTATACCCTGCCACACTTAGGGCGAACAAAGCGATACAAAAGGGGATGATGGACGGAGCGTTTGAACAAATCAAACACTCACCCCCAGTCAACTGATCTGGGTTTAATCCATCACCATTCTTTAGTTCACTCAGCCACCCCAGTTCAGACATGGCTATATGCAAATCAGTCTGACCCTGTGCCTTATTGAACAGTCCAGCCCGAACTGCCAAGCCATGTCTTCCCTGGACCGGAAACAAGCATCCTGGGACCGGTTTCGGATTCATAATCCTCATCAGCCAGGCTATCTTGAATCCAGTGGCCAAGTGAACAAGGGACTCACGTCTGAGTATACCCTGCCACACTTAGGGCGAACAAAGCGATACAAAAGGGGATGATTGACAGAGCGTTTGAACAAATCAAACACTCACCCCCAGTCAACTGATCTGGGTTTAATCCATCACCATTCTTTAGTTCACTCAGCCACCCCAGTTCAGACATGGCTATATGCAAATCAGTCTGACCCTGTGCCTTATGGGAACAGTCCAGCCCGAACTGCCAAGCCATGTCTTCCCAGGACCGGAAACAAGCATCCTGGGACCGGTTTCGGATTCATAATCCTCATCAGCCAGGCTATCTTGAATCCAGTGGCCAAGTGAACAAGGGATTCACGTCTGAGTATACCCTGCCACACTTAGGGCGAACAAAGCGTGACAAAAGGGGATGATGGACGGAGTGTTTGAACAAATCAAACACTCACCCCCAGTCAACTGATCTGGGTTTAATCCATCACCATTCTTTAGTTCACTCAGCCACCCCAGTTCAGACATGGCTATATGCAAATCAGTCTGACCCTGTGCCTTATGGGAACAGTCCAGCCCGAACTGCCAAGCCATGTCTTCCCTGGACCGGAAACAAGCATCCTGGGACCGGTTTCGGATTCATAATCCTCATCAGCCAGGCTATCTTGAATCCAGTGGCCAAGTGAACAAGGGACTCACGTCTGAGTATACCCTGCCACACTTAGGGCGAACAAAGCGATACAAAAGGGGATGATGGACGGAGCGTTTGAACAAATCAAACACTCACCCCCAGTCAACTGATCTGGGTTTAATCCATCACCATTCTTTAGTTCACTCAGCCACCCCAGTTCAGACATGGCTATATGCAAATCAGTCTGACCCTGAGCCTTATGGGAACAGTCCAGCCCGAACTGCCAAGCCATGTCTTCCCTGGACCGGAAACAAGCATCCTGGGACCGGTTTCGGATTCATAATCCTCATCAGCCAGGTTATCTTGAATCCAGTGGCCAAGTGAACAAGGGACTCACGTCTGAGTATACCCTGCCACACTTAGGGCAAACAAAGCGATACAAAAGGGGATGATGGACGGAGCGTTTGAACAAATCAAACACTCACCCCCAGTCAAATGATCTGGGTTTAATCCATCACCATTCTTTAGTTCACTCAGCCACCCCAGTTCAGACATGGCTATATGCAAATTAGTCTGACCCTGTGCCTTATGGGAACAGTCCAGCCCGAACTGCCAAGCCATGACTTCCCTGGACTGGAAACAAGCATCCTGGGACCGGTTTCGGATTGATAATGTCTCATCAGCCATGCTATCTTGAATCCAGTGGCCAAGTGAACAAGGGACTCACGTCTGAGTATACCCTGCCACACTTAGGGCGAACAAAGCGATACAAAAGGGGATGATGGACGGAGCGTTTGAACAAATCAAACACTCACCCCCAGTCAACTGATCTGGGTTTAATCCCTCACCATTCTTTAGTTCACTCAGCCACCCCAGTTCAGACATGGCTATATGCAAATCAGTCTGACCCTGTGCCTTATGGGAACAGTCCAGCCCGAACTGCCAAGCCATGTCTTCCCCAGACCGGAAACAAGCATCCTGGGACCGGTTTCGGATTCATAATCCTCATCAGCCAGGCTATCTTGAATCCAGTGGCCAAGTGAACAAGGGACTCACGTCTGAGTATACCCTGCCACACTTAGGGCGAACAAAGCGATACAAAAGGGGATGATGGACAGAGCGTTTGAAGAAATCAAACACTCACCCCCAGTCAACTGATCTGGGTTTAATCCATCACCATTCTTTAGTTCACTCAGCCACCCCAGTTCAGACATGGCTATATGCAAATCAGTCTGACCCTGTGCCTTATGGGAACAGTCCAGCCTGAACTGCCAAGCCATGTCTTCCCTGGACCAGAAACAAGCATCCTGGGACCGGTTTCGGATTCATAATCCTCATCAGCCAGGCTATCTTGAATCCAGTGGCCAAGTGAACAAGGGACTCACGTCTGAGTATACACTGCCACACTTAGGGCGAACAAAGTGATACAAAAGGGGATGATGGACGGAGCGTTTGAACAAATCAAACACTCACCCCCAGTCAACTGATCTGGGTTTAATCCATCACCATTCTTTAGTTCACTCAGCCACCCCAGTTCAGACATGGCTATATGCAAATCAGTCTGACCCTGTGCCTTATGGGAACAGTCCAGCCCGAACTGCCAAGCCATGTCTTCCCTGGACTGGAAACAAGCATCCTGGGACCGGTTTCGGATTCATAATCCTCATCAGCCAGGCTATCTTGAATCCAGTGGCCAAGTGAACAAGGGACTCACGTCTGAGTATACCCTGCCACACTTAGGGCGAACAAAGCGATACAAAAGGGGATGATGGACGGAGTGTTTGAACAAATCAAACACTCACCTCCAGTCAACTGATCTGGGTTTAATCCATCACCATTCTTTAGTTCACTCAACCACCCCAGTTCAGACATGGCTATATGCAAATCAGTCTGACCCTGTGCCTTATGGGAACAGTCCAGCCCGAACTGCCAAGCCATGTCTTCCCTGGACCGGAAACAAGCATCCTGGGACCGGTTTCGGATTCATAATCCTCATCAGCCAGGCTATCTTGAATCCAGTGGCCAAGTGAACAAGGGACTCACGTCTGAGTATACCCTGCCACACTTAGGGCGAACAAAGCGATACAAAAGGGGATGATGGACGGAGCGTTTGAACAAATGAAACACTCACCCCCAGTCAACTGATCTGGGTTTAATCCATCACCATTCTTTAGTTCACTCAGCCACCCCAGTTCAGACATGGCTATATGCAAATCAGTCTGACCCTGTGCCTTATGGGAACAGTCCAGCCCGAACTGCCAAGCCATGTCTTCCCTGGACCGGAAACAAGCATCCTGGTACCGGTTTCGGATTCATAATCCTCATCAGCCAGGCTATCTTGAATCCAGTGGCCAGGTGAACAAGGGACTCACGTCTGAGTATACCCTGCCACACTTAGGGCGAACAAAGCGATACAAAAGGGGATGATGGACAGAGCGTTTGAACAAATCAAACACTCACCCCCAGTCAACTGATCTGGGTTTAATCCATCACCATTCTTTAGTTCACTCAGCCACCCCAGTTCAGACATGGCTATATGCAAATCAGTCTGACCCTGTGCCTTATGGGAACAGTCCAGCCCGAACTGCCAAGCCATGTCTTCCCAGGACCGGAAACAAGCATCCTGGGACCGGTTTCGGATTCATAATCCTCATCAGCCAGGCTATCTTGAATCCAGTGGCCAAGTGAACAAGGGACTCACATCTGAGTATACCCTGCCACACTTAGGGCGAACAAAGCGATACAAAAGTGGATGATGGACGGAGCGTTTGAACAAATCAAACACTCACCCCCAGTCAACTGATCTGGGTTTAATCCATCACCATTCTTTAGTTCACTCAGCCACCCCAGTTCAGACATGGCTATATGTAAATCAGTCTGAGCCTGTGCCTTATGGGAACAGTCCAGCCCGAACTGCCAAGCCATGTCTTCCCTGGACCGGAAACAAGCATCCTGGGACCGGTTTCGGATTCATAATCCTCATCAGCCAGGCTATCTTGAATCCAGTGGCCAAGTGAACAAGGGACTCACGTCTGAGTATACCCTGCCACACTTAGGGCGAACAAAGCGATACAAAAGGGGATGATGGACGGAGCGTTTGAACAAATCAAACACTCACCCCCAGTCAAATGATCTGGGTTTAATCCATCACCATTCTTTAGTTCACTCAGCCACCCCAGTTCAGACATGGCTATATGCAAATTAGTCTGACCCTGTGCCTTATGGGAACAGTCCAGCCCGAACTGCCAAGCCATGACTTCCCTGGACCGGAAACAAGCATCCTGGGACCGGTTTCGGATTGATAATGTCTCATCAGCCATGCTATCTTGAATCCAGTGGCCAAGTGAACAAGGGACTCACGTCTGAGTATACCCTGCCACACTTAGGGCGAACAAAGCGATACAAAAGGGGATGATGGACGGAGCGTTTGAACAAATCAAACACTCACCCCCAGTCAACTGATCTGGGTTTAAATCCCTCACCATTCTTTAGTTCACTCAGCCACCCCAGTTCAGACATGGCTATATGCAAATCAGTCTGACCCTGTGCCTTATGGGAACAGTCCAGCCCGAACTGCCAAGCCATGTCTTCCCCAGACCGGAAACAAGCATCCTGGGACCGGTTTCGGATTCATAATCCTCATCAGCCAGGCTATCTTGAATCCAGTGGCCAAGTGAACAAGGGACTCACGTCTGAGTATACCCTGCCACACTTAGGGCGAACAAAGCGATACAAAAGGGGATGATGGACAGAGCGTTTGAACAAATCAAACACTCACCCCCAGTCAACTGATCTGGGTTTAATCCATCACCATTCTTTAGTTCACTCAGCCACCCCAGTTCAGACATGGCTATATGCAAATCAGTCTGACCCTGTGCCTTATGGGAACAGTCCAGCCCGAACTGCCAAGCCATGTCTTCCCTGGACCGGAAACAAGCATCCTGGGACCGGTTTCGGATTCATAATCCTCATCAGCCAGGCTATCTTGAATCCAGTGGCCAAGTGAACAAGGGACTCACGTCTGAGTATACACTGCCACACTTAGGGCGAACAAAGTGATACAAAAGGGGATGATGGACGGAGCGTTTGAACAAATCAAACACTCACCCCCAGTCAACTGATCTGGGTTTAATCCATCACCATTCTTTAGTTCACTCAGCCACCCCAGTTCAGACATGGCTATATGCAAATCAGTCTGACCCTGTGCCTTATGGGAACAGTCCAGCCCGAACTGCCAAGCCATGTCTTCCCTGGACCGGAAACAAGCATCCTGGGACCGGTTTCGGATTCATAATCCTCATCAGCCAGGCTATCTTGAATCCAGTGGCCAAGTGAACAAGGGACTCACGTCTGAGTATACCCTGCCACACTTAGGGCGAACAAAGCGATACAAAAGGGGATGATGGACGGAGCGTTTGAACAAATAAAACACTCACCCCCAGTCAAATGATCTGGGTTTAATCCATCACCATTCTTTAGTTCACTCAGCCACCCCAGTTCAGACATGGCTATATGCAAATTAGTCTGACCCTGTGCCTTATGGGAACAGTCCAGCCCGAACTGCCAAGCCATGACTTCCCTGGACCGGAAACAAGCATCCTCTGACCGGTTTCGGATTGATAATGTCTCATCAGCCATGCTATCTTGAATCCAGTGGCCAAGTGAACAAGGGACTCACGTATGAGTATACCCTGCCACACTTAGGGCGAACAAAGCGATACAAAAGGGGATGATGGACGGAGCGTTTGAACAAATCAAACACTCACCCCCAGTCAACTGATCTGGGTTTAATCCCTCACCATTCTTTAGTTCACTCAGCCACCCCAGTTCAGACATGGCTATATGCAAATCAGTCTGACCCTGTGCCTTATGGGAACAGTCCAGCCCGAACTGCCAAGCCATGTCTTCCCCAGACCGGAAACAAGCATCCTGGGACCGGTTTCGGATTCATAATCCTCATCAGCCAGGCTATCTTGAATCCAGTGGCCAAGTGAACAAGGGACTCACGTCTGAGTATACCCTGCCACACTTAGGGCGAACAAAGCGATACAAAAGGGGATGATGGACAGAGCGTTTGAACAAATCAAACACTCACCCCCAGTCAACTGATCTGGGTTTAATCCATCACCATTCTTTAGTTCACTCAGCCACCCCAGTTCAGACATGGCTATATGCAAATCAGTCTGACCCTGTGCCTTATGGGAACAGTCCAGCCCGAACTGCCAAGCCATGTCTTCCCTGGACCGGAAACAAGCATCCTGGGACCGGTTTCGGATTCATAATCCTCATCAGCCAGGCTATCTTGAATCCAGTGGCCAAGTGAACAAGGGACTCACGTCTGAGTATACACTGCCACACTTAGGGCGAACAAAGTGATACAAAAGGGGATGATGGACGGAGCGTTTGAACAAATCAAACACTCACCCCCAGTCAACTGATCTGGGTTTAATCCATCACCATTCTTTAGTTCACTCAGCCACCCCAGTTCAGACATGGCTATATGCAAATCAGTCTGACCCTGTGCCTTATGGGAACAGTCCAGCCCGAACTGCCAAGCCATGTCTTCCCTGGACCGGAAACAAGCATCCTGGGACCGGTTTCGGATTCATAATCCTCATCAGCCAGGCTATCTTGAATCCAGTGGCCAAGTGAACAAGGAACTCACGTCTGAGTATACCCTGCCACACTTAGGGCGAACAAAGCGATACAAAAGGGGATGATGGACGGAGTGTTTGAACAAATCAAACACTCACCTCCAGTCAACTGATCTGGGTTTAATCCATCACCATTCTTTAGTTCACTCAACCACCCCAGTTCAGACATGGCTATATGCAAATCAGTCTGACCCTGTGCCTTATGGGAACAGTCCAGCCCGAACTGCCAAGCCATGTCTTCCCTGGACCGGAAACAAGCATCCTGGGACCGGTTTCGGATTCATAATCCTCATCAGCCAGGCTATCTTGAATCCAGTGGCCAAGTGAACAAGGGACTCACGTCTGAGTATACCCTGCCACACTTAGGGCGAACAAAGCGATACAAAAGGGGATGATGGACGGAGCGTTTGAACAAATGAAACACTCACCCCCAGTCAACTGATCTGGGTTTAATCCATCACCATTCTTTAGTTCACTCAGCCACCCCAGTTCAGACATGGCTATATGCAAATCAGTCTGACCCTGTGCCTTATGGGAACAGTCCAGCCCGAACTGCCAAGCCATGTCTTCCCTGGACCGGAAACAAGCATCCTGGGACCGGTTTCGGATTCATAATCCTCATCAGCCAGGCTATCTTGAATCCAGTGGCCAAGTGAACAAGGGACTCACGTCTGAGTATACCCTGCCACACTTAGGGCGAACAAAGCGATACAAAAGGGGATGATGGACGGAGCGTTTGAACAAATCAAACACTCACCCCCAGTCAACTGATCTGGGTTTAATCCATCACCATTCTTTAGTTCACTCAGCCACCCCAGTTCAGACATGGCTATATGCAAATCAGTCTGACCCTGTGCCTTATGGGAACAGTCCAGCCCGAACTGCCAAGCCATGTCTTCCCTGGACCGGAAACAAGCATCCTGGGACCGGTTTCGGATTCATAATCCTCATCAGCCAGGCTATCTTGAATCCAGTGGCCAAGTGAACAAGGGACTCACGTCTGAGTATACCCTGCCACACTTAGGGCGAACAAAGCGATACAAAAGGGGATGATTGACAGAGCGTTTGAACAAATCAAACACTCACCCCCAGTCAACTGATCTGGGTTTAATCCATCACCATTCTTTAGTTCACTCAGCCACCCCAGTTCAGACATGGCTATATGCAAATCAGTCTGACCCTGTGCCTTATGGGAACAGTCCAGCCCGAACTGCCAAGCCATGTCTTCCCAGGACCGGAAACAAGCATCCTGGGACCGGTTTCGGATTCATAATCCTCATCAGCCAGGCTATCTTGAATCCAGTGGCCAAGTGAACAAGGGATTCACGTCTGAGTATACCCTGCCACACTTAGGGCGAACAAAGCGATACAAAAGGGGATGATGGACGGAGCGTTTGAACAAATCAAACACTCACCCCCAGTCAACTGATCTGGGTTTAATCCATCACCATTCTTTAGTTCACTCAGCCACCCCAGTTCAGACATGGCTATATGCAAATCAGTCTGACCCTGTGCCTTATGGGAACAGTCCAGCCCGAACTGCCAAGCCATGTCTTCCCTGGACCGGAAACAAGCATCCTGGGACCGGTTTCGGATTCATAATCCTCATCAGCCAGGCTATCTTGAATCCAGTGGCCAAGTGAACAAGGGACTCACGTCTGAGTATACCCTGCCACACTTAGGGCGAACAAAGCGATACAAAAGGGGATGATGGACGGAGCGTTTGAACAAATCAAACACTCACCCCCAGTCAACTGATCTGGGTTTAATCCATCACCATTCTTTAGTTCACTCAGCCATCCCAGTTCAGACATGGCTATATGCAAATCAGTCTGACCCTGAGCCTTATGGGAACAGTCCAGCCCGAACTGCCAAGCCATGTCTTCCCTGGACCAGAAACAAGCATCCTGGGACCGGTTTCGGATTCATAATCCTCATCAGCCAGGTTATCTTGAATCCAGTGGCCAAGTGAACAAGGGACTCACGTCTGAGTATACCCTGCCACACTTAGGGCAAACAAAGCGATACAAAAGGGGATGATGGACGGAGCGTTTGAACAAATCAAACACTCACCCCCAGTCAAATGATCTGGGTTTAATCCATCACCATTCTTTAGTTCACTCAGCCACCCCAGTTCAGACATGGCTATATGCAAATTAGTCTGACCCTGTGCCTTATGGGAACAGTCCAGCCCGAACTGCCAAGCCATGACTTCCCTGGACCGGAAACAAGCATCCTGGGACCGGTTTCGGATTGATAATGTCTCATCAGCCATGCTATCTTGAATCCAGTGGCCAAGTGAACAAGGGACTCACGTCTGAGTATACCCTGCCACACTTAGGGCGAACAAAGCGATACAAAAGGGGATGATGGACGGAGCGTTTGAACAAATCAAACACTCACCCCCAGTCAACTGATCTGGGTTTAATCCCTCACCATTCTTTAGTTCACTCAGCCACCCCAGTTCAGACATGGCTATATGCAAATCAGTCTGACCCTGTGCCTTATGGGAACAGTCCAGCCCGAACTGCCAAGCCATGTCTTCCCCAGACCGGAAACAAGCATCCTGGGACCGGTTTCGGATTCATAATCCTCATCAGCCAGGCTATCTTGAATCCAGTGGCCAAGTGAACAAGGGACTCACGTCTGAGTATACCCTGCCACACTTAGGGCGAACAAAGCGATACAAAAGGGGATGATGGACAGAGCGTTTGAACAAATCAAACACTCACCCCCAGTCAACTGATCTGGGTTTAATCCATCACCATTCTTTAGTTCACTCAGCCACCCCAGTTCAGACATGGCTATATGCAAATCAGTCTGACCCTGTGCCTTATGGGAACAGTCCAGCCTGAACTGCCAAGCCATGTCTTCCCTGGACCAGAAACAAGCATCCTGGGACCGGTTTCGGATTCATAATCCTCATCAGCCAGGCTATCTTGAATCCAGTGGCCAAGTGAACAAGGGACTCACGTCTGAGTATACACTGCCACACTTAGGGCGAACAAAGTGATACAAAAGGGGATGATGGACGGAGCGTTTGAACAAATCAAACACTCACCCCCAGTCAACTGATCTGGGTTTAATCCATCACCATTCTTTAGTTCACTCAGCCACCCCAGTTCAGACATGGCTATATGCAAATCAGTCTGACCCTGTGCCTTATGGGAACAGTCCAGCCCGAACTGCCAAGCCATGTCTTCCCTGGACTGGAAACAAGCATCCTGGGACCGGTTTCGGATTCATAATCCTCATCAGCCAGGCTATCTTGAATCCAGTGGCCAAGTGAACAAGGGACTCACGTCTGAGTATACCCTGCCACACTTAGGGCGAACAAAGCGATACAAAAGGGGATGATGGACGGAGTGTTTGAACAAATCAAACACTCACCTCCAGTCAACTGATCTGGGTTTAATCCATCACCATTCTTTAGTTCACTCAACCACCCCAGTTCAGACATGGCTATATGCAAATCAGTCTGACCCTGTGCCTTATGGGAACAGTCCAGCCCGAACTGCCAAGCCATGTCTTCCCTGGACCGGAAACAAGCATCCTGGGACCGGTTTCGGATTCATAATCCTCATCAGCCAGGCTATCTTGAATCCAGTGGCCAAGTGAACAAGGGACTCACGTCTGAGTATACCCTGCCACACTTAGGGCGAACAAAGCGATACAAAAGGGGATGATGGACGGAGCGTTTGAACAAATGAAACACTCACCCCCAGTCAACTGATCTGGGTTTAATCCATCACCATTCTTTAGTTCACTCAGCCACCCCAGTTCAGACATGGCTATATGCAAATCAGTCTGACCCTGTGCCTTATGGGAACAGTCCAGCCCGAACTGCCAAGCCATGTCTTCCCTGGACCGGAAACAAGCATCCTGGTACCGGTTTCGGATTCATAATCCTCATCAGCCAGGCTATCTTGAATCCAGTGGCCAGGTGAACAAGGGACTCACGTCTGAGTATACCCTGCCACACTTAGGGCGAACAAAGCGATACAAAAGGGGATGATGGACAGAGCGTTTGAACAAATCAAACACTCACCCCCAGTCAACTGATCTGGGTTTAATCCATCACCATTCTTTAGTTCACTCAGCCACCCCAGTTCAGACATGGCTATATGCAAATCAGTCTGACCCTGTGCCTTATGGGAACAGTCCAGCCCGAACTGCCAAGCCATGTCTTCCCAGGACCGGAAACAAGCATCCTGGGACCGGTTTCGGATTCATAATCCTCATCAGCCAGGCTATCTTGAATCCAGTGGCCAAGTGAACAAGGGACTCACATCTGAGTATACCCTGCCACACTTAGGGCGAACAAAGCGATACAAAAGTGGATGATGGACGGAGCGTTTGAACAAATCAAACACTCACCCCCAGTCAACTGATCTGGGTTTAATCCATCACCATTCTTTAGTTCACTCAGCCACCCCAGTTCAGACATGGCTATATGTAAATCAGTCTGAGCCTGTGCCTTATGGGAACAGTCCAGCCCGAACTGCCAAGCCATGTCTTCCCTGGACCGGAAACAAGCATCCTGGGACCGGTTTCGGATTCATAATCCTCATCAGCCAGGCTATCTTGAATCCAGTGGCCAAGTGAACAAGGGACTCACGTCTGAGTATACCCTGCCACACTTAGGGCGAACAAAGCGATACAAAAGGGGATGATGGACGGAGCGTTTGAACAAATCAAACACTCACCCCCAGTCAAATGATCTGGGTTTAATCCATCACCATTCTTTAGTTCACTCAGCCACCCCAGTTCAGACATGGCTATATGCAAATTAGTCTGACCCTGTGCCTTATGGGAACAGTCCAGCCCGAACTGCCAAGCCATGACTTCCCTGGACCGGAAACAAGCATCCTGGGACCGGTTTCGGATTGATAATGTCTCATCAGCCATGCTATCTTGAATCCAGTGGCCAAGTGAACAAGGGACTCACGTCTGAGTATACCCTGCCACACTTAGGGCGAACAAAGCGATACAAAAGGGGATGATGGACGGAGCGTTTGAACAAATCAAACACTCACCCCCAGTCAACTGATCTGGGTTTAATCCCTCACCATTCTTTAGTTCACTCAGCCACCCCAGTTCAGACATGGCTATATGCAAATCAGTCTGACCCTGTGCCTTATGGGAACAGTCCAGCCCGAACTGCCAAGCCATGTCTTCCCCAGACCGGAAACAAGCATCCTGGGACAGGTTTCGGATTCATAATCCTCATCAGCCAGGCTATCTTGAATCCAGTGGCCAAGTGAACAAGGGACTCACGTCTGAGTATACCCTGCCACACTTAGGGCGAACAAAGCGATACAAAAGGGGATGATGGACAGAGCGTTTGAACAAATCAAACACTCACCCCCAGTCAACTGATCTGGGTTTAATCCATCACCATTCTTTAGTTCACTCAGCCACCCCAGTTCAGACATGGCTATATGCAAATCAGTCTGACCCTGTGCCTTATGGGAACAGTCCAGCCCGAACTGCCAAGCCATGTCTTCCCTGGACCGGAAACAAGCATCCTGGGACCGGTTTCGGATTCATAATCCTCATCAGCCAGGCTATCTTGAATCCAGTGGCCAAGTGAACAAGGGACTCACGTCTGAGTATACACTGCCACACTTAGGGCGAACAAAGTGATACAAAAGGGGATGATGGACGGAGCGTTTGAACAAATCAAACACTCACCCCCAGTCAACTGATCTGGGTTTAATCCATCACCATTCTTTAGTTCACTCAGCCACCCCAGTTCAGACATGGCTATATGCAAATCAGTCTGACCCTGTGCCTTATGGGAACAGTCCAGCCCGAACTGCCAAGCCATGTCTTCCCTGGACCGGAAACAAGCATCCTGGGACCGGTTTCGGATTCATAATCCTCATCAGCCAGGCTATCTTGAATCCAGTGGCCAAGTGAACAAGGGACTCACGTCTGAGTATACCCTGCCACACTTAGGGCGAACAAAGCGATACAAAAGGGGATGATGGACGGAGCGTTTGAACAAATCAAACACTCACCCCCAGTCAAATGATCTGGGTTTAATCCATCACCATTCTTTAGTTCACTCAGCCACCCCAGTTCAGACATGGCTATATGCAAATTAGTCTGACCCTGTGCCTTATGGGAACAGTCCAGCCCGAACTGCCAAGCCATGACTTCCCTGGACCGGAAACAAGCATCCTCTGACCGGTTTCGGATTGATAATGTCTCATCAGCCATGCTATCTTGAATCCAGTGGCCAAGTGAACAAGGGACTCACGTATGAGTATACCCTGCCACACTTAGGGCGAACAAAGCGATACAAAAGGGGATGATGGACGGAGCGTTGGAACAAATCAAACACTCACCCCCAGTCAACTGATCTGGGTTTAATCCCTCACCATTCTTTAGTTCACTCAGCCACCCCAGTTCAGACATGGCTATATGCAAATCAGTCTGACCCTGTGCCTTATGGGAACAGACCAGCCCGAACTGCCAAGCCATGTCTTCCCCAGACCGGAAACAAGCATCCTGGGACCGGTTTCGGATTCATAATCCTCATCAGCCAGGCTATCTTGAATCCAGTGGCCAAGTGAACAAGGGACTCACGTCTGAGTATACCCTGCCACACTTAGGGCGAACAAAGCGATACAAAAGGGGATGATGGACAGAGCGTTTGAACAAATCAAACACTCACCCCCAGTCAACTGATCTGGGTTTAATCCATCACGATTCTTTAGTTCACTCAGCCACCCCAGTTCAGACATGGCTATATGCAAATCAGTCTGACCCTGTGCCTTATGGGAACAGTCCAGCCCGAACTGCCAAGCCATGTCTTCCCTGGACCGGAAACAAGCATCCTGGGACCGGTTTCGGATTCATAATCCTCATCAGCCAGGCTATCTTGAATCCAGTGGCCAAGTGAACAAGGGACTCACGTCTGAGTATACACTGCCACACTTAGGGCGAACAAAGTGATACAAAAGGGGATGATGGACGGAGCGTTTGAACAAATCAAACACTCACCCCCAGTCAACTGATCTGGGTTTAATCCATCACCATTCTTTAGTTCACTCAGCCACCCCAGTTCAGACATGGCTATATGCAAATCAGTCTGACCCTGTGCCTTATGGGAACAGTCCAGCCCGAACTGCCAAGCCATGTCTTCCCTGGACCGGAAACAAGCATCCTGGGACCGGTTTCGGATTCATAATCCTCATCAGCCAGGCTATCTTGAATCCAGTGGCCAAGTGAACAAGGAACTCACGTCTGAGTATACCCTGCCACACTTAGGGCGAACAAAGCGATACAAAAGGGGATGATGGACGGAGTGTTTGAACAAATCAAACACTCACCTCCAGTCAACTGATCGGGGTTTAATCCATCACCATTCTTTAGTTCACTCAACCACCCCAGTTCAGACATGGCTATATGCAAATCAGTCTGACCCTGTGCCTTATGGGAACAGTCCAGCCCGAACTGCCAAGCCATGTCTTCCCTGGACCGGAAACAAGCATCCTGGGACCGGTTTCGGATTCATAATCCTCATCAGCCAGGCTATCTTGAATCCAGTGGCCAAGTGAACAAGGGACTCACGTCTGAGTATACCCTGCCACACTTAGGGCGAACAAAGCGATACAAAAGGGGATGATGGACGGAGCGTTTGAACAAATGAAACACTCACCCCCAGTCAACTGATCTGGGTTTAATCCATCACCATTCTTTAGTTCACTCAGCCACCCCAGTTCAGACATGGCTATATGCAAATCAGTCTGACCCTGTGCCTTATGGGAACAGTCCAGCCCGAACTGCCAAGCCATGTCTTCCCTGGACCGGAAACAAGCATCCTGGGACCGGTTTCGGATTCATAATCCTCATCAGCCAGGCTATCTTGAATCCAGTGGCCAAGTGAACAAGGGACTCACGTCTGAGTATACCCTGCCACACTTAGGGCGAACAAAGCGATACAAAAGGGGATGATGGACGGAGCGTTTGAACAAATCAAACACTCACCCCCAGTCAACTGATCTGGGTTTAATCCATCACCATTCTTTAGTTCACTCAACCACCCCAGTTCAGACATGGCTATATGCAAATCAGTCTGACCCTGTGCCTTATGGGAACAGTCCAGCCCAAACTGCCAAGCCATGTCTTCCCTGGACCGGAAACAAGCATCCTGGGACCGGTTTCGGATTCATAATCCTCATCAGCCAGGCTATCTTGAATCCAGTGGCCAAGTGAACAAGGGACTCACGTCTGAGTATACCCTGCCACACTTAGGGCGAACAAAGCGATACAAAAGGGGATGATGGACGGAGCGTTTGAACAAATCAAACACTCACCCCCAGTCAACTGATCTGGGTTTAATCCATCACCATTCTTTAGTTCACTCAGCCACCCCAGTTCAGACATGGCTATATGCAAATCAGTCTGACCCTGTGCCTTATGGAAACAGTCCAGCCCGAACTGCCAAGCCATGTCTTCCCTGGACCGGAAACAAGCATCCTGGGACCGGTTTCGGATTCATAATCCTCATCAGCCAGGCTATCTTGAATCCAGTGGCCAAGTGAACAAGGGACTCACGTCTGAGTATACCCTGCCACACTTAGGGCGAACAAAGCGATACAAAAGGGGATGATTGACAGAGCGTTTGAACAAATCAAACACTCACCCCCAGTCAACTGATCTGGGTTTAATCCATCACCATTCTTTAGTTCACTCAGCCACCCCAGTTCAGACATGGCTATATGCAAATCAGTCTGACCCTGTGCCTTATGGGAACAGTCCAGCCCGAACTGCCAAGCCATGTCTTCCCAGGACCGGAAACAAGCATCCTGGGACCGGTTTCGGATTCATAATCCTCATCAGCCAGGCTATCTTGAATCCAGTGGCCAAGTGAACAAGGGATTCACGTCTGAGTATACCCTGCCACACTTAGGGCGAACAAAGCGATACAAAAGGGGATGATGGACGGAGCGTTTGAACAAATCAAACACTCACCCCCAGTCAACTGATCTGGGTTTAATCCATCACCATTCTTTAGTTCACTCAGCCACCCCAGTTCAGACATGGCTATATGCAAATCAGTCTGACCCTGTGCCTTATGGGAACAGTCCAGCCCGAACTGCCAAGCCATGTCTTCCCTGGACCGGAAACAAGCATCCTGGGACCGGTTTCGGATTCATAATCCTCATCAGCCAGGCTATCTTGAATCCAGTGGCCAAGTGAACAAGGGACTCACGTCTGAGTATACCCTGCCACACTTAGGGCGAACAAAGCGATACAAAAGGGGATGATGGACGGAGCGTTTGAACAAATCAAACACTCACCCCCAGTCAACTGATCTGGGTTTAACCCATCACCATTCTTTAGTTCACTCAGCCACCCCAGTTCAGACATGGCTATATGCAAATCAGTCTGACCCTGAGCCTTATGGGAACAGTCCAGCCCGAACTGCCAAGCCATGTCTTCCCTGGACCGGAAACAAGCATCCTGGGACCGGTTTCGGAATCATAATCCTCATCAGCCAGGTTATCTTGAATCCAGTGGCCAAGTGAACAAGGGACTCACGTCTGAGTATACCCTGCCACACTTAGGGCAAACAAAGCGATACAAAAGGGGATGATGGACGGAGCGTTTGAACAAATCAAACACTCACCCCCAGTCAAATGATCTGGGTTTAATCCATCACCATTCTTTAGTTCACTCAGCCACCCCAGTTCAGACATGGCTATATGCAAATTAGTCTGACCCTGTGCCTTATGGGAACAGTCCAGCCCGAACTGCCAAGCCATGACTTCCCTGGACCGGAAACAAGCATCCTGGGACCGGTTTCGGATTGATAATGTCTCATCAGCCATGCTATCTTGAATCCAGTGGCCAAGTGAACAAGTGACTCACGTCTGAGTATACCCTGCCACACTTAGGGCGAACAAAGCGATACAAAAGGGGATGATGGACGGAGCGTTTGAACAAATCAAACACTCACCCCCAGTCAACTGATCTGGGTTTAATCCCTCACCATTCTTTAGTTCACTCAGCCACCCCAGTTCAGACATGGCTATATGCAAATCAGTCTGACCCTGTGCCTTATGGGAACAGTCCAGCCCGAACTGCCAAGCCATGTCTTCCCCAGACCGGAAACAAGCATCCTGGGACCGGTTTCGGATTCATAATCCTCATCAGCCAGGCTATCTTGAATCCAGTGGCCAAGTGAACAAGGGACTCACGTCTGAGTATACCCTGCCACACTTAGGGCGAACAAAGCGATACAAAAGAGGATGATGGACAGAGCGTTTGAACAAATCAAACACTCACCCCCAGTCAACTGATCTGGGTTTAATCCATCACCATTCTTTAGTTCACTCAGCCACCCCAGTTCAGACATGGCTATATGCAAATCAGTCTGACCCTGTGCCTTATGGGAACAGTCCAGCCTGAACTGCCAAGCCATGTCTTCCCTGGACCAGAAACAAGCATCCTGGGACCGGTTTCGGATTCATAATCCTCATCAGCCAGGCTATCTTGAATCCAGTGGCCAAGTGAACAAGGGACTCACGTCTGAGTATACACTGCCACACTTAGGGCGAACAAAGTGATACAAAAGGGGATGATGGACGGAGCGTTTGAACAAATCAAACACTCACCCCCAGTCAACTGATCTGGGTTTAATCCATCACCATTCTTTAGTTCACTCAGCCACCCCAGTTCAGACATGGCTATATGCAAATCAGTCTGACCCTGTGCCTTATGGGAACAGTCCAGCCCGAACTGCCAAGCCATGTCTTCCCTGGACTGGAAACAAGCATCCTGGGACCGGTTTCGGATTCATAATCCTCATCAGCCAGGCTATCTTGAATCCAGTGGCCAAGTGAACAAGGGACTCACGTCTGAGTATACCCTGCCACACTTAGGGCGAACAAAGCGATACAAAAGGGGATGATGGACGGAGTGTTTGAACAAATCAAACACTCACCTCCAGTCAACTGATCTGGGTTTAATCCATCACCATTCTTTAGTTCACTCAACCACCCCAGTTCAGACATGGCTATATGAAAATCAGTCTGACCCTGTGCCTTATGGGAACAGTCCAGCCCGAACTGCCAAGCCATGTCTTCCCTGGACCGGAAACAAGCATCCTGGGACCGGTTTCGGATTCATAATCCTCATCAGCCAGGCTATCTTGAATCCAGTGGCCAAGTGAACAAGGGACTCACGTCTGAGTATACCCTGCCACACTTAGGGCGAACAAAGCGATACAAAAGGGGATGATGGACGGAGCGTTTGAACAAATGAAACACTCACCCCCAGTCAACTGATCTGGGTTTAATCCATCACCATTCTTTAGTTCACTCAGCCACCCCAGTTCAGACATGGCTATATGCAAATCAGTCTGACCCTGTGCCTTATGGGAACAGTCCAGCCCGAACTGCCAAGCCATGTCTTCCCTGGACCGGAAACAAGCATCCTGGTACCGGTTTCGGATTCATAATCCTCATCAGCCAGGCTATCTTGAATCCAGTGGCCAGGTGAACAAGGGACTCACGTCTGAGTATACCCTGCCACACTTAGGGCGAACAAAGCGATACAAAAGGGGATGATGGACAGAGCGTTTGAACAAATCAAACACTCACCCCCAGTCAACTGATCAGGGTTTAATCCATCACCATTCTTTAGTTCACTCAGCCACCCCAGTTCAGACATGGCTATATGCAAATCAGTCTGACCCTGTGCCTTATGGGAACAGTCCAGCCCGAACTGCCAAGCCATGTCTTCCCAGGACCGGAAACAAGCATCCTGGGACCGGTTTCGGATTCATAATCCTCATCAGCCAGGCTATCTTGAATCCAGTGGCCAAGTGAACAAGGGACTCACATCTGAGTATACCCTGCCACACTTAGGGCGAACAAAGCGATACAAAAGTGGATGATGGACGGAGCGTTTGAACAAATCAAACACTCACCCCCAGTCAACTGATCTGGGTTTAATCCATCACCATTCTTTAGTTCACTCAGCCACCCCAGTTCAGACATGGCTATATGTAAATCAGTCTGAGCCTGTGCCTTATGGGAACAGTCCAGCCCGAACTGCCAAGCCATGTCTTCCCTGGACCGGAAACAAGCATCCTGGGACCGGTTTCGGATTCATAATCCTCATCAGCCAGGCTATCTTGAATCCAGTGGCCAAGTGAACAAGGGACTCACGTCTGAGTATACCCTGCCACACTTAGGGCGAACAAAGCGATACAAAAGGGGATGATGGACGGAGCGTTTGAACAAATCAAACACTCACCCCCAGTCAAATGATCTGGGTTTAATCCATCACCATTCTTTAGTTCACTCAGCCACCCCAGTTCAGACATGGCTATATGCAAATTAGTCTGACCCTGTGCCTTATGGGAACAGTCCAGCCCGAACTGCCAAGCCATGACTTCCCTGGACCGGAAACAAGCATCCTGGGACCGGTTTCGGATTGATAATGTCTCATCAGCCATGCTATCTTGAATCCAGTGGCCAAGTGAACAAGGGACTCACGTCTGAGTATACCCTGCCACACTTAGGGCGAACAAAGCGATACAAAAGGGGATGATGGACGGAGCGTTTGAACAAATCAAACACTCACCCCCAGTCAACTGATCTGGGTTTAATCCCTCACCATTCTTTAGTTCACTCAGCCACCCCAGTTCAGACATGGCTATATGCAAATCAGTCTGACCCTGTGCCTTATGGGAACAGTCCAGCCCGAACTGCCAAGCCATGTCTTCCCCAGACCGGAAACAAGCATCCTGGGACCGGTTTCGGATTCATAATCCTCATCAGCCAGGCTATCTTGAATCCAGTGGCCAAGTGAACAAGGGACTCACGTCTGAGTATACCCTGCCACACTTAGGGCGAACAAAGCGATACAAAAGGGGATGATGGACAGAGCGTTTGAACAAATCAAACACTCACCCCCAGTCAACTGATCTGGGTTTAATCCATCACCATTCTTTAGTTCACTAAGCCACCCCAGTTCAGACATGGCTATATGCAAATCAGTCTGACCCTGTGCCTTATGGGAACAGTCCAGCCCGAACTGCCAAGCCATGTCTTCCCTGGACCGGAAACAAGCATCCTGGGACCGGTTTCGGATTCATAATCCTCATCAGCCAGGCTATCTTGAATCCAGTGGCCAAGTGAACAAGGGACTCACGTCTGAGTATACACTGCCACACTTAGGGCGAACAAAGTGATACAAAAGGTAATGATGGACGGAGCGTTTGAACAAATCAAACACTCACCCCCAGTCAACTGATCTGGGTTTAATCCCTCACCATTCTTTAGTTCACTCAGCCACCCCAGTTCAGACATGGCTATATGCAAATCAGTCTGACCCTGTGCCTTATGGGAACAGTCCAGCCCGAACTGCCAAGCCATGTCTTCCCAGGACCGGAAACAAGCATCCTGGGACCGGTTTCGGATTCATAATCCTCATCAGCCAGGCTATCTTGAATCCAGTGGCCAAGTGAACAAGGGACTCACGTCTGAGTATACCCTGCCACACTTAGGGCGAACAAAGCGATACAAAAGTGGATGATGGACGGAGCGTTTGAACAAATCAAACACTCACACCCAGTCAACTGATCTGGGTTTAATCCATCACCATTCTTTAGTTAACTCAACCACCCCAGTTCAGACATGGCTATATGAAAATCAGTCTGACCCTGTGCCTTATGGGAACAGTCCAGCCCGAACTGCCAAGCCATGTCTTCCCTGGACCGGAAACAAGCATCCTGGGACCGGTTTCGGATTCATAATCCTCATCAGCCAGGCTATCTTGAATCCAGTGGCCAAGTGAACAAGGGACTCACGTCTGAGTATACCCTGCCACACTTAGGGCGAACAAAGCGATACAAAAGGGGATGATGGACGGAGCGTTTGAACAAATCAAACACTCACCCCCAGTCAACTGATCTGGGTTTAATCCATCACCATTCTTTAGTTCACTCAGACACCCCAGTTCAGACATGGCTATATGCAAATCAGTCTGACCCTGTGCCTTATGGGAACAGTCCAGCCCGAACTGCCAAGCCATGTCTTCCCTGGACCGGAAACAAGCATCCTGGGACCGGTTTTGGATTCATAATCCTCATCAGCCAGGCTATCTTGAATCCAGTGGCCAAGTGAACAAGGGACTCACGTCTGAGTATACCCTGCCACACTTAGGGCGAACAAAGCGATACAAAAGGGGATGATGGACGGAGCGTTTGAACAAATCAAACACTCACCCCCAGTCAACTGATCTGGGTTTAATCCATCACCATTCTTTAGTTCACTCAGCCACCCCAGTTCAGACATGGCTATATGCAAATCAGTCTGACCCTGTGCCTTATGGGAACAGTCCAGCCCGAACTGCCAAGCCATGTCTTCCCTGGACCGGAAACAAGCATCCTGGGACCGGTTTCGGATTCATAATCCTCATCAGCCAGGCTATCTTGAATCCAGTGGCCAAGTGAACAAGGGACTCACGTCTGAGTATACCCTGCCACACTTAGGGCGAACAAAGCGATACAAAAGGGGATGATGGACGGAGCGTTTGAACAAATCAAACACTCACCCCCAGTCAACTGATCTGGGTTTAATCCATCACCATTCTTTAGTTCACTCAGCCACCCCAGTTCAGACATGGCTATATGCAAATCAGTCTGACCCTGTTCCTTATAGGAACAGTCCAGCCCGAACTGCCAAGCCATGTCTTCCCTGGACCGGAAACAAGCATCCTGGGACCGGTTTCGGATTCATAATCCTCATCAGCCAGGCTATCTTGAATCCAGTGGCCAAGTGAACAAGGGACTCACGTCTGAGTATACCCTGCCACACTTAGGGCGAACAAAGCGATACAAAAGGGGATGATGGACGGAGCGTTTGAACAAATCAAACACTCACCCCCAGTCAACTGATCTGGGTTTAATCCATCACCATTCTTTAGTTCACTCAGCCACCCCAGTTCAGACATGGCTATATGCAAATCAGTCTGACCCTGTGCCTTATGGGAACAGTCCAGCCCGAACTGCCAAGCCATGTCTTCCCTGGACCGGAAACAAGCATCCTGGGACCGGTTTCGGATTCATCATCCTCATCAGCCAGGCTATCTTGAATCCAGTGGCCAAGTGAACAAGGGACTCACGTCTGAGTATACCCTGCCACACTTAAGGCGAACAAAGCGATACAAAAGGGGATGATGGACGGAGCGTTTGAACAAATCAAACACTCACCCCCAGTCAACTGATCTGGGTTTAATCCATCACCATTCTTTAGTTCACGCAGCCACCCCAGTTCAGACATGGCTATATGCAAATCAGTCTGACCCTGTGCCTTATGGGAACAGTCCAGCCCGAACTGCCAAGCCATGTCTTCCCTGGACCGGAAACAAGCATCCTGGGACCGGACATAGCACTGGATTCAAGATAGCCTGGCTGATGAGGATTATGAATCCGAAACCGGTCCCAGGATGCTTGTTTCCGGTCCAGGGAAGACATGGCTTGGCAGTTCGGGCTGGACTGTTCCCATAAGGCACAGGGTCAGACTGATTTGCATATAGCCATGTCTGAACTGGGGTGGCTGAGTGAACTAAAGAATGGTGATGGATTAAACCCAGATCAGTTGACTGGGGGTGAGTGTTTGATTTGTTCAAGCGCTCTGTCCATCATCCCCTTTTGTATCGCTTTGTTCGCCCTAAGTGTGGCAGGGTATACTCAGACGTGAGTCCCTTGTTCACTTGGCCACCTGATTCAAGATAGCCTGGCTGATGAGGATTATGAATCCGAAACCGGTCCCAGGATGCTTGTTTCCGGTCCAGGGAAGACATGGCTTGGCAGTTCGGGCTGGACTGTTCCCATAAGGCACAGGGTCAGACTGATTTGCATATAGCCATGTCTGAACTGGGGTGGCTGAGTGAACTAAAGAATTGTGATGGATTAAACCCAGATCAGTTGACTGGGGGTGAGTGTTTGATTTGTTCAAGCGCTCCGTCCATCATCCCCTTTTGTATCGCCATATTCTCCAACAAGCAAAAGAACGTTCAGCGACAAAAACCAGAACTGAATTACTGACTAACAAACAAACAAAGACCAAAGAATCAATCACTGTGGTCTCAACATATTCAACAGCCAGTAGAAAATACAGAAGCATCATCATGAGACATTGGCAAATTTTGCGAATCGAACAAGACTTCAATCATATTTTTGACGAGGATCCCATCTTTGCTTACACAAGAGCCAAAAACTTAGGAGAACACTTAAAACAAGTACACACCAAACCTATGATACACAAGGGGACATTCCCCTTTTGGACCTGCAACCACTGTAATAGTATCATTAAAGGAACAACTATTAACCACCCAATGAAGGGCAACAAGATACACTTAAGAGCAACAGCGACTTGCGATTCAGCCAGTGTAGTGTACATGTTAAAGTGTCCTTGCGGAAAGATATACGTGGGACAGATCGTAAAATCAAAATTAGACTAAATGAACATAAATCAAACATAAGAACAAAACAATTGAAATCAACAGTGGCTCAACATTTTGTGGAGATGAGCCACAACATTAGCCAATTGAGATTTTGTGTTCTTGAGAATGCATGCAAAATGGAAGGACAAGATCAGAAAAAAAGATTATTACAGAGGGAAAATTATTTGATTTCTTAATTGGCCAGCATGACCCCATACGGCCTCAATGACCGTATGGAATTTACTTATCTTTAATTATGTTTGTTGTTCCTTAAATCCGAAAAGTGGCTTCCATTTGTCTTCAGGTCACACATTACCAACACGATCGTCAAGAATAACTAATGACTGTAGCTTCTTTGCAACTACACTTCATCTCACCACTTTGTTTTTATAAAAAATAGCTCTTTTTTAAAAAAAATTTAACTTTATTGAAACTCACAAGAACGCACTTGTCACGCTCCATAACAATTAGTTTTGGGAGACCATTATTAACAAACTACCATTTATCTTTACACATTCATAACACGATATATACGCAAGTATTTAATTTGGTAAGAATTGCACTTTCAACAGTTTTTCATTAAACACTCGAACGTCGCTTAGCAACAGTTGCGACCCATTAAAGCTTCCGGAGCGCTACCCATAGGGCTTCCGGTTTATCAGAGGAGTTGCGGGAGACACAAACATTCACGTTCGGTAAGCCCGTTTTTCGAGAGCCTAACCGCCTCGGAACTTTGAATAACAGCACTCACATGGTTTCTTTTTATCACACATAGTTTAAACAAACCCGAGCACTTATAGAACACACACCTAGTTTGCAGTTAACGAATGGAAAATGTTATCGTAGAGCCGATTTAATTCAGACACGCAATATAGGTACTAGGTAGAGAGTCCTCAGACTTGAATCATATGTTTTTTTTAATGTTTGGTGAGCACAATGTTTAAACGTTAAGCTACGAGTCAATGATTAATAACTCAGGTTATGAATCAACACGTGTTACGATGACAAATTATGTATAGACAGTATTTAAGACTGATATTGAATGTTGTGTTATTCTGTTTTTGGTTTATAGAAATATCCCCTGGAAGAAGGCATTTCATATGCTGAAATGCATTGGGAAAGTTAAAATGTCTTCTGGGAAAGCTAAAATGTTTGCTCATGAATGAAAATGGACAAATATGAACTTAACATCCACGTGATGATAAAATGATGAAATAAAACGTTCAGTTTCAAGCTGATAAACTATTGTATGAAGTTATTGAACCTTCCATATAGGAGGATTTACTGGAGCCCGGGGGACATACCCCAGATTTATGGGGGTGCAACCATAAGAGTTATTTCTTCACACTCGTATCGGAGAGTGATACCTCGGAGCACCATACAACTATAAAAACTGTATGAATTGCGTAGTGCGCCCCTCTCAACCCATAGTAACATTCTAACTTGCCCATTAACCAGCACTTTTAAACGTGATGGAAATAACAAAAAAACCTCATGCCCTAGAGACTGGAAAGCTGGAATCATTTGCCTTAATCGTCACCTTCTCTCCACGGTTGCGTGGCAGAAGTCTGGATGGGCAAAGAACGTTATACCCTCAGCCGACCTCTTTGTCTCTGGCCTTGCCCTGTCCATGACCTCCTGCCTGAGAATGTAGTTCCCAAAGTAGACCATAATAGCTCTTGGTTTGGAGTTTGCTGCTGCTATATACCCCTTCCTCTGAGTCAAGGGGAATCTGTGTACCCGTTGGAACTCGCTTTCCCAGTTATTTACGGATAACTCTGGGAAGGCGACCTAAGTAGGAAGACTACGAAGGAACGAGTATCCTGCCTTTCTGCCCCCTCAGCAATCCCCAAGAGTCTGACATTGTTACGTCTTTGACGGTTCTCGAAGTCTTCGAGTCCATTGCAGATCTTCCGCAAGTTTTTCCTGCTCCTCCTTAAACTCCTGCCACTTAGACACCCCGTCCTCAAGATTCCCAGTCTGTTCCTCCAACTGGGTAACTCTACCTGCCATGTCTGCGTACATTCTGTTCATTTTCCTTAATGAGCCTTGTATTTTTTTGGACGCTTCTCTGGCCCTTCTTGTCTCTGTCATGGCCTCTCCCTGCATTTGCTTGAGAGTGCCAAATAGTAATTCCATGGTAGGGGGTTGCAGTGTAGTTGTATGCTGCTGTGCGTCTAAGCCTCCATTTTCTTGGTACAGTTGGGATGTCGCGGAGTAGTCCCAGTCAAGCTTCTTGGCTACCTCGCCCTGTGTTGACTACCTCTTGCTTTTTGCTGGCCTGAGAGCTTTCCCTCCTTACCCCTACGGTACCAGGAGCCCTTTGAACTGAGGTGCTTTTCTCCGTAGAGGGGTCAGAGTTAGAGTCCGAGTCAGAATCCCCAGTCATACTTTCCCCACTTGATAGTGAGGAACCTGTGTCTTCGTTAAGAGAAAAAAAACAATCATCGCTAGGGGACCTGGCATTGAGGCCGGAATAACTTCCTTCTGTGTTTTTTTAGGTATGGCAGGCCCCCCCATGACTACCGGTACCAAGGTTGTCTTATTCACCTTTCTCTTGTTGTGATTTACGCGTTTTGTGTGGCTTGCAGCTTTTCTTCCTTCCATAACCATGTCTAACTCTAGGGTAAATACCCCCGAACCCTCCCCTCTCCCTGGCTGAGTGCTCTGCAGACTGCAATTATCTGTGGCATTGTGTCCCGTGGTTTCATCCTCATCACGCTCTACCGCCTGCAATTGTACCTGTGCAGCCAACGGTGAGGCGGCTGGTAGACCCGAAGGCAGGCCCAGGGTCTGCTGTCTAGAGTCAGCGTCTATCTCAGCATCTGTATCTGGAACCACCTCCACGCCCTCCTCCGTGGCTTCTGTATCTTTCTGTTGAATGCCTTCATCGAGCTGAATGAGCGCATCCTCTGGTGCTGGTGCTGGCCCGGAAATTCCTTTCATCCCGTCCCTCTTTCCAGCCTCAGCGCTGGTGAACACCTGGCCAGTGCTTCCGTCCTCATCTACTCCCTCTGGGTTCTGCTTGCGCTGTTTTACCGATTGAACGGTGCTGCGAGGAGTCTGCGCTTGAGCTGAAGGTCTACCGGCTCCATCCGTGCTCGTCTCCTGTCTTGCAAAAGCTCCGTCGCGGGAAAGGCTTCATACAGGGTGAGTTGCCTCAGAGCAGCATCTTTGCCTTTCGTGCCACCAGCTATACGGTTCCTAGTGCTCTTCTTAGCCACATCGGAGGATGTGTCTTTTTCTTCGGTGAGATGTCCGGACTGCTCTTCCAACAGCCCCGTTTTGTTAGCTGCCGCCAATTTCTTTGCGAGGGCCCCCCCGCGTAGGGTCGATACAGCTGCCGACCAGGGTGTTACTGGGGCATACTCTTTTGTTTCCTTCTGCTCTTTGGGTTTAACTCCTCTCGGCGCCATTCTGGAGATCAACTGTCTTACTCTCCGAGAGAGGTGAGCCTTCAGGAGTCTCCCTGCCGCTATCGTGGCGAGGCTTCCTTGGAGTGCTTCAGTAAATGCTTCAGCCTCTGGAGTCTATACAGCAGTTGTAGCAGCCAGTCTAGAGTAATCAGCATAGTCAGCTCGCTATGTCCTGAGTGCCAGCTTCAATATACCGATCCAATATTAGGCCCATATCTCTTCTTCCTGCAGCAGCCAAAATGCTGGAATATTTGGTGAATGGACAGTTAATGGGTTTCTTTGAAAATTCTGCCAGTTTTCACCTTTTTCAATCAGAGTTTAGGCCTCGGCTCTCCACAGGGAAAGCACTGCTAGAAGTATCTGAAACAATTACATTTCCATTTGATAAATGTCAGTTTTGTTTTCTTTTAGATTTGTCCACAGCATTCCACACCGTATCTCACTCACTTCTTCTCCAACCACTCAGAGAGGCTAGCATCTGTAGACAGGCCCTGGTTTGGCTACAGTCGTTTCTTGAGAACAGGAGGCAGGTGATATCTATTGGACAGTTTTCCTCAAGAGAAAAAAACTCTGACTTATGGGGTTCCACAGGGTTCAGCATTGCGTTTGACCCTTTTCAATGTTTACTTATCCTCTCAAATGACTCTAATTGATTCTTTTGGTATCGCGTCTACATCATTTGCCGAAGATGCCCAATTGCTTTTGTCTTTAGACCAGAATTCTTTTAGCTCTAAGCGCAATTTTTAAAACTGATTTTTAACTATTATCCACTGGATGGAAATGAATTACCTGAAATGTAATGCTGAGAGGATGGAGTTAGATACTGTTTCTTGATCAGAATAAGTTATTTTCTCCTCAGTTGGAGAGGCCTGACATTCTCCCGACCCATCCTTCTCCAATAAAAGTGGCTCACTATCTGGGCAACAAATTTGATTGCTCAGTCTATTTTCATTCTCAAGTACTGTCTGTATCCAGTACTTGTTTTTCCCTGATCAAATTATTAATAACGTTCTTTGAATACCTTCCCCGGACAGCGAGGAAAACAGTAGTCCTATAACTTATTGCTTCACAGTTAGACTACTTTAAAAGCTTGCATCTAGTGATTGCTAAACATTTATTACATAAACTTCAAAATGCTGCAGTCAGATTAGTTCTGAAACTCCCAAGTAAAAGTTTAGTTTCTCAGGGACTTAGGCTTCCAGTCCATAAACAGATTATTTTTAAGACCCTGACTTTCGTTTTCAGAGCCTTTCGCTGTTTAGTCCCTTTATATCATTCCGATGGTTTTAAACACTACAAGCCGTCAAGAACTTTTAAATCTTCACGCCTCAATTTGCTAGACATCCCCTTTTCAGACGCAAATCAAAGAGTGGTAAAGCTCTCTCTGTACTGGGCTCCAAAATCCGTAATCAGCTTCCTGTCCCACTCAGGTTTATTAACAGTGAAACAGAATACAGGAAACATCTCAAAACTTCTCTCGTTTTCTAATGATTACTGGAGACGTCCGACCGACTGATTTCAAGGTTCACTTTACCTCTCTTGGTACTTAATGTTAAATTCTTCTGTGATGGGTGCTGGTTTTCCATGTTTGTTTCTGAGCTGGTGCCAGAATGCTCAGTCTTGAGTGGTGGTGTGCCTTATAGATACCTCTCATCATATCATATCATATCATAGCATATATATATAAATATATATATATAAAAAAAAAATATATATATATATATATATATATATATATATATATATATATATATATATATATATATATATATATATATATATAATAAGCAAATGAATATAGTATGAGTATATATAGCTATAGTTCTCTATATAAATTCTCTAGAGAAAGTTCTCGTTATAAATTAAAGACTGCTATAGTTTCTCTTCTTCTGCTCGATATTTGAAATTTGTAGCCTCCTCCTGCAGTTAGCCAGGAAGCAACAATTCTAGTGACCGAAGAAGATGATATGGAGTTTGTAATTGCATGCTCAACATCACACATAAGTGAAGCAGCTGCCACTTTCACGGAATTACCTAAAACACCTGTACCTTTCCATGTACCCATGTTTGATGATATTTAAAACCATGAGATAATCTATATGACCCGGATACAGGTCTGCCTATGTAACTGATGCTTCCAAATTGCAACTGAAGTAAGTTAGATGAACGACTAATCGTGGACAAACAACGTGGTAGCTCAGATGTAATAAAGCAGAGCACTGATGTAATTGAGCCCACATAGTGGCAGAATGCAAATTGCCACTGGAGAGGCTGCATGGGTCTGCCTTATTCCTCTAAACCTAAGCATCTCTGTCAAGTATCACGCATCACGGTTTAAACTGATGCATTTTAGAGTTGATGTCTCCATCACCCCACTAAAATGCATTAGTCACACATTTATACTGCCTCTGATCACCACTCGAGATAAGGTGTGCTAATGTTGTCTGGGTGAGTGACATATTTAACTAAGTGGCTTTCCAGAGAGCATGCAATCTGGCTTGCTCTGTTTGTGCTTCTGATTAATCAACAAATGATGCAATGCATCATATTCTTTCTTAAATTTAGTGCTACTGTCTCTGTGGTTTTACTTATGGCACTTTGCCTTTGTGAGCCAGAGGGCAGACTCTGTAGCTGGACCACATGGCCTCACTGTGAGCAACATGAATGTGAAACATTATAACTTTAACAGCCAGCGGTGGCACATGGTGGATACGAGCAGCAGTTTGCCTTGCTGTTTTCCAGTGGTGGGCACCACCCTGTAAGCACATTCAGGAGAATATGATCCCAGCAGAGGTGCGATATATAAAGGCCCATATGTCTCATTTTTTTCATGCAGCACAACGCAGCAAGCCACCTTGCTGCACTGCGTTGCATTAAAGGGAAAGGACAGGAAAGCTCTGTATTTAACACGATACAGCACATTTCTGTCATTTCCTAGAGCTGACACACTTTTGGCTGCCTAGTGCCAATGCTGGCACCTTGCGTGATGGTGCAAGGGTTCCTGTGTTGTAGGCAGGATTGTTTTTGTGCCGGAGGGGACACCTTTCTGCACAAAAACGGTCCTCAGAGAAATATTCCTTTTTCTTTCTGCTGCAGAATGCCACACAAGTAGAAAGAGTTAAAATGAGGCGAAATGAAGATATTTCTCTAAGTCACGGTTCACCTGGGGAGTCATGGCATTTTGATGCATTCCCTGGTCTACCACTAATGGTAAATTTGGGAATATGCCAAAATCCGTGAGGGGATGCATGGGAACATCCACACTCCACCCATGGAACAACTCCCTGGGGAAGACTAACCCAAGTCAGTGATTTGTGGTACCTTACGTTACTATAAATTTATCAAGACATGCAAGGTGGCCTTGAGTGGCTTGATAATTCTCACTTAGGTTTTGTGTTGCCCTTTTGTGGCACAAGGGCAAGGTAAAATCTTGATAAACGTGGCCCAGAGTTGGCAGGCAGCAGCTTTGTCTTTGTTCCTTGCCCCATTTGCCTCCAGCCATTCACCAATCCCCAACCCCTTAGCAGGTCAGCTCCACCGGACACATTCTGTCTCCATTCCACATGACCTCCGCGCAGACTGAACTATTTAATTTTTCACAATTCTTGTCTGGAGTAATAATAACTTTGTAATAATTCTTTCTTTATTCGGATGCAAAAGCGCCCAAAAAAGATACAGGTATACTGTCACACAGTAAAACAAAATACATGCCTTAAAACAACCACTGGTCTGGAGTAGTTCTGTTGGCGGGATGGCCAGTCCCAGGGGCGTAGGAGAAACTAAAATTCTGGGGGGGACAGGGACAACCTTGTGGACATTCCATTGACCCTATACAAATCACCGCCTGTTAAAACAAATACAGTCGCATAGTTTTGAAGTGAAATATTGAGAAAAGCAGGCATATAGTCACAGTTTGCATGTATGCTTTATTGTTATTTACATTCACATTGTAATCAGACCAAATGTTAAAAAAACATGAATAAGAATCTTGCAGCCTCATGCACCAAGCAAAAAAGGTCGCTGACTTCGGGTGAGGGTGTCATGTTTGTAAGTGCATTACGGTTTGAAAAGTACTTGCTGCTGCATTCCCGGTCTCCAGCAATTTTCAGGCAACAATAAAAATGTGAAGATAACTTCGGTGATTAATGATCTTTATTGAGAGAGATCAGAGGTCTGACTACTGGAAGTTTTGACTCATGGTAAGTTAGCCACAATGTGTTAATATGCCTGCTGCAAAGAACGACTGCCAGGCAGATCACAAAATGCATATCATGTAAATAGGCCAGTGAGTTACTGCTTTTGTCTGAGAGATTCTTTTGCTATTTGCAGTTTATAAGTTAACATCCTAACATTGAACAGTGAGCTATTAACCGTCATCAAAGAGCTGCATGAAAACTAAAAGGTATAGATTAGAACGTTATGATTTTTACCCAGTCTTTCATTATCCTACGGTTGAAAAATGGGTTAAGTTGGATGGAAATCAATTCTGATTATTAAAGAGAACCCCCAACCATGGTGTTATGTTTTAACTTCTGGGGTTGGGCTTCTCTAGTGTTGCAAAGCCATCTGTACCCTGGGCACTCCCCAACTTTTTGCTGACTTGTACCGGTGGTACCTCACTCTGACTGACCCTGGTCTCTGACTAACCAGGCCCAGGGCCAGTGCTATGTTGAAAGAGACACTTACAAATACAGTAAAAACACCTACATAAAATAGGGTGCACTATGGGTTAGGGTACCTCCATGATTAACATGACCTCTCCCTTACGGCCCTAGTACATAATAGGGCATAGGGATTGAAACTAACTTTAAGTCCCTAGTATATATTAGGGCATAGTGGTTTAGAGGCGAACAGCCCTTCCTGCACTTGCATGTGTGCACTACTGTAGCCTGAGGTCAGTTTAAAAGCAGGCCCGTGTTGAAGGACTGCTTTTAAAATGCAAATTGTGCCCAATCTTGACTTTTGGGTTTGGGGCACTTACAAATCGATAAATCACAATGTTGGGGCATATTAGGTATCCCCAGGGGTTCCCCTAGGTGTCCCATGGGTTAGAGGTCAGGTATCTACAAGGAGGACCCTTATAAAATGAGTGTTACATGCCCTGGGTTTAGTGAAATTGCACATTTCACTGCTTACATTGTAGTATAGTGCTTCCCAAAATCGGCTTTTGTGCTAGGAGCGATGTGAAGTGAGGATCTGCAATATTTTGATTTAATCAGAACCCCTAAAGTCTTTCCTATGTATTCTAGGGGTGGGGGGTCCTGTAGGTATAAGGAAGATCCTTATATAGGCCCTGGTATTGGAGAAATTGGCCAGTTAATTTTTCCACTGCAGATCCCCAGCCCATAGGTTAACATTGCAAGAGGTTATTAATTAATAACTGGAGAAAGGAAAGCCATACAACTAGGATTAAAGGACTCAGGAGAATGTTAATGATAAATGCAACAATGTGGTGTTGTTGAATTTATTCTAAAATGTAGAGACAAGAAGTTATAAGACTTTCTTGTCTGCAAGCCACAAATCAGCCCTCTAGTGCCCTGCCTTGATTTGTCAGAGGTAAGTGAATTGGACTGGCTGTTTGAAGAGGTGCTAAATGCCCCTAGAGTTAGGAGGCCTGTCTGGGAGTAGAAGTTGCTGGGCATAGTAATGCCAGAGCCAGGGGTAGGGGTAGTAAACACTGCTGGGAAAATCACTTTCATTTACACCTCTCCCACAGCCGGATGGGGGGATTAAGGAGGAATTCCCAGATGTAAGGGGAGTGGACCTAGGTAGATGAAGCCATCCTGTAGGCTGGTTTAGTTAGTTCTGCTCCCTCTGCTGGAAAATCAACCATGATGAATTTTGGGAAAATAATGCCACACTTTAGAGGATGTGGTCATACCCTGGAGCATTGCCCTGCACCTCATTGGATGGGAGTGTCCTCCTTTTTGACCCAGAGAACTTGTAATAAGTATCTGAAAGGGACAAAGCCTCTCAGATGATGCTGCTGCAAACTTGGGAGAAGAAGTGTCCCTGCTGAGGAGTTTGATTTGAACCAACCAAGACCTGGACTGAAGATTGTGCCTGTTGCATAATCTGGAATTACAGTTCTATGGACTACCTTGCTTCAAAAGGACTAAAGAGTGGACTCCCTGCAAGCTGAAGGTTAACAGAGCATACCTGGACCACCAAGAAACCTTCAGCCTGGAGAACTACCAGTGAATTTGAAAGGGTTTTGTCCAAGTGGATTGTGGTAACTGAAGTCCATTTCAAGGACCATCTTGGAGATTCCAGACCCTTGGAGTGAGTTTTGGACACTTTGGAAAACTTCAGGAAGACGTTCCAGAGGTTTGGAGAAGTTTAGAGCAACTTTGGTAAAAAGCTCCACAAGTGGACCGACTCACTCTGGCCAGCCAAGCCAACCACCATCAACCATGAGTTGGCCTGCCGTCCAGGTTCCTCCTGCTGAAAAGCTCCAAGGGTCCGACTTCCAGAGTTTGATCGGGCATAGGCAGAAACCCAAGCTGGTGAACCCTTTAAATCCGGCCTAGTGAAAAGCATTGAGGGACCATGCAAGAAAAAGCTCTGCAAATATGTCTAATTCCGAACTTAGAAAAGGTGACCGAGGGCCAACCATGAGAGCCAAGCCACCCACCTTCAACTGTGTGCCTGCCTGCATCCCTAGCTCGTAGTGCTGGGAAGCTCCGGAGGTTGGACTTCCTTAAGTTTGACCGGGAGTTCGTTGCAAGGCAAGCCAGCGAACCCTCACCGGAGCAGGGCTGGCTGAGAGCTTCGACGGACCCCGTGAAGAAAAGCTCCAGAAAAGTTTCAAAGTCAGACGGTAAAAACTTTGACCCAGACCTACCGCAAGGAGTAGCCCTGCAGGGCTTCATCGTGGTCAGCCTGAAACTTTGACTTTGAGCAGGTCCAGCGTGACCAGATGTACCAAAATGGGATATACGTTCTATTTGCTATATCGTGCTAAATTTTTAAAAAGTCATATTCCCAGTTCCCTACATTAGATTTTTTTCATTTTAAGGAGAAAAATATTTTGTATTTTTATAAATTGGTGTTGGATTTTTATTGTGTGTTGTGTCTTAATTATTTACTGAATTGGTGTTTTTAAATGCTTTGCATACCTGCTCACAGCCAAGCTACCAAGGGTTGAGCATGAGAATAATTTTCGAAGACCGGTACGGAGCTATATACTGAGGTAGTGTCCTTATTGCCGGGGACAGATATACATTTGCCCCTACTATTAACCCACTTTCCAACATCCAGACCAAGCACTCTTAAACAACACTGTCTACAAGTATGGATGACATGTGACTCCTACACCCTGTAGTTTTATTTAACATTTCCGATACACAGATGTACTCACCTATGATTGACTGCCTCTGTGTAGTGTGAATGATGTAAAGAGCTGACAACCTGCACTGCGATGAGTGGCGCTATATAACTAATTAATTGCATCTCAGAGAGTGGTATGGAGACTTGAGCAGCACTATTAAAGGGTGGTAGTGAGGGAATCCATGGCGGAGCTGGGTTGTTGAATACCAAGGATGTCTATCTGTTTTCATCTCCTGCCTCCTTTATCCACCAACATACTCTCCCTCCACATTATCTCACTCTTCCAGGTTCTTTCTCATCTTTGCTTTCTCCTTTTTCTCTGTTTTCCTTATTTCCCTTCCTCCTTCTGCCAACAACTCTTGATGCCTTTCTCTTGTTCGGTTTTACATTCTGATGGTTTAAATAATGTACCGGTCTCTAACAAAGAATACAGTTACCCCTCACCTGCAGACACCAACCTAAATTAAGCATAATTAGCTTGCAGCCCACAAAGGAAATACCAGAGTGGCTATTCTGGCCCTTTCTGCATTGTATATCCTTCCTGAAGAGCAGATACACCTTTTTCTCTCCTTTCTGCAAGAAACAAGGATCCCAGCCATCTCCCTTCCCTATGGAAGGGAGAAGTGTGAGTGGCGATCGGTCTCTCCGACTGCCAGGGAACCGTCCGCCATTGTAATATGGTGGGCAGTAATGCAGTCATCAATGGCGGTGGGACTGTCAACGACGCGGTGATGTGGCAGTCCCACCACCATTATAATCACCCCCTAAGTTTAATGTGCATGCAAATCCAACATTATCAACCCCTGGTAAGTTGCACTACTCGTGCTGAAAAAGTTCAATGGAGGTACCAATGGACTAGGTGGACTGGCTTCAAGGGTCTTGTTACCTCAGTGACAGAGTCACTGTCGCTCTAGTGTGTGCTTCTTCCTAAGCCTGCTCACCAGACTGGAGGTGAACTGCATGGATTGTGGTGGACAGGCCTTCAAGGTTATCTCACACTTGCCACCGGTAGGGTCCATCTGCTGGTGCTAAGACACCAGGGCTTCTAAGGTCTATCGGGCCCTCTAAGGTGTAGCATCGGAATGAGCTCTGTCAGGAGTGTGGTCTGGTGGACTGGTCATGAAGGCTGAAATTGGTGCTCCAGTTCCAAATGTGGCAGCTCTGGCCAGAGTGCCACATCTTCTCCCCTACTGAACACCATACTGCCCCACTGGGAGAAACTGGCACTGCCTCAGCTACAACCCAATTGCGCTGAGACTCAATTCAAATTATGCATTGGACAAGAGTAAAATGCTGCCTGAAAAAAAGTAACAACACCCTGTAAAAAGCAAACACTGAATGCAAGGATGAGCAAAGCATTTGAAATGTAAGCAGGAACAACATGGTTACCTTAACGGTTTTAAACTCATTATTCCGAAATCAGTAAGTGATTTTGCCTTAAAATTTCAGGACATGACTACAGGACCAGGAAGGGACCAGTTTTAATGTCCATTGCTTATATCCTTACAAAATGTCAGCAATTTGGTTTAAAAAAGACCAAATCCCTCAATACAGAGCTGCGGTACACATTTTATAGGCTAAAAAAATTAAAACAGTTGAAAACGCTCATATTAAACGTTTTCCACTCCACCCCTCAACCAGGTACTGCAGACTCTTTATGAATGGTGCTCTACACCCTGGGAAAACAATGTTGTTCAAAGAAAGAAGATAAAAAGAAAGGAGCGCTTCACTGGAAAACGCTGTAAAGCAGCGCTAAGGTGCATGGGTGTAAATAACAATCTGGCCTGTCTGCTGACCACTCTGTATTGCTTTATTTGGTTATTTAATTGTTTTTCTTATGTTGATACGTTTTTCTCTCCATCCCGAGGTTGTACTTTGGAATAGAACCTTGTCAGAAAATGAGGACATTTCCAGCCAAAGTTTTCTGCTCGTTTTTGGATCCATTTCACAGGGGAACAAATAAAGAAAAGGAGAGGCAAGAGAGAGTATGTAACAGCTGTCTTTTGAAATCAGCACTTAAAGATAAGCGAGACAGAGACAGAAGGAGATGGAGGAATAACGAGAGAGAGAGAGAGAGAGAGAGAGAGAGAGAGAGAGAGAGAGAGAGAGAGGGGGGAGGAGGGAAGCTACCAGAGGCAGAGCAGGAGAACCGGACACTGTCCTTGCCTTCTTTGGGCATGACGGAAAATAGTTTTTTTCCTGCTCTGCCTTTCCCAGACTGGCCAAGCCTTACTGCAGAATAACAAAGGGCAGAGGGCGGGTGGCCTCTTTGACTGCAGACAGGTGAGGTCACAGGTCAAGTACCCGGCCATTAGGTAGCGCTTTCACGCGCTAATGACCCTGCGAATAACAAAAGGGAGAGGGGAAATTCTTTTGTCCCCTCTGTCCCCTCTGTACCCTCGTCCCCCCCACCCTTGTCCCACCCCCGTGTACCCCCCACTCCGAAATCTGGGGGGATATGACCCCCGCGTCCCCCACACTTCCTACACCCATGGCCAGTCCTTTGCAAGAGGGCAGGCTGACCCTCTTGGAACAGAGGAGGGAATGCAGTACGGACAATCCGCTGTTCGGTCACACTAAAAGCAGGAATGGTGTTTATTTACCTGCACACAACACCTTTGAATATAACTCTGACGTCGAAGTAACTCGGGCAGTGGTCATTTCAAATGTCTGGGCTGCTGCCTTACATGTTGATTTTCACTATTTTAAGTGCCTTTAACAAACGTGTACAATTCTGAGCGCGTTCTTCAAATTCCGCATAGCCTTTACACAATAGACATTTACATATAAATCCATTTGTTTGGTCTCTCTGCAGAAGTCAGTACTCGTCTTAAGAACGTTTTCTTCATAGAACAAAGGTATATGGTTTTCACGGAATTATATAAAGCCAGCAGCGCATTACTTGTCTGTGTGATGTTTGGGTAATCAAAAATACCGTGCTTGACGTGGAATGCAGAAATAAGCAGATCAAAATATTAGTAAATCTGAGTTCACGTGATTCAGTCTGCTTTTTGAAGAATGACAATTGCACATTTTAAAAACACTGTAGTATGCCAAGTAGAAGTCGTTGGCAATCTAATCCAGGCGCCGCAACATTTGAAAGATGTGCTGTGTTGTCCCATACACGTTTTCGTGCTAACTGAACTTGGTAAAGGGTCACTCAAAGTGTCACACACGATAGACTTAAATGTCACTCATAAGCACAATAAACACACAGAAATGTCACTCAGACGCATCCTGAAAGCTTTGCAGCTATGCCTCCTATTGATGACAATATAGCACAGCGGGTTGTACCTGCACGTTTACCCATGTGTCTTTTATTAGTTTATATCTATAACAAAAAGTGAAACCTTCTACAATGCAGATGCAAGTAAATATGATGGGGAGCCGCTGCTAAATGACTGGAATATTGTTACAATGGATATTCAAGGGCACGCTAGAGAGGGCACTGACGTCCCTTTGTCATATGACTTGTCTTACTGATACGTGTTTCTGTTGAAACAGCCGAATAATTGAAAAAGCAGCAGGACAAGAGGGTGCTACAGTCTGATAAATTGGTAGGAGTATGTTCTATTAATATGTATCGATGAACCTCCTAATTAGAACTTGCTATTGATCCTTTGCTGTTTGTCTCCCACTCATGTTATAGCCCTGATTGATTAGTGATGTGCTTTACTGAGTCTGTGCAAACCTAACCGGGCGCCGAATTCTGGAACTTTACTATTCTCATATATAATCTGACTGCTGTTGGGCGATAGCGCTAGAAACTCCTCGGGGCATATTACCAAGCAATAGCGATAATTATCGCTATTGCTTGGTTAGAGACAAAAATTTACAGCTGAGCTGCGGCGATTTTTATCGCAGATAAACCTTGGTATTACCAAGGTTTATCGCAAATGCGATAAAAAACGGCCGCAATGCATGAATATCGCTAAAAAGTCAGCGATATTCATGCATTTCCGAGCTAATGCTCTTAGCCATGTTATCCACCTCCCATTGGATAACATGGCTAAGAACTGCTCAGGGCAGGTGTTAGCTTTTGGAGATATTCGCTCTTAGCGCGAATATCCCCAAAAGTTGGTAATAGGAGATAGCGATGTTAGCGACTGTTTCCAGTCGCTAACATCTTGGCACGCCCACTTTGCATGTCATTAGTGATAAATATCACTGACATGCAAAGTGGGGCCCAAGATGGTCGCTATCTCCTACTAGCTGTCGCTAACTGGGGTTAGCGACAGCTAGGTAATAGGGAGATCATTTTATCTCCGCTTTCTTGGCTTTTAAAGCCAAAAAAGCAGAGATAAACCCCCTTGATAATATGCCCCCTCGTCTCTAATATCCGTCCAGTATTTGTAGCCGGGAAACATGTTCATAGTTGGGAACTTAACAAGAGCGCGTGGTCGAGAAAACAGATCAGAACAGAAGCAGCAAAAAAAAAACACCAAGGGCAGATTTATCAATATTTGACGCAGCGCAATGCAGCAAGACAACTTCCTCCCCTGCACGGTGTCAATTGGAGAGGGCAGGAGTGCGCCATATCTACCAAGACATGCCACATTCCCTCTCTCCCTGCGCTAGCACACTGTGTGCTCCTTAGCACCAACTCAGGCGCATTGCAGCACGGTGCAAGGGGGCCTGCTTTGCAGGCAGGATTGTTTTTGTGCAGAAAAGGACACCTTTGTGCACAAAAATAACACATAGAGGTGTTTTCCTCGATCTATGTGTTCTGCAGAATGCAGCACACTTAGAAAGAGGAAACAACAAAGAGAAATAAAGATATTTCTCCTTGTTGTGCCTCTATTGGGAAGGCGTGCAATTTTAATGCATTCCCAGTTTTACTGCTCTTGGTAAATCTGGGAATGAGGCAATAGGTATAGGTGGATGCATGAACATATCCATGATCCACCCATGTAATGCCTTTCCAGTGCACAGTAACACAAGGCAGCAACTTACACTGACGTGGCTTGGTAAATCTGACTTAAGGATTGTGTTGTCCTTATGTCACCCTGCGTGATGCAGGGGCAATGCAATTCTTAGATGAATCTAGGTCTCAGGGGTTTAGTTGTGAACAGTCAATGGGTGTTAGTGTAGCCTGGCGTATGAGTCTGTGAACTCACAGGAGGAATAACGCTGGCCTTTAGTAAAGGACGCCACCTTTTGGCCATAGATATACCGGTCTCTCATCAAGGGATATGAAATATGTCCACTGTAAGGAGTACAAACAACCAGAATATCAGAATGGTAAATGAGTTGCTGGACAAAGGGTCAGAAAATAAATATTATTCTGCTTAGTTTCATGTTAACGACCGCACATGGGTTGAAAATTGTTTTTAACAGTAGTGCAGGCATTCCAAGAATGAATCGCTGTGGCACATGTCAAACTCTGACAAACAGTGCTATTTTTAGATCACATACTACTTTCCAATAATCCACAGCGGTTCCAATTATGAACATCTCACACCCAATCAAATTTGCACCACAGATTCAGTTGCATGAAAATCATGATCTTACTGGCCTGTCCATTTAAAACCAATAGACTGTATCCATCGTTCAGAGGATCACACTAGAAAACTAGTGTTCATCATCATTACTTGAAAAAACGATAATGGTGTGACACTAAAATGAAGTTCATTTGAGTCTTATGTTGCTGAATGGTACGAGCAGAACTTTCATTGTTTTCGCCTGCTTACACAAGCAGTTTGCAAATGCAATCAGTCTTGCTTTATTTACAGCCATTCATATTTGCTTTTGAAAGCCACAATTGACACTTTGCTGAACCACGTTGTAGTAGTTCCTTGAGCCAAACTGGAAAGCTTGCTGTAGTATGACTGGTAAAAAGTCTATGTAGTTTATTGTACTGTAGCATTTATATGGCGCCTCCTGCCCTGTTGTAGGGCACTGCAGAGCATTATCGAAGAGGTAGCAAGTTACACAGTGTGAGAATGCATGGTTGGCAGAGTGTTATATTTGTTGCGTTTCTATGTGGGGAATTATTGGTGTTGTGCATGAGTGACCATAGAGGTGTTTGTATCCTGTACTGGGGAGCATCATCTAACAGTGTGATGGAGGAGAAGGTTTGAAGGGAATGCCTACAAATTATAATGGACATTTGCTTGCAGTTACATTTTACTCTGCACTATTTTTATGCTTTCTATAAAGTGTTCCATTTATATCCCATGATGACTGCGGTAGTTTGTTCAACCACCCTGTAAAGGTTATTGAGACTTGGAGAAAAGAAGCTAGAGGGGGGAGGAAAACATGAAAGAGTCATGGGATTGTCTGCATTACAAGTAGTCCTGTCAGAGGTATCGGCAACTAAAATATACTGTCACCTACGTAACAACTAAAATATATTAACATCTATGAAACAACAACCTGACTAGTGGGGCAGTCGGTTGCGAAATTTGTGTACACTAAAAAAGGGAGTCAATCAGAGATAGCCCACTAATCCACATGGCAATATTCGTAATTCAGAGATGCTGTTGAATAATGCTAAATTGGAATGAATAAAAGTGGATGACTTGAGCAATTTGACATACATATTTTTAAAAGTGGATGCCGTGTACTGCTGTACAAATAGACCTAAATAGTGAGGAAAGAAGTGGAAGAGCAGTTAGAGAGAAAACCAGAGTCTATGCAAAAAGGCCCAGATTTCATCAACTGCTGCTAACTGATAGAGGCCACAAATTGAGTAGACATTCACTCACAAAGCCCCACACATGCTCTCAAAGGCTCAAAAAAGATCATGGGCATCAGTAGAGAGTCTTAGTCAGACTTTCACTCTCCGCATGCAGGGTTGATAGTGCTGAAGCGGGAATCAGTTTAAATAAAACTCAGTTTACCATCACACGGGTTGATGCCCCCTGGATTCTCTCTCCCTGGTTGATCAACCTTTGCTGTTATTTTAGAGAAGATTTGGAGTTGCACATCACAATAATTAATATCACAATTTCTATTTCTAGTTCTGTCAATAATGAAAATTTGGTATGAGTTAAAGTGTTTTCTTATAAATCTCTTAGTAAGTCATTGTTATTCGATCACAAGTACATTTGTCAATGTTAGTCATTAGAATCTTATTAGAAATCAATAATAAATCAAATAATAAATCAATAACAAAAATGCATTAAGCACGTTCCATTTAAGGAAAGAGTCCCTATACTAAGAATTGGGTGAAATATAGGTGTCAGTAAGTACCCATGAAGTGTTCTAATATGAGAGAGTGAGGGAAAGTATACAGCTTTTGTATGTAGAGCAGTTCAAATAATCAACAAAGCAGAACTTCCTGTAAAGATAGGTTCAAGAAACTTAGTAGAGTCTCAGTGCACTGTGAACCAACAATAAAAACATATGGCTATGATCATCAGCAGCAGTAGCCACCACAAATGGCAATGGGGTAAAAGGAAGTGGTAACCTACTCTAGGAACACACACTATTATAAACAGTCAAAAACGATGTTGCAGGTAATGATCATACTTTATTGGGTTGCTGCCTGTTAGCACACAAACAAACGGCTTGCCCCAAGGTTACTCTTCTGTTCTCACCCCTCCATGCAAATGCAATTATTTTCCTTAGATCCCAAAGATCCTTGCTCTTTCTAGCTTACATGTAGGATTCTTCTGCCCTAATAGAATACGCCCTGAGACAACTTCCACTTCCATTATTAATAGGAAATGGCATTTCACGGTACAAAAGAGACATTCTGATGAAAGGACAGTTAACTTGAATCCATTGATTTTGCTGAGACAGCACTATGGCAAAGATCCAATAGTTCTTGTTTTGATCAACCTTAGCTGAGTTCTTCTCTATAAAAGAACGACAGAATACTGGAATATGACCTGCACTTCACCAGCTTTAAGAAACTGTCTACAATCTTTCTGTTCTTCTACATTATTTTGCTGTAGTAGACTTGTGTGTTTGCTCCCATCATATATACAGTCAGTGGGCATATGTGTTTCTTCGAGGTTGGCAGGATTTGTATTTAAGCCGCAAGATTGGGCAGGCCAAGAGAACTTTCACAATTCAGTTAGCTTGATTGTTCTCACCCTGCCTTTCAGTCTCTTGGTGTGGCAGAACCCACCCCGGTGTGATATGCTGTATATGACCAAATCTCTTCAAAGCTTCCTAATGTAATAAAGCAGCAGCCGGCACACTTTAGAGAAAATAGCTTTTTTATTATTATCAGCAGCAGTACGAAGGCTGCCACATTTAGGCAATGACACCTTGTTCAATGGTCAGGAGGAAAAAAAATTAACCAATCCATTTTACATGCAAGACAGTGAAAAAAGACCACGGTGAAAAATTAACTTATCTATGGGTGCCATCTTAAAATGCATTACTAAATTGAGCAAATCTACCTAAGACTTGAAAAAGAAAAATGCATAAGAATACAATGCTGTTTTCATTTAAAAATAAATAAATTATTGTGCCCTCTTAGAATATATTGCTGAATTGCGCAAACCTGCTTTATTCTTGACAGTAAAGATGACAATTCATCAGATAATAATGTTGTTCTTTTACGGAAGGCTGTTCTTTTAAAAAAAATGATGGTAGTCCCCAAGTGGGTATTTTATGAATATATATATATATATATATATATATATATATATATATATATATATATATATATATATATATATATATATATATATATATATATATATATATATATATATATATATATATATATATATATATATATTCACTGAAAAAACCATAGGTTTCACACCAGTTATAGTTAGCTGAACATTTCACTCATACAAAACCATTGAAATTCCCACGTTATAGTTAGTTGGACTCACTATAAATCGCTAGCCCGCAATCCACTGCTGATGATGTCACATATTACATCATTCATGACATGGTCAGTGACATCACTGATGACATCACTGATGACATCATCCAGTGACTGTGTGTTTCTGTAAAGTTTAAATATGTTTTACATATTGAAGAATGAGTGGATGTATAAGTGTCTGGATGAAGGATTTAGTAGGTGCGTGACTGACTGTACGAATGAGTGATTAAATGTGTCTTACTGAATGCAAGGGTTAGTGACTAAACTGTCTGAATGTGTGCATCAGTATGTCTGTTGTTGTGTAAGCTGCTGCATGTGTTGATCAATAGCTATATAAGTGGCTATATGGGTTATTGATTGGTTGCGCAATTATTTGTATGTGAGTCTGAGTGTGTGTGTGGGTGGCTGTGAGGTGTGTGACTCTGTGGATAGATGTGTGACCAGTTGATTCACTAGGTGTATGGGTTCAAGAGTGCATGTGGAAACAGCTGTATGGGCGGTTGACTGTGTGCATGGCTGTGTTGGTGAGTGAATGGATATCTCAGTGGTACATGTCCAAGTAAGTACATATGTAAAACACAGTGCATGTGAGAGTTGGCATATATAAATGACTATACATGAGAGCCAGTGATTGTGTAAGTGGCTGTATGAATCAATGTGTACTTGTATCAGTGATTGTATAAGAGAGTAAGTATGTGTTAGTATATGTTTTTATATTTGAGGTGTTGTCTGTATAACTGTATAGATGAGGAAATGGGAGTGTGATTGATTCTTTGCATGACTGACTAGGTGTGTGAGTAACTCCATGGATGAGTGGCAGTGTGTGAGTGTCTGTATAGGTGTATGAGTGCATATGATAGTGTTGTATTGATGAGTGTCTGTATGTATGAGTGATTGTATGGGTGAATGAGTGGATGTGTGTGTAGACCTAGGAATCAGTGAGTGCATATGTAGTTACTGGTATTGGTGTGTCAATGGTTTCAGTAATGGTAGTTTGTATTTAACACTGGGTTTTTCAAAGGTTAGATTAAAGTGTGAGGAGGTGCATCGTATTATCACATGGACGATGTCATCAGTGATGTCATCAGCGATGTCATTTAAGATGTCATCAGTGATGTCATTTGAGATGTCATCAGTGATGTCATCAGTGATGTCACTGACCATGTCATGAATGATGTAATATGTGACATCATCAGCAGTAGATTGCGGGCGCGCGAGTTATAGTCAGTCCAACTAACTATAACATGGGAATTTCAATGGTTTTGTATGAGTGAAATGTTCAGCTAACTATAACTGGTGTGAAACCTATGGTTTTTTCAGTGAATTTCAAAGGTTTTTTAAATGCTAATTCCTAACTATAACGAGTGTTAAACCTATGGTTTTTTCAGTAAATTTCAAAGGTTTTTTAAAAGCTACTTCCTAACTATAACAAGTTTGTAACCTATGGTTTTTAAAGTGAATTTTTAAGTTTTTTTAATAGCTATTTTTGATTGCTATTAATTATTATAATTTTTATAAAATTATTTAAATAATATATATTTTTCAAACATTAATTATTCAATGTATTTTTTTTTCTAATCTTTTTACCCTGGAGCACTCAGGGTACGCGCACCCATAAACGCACCCGTAAACGTAGCGTTAGCGCTATTCCCGCCAGCGGAAAAAAATATAAGTATGTATTTAAAGTAAATAATAATGCAAGACATTCAGTGGCATACTCATAAAAGTAGTATTTTTGATTTTAAATAACCGTATTTTAACTTTAAACGCATTTCCGAAAATGTAGCAAAACGTCATTCAGACGCGCCGCGTAAGCGCCCCCCGGAAGCGCCTACGTACGTGCCGCGTAAGCGCCCCGGAAGCGCTCCGGAGCGCGTAGCGTAAGCGCGTCAAGTCATGTGACCTTAAAATAACACTTTACATTGGTTCATAACAGTTTTTTTCCACAAATATTGAAAGTCCCCACCCATATCCCTCACTACCTCTTTGCAATTGCTAAGAGAACACCTCTTGCCTGCTTCTGCATCTAATTTTGGAGAGATGGCTGATTTTCAGAACACTTCCTCTGATTCTGAAGAGGATTTTCTGCCTGGGGATCCTCCTACCAGAAAGTAAAAGAATACTTCATTTGGAAGTTTTTTACCATCCCCGAAGGACAAAAAAAGTGAATGCAGCAACGGTGTGCTGTAAAATTTGTGGCACCACCTTATCACGTGGCAATCCTAATAAAAAATATAGTTTTGGAAATGCCACTTTAATTAGGCATGTGCAGAGAAGACACCCGAACAACTTTTCCAGGGAGAGTGTCAGGGACCTGGCACGGAATGCACCGAGAGATGGGGTCAGCACCTCAACTGGTGGTGCAACAGCTTCGGGAAGAGGAGGTGGAAGAATGATCCCGAACAACCAGCCAGCCTTTGCACGCATCAAAATTCTATGCATGGACTGCGATGAACTACTCTGTTATGGGGAGCAGAGCATTGAACTGATTGCTCAGAGGAGAGAGGAACACCGCTGCTCTCCCCACCCCTAATTTCCCCCCTTTTTTTGCTCCTGTTGAGCAGTTTTGGAATCCCTGTCTTTGTTTTTCCCCTGAAAAAAATACAAAAAAATATAAAATCGTTATGAAAAAGTATACAAAAAATATTTAAAAAAAGAAGAAAAAAAAGTTATTTTCAGAACTAACTCCAATTCTCCAAAAAGAGCTATATTCTTTACATATTTTGCAATTTTTTTTCAGAGAATGTGTACTGAATAAATGAATGAATGAATGAAATAAGTGAATGAAGGGGAGAAAGTGACAGAGGGAACAAGTGACAGAAGAGGAGTGAGAGAAGGTGAGTTGTAAACAAGAGTGAGTCGACGTGGAGTGAACAAACGAGAGTGACAGGGAGTGACGGAAAGAAATGAGTCAAGGTGAAAAAAAGGGGATTGATATTGAGGGAAAGAGGGTGAGGGAGGATAAACTAATGGGAGTGAGAATAAGGCAAGGGGAGTGAGGGAGAAGGAAGGTGGAGTGAGTGAGAGTGAGTTGATGACAGTGAGGGTTTGAAGATGAGTGAGGGTGATTGAAGGGAAGTGAGAGTGAGGGGACAGAGAGAGTTAGGGTAAGACAGACGGAGTGAGATGAGAGCATTGAAGAAGTGAGAGGACAGAGGGAGTGTGAGAAGTAGTGAGTGAAGTGGAGTAAGCGAAGGATGGGAAGAGAGTGGAACGGAAGTGAAGAAGGGGGACTGAAAGAAAGTGAGTGTGGGAGGGGAGTGAGGGGAAGGGAAGTAAACATGGGGAATGAGGATAAGTGAGGGAAGCGGAGTAAGAGAACGGGGCTGAAGGAGGGTGAGAGAAGAGCAATGAGGTTGAGGAAAGAGTGATAGATAAAGGCAAGTGAGCGTGAGACAAGGGGAATGAGGGAGTGAGGAGACAGACGGAATGAAGAAAAGAGTGAGAGATGGGGACTGAGTGAGGGAGCAAAGAAAGGTAAGTGAGGGAGTGTGGTGAGTTAAAGGAAGTGAACGTGACGGAAGTGGAGTAAGAAAGAGAGGGGACGGAGAGAGTGAGGCTAAGAGAGAGGGAGTGAGGAAAGGGGAGTGAAGAAGTGAGAGGAGAGAGGGAGTGAGAGTACGAGTGAGTGAAGTGGAGTAAGGTGAGTGAGGGAAGGGGAATGAGTGAGGGAGCGAAGGAAGGGAAAAGAGTGGAAGGGAAGTAAAGCAGGGGAACTGAAAAAAGTTGAGTGTGAGAGGGGCGTGAGGAAAAGGGGAGTAAACATGGGGAATGAGAATAAATGAGGGAAGTGGAGTAAGGGAACGGGGATGAGGGAGGGTGAGAGAAGAGTAGTGAGGTTAAGGAAAAGAGTGATGAGAAACTACATTTTGTTTGTCAAACTTACCTTATAAGAAATGTACACTTAATTACATATTTGTATTACATTTAGTATCTGTGGAAGAGGAAAAAAAAGTTCCAATTTTTATAATATATATATTTCAAAATACAAGAGACAAGGCAGGAGATTAAAAGTCAAAAAAGGGTACAAAGAGATAAAGTAGGAGTGAAGGACACAGAAAGCGAAACAAAGGAATGGTGAAGGACAGAGACCGGGAAAAAGAAATAGAGGGTGAGCAAATGACTAAGAGGAAAATGAGGTGGATAGATTCAGTGACAGAGAGGAAGAGAGGGAGAGAGAAATGAACTGAAGGTGAGTAAGATACTAAAGGAATGTGAGTTAGCAAAACTAAATGAGGAAAGCGGAGTAAGGAAAGGAGAGTGAGTGAGAGGGAAGGGGGAGTGAGTGAGGGTGCATTCACAACAATGAGGGATGGAAGGTGAGTGAGAGTGAGTGAAGGGGCATGAGAGAGTGAGGGGACAATGGGACTGAGGGTAAAAGAGAGGGAGTGAGGGAAGAGGAGTGAAGAAGTGAGAGGACAGAGGGAGTGAGAGAAGGAGTGAGTAAAGTGGAGTAAGGTGGCTGAGAGAAGGGGAATTACTGAGGGAGCAAAGGAAGGAAAGAAGGGGAAGGGGAGTTAAGGATGGGGAATGATGATAAATGAGGGAAGTGGAATAAGGGAAGGGAGGTGAGGGAGGGTGAGAGAAGGGCAGTGAGGTTGAGGAAAGAGGAATGATATAGGGTTCAAAAAAGTGACTGAGTGTGAGACAAGGAGAGTATAATATATATTTCACAATACAAAATACAAAATAACTTGTACAACATGTTATATGGTTTATTTTTTCTGTTCTCAGAATATATTGAATTTCACTTAAAACAGTGACTTCAATACTACTCATCATATGACAGCGGGCAAAATAAACCACAATCAAAAAGATTGTGTTTAAAAAAAAACTACAACGTTTCAATAAATAATGTAAAATTTATAAAAAACATATCTTATCTCACTTTTGATCCACGTACTTTTCCACGAGGCCAAATAGTATATGGAAAGTCCTTTTCTTTGGAAATTAGTCAATAGTATTCTTAAACTTCCATTTACCCGAGTTTCTGAAAGAAAAACTCCAACATCTTTTACATCATGAAACAATAGTTATATTTCCACCTCTGGCTTACTCATGATTAACATTTCCTATAATACTCATATCACTCACTATGTGATACACTTACACTACCTCTATGACAACTACAAGTTTTTATTATCTTGATCACTCTCACTCACAAAGTAATTTTAAACAGCAAACTAAGTTTTATTAACGGCTCCAATCTTCATAGGCCAATTACCTTTCCTAAAATTTCGGTTGTAAGAAAACTAGGTAAGAATTTGGTAAGTCAAAAGGCAAACGTTTTTTAAAAGTCAATTGAGTATCATTACAGTGTGTCCAGACTTTTGGACATTTTAAATAAGCTGTGTAATGTCCTGATGTTGTCGAAGGACCATCATGGAAAATAATTGCTGAAGTAGCAAAGGTTCTTCCTGAAATTGATAATTGAGAAGCCACAACATTTTTAATTAAAGTTGTCAATTTAGTTCCATCAGGTCTACATCGTTGGAACATTAAAATTACATACTGTCCATATCTTTGTATAAATAATGTTGATAGCATTGCAGATTTACATTGAGTACAGACCATGTTTTGATTTGATTCTCTAACTAGATTATTAAAAGACACTGATTTGCAGTCTGGTAAAGTCAAATATATAAATCTTTAAGTGTCAATTATAGTAGTACTTGAAAAGGAACAATTGTCGCAGTTATGCTGCCATTTATAAGAAAGGCCAAAAAGATTTTCTACATCTACACCTTCATCTTGCAATACAACAAGCATACACATAATAAATTCCTGACAATCTTACTGAATATTCTGTGAAAATTGATTTAGACCAGAACATATGTCTAAAACATTTTCAATTTCAGAAACACTTTGTATTTTTGTTCTATCACTGCTACATTTCTCAAACACAGAATTCAACAAACAACAAAATCTTTAATCACGATTTTCAACAATCTGTTCTTGTACAGTTTGGAGAAAAAAAACAACATTAACCACTACATTAGCATAGCAGTTGACACCAGAACTGTTTTCAAACTGAAATCCAACAACATCTTTAACTGAATCCTTTTCCTTTTTGCATACAATTACTGGTTCATCTACTTTTTTTCTTTTTGCTACAACTTCACTACAATTTTTCTCATTTCTTCTTTTTCGGCCTACTACATGCTTTTCAAATAGAGGATATTGAGGTAAATTTGGAGCATACTCTCTTTTTAACCTATTATATTCTTTTACACAATTTAGATCTGCACTAATCTTTGTCTCAAAATCAATCAAGTACAATCCAGCTAAAGTTCTGACTCGAGATAAAGCAACATATGCCATACCCTCCTTGAACACAGAACTTCCAATATTTACCAAAGCACTATCTACACTTAAACCTTGAGATTTATGAATAGTCACCGCATATGCCAAAGAAACAGGAAACTGTTTTCGGCGGACATATAAATCTTTCACAAGCAAAAATTGAGCAGAACAACGACTGATTTGTTGTACTTCTTCAATACCATCAAATTTAATTTTTATAAATTCAATTCCATCTCTATTCCGGTAATTCACAAAATCAACAACATGACCCATTGCTCCATTTACTAAACCTCTTTCCACATGTAAATTCCGTCGTAAAATTATACGACAATTTAAAGATGCATACAGAGTCTTTTCCAAACCAGCAGTTTTAGCTATTGTCTTCTCTGAAGAATCCAATTTTGATTTAAACTTTTTTGACAAAATAATAGTTGCTCCTTCATGCTCTATTTTATCAATAGCTTCCACTTTCACAATCTCTTGATTTTCTAACTTTAACATTTTGTTGTTGAAGTTTGAATATTCTTGCAGAGTTGGCATCAAGCATATGACAGATTTCTTTTCAGGAATTTTCTTAAAAATATTCTCTGGGAGAATGTTTTCGTTTGGAAACAAATTTGAAATTAATCGTGCATGTAAAGCTTCTTTGCCATGCTCACTTCTTTAACAATTCTTACATCTTGTAGAATATTTTTATAATCTTCATACTTTGCCTGTCGCATATTTGAAGCAGTTCTGCATATTTGAAATTTAACCATATGTTAACATTTCCAATGCTTCCTAAGCACTTCCTGGTATCTTCATGCGTAAGCATTTTAAACACTGGTTGTCCTTTCACTGGAGTTAGCTGCAGTAGATCTCCGAAAACAATGATGTGTTTGCCTCTAAATAACACATCATACTCTGTTTTAAGAATTTCTTGCATTCTTAAATGCACAAAAGCAAGCATTACATTTGATTCCATGCTTACCTCATCAATGATAAGAAGTTTCATTTTCTTTAGGACTCTTGAAACTTCACAACACGTTTCTCCAGATAGCTTGTGGTATTGTAATTTATTATCATGCTCTACTGGCAGCATCAATAAACGATGTAAAGGAATCCCTTTAATGTTATGTGCTGCCAACCCAGTTGGAGCGGTAACAACACAAGACAGCGATGACCTTCTCCACTTACGTACAGTCGGACAGGTATAAATGATGTACATGAGCACTCCTTTTTCTCATGACATAAACCATGCTCAATCTGTTCTGTGACTTCGTCATATATTTGTCTCTGCTCAACGTTTAGTTATTTTTCCAAATCTTCTAAGTTAACTACATCCTCCTGAGCTTGTTCCATGACTCTTTCCACTTCATCCATGGCAGTTGCAACTTCATTTTGGATAATTGGTCCTCCTAGTGGATCCTGACTCAATGAAGCAGAACTCTGACTGTCTTGAGAACTGTCTCTAGCAATCTCTGCTGCAATTGTAGCTTCTTGCTGTATTTCCTCATTCAACATTTGCAGATAATTTGAAAAAACAGGACATTCTATGGTATCCTTGGTTGCATTGAACGAATCTTCATAACTGAGAAAATCTCCAAGTAGTTCCTCTTCTGTACGCTATGGCTTAAAGAGTTGCAAAAGAGCTAAATAGTAAAATTCCCTTTTGTCAGGAGATTCACAACTCAATTTTCGATGATTAACCAAATGGCCTTTTCTTTGTTTCACCAGACATCCTTCACATCCAATTACAGCATATACACCTGTATTGATATCTTCTGTGATGTTCCACTTAAAAGTATAGGTTTTCAGAACTTCATAGAGACAAACGTTCTCAAGATGACTACTTCTATTTGGATAGTATGTATCCAACATGTTTGTCTTCAAAATATCTGTACTGTTTGGTTCTTTCTCCGCCAAATACTCTATTTCTTGTACAGATTTCAAAACTCGGTTTCGTGTTGCAGCAAGACCTAGACTCACCCAAATTATTGTTCTAGATTTGGCATATAGACTTGCTGATGATAACCGATCAGAACATTCATATGCTTCAATTTCTCGATGCGACAACATCTTCAGACTGTAACTGTATAATTTCTTACTTAGAGTCTTTTCATGTGAAATTTCCTCCCACATTTCCTTCAGTTCCGTCTTTTCTGATTTTGTAATGGAAGACGTCACATATCGAGCCACAGCAATAGAGTTGTCAGCAACATATTGAATATCCATGTTAGCATTCCACATGGACAAAATGACTGGGTTGTAGTCATTTATGTATTTCGACTCTTCATTTCTTCTTAGGTTGTATGTATTTTTCGGTGACCATCTTGTCACAGTATGTCGCAGAGAAGACATAAAATTGTTCACTCTTCCTTTCGATGTTACTGGATGTGGAAATGCAAAAAAACATTTTGTGTAGAACTTGGATTTGTATTTTTGACGACAGTATTTTCCACAACGATGGGTTTGAAAGCGTAAAACTTGATTTCTTAAATTGTTTTCTTCTATACTTTTCGGAAAAGGCACATGTAGAATACTGTTCAATGAAACTCATCACCGTGTCATCCGAATCTGTTCCAAATTTGGGTGCATCTTTGATCCATAGCAGCATATGTATGTGAGGAGCACCTCTTGCTTGATACTCTTTTCTCCAAAAGAAATCCAAAACCTCTCCAAGTGGAGGATTTATTTTGTTTCTGATGAAAGACATCATAGCGTCAAACCTATGATTGAAATACCTGCATACATTAACTGTATCCAAAGAGCACAGTTCTCCAGGTGTCTTGTATTCAATATTTTCAATGTTTGCATTTGCCTCTCGTAGAAATTGAAGTAAGTCTTCCCAAGCATACTCAGCACAGCTAAGAGTGAGAAACCATGTAGGAGTTCCTAAGTTTCTTAACATACATTTCAATTCCCCATGACGACGGTACCAATACTCGTTAGTACCACGCTGACATGCCATGAGATTAATTAGCTGAGATTCCAAAACACTGTCTTGCAGTTTGACTTTATCCATAAAGTCCCTTGCCGAAACATTTTGCAGATGTACTCCACTTTTCAGTATATGGTCCACTGCATAAGAAAGTCCAGACAAGTCACTCTCAAACAGTAGATGAAACAAATATGGAATGCATTGACGAAACCTTGGATCTTCTGCATATAATCTTAAAGTCCGGTATTCAGATATAGGAATTTGAACAGGTCGGTCGTCAAATCGCCCACCTTGACCTATTGGAAATAACTGTGGAAAACAACGAGCTTCCAAACTTTCTTCCCATACACTAATGGGACTTCCTTTTGCTTCTTTCATTTGAAACAAGTCAATAGCATTCCCCATTACTTCTTTGGAATGCAATGGATGAACACTATAATGTTCATAAATTTCTTCGCTTCTAGAGACATCAACCTTTTCAATTTGTCCAGCTGAGAAATCACTGTCCTCTTCTACAGTTGTTTCCTCTTCTCCAACATATACATTTTTGTAGTAGTGATATTTTTTACCAAATAAAACGTTGCCTTTTTGACTTTCCTAACATCCACGAAATTCTTGCCAGATTTTCTTACTCTTTGTTGGAACACCATTAACTAGAATAACCTGAGGTTCCTCTTCTACTTTTTCGACACCAATTGTATCAATATTTTTCTTAAAATCTAGAGGCAAATAAACAACTTTTCCCTTTAATCCTCTCTGTAAATCTGAAGGAGGCAATTTCCCTGTCTTAGGCTCCATGCGAACAATAGCCTGAAAAGGATGCACACCTTGAATCAGAATAGACTCATAGGTATTTAAATCCATCAATTCAGATGGAATGTCAACCAACTCCAGATTATTATGAACAGCTCTAGCAGGCATTGTGTTTTCATTTAATTTATTATAACAATATTTACAAATACGTTGATCAGAACCCAAATCAAAACAATTTTCTACCAACAAATAAGTTGCAAAATCCTTCCACTCATCATTATTTTCCATTTTACTTTTTACATATAAATAAACTAATCTAGTCTGATTCTTATAATGAGTTCGTCGACAACACACACAAGAAAAATTAGGCCTTTCACTTGAATTGACCTTAAACTTTGTAATTTCATGTTCAAATTTTTCTGTACTTGAAATCTGTACATTCTCTTCCACATTACCTTCTATTACTGTATCAGTTTCTGCACTGTCCTCTTTTTCACCAAAGTAACAAAACTCAATTTCTTGACAAATGTTGTTCACATCTAATTCAGTCCCATGCAAAAGAGCACTGTTTAACTGTTTTAGCTTTAGTGCTGGACTTTTTGCATAATACAACCTTCTCACTAATTTCCTCACTGTATTATGATGCACTGCTAACATCCTAAAATGGTGAAAAACACTCTGACATACTTTTCTTGAAAGACAAGCCAGTGAATGCCCATGCAAACCTGTTTTTTCGCTCACTCCACAAGGATCTAACTCTTGCAAAATCTTCATCTTTTGTTTTAGACTTTTCTTAGTATATGTCCATAAGAAATTCAGAAACAAATCAATTGAATCCTGTCGCACACTACAAATACTACTACAATTCCAAGTATACACTGGAGCCTTAGGACATCTCCCTAAAACTTCATCAGCTAACACCTCTTCTGCATTTCTAGGCACAATATTTTCTTTTTCAACCGGACAACCGTCCTTCACCTCATATGCTTGACCACTGGTGTCACCTGCATGCACCAAATCATTATCCTGAAAGTAAATTTCTTCATTAAAAAATGGCTCACAACTTGAACTATGCTTCCATTCGCCAGAAAAAACATCTAAAAAATAAGTCTGATTAATTACTCTTTTCCACTTACATATTGATTTGAAAACATTGATTACCTTATCTAGTGTACAAATTCTATTGATTACTAAACCATATAATTTATTTTTCACCTTAATTGCCTGATCCATAATCTTCACTATGCTTTTTTGGTCTTGTAAAAAGCACTCTTTTTTTGAAAAATCTTTAAATTTTTTAATACATTTAAAACAATTCTGTTATAAAACATTCGTCTACGAATGTCAATGAATTGATTTCTCCGTCTATTGCTATAGAGAATATCATCTCCTTCTACAGGTCTAACATTTTTTGAGGGACACAGTTTTTTGTTTGTATTTACAGATGTTTTATTTTTCTTTGAAACAACATCTTTTTGTTTTTACATTTCATTAATTTCCTTAAAAACTCCTTTGTTTGCTTACCTGGAGCATTCTTTTTTTCACTGAAGATTGTGTTTTGGATGAATCTTCTAATTGATTTTTCTTTTGCCATAAATCATGTTTATAAACTTTTTGTCGTCTTTCCTTCGTTGGCATATTCTTTTATCTTTCTATAGATGATAACAATCTGTGGTAAAGAAAAAATAACATATTATAGACCTCTACAAACATACTACATAGCAATTACAATAAGTAAACGATATAAACGCTAGTTTACAACATAAGTAAGTTTATACCACAGCAACAGTGTCACTACAACAGTGCAGTACAGTTTCATTATTAATCTCACTCTCAGCCTGCACCATCTTACTCTGTGCCTGTGTCTCATGTCACTCTGTGCAAAAAAACAGACCATATATAGATAAGCAAGACATAACATTCCTTTTTCATTTCAACAGCACACCCTGGATCTTTATTGCACAGCTAGGAGCCTATTTGTGAAGTAAGAGGCCTGACAGACATGCTGCCTAAGATTCTCTACTAGTACATATCCTAAAGCCTAACTGACTTCAAGAATAAATGTATTCCCAGATTTTTAAACACATCAACTAAGCAAACTATTCATCCAGATTGATTTAAAAACAAGCTTGACTCACAGTGTGATCTTAGGCACATGACCAGGATGTTACATGTAATCTACCATGTCTGTCTCTACCTCCACTATGTATGTTTGTGCTCATACTATCTCACTGTCTCTACTGGGAAAAAACAAACCATATATATATATATACATATATATATACATATATATATATATATATATATATATATATATATATATATATATATATATATATATATATATATATATATATATATATATATATATATATATATATATATATATATAAGCAAGCCATAATATTCCTTTTTCATTTCAACAGCACACCCTGGATCTTTATTGCACAGATTAAAGCCTATTTGAGAACTAAGAGGCCTAACAGACATGCTGCCTAAGATTCTCTACTAGTACATATCTTAAAGGCTAACAGACTTCAAGAATACATGTATTCCCATATTTTTAAACACATCAACTAAGCAAATTATTCAATCAGATTCATTTAAAATCAAGCTTGACTCACAGTGTGATCTTAGGCACATGACCAGGATGTTACATGTAATCTACGATGTCTGTCTCTGCCTCCACTATGTGTGTTTGTGCTCATACTATCTAACTGTCTCTACTGGGAAAAAACAGACCATATATATATATATATATATAAGCAAGACATAACATTCCTTTTTCATTTCAACAGCACACCCTGGATCTTTCTTGCACAGCTTAGAGCCTATTTCTGAAGTAAGAGGCCTAACAGACATGCTGCCTAAGATTCTTTACTAGTACATATCCTAAAGCCTAACTGACTTCAAGAATACATGTATTCCCATATTTTTAAACACATCAACTAAGCAAATTATTCACCCAGATTCATTTAAAATCAAGCTTGACTCACAGTGTGATCTTAGGCACATGACCAGGATGTTACATGTAATCTACCATGTCTGTCTCTGCTCGCAAAATGTGTGTTTGTGCTCATACTATCTAACTGTCTCTTCTGGGAAAAAAGGAGACCATATATATATATATAAGCAAGACATAACATTCCTTTTTCATTTCAACAGCACACCTTGGATCTTTCTTGCACAGCTTAGAGCCTATTTATGAACTAAGAAGCCTAACAGACATGCTGCATATGATTCTCTACTAGTACATATCCTAAAGCCTAACTGACTTCAAGAATACATGTATTCCAATATTTTTAAACACATCAACTAAGCAAAGTATTCATCCAGATTCATTTAAAATCAAGCTTGACTCACAGTGTGATCTTAGGCACATGACCAGGATGTTACATGTAATCTACCACGTCTGTCTCTGCATGCAATATGTGTGTCTCTGCTCATACTATTTCACTGTCTGTACTGGCAAAAAACAGACCACATATATGTAAGCAAGACATAACATTCCTTTTTCATTTCAATGGCACACCCTGGATCTTTATTGCACAGCTTAGAGCCTATTTGTGAAGTAAGAGGCCTAACAGACATGCTGCCTAAGATTCCCTACTAGTACATATCCTAAAGCCTAACTGACTTCAAGAATACATGTATACCCATATTTTTAAACACATCAACTAAGCAAATTATTCATCCAGATTCATTTAAAATCAAGCTTGACTCACAGTGTGATCTTAGGCACATGACCAGGATGTTACATGTAATCTACCATATCTGTCTCTGCATGCAATATGTGTGTGTCTGCTCATACTATTTCACTGTCTCTACTGGCAAAAAACAGACCATATATATATAAGCAAGACATACAATTCCTTTTTCATTTCAACGGCACAGCCTGCATCTTTATTTCACAGCTTAGAGCCTATTTGTGAAGTAACATACCTAACAGACATGCTGCCTAAGATTCTCTAATACTACATATCCTAAAGCCTAACTGATTTCAAGAATACATGTATTCCCATATTTTTAAACACCTCAACTAAGCAAAGTATTCATCCAGATTCATTTAAAATCAAGCTTGACTCACAGTGTGATCTTAGGCACATGACCAGGATGTTACATGTAATCTACCACGTCTGTCTCTGCATGCAATATGTGTGTCTCTGCTCATACTATTTCACTGTCTGTACTGGCAAAAAACAGACCACATATATATAAGCAAGACATAACATTCCTTTTTCATTTCAATGGCACACCCTGGATCTTTATTGCACAGCTTAGAGCCTATTTGTGAAGTAAGAGGCCTAACAGACATGCTGCCTAAGATTCCCTACTAGTACATATCCTAAAGCCTAACTGACTTCAAGAATACATGTATACCCATATTTTTAAACACATCAACTAAGCAAATTATTCATCCAGATTCATTTAAAATCAAGCTTGACTCACAGTGTGATCTTAGGCACATGACCAGGATGTTACATGTAATCTACCATGTCTGTCTCTGCATGCAATATGTGTTTCCCTGCTCATACTATTTCACTGTCTCTACTGGCAAAAAACAGACCACATATATATAAGCAAGATATACCATTCCTTTTTCATTTCAACAGCACACCCTGCATCTTTATTGCACAGCTTAGAGCCTATTTGTGAAGTAAGCGGCCTAACAGACATGCTGCCTAAGATTCTCCACTACTACATATCCTAAAACCTAACTGACTTCAAGAATACATGTATTCCCATATTTTTAAACACATCAACTAAGCAAATTATTCATCCAGATTCATTTAAAATCAAGCTTGACTCACAGTGTGATCTTAGGCATATGACCAGGATGTTACATGTTATCTACCATGTCTGTCTCTGCATGCAATATGTGTGTTTGTGCTCTTACTATCTCACTGTCTCTACTGGCAAAAAACAGACCATATATATATAAGCAAGACATAACATTCCTTATTCATTGCAACAGCACACCCTGGATCTTTATTGCACAGCGTACAGCCTATTTGTGAACTAAGAGGCCAGACAGACATGCTGCCTAAGATTCTCTACTAGTACATATCCTAAAGCCTAACTGACTTCAAGAATACATGTATTCCCATATTTTTAAACACATCAACCAAGCAAATATTCACCCAGATTCATTTAAATTCAAGCTTGACTCGCAGTGTGATCTTAGGTACATGGCCAGAATGTTACATTCATCTACCATGTCTGACTCTGCATGCAATATGTGTGTTTGTGCTCATACCATCTCACCATCTCTCACCATCTTACATTTTCCAAAAAACATGTAGCATAGTAAATCGTTTTACACACAAAGCACAGCCCATTTAAATGATCAATATATTACAAGAAAGAAACCTGACTCATTTTCAAAATACAATTCCAATATGCACAATTCATTTTTTTGCCAACATTACATAGAAACATGAGACACAATGCAAGAATAAACAAGCCCAATATGCTTCTTAATCTTCCCCATAGTGCATACAGCACTCTATCTATATTAAATTAATCATTACTCATCTTTAAAAATGCTTTTGAAGATTTAGAACAGTGTCAGTCATACACACCAGATTTTCTTAAGCAGAATCTCTGAAATGCACATCAAACACTGCAACCACAAATGGCCCTGATTCCCTGTAATTCTTCACACATATCCCTGGACTTAACCAATCCAATTTCTTCCCACACTATTTCATAACCAAACTAACATTTTAATTGGTTCTACATTTCAACACTTTCAAACTCACATGATATTCACCCACCCCCCCGATGCTCATTCAGCCTGTTACCATGGTAACTCCCACCTAACTCAGCACACAGGTGAAAAGTTCATCATACTATGTTGCAAATAAATCCTGCAATGGTGTTTGACCTCTCAATATACTAGCTAATCATGTTCAATGTTTCTTTCAGTGACTTTTTCTCAACCATTAGAATTACTTCTTTCAAAAAAACAAAAGCATGCACCCTAATTTTCAGTGGAGAATTAAAAGACACCACCAATCATTTCTTCTTTTTCAAGTGCACTGAATCTCAACCACTTTTTTTCATAACTCCTACTTTCAAACTGCCATTTCATTTCCACAGCCCATCTGAGTACAACCACATCTACCTTCAAGATGCCAAACGTCTGGATTGTGGGTGAGAGCTTTCTTCACTGGAGTGAAAAGTATGCAGCAAACAGAGGTATTCCCAACCTTGATTTACCAAATGTGGATATTATGTGGATTGGCCAGAGAGGATTGAGATGTCACCAATTGATACCATTGGTAAAATCCTTTATGCTTCTACCACACCCTGACCTCATAATTGTGCACTGTGGAGGAAATGACCTGGGCACTTTGACTGGGGTAGGTCTGGAAATGCTTTTAAAGGACATCTTTGGTCAATTGATGTCACTTTTTCCAAAATCTGCCTTGGTATATTCTAATATATGCCAACGGCAAAAATGGAACTGGTCCAACCAATTTTGTCCACAGAGTGAGAAAGCAAGGAAACATGTGAATAAATATGTTTCTGCTTTCCTCAGAGACTATGGTATGGGTTCTATATACCACAACAACTTCTGTTACAACATACAAGGCATCTATAGGAGAGATGGTGTACATTTTAAAGATGAGGGGAACAGAGTCTTCCTCTTGAATTTTAGACCCTGCATCGGTACCTACTTGTAGGTACAAAAAGCACCCACATAACACAACAGCTCTTTTCAAAGCTACCCTACCTCTAGCACTCTAAATTATTTTTTTACCCTAATTTTTTTCACAGTTTTTCCCCGTGGTGTGCTCAGGGTAAGCTTACCGGGAAGCGTACATGGGAACGCGCACAGCTCTTACCCCGCGAAAATAAAAAATAAAAAAATAGTTTTTTTGCCCTTCAGGGCCCTTCTAGGCCCCCCTCAGAAAACCTAGGGGTTCAGGGGGTATCTACCCTGCCCCCTTTTAATCATTTTCCCCTTTATTCTTTCACCTCTTGTGTCTCGATTCTACCGAGAAACAAGATGGCGGACTCTCCGGACTGTTTAGAATGTTGACAGACACCCGAGAGCCAATCAGCTTTCCGCTCACGCACTCCCGTGGCGCGCCGGGTGCGCTCCCCGGTACGCGTACCGGTAAGCGCTGGAAGCGCGCATATAGATATATACATTTTTTGTAAGTTAATTTTTTTGAAAACCACTGGAGCAATTTTCACTAAATATAGAAAAGGCACTTCTGCGTACCAGTCCCTACAATTTTGCAAAGTTTGGTGTAATTCCATTCAGCGGTTCGGGCTGTAGCCTTGTCTATTCGTCCTATGGAAACTAACATGGGGAAAACACGTTTTGGGACCCCCTTTTTTCTCGGCCCCTGCATGACGAATCCCCCCCGAAACTTCCAGGGAAGAAGCAGAGCGGAGCTGGCCTAAATTCTGGAAAATTACACGCAAATTCCTCAACTGGCGCCAAAGTTATTCCCAATAGAATGTTGCGGATTTCCTATGGTAGCTAGGTCCTAACTATAACTACCTACTGGCGACTGCCAGTAGGTAATATATATATATATATATATATATATATATATATATATATATATATATATATATATATATATATATATATATATATATATATATATATATATTAGGCAAGGAACGGACCCAGCCCAGCTCCAGTGCGCAGCCAGGAGGTCCGGATGCACCACAGCACAAATAGGGTCCAATACTCGATTTTCAGGTAAATTAAATACAATTTTTATTTTCACAACACCATCGTGCAGACAAGGAGGACGGTCAACGCGTTTCGGCGATTGCCTTCAACTGGAACAATATATATATCCATCAAACAGTCTCTGCGAAAAGGGAGGCACCTGACCCTGACAGGGGGGCCTCAGCAACACAGGCACAGAGTCACTCCTGCAGCAACAACGTTGAGAACAAAGACAGCTGAGTCCTGAGTGCGGGAGGGAAAACTGCTTTAATAGTGACTCACAGCAACTTAATCTTCACCAGACACGTTTCGGCAGTTACAATTAGCCTTAATCATTTGTTTAGTAAAAATAGACCAAGGGCTGCATCAAACATGATTTTCATATCGTGAGGTGATCATATTTCATTTGCAGTTCTGGCAGTCTCAAATTTTCTCTCCTTAGTGGTTTTTGCTCTTTTGTAGTGCCGTGACAGAAGGGAATTATAAAAGAGTCTTAAAAGCAGTATTCTCCACACTCCGCCCAAGGAGATGAATGCTCCTCTAGCGTCCCTTACTCGCCAAATCCATTTTAATCGTTCTCCTGAAGCAAGCGAGTTATGCCCCTCATTTAAAGCCGTCAAACAGTCTCTGCGAAAAGGGGGGCCCGACCCTGATAGTGTAGCCTCAACAACACAGGCACATAGTCACTCCTGCAGCAAAAATCTTGAGAACAAAGACAGCTGAGTCCTGAGTGCGGGAGGGAAAACTGCTTTAATAGTGACGCACGGCAACTTAATCTTCATCAGACTCGTTTTGCCAGTTATAATTTGCCTTAATCATTGTTTTAGCAATAATAGACAAAGGGCTGCATCAAACTTGTGTTATTATTCCTTTAATTCCTACATTGCCCAATATATATATATATATATATATAAATATCCTTCCAATGTGACCCTCAGACCTCCAATGCGCGCTGCTACCGGTGCTCTGCGTAGGGGCCGGATCAGGGCCCAAAAGACAATTTTACAACCAAGGACGCGGCACTCTGGGTTGGGGGTTTTTAACTAACATTTATTTGTTTCTTCTTCTCGACCAACGCGTTTCAGCCTGCAACGGCGTTGTTCACGGTGAATATAAAATATATATAAATATATGTGTATATATATGATACGATTTTGGCTTCCACGAGCTCTTCCTAAATGTTGGGATTGCATATGTTTGGATTTATTAACGGCCGCCCTTGGTCGTAGGAAGAGCCTACCGCGTTCCAGAGCGGGTCCACTGCGGCGGCACGAGCCGCAGCATCTTAGTGGATGGAGCTCTCACGCACTCAGGCAGAAAGGTGTGTGTGACGGCAAGGAAGTCAGCAACAAAGCAGCGCAGAGACTCTTTGAAGCGGCGCCGATATTGATGGACATTAGGACGGGGGAACAACGTACCCACTGGGGTTGACAAGGAGCATTGACTACATCTCCCATAATGCCAGGAGCCACGCCCAATGGGGCGGGAGATGGTTGAAATAGCCAGTGAGCCTACGAACACTTTTTTCCCCTTGTTCTCCGAATACCAGCTACTGATGAAGAGGTTGCTCGAAACGCGTCTAGCTGGCTGCAACTTATGGCACGATTCTGCCCTTCCTATGAATCCCTGTTTGGCCTGCTGACTTCCATGAATAAAGATTTGCTGCAAACGATTTTGGCTTCCACGAGCTCTTCCTAAATGTTGGGAGTGCATATGTTTGGATTTATTAACGGCCGCCCTTGGTCGTAGGAAGAGCCGACCGCGTTCCAGAGCGGGTCCACTGCGGCGGCACGAGCCGCAGCATCTTAGTGGAGGTAGCTCTCACGCACTCAGGCAGAAGGGTGTGTGTGACGGCAAGGAAGTCAGCAACAAAGCGGCGCAGAGACTCTTTGAAGCAGCGCCGATATTGATGGACATTAGGACGGGGGAACAACGTACCCACTGGGGTTGACAAGGAGCATTGACTACATCTCCCATAATGCCAGGAGCCACGCCCAATGGGGCGGGAGATGGTTGAAATAGCCAGTGAGCCTACGAACACTTTTTTCCCCTTGTTCTCCGAATACCAGCTACTGATGAAGAGGTTGCTCGAAACGCGTCTAGCTGGTTGCAACTTATGGCACGATTCTGCCCTTCCTATGAATCCCTGTTTGGCCTGCTGACTTCCATGAATAAAGATTTGCTGCAAACGATTTTGGCTTCCACGAACTCTTCCTAAATGTTGGGACTGCATATGTTTGGATTTATTAACGGCCGCCCTTGGTCGTAGGAAGAGCCGACCGCGTTCCAGAGCGGGTCCACTGCGGCGGCATGAGCCGCAGCATCTTAGTGGAGGGAGCTCTCACGCACTCAGGCAGAAGGGTGTGTGTGACGGCAAGGAAGTCAGCAACAGAGCGGCGCAGAGACTCTTTGAAGCGGCGCCGATATTGATGGACATCAAACGATTTTGGCTTCCACGAGCTCTTCCTAAATGTTGGGACTGCATATGTTTGGATATATATATATAAACGACATATTTTAACTTTACAGAAACATACAGTCACTGGATGTTGTCATCAGTGATGTCATCAGTGATGTCATTTGAGATGTCATCAGTGATGTCATCAGTGATGTCACTGACCATGTCATGAATGATGTAATATGTGACATCATCAGCAGTGGATTGCGGGTGCGCGATATATAGTTAGTGCAACTAACTAAATATGGAATTTCAATGGTTTTGTGTGAGTAAAATAAGGTTTTGTAAATGCTAATTCCTAACTATATATGGTCTCTAACCTATGGTTTTTTCAGTGAATTTTCAAGGTTTTGTAAATGCTAATTCCTAACTATATATGGTCTATAACCTATGGTTTTTTCAGTGAATTTCAATGGTTTTTTAATAGCAAATATCAAAAGCTTTAAAATGTGTTCTTCTTTTAATCGAAATTTTATATGTTTTTAATAGAATTTTTTTATGTATTCTTTTTAAATTATTTTTTTTTGTTTCGCTCCCGGTCCGCCATCCGGGTAGCTTCCCGTTACCTCAATTTGGTGCCGCGACTCGCTTCGCGAACAAGTAAACGTTCTGTTTGCGCAACTGCCGCGTTAGAAAACAACATCGTGACGCGTCGCGTAACCGCGAAGTATCGCGTTGTCGCGTAATGCCTCATATGACTCGCCGCGTTAGCGCACCCGGAAGTGCTCCGGTGCGCAAAGCGAGGCGCGAAGTGCAGCTTCCTGGAAGCGATCCGGGGCGCGGCGCGGAGCACGTAACGTAAGCATAACAGGTCATGTGACTTGTTAATAAAACTTTTCATTGGTTCATTTCACTTTTGGTTTCCTAATGATGTAAGGCTAGGTCATGTGACCTAAAAATAACACTTTTCATTGGTTTAGAACTATTTTTTTTCCCAAATGATGAAAGCCCCCTTCCTTTTTTCTCACTCTGACTTTCAACTTTGTGAGAGGAAGACCTATTTTACTTAATATAAAATGGCTTCATTAGTAGCTGCAGCTGGTGCACCCCCACCACCACCACCACCACCTCCTAGGAAGAGAGGACCACCTCCTCAGGTGGTGGTTGAGCAAGAGGTGGAAGAAGAGGAACAAGAGGAAGAGGAAGAAGAGAGGCACTTTTTGCCAGAAGAGCCTAAGAGGTCCCGAGTGAAAGAGAATTTTATTTGGCAATTTTTTAAATATCCCCGGGGCCAAAAAAAAGTGAATGCCCGCTACGTAACTTGCCTGATATGTAAAAATGATCTGTCCAGAGGGACAGATAAAAAGTATAGTTATGGAAATTATACGATGCATCGCCATATGGAGAGGAAGCACCCTATCAACTACAGTGCTGCGCAAGTACGTGACCTACACGATAACCCTCCACCTGTGGCCATAAGATCAAATGTACAGGCAGTGACGGGACCAGAGGCGAGGGAGACGGTCCCAAATATACAGATGAGGTTCGGGGCAGTGAAACAAGTGTGCGTGCGTCAGTTGATTTGCTACAGAGAAAGTAGCATCAATGTAATCAACTTAGCAATTGACAATCATGATTGTCCAAAACGCCCCAGACAGTAAATTATCTTTTTTTTTGTTGCTCCTGTTGAGCCCTTTACAATGAATCGTTTTCGTTTCCCCCCCCCAAAAAAACCCCAAAAAATATAAAACCGTTCAAAAAATACAAAAAAAGTAAAAAAAATGTTCAGAAAAATAATAAAAAAAATATAAAACAACAAAAACAATAAAAAAAAGTTCTTTTCAGAACTACCTCCCCTTTATAAAAAATTGCTAGAATGTTTAGCACTCTAGCAACCTCGATTTATTTTGGTTCGCTTCCCGGTTAGCGCGCCGGTACGCGAACCGGAAGCGAACCAAAAAAAAAAAGAAAAGAAAGTATAAGAGAAGGAAACAGAGAGTAATGTTAAAAGAAAGACAGCTAGAGGGAGTAACACAGAGATACTGTTTAATAGATCTATTTACCGAAGAAAAGATGTAAGTGGGTATAATTGTGAAAAACAAAATAGATAAGGACGTGAAAGAAAAAAAGGAGAGTAGAAGAATAATAAACAAGAGTTTCTTAGAGAATGTGAGTGAATGTTCAAATTAAGAAGAAAAACAGTAAAGGATGTGGAAAGAGAGGTAGGGATAGAACCGGACTAAAAGAATAATAGAAAAATCCTGAGGGAAAGTGTTAAGAAAAAAGTGAGCAAAAGTAAATAGGAATAAAACAAGATGTATGATAGTGACTAAGGGTAAAACATGTGGAATAACAGAGAGAAAAAACAGAAAGCAGAAAAGAAGAAGTGACAGAAAAGGAATGATTGAAACAGCAAAGAAATGTAAATAACATAGTGTGCTTGAACTACAGGGAGAAAGCATAATGAACAAGTAGTGAAAGAGTGATGAGTCAGAAATAGTGGGAGTAATAGAGACGGAGTGAGTGAAAAGGAGTGAGGAACTATGAGAACAGAGGGACTGAGAAAAGGAGTGGAAGGAGTAGAGTAAGTAAGTAATAGAAAAAGGAATGAGGGAAGTAGCAAAGGCAGGAAACTGAGGGTTAAAGAAATGAAGCAGTGAAACTAATAGAAGTTAAATGTGATAGAAATGTAACGAAAAGAGTACAAAACATTTACCTTATAATTGTCGTTAACTTAGTCACTTGTTATTTTTATACTTTCAATCTGTGAAAGAAAGAACAAAATTTTGAAAAATATTACAACATGTATTTAAAAATTAGAAAAGACAAGGGAAAAGATTGACAATCATCCAATTTTACAAAGAAATAAAGTTAGAGGCCTCTGCTTCTCCATGCCCCCTACACAGTCCTAAATATATACATTTTAAACTGACAGTATCTTGTTGAAGATGAAGTGAGGCCTATCTTGCAACATGATGCATCTTTTGCACTGCTGCTGCGTCACAAAAGTGATGGAACAGCGGCGCAAAAGAGGCGCACAGCCATCATAAATCTAACCCTAACATTTTAAATGATTGTTTCTAGATGCTGATAAGGTGTGGCCTATCCACAGATTTGTTTCAGGTGAGTCCTACTCAGAGTTACAGATGAAATTTAAGTTATTGAAGAGTACAGAGGAGATAATACATGAGTAGGCCTACCAACGAAGTGAGTCATGTCCACTGCACTCTTGGACAAACGTCAGACCTCCTCTATCTCCTTGAACAGGCCTAAACCTCATCTACACAATGTGATTCGTAATGTTATGAAACACAGGTAACGTAATTAAAAAACGTGCAATTTTTTTTGCTCATTCCACAATCACATCACTTGTGTTTCCTTTGCTTAGGTATCTCATTGTACAGATGTAGTCTACGCAAAAGGTGAGCACTATATGCAACAACTTTGACACTTACAGAAGCCTCAGCTTCTCCATGCCCCCTACACAGTCCTAAATATATACATTTTAAACTGACGGTATCTTGTTGCAGATGAAGTGAAGCCCATGTTGCACCATGGTGCATCTTTTGCACTGCTGCTACGTCACAAAAGTGACGCAACGGTGGCGCAAAAGAGGCGCACGGCCATCATAAATCTGCTCCTAACATTTTAAATGATTGATTCAGGATGATGATAAGGTGTGGCTTATCCAGAGGTTTTTTTGAGGTGAGGCCTACTCAGGGTTGCAGATGAAATTTAGGCTTGTTCAACAGTACAGAGGAGATAATACATGTGCAGACCTACCAATGAACTGAGTCATGTCCACTACACTCTTGAACAAAGGCCAGACCTCTTCTGTGTCCCTGAACAAGCCTAAACCTCATCTGCAGAATATGATTCGTAATGTTAGGAAACACAGGTAGTGTAATTGAAAAACGTGCAATTTTTTTTGCTCATTCCACAATCACATCACCTGTATTCCCTCAGCTTAGGTATCTCATTGTGCAGATGTAGTCTAGCATATCCAAGAGTACGGAGAAGGTGAGGACTGTATGCAACAGAGCAATGTACATTACTCACCTACCTTGACACTTACAGAGGCCTCAGTTTCTCCATGCCTCCTGCACAGTTCTCAATGTATATCATAAATACAAAAAGTACAGAATTAATTAAACATGTTAAATGGTTTATTTTTGCTGTTCTCAGAATGTATCAAATTTCACTAAAAACAGTGAGTTGAAGGTATTCATCATATAACAGCGGGGAAAAAAAAACACAATCAAAATCATTGTGTTTAAAAAACCCATATAACATAATTAATCAGAAATCAGAACTCCTTAAAAGTAACTTACTTTCCATGACGTCAAAGGATGTCCTATGAACAGCTTATACTCTGTTGTGCTGCTATTATTTTCAGCCCGCCACTTTCTGAAAAAAAAGCTCCATCGTTTTGACAAATTTGTTACATACAATAAATGACTTCTCGCTCTCTACCGCACATTTCCTCAAGGCCAAATCGTGTAAGAGCCATTTATAACTCTTCAAATTCTTCTATGCAAATCCCGCCATTTTCTTTTTCCGCAACTTTCAGAAAGAAAACGTTCAAGATCACTTGCACAATCCTGTACTAGTAATATCTCACCCTTCTTGCTCACTCATGTTCCACATTTCCACATGTAACTTTTGTACTACACTTATCCTCAAGGCCAAATAGTGTAGGAGCCATTAGAACCTCTTGAAATTCCTCAGAGCAGATCCCGAGATTCTTTCCGTAAAATTTTGGTTTTAAAAACACCAGGTAAGAATTTTTAAGGTCAAAAGGCAAATTTTTTTTTTAAGTTAAAACAGCATCATTGCAAAATGACCAGCCGTTTCTAGACTTTAAATAAGCTGTGTAATGTCCTGATGTTGTTGAAGGACCGTCATGATATATAATTGCTGCAGTTAAAAACGTCCTTCCTGATATTGACAACTGCGAAGCCACAACATTTTTAATTAAAGTTGTCAATTTTGTTCCATCAGGCCTACATCGTTGGAACATTAAAATGACATACTGGCCATATGTTCGTATAAATAATGTGGACAACATTGCAGACTTACATTGGCTACACTCCATGTTGTGATCGGCTCTTTTTACTAGCTTATTAAAGGACACTGATTTACTGTCTGGCAAAATTAAATATATAAATCTTTCTGAGTCTACACTAGTAGTACTTGATACCCTACAGTTCTCGCAGTCATGCTGCCATTGATAAGAAAGGCCAAACAGGTAATCTACATCTACACCTTCATCTTGCAATACATCAAACATATACATTAAAAACTCCTGACAATCTTGCTGAATATTTTGAGAGAATTGCGTTTGACCTGAACACTTGTCTAACAGATTTCGAATTTCAGACACACTTTTTACTTTTGTTCTATCAGTGCTACATTTCTCTAACACAGAATTCAGCAAGCAGCAAAAACTTTGATCCGAATTGATCACAATCTGTTGTTTTAAAGTTTCTAGAGAAAAGACAACATTAACCACTAGATTAGCATAGCAGTTGACACCAGAACTATTTTCAAATTGAAAACCAACAACATCTTCAACAGAATCCTTTTTCTTTCTGCTTATAATTTCAGGTTCATCGACTTTTCGTCTTTTTGCTACAACCTCCCTACTATTGGTCACATTTCTTCGTTTCCGGCCTACCACATGTTTCTCAAACAAAGGATATTGAGGCAAATGTGGTGCATACTCTCTTCTTAACCTATTGTATTCCTTAACACAATCTAGATCCGCACAAATGTTTGTGACATCACACTCAATCAAGTACAATCCCGATAAAGTTCTGACTCATGACAATGCCACATATGCCATACCCTCCTTGAACACAGAACTGCCAATATTCACCAATGCACTGTCTACACTTAAACCTTGCGATTTATGGATTGTCACCGCATATGCCAAGCAAACAGGAAACTGCTTACGGCGAACATATAAGTCTTTCACAAGCAAAAACCTAGCAGAGCAACGACCAATTAGCTGTACTTCCTCAATGCCATCAAATATAATTTTTAAAAATTCAATTCCATCTCTATTTCTGTATTTCACAAAATCAACAACATTACCCATTGATCCATTTACCAGACCTCTTACAACATGTAAATTCCTTCTTAAAATTATACGGCAATTTAAGCACACATTCAGAGTCTTTTCAAAACCTGCAGTTTTAGATATAGTCTTCTCTAATGAATCCAATTTTGATTTCAAATTCTCAGACAAAATAATTGTTGATCCCATATGCTCTACTCTGTCAATAACTTCCAGTTTCACAATCTCTTGGTTTTCTAAATGCAACATTTTGTTGTTGAAGATGGCACATTCTGCAAGAGTTGGCATCAAACATATTCCAGATTTCTTCTCAGTAATTTTCTGAAAAATATTCTCAGGCACAACGTCTTGTTCTGGATACAAATTTGACAGTAATCGTGCATGTAAAGCTTCTTTCCCATGCTCGGTCACTTTTCCGATTCTAACATCTTGTAGAATATTCTTGTAATCTTCATCCTTCGCCTGACGCATATTTTCACGCAGTTCAGCATAATTGAAGTTTAACCATATATTGACGTTGCCAATGCTCCCTAGGCACTTCCTGGTATCTTCATGCGTGAGCATTTTGAACACAGGTTGTCCTTTCACTGGTGTCAGCTGCAGAAGATCACCGAAAACAATGATGTGTTTGCCACCAAATAACACATCATACTCTGTTTTGAGAACTTCTTGCATTCTCAAATGCACAAAGGCAAGCATGACATTGGAAACCATGCTTACTTCGTCAATGATAAGAAGTTTCATTTTCCTCAAGACTCTTGAAACTTCACAACAAGCATCTCCAGATAACTTGTGGTATTGTAATTTGTTATCATGCTCCACTGGCAGCATCAGTAGACGATGCAAAGTAATACCTTTAATGTTATGTGCTGCCAGTCCAGTTGGAGCGGTGACAACACAAGACAGCGATGACTAAGTCCTTTTCTGCAAATAACATGAAATTGCTTTAATGAGGAAACTTTTTCCAGTTCCCGCTTCTCCACTCACATACAGTCGGACAGGCTTCAACGAAGTACATGAGCACTCTTTCTTCTCATGAATTAATCCATGATCTATTTGGTTGGTAACTTCGTCATATATTTTCCTCTGCTCAACGTTGAGTTGTCTTTCCAAGTCTTCTAAGTTAACCGCATCCTCCTGAGCATGTGCCATGGCTCTTTCCACTTCAATCATGGCAGTGGCAGCTTCATTTTTGATAACTGGTCCTCCTAGTGGATCCTGACTCAATGAAACAGAACTCTGACTGTCCTGAGAACTGTCTCTAGCACTCTCGGCTGCAATCGTTGCTTCCTGCTCAATTTCCGCATTCAACATTTCTAGATATTTGGGAAAAATAGGACATTCTATGGTCTCCTTGGCGACATTGAGAGAATCTTCGTAACAGACGAAATCTCCAAGCAGTTCCTCTTCTGCACGCCAAGGCTTGAAAAGTTGCAAAAGTGCTAAATAGAAAAACTCTTTTCTTTCAGGAGATTCGCCACTCAATTTTCGATGGTTTACCAAGTGGCATTTTCTTTGCTTGACCAGACATACCTCACTTCCAATTACAGCATACACTCCTTTATCAATATCTTCTTTGATGTTCCTCTTGAATATGTAATTTTGTAGAACCTCATACAGACAAACATTCTCGAGGTGACTGCTTCTATTTGGATAATATGTATCCAACATGTTGGTCTTCAAAATATCGGTACTGTTTGGCTCCTTTTCCGCCAAATACTCAATTTCCCGCACAGGTTTCAGAACTCGATTACGCGTTGCAGCAAGACCAAGACTCACCCAAACGATACTCCTGGATTTGGCATAGAGACTTGCTGAAGACAACCGGTCAGAACATTCATAAGCTCCGATTTCTCGATGTGACAACATCTTCAGACTGAAACTGTACAACTTCTTACTGAGGCTCTTTTCATTGGGAAATGTCCTCCCACATATCCTTCAATTCTGTCTTTTCTTTTTTGGTGATGTAAGATGTCACATACCGAGCCACAGCCATACAGTTATCAGCCACAAACTGTATATCCATGTTAGCATTCCACATGGACAAAATCACTGGGTTGTAGTCGTTGATGTACTTGGACTCTTCGTTCCTTTTCAAATTGTATGTGTTTTTAGGTGATTTCTTCATCACATTATGTCGCAGCGAAGACATCAAACTGTTCACTCTTCCTTTAGAAATCACCGGTCGTGGAAAGGCGAAACGACATTTGGTGTAGAACTTGTCCTTGTTTCTGAATTTACGACGACAGTACTTTCCACAACGATGGCTTTGGAAGCGTAAAACTTGTTCTCTTAGGCTTTTGTCTTCCTTTGCGTTTGGAACAGCACATGTAGAATACTGTTCTATGAAACTCATCACTAAGTCATCTGGATCTGTTCCAAATTTAGGTGCATCCTTGATCCACAGCAGCATTTGTATATGAGGAGCACCTCTTGCTTGGTACTCCTTTCTCCAGAAGAAATCCAACACCTCTCCAAGAGGTGGATTTTTCTTGTTCATGATGAAAGACATCATAGCTTCAAATCTATGATTGAAGTACCTGCATACATTCACTGGATCCAAAGGGCACAGTTCTCCGGGTGTCTTGAATTCGATATTTTCAATGTTTCCATTTGCCTCTCGTAGAAATTCAAGTAAGTCTTCCCAGCCATACTCGGCACAGCTGAGAGTGAGGAACCATGTGGGAGTTCCTAAGTTCCTCAGCATACATTTTAAATCACCATGACGACGGTACCAGTACTCATTAGTACCACGCTGACACGCCATGAGATTAATCAGGTGAGAATCCAAAATACTGTCTTGCACATTGACTTTATCCATAAAGTCACTTGCTGAGATGTTTTGCATCTGTACACCACTTTTCAAGATGTGGTTCACTGCATATGACAGTCCAGACAGATCGCTTTCAAACAGGAGATGAAACAAATAGGGAATGCATTGACGAAACCTAGGATCTTCTGCATACAATCGTAAAGTCCGGTATTCAGAAGCAGGAATTTGATCAGGTCGCTCATCATATCTTCCTCCTTGACCTGTTGGAAATAGCTGTGGGAAACACCGAGCTTCCAAACTTTCCTCCCAAACACTAATGGGACTCCCTTTGGCTTGTTTCATTTGAAACAACTCAAAAGCATTCCCCATGACTTCCTTGAAATGCAAAGGATGAACACTATAATGTTCATATATTTCTTCATTTTTAGAGGGTTCTACTTTCTCAATTTGACCAGCACACAAATCGCTATCCTCTTCTTCACTTACTTCCTCTTCTGCAACATATACATTCTGGTAGTACTTATTGTTTTTCTTCAAATATAATGTTGCCTTTTTGACTTTCCTAACATCTACTAAATCTTGCCATATTTTCTTACTCTTTGTCGGAACCCCATTAACTAAGATAACCAGAGGTTCCTCTTCCATTCCAATTGTATTAATGTTTTTCTTCAAATCTAGAGGCAAATAAACAACTCTTCCCTTTAATCCTCTCTGTAAATCTGATGGAGGCAATTTCCCTGTCTTTGGCTCCATTCTTACAATAGCCTGAAAGGGATGGATACTTTGAATCAAAATAGATTCATAAGTATTTAAATCCTTCAATTCAGAAGGAATCTCAACCAATTCCAGATTATTATGAACCGCTCTAGCAGGCATCCGGTTTTGATTTAATTTGTTACAACAATAAGTACACACACGTTGATCCAATCCCAAATCAAAACAATTTTCTACCATCAAGTATGTTGCAAAATCCTTCTATTCACTATTATTTTCCCTTTCACTTTTCGCATATAAATCCACTAACTTAGTCTGATTCTTATAATAAGTGCGTCGACAACACACACAAGTGAAATTAGGCCTCTCACTTGATTTCACCTGAAACGTGGCAATTTCCTTCTGAAAATTATCTGTACTGGAAACCTGCAACCTACACTATCTTCCACATTACCCTCTTCTTCTGGGTCAATTTCAACATTCTCATCTTTACTTGCAAAGTAACAAAACTCAATTTCTTCACAAATATTCTTCACATCTACTTCAGAACCATGCAAAAGAGCAGTGCATAATTGTTTAAGCATAATTGCTGGACTCTTAGCATAATACAACATTCTAACTAATTTCCTCACTTTATTATGATGCACTGCTAGCATCCTGAAATGATGAAAAACACTCTGGCATACTCTCCTGGAAAGACAAGCCAATGAATGACCATGCAAACCTGTCACTTCTCTCACTCTGCAAGGATCTAATTCTTGCAACATGTTCATTTTCTGTTTCAAACTTTTCTTATTAAATGTCCGTACAAAATCACAAAGCAAATTGATGGAATCCTGTCGCACACTGCAAATACTACTACACTTCCAGGTGTACACAGGTCCCTTAGGACGTCTTCCTAAAACCTCATTACCTAACACCTCTTCTGCCTCTGTTGTGACAAGTTTTTCTTTTTCAACCACACATCCATCTTTCACCTCATATGCTCGACCACTGGTGTCAACTGCATGCACCAAATCATTATCCTGGAAATAACTCTCCTCATTAAAAAATGCCTCAGAACTTGAACTATGCATCCATTCTCCTGAAACAAATTCACAAAAATTACTACGATTAAATGTTCTCTTCCATCTACTATTTGTTTTGAAATCATAAATTACTTTGTTTAGTTTCCTAATTCTATTGATTATCAAAATAAATAACTTTCGCTTAATTTCGAATGCCTGATCAATAATTTTCTCAATGTTTCTCTTTCTCTTATAAAAAGCCACTTTCTGTTGACCTTTCTTAATATTTTTTAACAAATTACCAATTATCCTGTTGCGGAACATTCGTCTACGAATGTCCCTAAACTGATTTTTCCTTCTACTACCATGCACAGAGTTATCTCCTGCTCTACCAGTAACATTTTTGATTGGCCTTTCCTTTCCGTTTAAATTGGCTCTCTTTTTCTGGACTAAAACTTGTTCTGTAGGTATACTTTTGTTTCTACAAATGTGTCTAAGGAATGATTTCGTTCTCTTACCCGGAGCTTTCTTGGTGACTTGACGAGATTTTATTGTAGAGGACTGCTGCAAGCATTTACTAATCTGCTGTCTTTGACGTTTTGTAGCCTTTCGGATTCTATCCTTAGACGGCATTGTCTAATTTCGAAATGATCTGCAGTTGAATCTGTGGTAAAATATAATAAAAAATGTTATTAACCACTATTACCAAACAGTAAATCAAAAACAGTCGTCAAAAAATTAACATACTAGTTGTCAATTCTACATACAATAATTTTTACTGCATTATGAAATTTAAAACTCACAAATAGTTGCAAAGAAATGGAATGCTTCTACATTTGACCTGTGCTCTTTTATATATGAATCTGAACTAATTGTATTAGTATATTTTACTATTTCATTCAAGACACTTCACACAATTTGATTTTGAAGTTGTATTTAATTTTAAATGAAACGGTTAACATGGTTACTTTTCATTTCCAGTAACTTTTAAAAATAACTGTTTATAGTTCCATAGGCTCGAGCAGGTCAGCTTCCCACCCTATGTCATACAATTCTGACAAATCGGCATCCTCATCATGTTCTTCATCATCCTCAGGATTTAAATCATCCAAGGGATCTACTTCCACTGATGTTTCAATGACAATTTCAATGATAATATCAAGATCAACAGTTCGCTCATTATCACTCATGCTTGATGTTGTCGTTATCTTTAAAAAAAGAGAACAACAATGAGATGTTGCAGAGTAAGAGACAAATCTCAGAGACTATAATAGTAAAATTGTTTAACAAGAGTAACATTTTGCAGATATTATTTAGCCATGTCCAGCGATGCTGAGGAGGTGAGGCCTATGTCCAAGTTTTCAGTGAACAGGACTCATCTCTTCTTAACCTTGGATAAGCCTCACCAACTCTGTGTCCCCTGCTCATACTTAAATTTGAAGGAGCAGATTTATGTTAACTGGCGCATCCCCACGGATGCACCAGTTAACGTACACCACTGCTCTGTCACCCATGATATGCCGCATTTACAATGCGGAGCACCGTTGAGCAAAAACAGCACAGATGCATCACGCATCTGTTCCACAAAAACGGCGCATTACAGGAATCACGTCATAAACACGACATATCTACTGCAATGCACAGGGGCAAGCCACACATTGCATGGTGCATCTCTCCTTATGCCTGTTTCAAACAGGCGTAAGGATTTGATTCAGCAATGCCATAAAGGTGACTCAGTGAAATCTTCTTAATTTTACTGTGTTAGTTTTACAGGGCTTTCATGCAAATGACTGCCCACCCTGCAACAAAACGCCCACATGAAACCTGACACACGTTTCATGTGTGGCAGGACTTTACAGCATGACACATCTTCCTTGATGCTTCAAGTTGTAAATATGTCAAAAAATAGAGCATCTTTTGCTCCGCCGCTGCGTCACAAAAGTTTGAGGTGAGGCCTACTCAGGGTTGCTGATGAAATTTAGGCTTGTTGAAGAATATAGAGGAGATAAGACATGTGCAGGCCTACCAATGAAGTGAGGCCTATCTTGCAACATGGTACATCTTGTAAATCACTGCTGCATTATAAAAGTGACGGAACAGCAGCACAAAAGAGGCGCACGGCCATCATAAATCTGCCCCTAACACTTTAAATGATTGATTCAGGATGACGATAAGGTGTGGACTATCTAGAGGTGTGTTTGAGGTGAGGCCTACTCAGGGTTGCAGATGAAATTTAGGCTTGTTGAAGAATACAGAGAAGATAATACATGTGCAGGCCTACCAATGAAGTGAATCATGTCCACTGCACTCTTGAACAAAGGCCAGACCTCCTCTATCTCCCTGAACACGCCTAAACCTCATCTGCACAATGTGATTCGTAATGTTAGGAAACACAGGTGATATAATTGAAAAACGTGCAAATATTTTTGCACATTTGACAATCACATCACCTGTATTTCCTCAGCTTAGTTATCTTATTGTGCAGATGTAGTCTAGCATGTCCAAGAGTACGCAGAAGATGAGGACTGTATACAACAGAGCAATGTACATTACTCACCTCCCTTGACACTTACAGAAGCCTCAGTTTAATACTTCTCAGTTCAATATTTATTTAAAGAAGCAGACACCAATATGACCTTCTCATAAATGTGAAAAGTGTTTTTTTTTTTTTTTTAAAAACGATTTTCTGGTCTAAATTTGAAAACACAACACAGGTGCTATGTAGAAGCACACCCTATCAGTACTTAAATTAGCCAAGCACACATGGGGACGTATTTACAAGGACCTTGCACCACGGGGAAATGTCTTAAATTAAAATGGAAAAAATAACATCAAAGGGACTCAAAGGCCTTGTAAATATGCCCCAAGCAACCTATGAAACTCTACCAGTACATTTCAAGAAACCTAATTGATTTCAAAAAACGTTTTTAAACTTATCATGTAAAACAATTATATACCTACATTCATGGGGAAGTGACTTAAAATGCCCTAACACACATGAAAGCTTTTTTTTAAGGCCCTTGCACCTTTTTTTCCATCACTTTTAACATGGTTATGTAACTCAAAGAATCAAAATCTAAATTAGCCAAGCACACATGGGGGCGTATTTACAAGGACCTTGCACCACGGGGAAATGTCTAAAATTAAAATGGGAAAAATAACATCAAAGGGACTCAAAGACCTTGTAAATATGCCCCAAGCAACCTATGAAACTCTAGCAGTACATATCAAGAAACCTAATTGATTTCAAAAAACGTTTTTAAATCTATCATGTAAAACAATTATATACCTACATTCATGGGGAAGTGACTTAAAATGCCCTAACACACAAGAAAGCGTTTTTTTAAAGCCCTTGCACCTTTTTTCCATCACTTTTAACATGGCTATGTAACTCAAACAATCAAAATCTAAATTTGCCAAGCACACATGGGGGCGTATTTACAAGGACCTTGCACCACGGGGAAATGTCTTAAATTAAAATGGGAAAAATAACATCAAAGGGACTCAATTGCTTGTTAATATATCCCAAGCAATCTATGAAACTCTAGCAGTACATATTAAGAAACCTAATTGATTTCAAAAAACGTTTTTAAACCCATTATGTAAAACAATTATTCAACCATATTCATGGGAAGTGACTTAACATGCCGTAAGACACATGAAAGCGTTTTTTTAAGGCCCTTGCACCATTTGTGCGTCACTTTTAACATGGCTATGTAACTCAAAGAATCAAAATCTATTTGTAAAACACTTGACACAAAACAACATTTTAAATACACAACTTTCTTCTTAATTTTCTCCCTAAAGCATACTATTCTCTATTTAAATTAAATGAATCTTTTCTCACCTTAGCAAATACTTTTTGAGTTTGAAAACAGTCTCAGACACACACCAATTTGTCTTCAGAAGAGCAAAGGGTATGCACTCCAGAGGCTGCAACCAACAATGGCACAGAAATGCTGTAATTCATCACACATATCTCTAATGTCACCCAATCAAAACTCTTCCCTCACTTTTTTCAAATCAACACCCTTCCCCCTTCTGCCCTTTCTGCCTTTTTTCCATAGCAACCACCTCCTGAAAGACCTCTGATGTTTGAAAGTTCACACAACAATGTTTCAATTGAACTCTGAACTCTCAGTGCACCTGTGTATCCAGTGCAATCTTTCATGAAATGATTTTTTCTTGACCATTCAAATTACATCTTTGAAAGAACTCATCCATGCACCCTAACCTTCTGTTTTCAGCAATCAAAATCCACCAATCACTGCTACTGAATCATTAGCACACAAACTCCACATTTTTTTTTCATTACAAACTCCTACTGTTTGAACTGCCATTTCATTCCCACACTTCATCTGACTGCAGCAGAACCTCCTCTCACCATGTTTTCTGTCTGGATTGTTGGACATAGTTACATCCACTGGACTCAAAGGTATGCTAATAACAGAAATTTACCTAACCTTAATTTACAAAACGTGGAAATCAAGTGGATTGGCCAGAGAGGATTAAGATGTCACCAATTGATACCATTGGTGAAAACCTTTTTGCATTTGCCAAAACCTAACCTGTTAATTGTGCACTGTGGAGGAAATGACTTGGGCACTTTGACTGGGGTAGGTCTGGAAATGCTTTTAAAGGACAACTTTGAGCAATTGATGGCACTTTTTCCTCAAACTGCCTTGGTATATTCCAATATATGCCAAAGACAGAAATGGAGGTGGTCAAACGAATTTTGTCCACAAATTGAGAAATCAAGGAGGCATGTAAATAAGTCTGTTTCAGCTTACATGAGAGACCATGGAATGGGCTGCATCTACAACAATAACTTGCGTTACTACATGCAAGATATCTACAGAGGAGATGGAGTTCACTTCTCAGATGAGGGGAACAGAGTTTTCATCCTGAATTTAAGACTATGTATTGGTACCTACTTATAAGTACCTAAATGTACCACAGACCCAAAAGCTCTTCTCAGAGCTACCCTAAATATGATCACTATAAACAAATTTTAAATGTAACTTTTTTTTACTAATTTTCACAATTTACGCTTTCCGGAGCGCTACCCGGTACGCGCACCGGATGTTAACCACGCGAAAATTTGAAAAAAAATGGGTTTTTTTCGCACATATGGGCCTCCTCAGCGACCTTATGAAAATTATATGTTGTTTCAATAAATTTCTAAATTTCGAATGATCAACCATTGAAAGACATTCTCTGTCCAATCGGAGTGCCACAGTGGGGATGTATTTGCATATGCTTATGCATACACAACTTCGTCATTTTCAGTAGTGTTTCAGTCGGAGACACTACCCACTAGTGCACCCACTACATCGTTCAAATTGAGTGTTGAACCTATTCAACCATCGCAGTGCACCGCCTTCTACCTTTTCGATTATTCCTTGATCCGCCCTAGGTGGTTTGCACGCAGCACAATGCAGTACGAAGAAATCAGCCGAAGCACTGAAGCCCGAGCACATACCCTTGCGTATGACGATGAGGAACGTCAACGCATTTATGCCTTAATCGAAGAAGACATTACCCCAGCCTCAACTTCCCGCAATAAAGAGCAATGCATAGGACAATTACTTTATCTTTCCAAAAGACACATCAATCAAAAGCTCCACGCGAGCACATTACTAAAATACCACCGGGCACTCAGAATCCCTCGCGGTTTAAGGATCGCGTTGAAACCTTCCTTGTGCAAAAATTCTAAAACTTTTAAAGATAAATGGGATGGAATACTAAATAAATGCAGTTTGGATCTCATTCTCCTAATAGTTGAAGAACTTTCCGGCATTTTGAAAGAACTTGAATATGAAATCAAAGACATTGACAAAGAACTCAAAGAAATGCTGACCCCAGAAGAATTAACTAATACATTGGAAGACTTGAAGATCACCCTCGATAAACACCAGAGAGAAATTAATGAGCGAAAAATTAGAAAATTTCGCAGGGACACGCTGGATTACAAGCTCGATGAAGTCTATTCTTGGGCAGACATCTACGCCCAATGACGACGCAATCGGCCAACTAACATGCAGACCGATACATCATCTTCCGGCAGCGACACCTCAACTCGTTTACCTCGCAAAAACACTACTTCTAGATCATCTCAAGAACAAGCAAGTACTTCCACCACCTCACACATCCAAACTTCTGCGGTTCATTTTTTAGAGTCAGACACGGAGAACGTCGAAGACTCAGGAGGAGCAAAAACAAAAGAAAAAGAATCAACCGCCCCCACCACACGGAGCAAAGCGACCACGAAGGATCCGAAACCAAAAAAGAACATTTAGTAATTAACATCTCCAGTACCACCATCACTCCACATCAAATGAATTTACTTGAAAGAGGTACATCCTTCGTTCCTACAGCACATACTAACCAACTGGAACTCGAAGTGAGCACCTTTAAATTCGTCAGAAAATTGAGATTGCGCCACTTTTTCGAGAACATTTTGCCTCCAACCCCAGGTGAAAAACCTGATCAACTTAAAGGTCTCCGGCCTTCAAGCTCATACCAGGCTCCTAGTGGTCATAAATCTATTGATTTATTTGAAAAACTGGTCCACAACGATGTGGCCAAAATCAACTTCAATAGGAGTACTAGAAATCAGAACCTTACCACCAAGGATCGAGATACCCTTAAATCTCTAGCCAACAAAACAGATATTAAATGCATCAAAGCTGACAAGGGAGGAGCCTTAGTCATTCTGGACACTTCTCTATACACACAACGACTTCAAGAACATATACAAGACACTTCTCTGTACATGCGACTAGAAAACAACCCTACCAGAGAGTTCCAGAACATTCTCAAAGACATCGTCATGCGAGCTTTTCAAAATGATATCATCCAAGAGCGTACTAAGAACTTCTTGCTGGTTGAACACCCGAGGAGCCCTACCATACACATGAGCCCTAAAATACATAAGGATCTCAAAAATCCCCCATTTCGGCCGATAGTATCCACTAAGGGTTCGATCCATGAGTCAACAGGCAAATTTATAGATCGCTATTTGCAACCAATTGTTACGAAGGCTACCAGCTACATTAAGGACACAACTGAATTCTTACTTAAGTTGGCTAATATTCAAATTGATGACAACAATCCATACATACTGTGCACAGCTGACGTCAGCTCTCTATATACATCCATCCCGCATGAGGGCGGCATTGAAGCCATCGAGCAAGCTCTACTACACAGTAACATTGAGAATCCCATGCAATCTTTTCTGATGGAATTAATGGTATACACATTATATCACAGCTATTTTCAAGTCAACAACGAATGGTTTCTACAGCTATCGGGAATGGCGATGGGAAATTGTGCTGCCCCCACATATGCCAATATATATATGGAAAACTTTGAGAAAACACACATCTACGGCGACATCAACTTTCAAGAAAAAACTAAACTTTATGTCAGATACATCGACGATTTATTTTTCGTCTGGACGGACTCCAAAGAATCTCTCGAACAATCTCTTCATCACCTCAATTCAAAAGATGAACGTATTAAGCTAACTTGGCAGATCAGCAATGCTGAAATAACATTCTTGGATGTTAATATCAAAATCTCCTCAACTGGCATTACCACGGACCTTCACAGAAAAAGCACTGATCGGAACAACACATTACACTATCAGAGCTATCATCAAGAGTCCCTGAAAAAGCACTTGCCTTTCTCTCAATTATTACGTGTCAAACGTATAGTGTCCAATGAAGACACCATGAAAATACGCATGCAAGAAATGCATAATCGATTCTTGGACAGAGGATATCCCACACAAGTTCTATCTGAGGCACAAATTCGTGTGGCACAAATATCACGACAAGAGGCTCTCACTAAACAACCCATTAAGGCACAACAACGAATGGTTTTGGTATCAAAGTACTCAACAGTTAGCAACATCTACAAAAGAATCATTCTTAAACATTGGCCCATTCTTCAAGTTGAACCAGACTTTGGTGACATGTTTAAACCTTTACCTTTGTTTGCACATACAAGAAGTAAGAACATCAAAGAGATATTATCCAAACCAACCTGTATAGTTCAAAACTACAAAGGTACTCAGCCTTGCTTTAACTGCAGCCATTGTAACTGTGTCATTAAAGGCAATATCATTCATCACCCCATGAAAGGCAACACCATCAAACTACAAGTGAATGGGACATGTGACTCTTGTAACCTAATATATGCCCTGAAATGTCCGTGCGGCAAACTGTATGTTGGTAAAACAGAAAGAAAAATCAAGACACGTTTGAATGAACACAAATCAAACATCCGACTCAAAAACATCAAATCCAACATAGCCATGCATTTTCTGGAAGCCCGTCACAGTATTGCCCAATTGCAATTCATCATTCTCGAAATCGTCAATAAAAAAGAAGGAACAGACAACAACAAACTCCTATTAAAAAGAGAACTTGAATGGATGTTCTGCCTACAGACCCAGAAGCCTTTTGGCCTGAATGATCGTTTCGAATATAGCTTTTACTTGTAATGTCTCTTTATTGCCCCAGTTTCATTTAACTTCTCCATGTTTCACTTTTATCCCACATCCTTTATCAGACTTTCACCTGTCTCCTTCACATTCTCCCCACTCCAAGATGGCGCTATAACCCCCTTCCATCCTAAGTCCGTTTTCCAGCCTATATCGTTCCGCCTTCCAGTCTTCTTTCTACTTCACACTCTCAAGTCTATTTTCTTCAACCTGAACCTCCCGCGCTCAGCGTCCATCACCCGTTTCAGTACCTGTCAGTAACGCTTCGCGTTACATCGAATCTCAAGTAAGTCATTTACCGATTGTTAGTTTGCCACGTTGTAATGCCCGTCATTCACGCTCTGATATTGTTAAATGCACACCCCGTTTGAGTCACTAGCTGGCACCTCCTATCACTCGCCCCCTCGTCATCAAACTAAGTCTAAACGTCCTCACTCATTGATAGGCACTTTAAATTATTTAACTCACCACAGCGCCTCTCACCCTTTTATTCTTACACCACTTTGTCTTCTTCCTAGCACTCCTTGAGAAAGGGCACCGCCCGAAATGCATCGGAGTGGAGTCAAGCACCTTGAATGTTCCTCATTTTGGAAATAATCAATAACATTGGATTGATATGAATGAAATATCGACCTTATGAAAATTATATGTTGTTTCAATAAATTTCTAAATTTCGAATGATCAACCATTGAAAGACATTCTCTGTCCAATCGGAGTGCCACAGTGGGGATGTATTTGCATATGCTTATGCGTACACAACTTCGTCGTCCTCCTCAGCCACCCTCAGAAAACCTAGGGGGTCAGGATACGTCTACCGTGCCCCCTTCTACCCATCCTGAACATTATTTGCCCTCCATCTTGTATCTCAATTCTACCGAAACACAAAATGGAGGACTCCCGTAACACTGCCGGTTCGCGTACCGGGGCGCGCAGTGAGAAGCGCTCGCATAAAAAAGGTGGGAAAGTAATTTACAGAAAAACCACTGGAGACACTTTCACCAAATATACATTAGCTCATACTACATACCATCCCTACCATTTTCACAAATTTGGTTGGAATTCCATTTAACCATTTAGCCTGTAGACCTCTCTAAATTCCCTGAGGTAAATTACTTCACAAAACACATCTGAAGTGTTGGAATTCACAACCAATTAAAATGTTACTTTAATTTTCTACTTTTTTTACCTGACATTTGAATGGTTATGTACCTGAATATATATAAAGAAAGAGAGAGAAACACAGCCATTTTGACTACTACTTCCTGAAGTACATTTCAAGAGCATTTTCACCTCTCTGTAAAGTAAGTTGATAATTTGTAAGGGGCACTTTAAATTAATTTGTAAAAACGTTTTTTGATAATTATTTACTGTCCCCCTGCTATAGTTATAGATACAGATAGGCTCCTCTGTTATATTTATAGATTGACTTAGGCTTCTCTGCTATAATTATGAATTTACTTACACTTCTTCACAGGCACTTTTTTATATTTCTACTTGCTGCCTATTACCATACACTACCCAAAGTTAACCTCACTGTTAAAAAATCAGAACTACCTGTCTGAACTTAAACCCAACAGTGCCCTAACTCTTCTGATATAGTTATTTTTTATGCAATTTACAGCAAAAAAATGGAAGGGGAGCACGAAAATATCAATGTTTCCTTCGACATTACATCTGAGGAGATTTTAAATGAAGAAATTTTAGATGAAGATTTTATGGATCAGTCTTTGGATGAACAATGTATTGAATGCTTACAAGACATAGAAACATGCATGTTTGAGGAGATTCCAGATGATGTAATGCTGGAAGTTTTATTGAACTATGAAAATTCTGACCAATAAATTTTTATTTAATAATTAAAAATTGTTTGAGACATTATTCATTTTTATATCTAATTCATGAAGTACAACCAATATAAATAAATAAATAAAAAAAAATAAAAAACAACAAAACGAACAATCAATAAAAAACAACAAAAAAAAAACAACAAAACGAACAATCATTAAACATACAATATTTGAAAAGTCTATCATTCTTTTTTCCTCATAGTACGCTCCCCGGACCGCTTTCCGGTGCGCGTACCGGGCGCACCCCGCGCAAAAAAAACTTTTTTTTTTTTTTTTGACCCGCGGGGCCCTTTTAAAGCCTCCACATCAAACCTAGGGGGTCAGGGAGGATCTACTATGCCCCCTTATGGTCATTTCCCCCTTTGTTTTGGCCTCCTCTTGTCTCTCGATCCTACCGAGAGACAAGATGGCGGCCGCTCCGGACTGTTTAGAATGTTGACAGACACCGGAGAGCCAATCAGCTTCCCTTCCCGAAGTTCCGTTACGCGTCAAGTACGCGAACCGGAGCGCTACCCGGAGCGCTGTTACAGATATATATATTTTTTTGAACGTTAATTTATCAAAACCCACTGGAGCACATATATTGAGACCTAGCAAAGGCACATCGGGCTAACAGTCCCTACAATTTTGCCAAGTTTCGTGCAAATCCATTCAGCCGTTCGGGCTAAAAGTGAGGCCAACCGCCCTATGGAAATTAACATGGGAAAAACGCGTTTTGGGTCCCCCCTTTTTTCTCGGCCCCCCCTTGACGTAACCCCCCCAAATTTTCAAGGGCTGCTCAGAAACAAAATGTTCCATTTTCCTGAAAATTTCAGCCAATTCCGTCCACAAACGCCAAAGTTATTAGACATCGAATTTTCAAAAATCCCATAGAGAAAAAATCCTAACTATATATACCTACTGGCGACCGCCAGTAGGTAATATATATATATATATATATATATATATATATATATATATATATATATATATAAATATATATGTATATTCCATCTGCAAGAACCCGACACTTGGAGCTCCACTCTCATCGTGTTAAATAACTTTATTCTGCAAGGGGGCAGGGAACAGAGGTACGGTAGGTACAACAGGAACTTCAGCCATAAATTCCCAACCCATTTTGGGCTTCTTCCATCCCTTGGTCTCGGGATGGCAATGAGGAGAGGCAGCTGGCAAGTTCTCTCATGCAATATATAGTTCCGCCCAGTGGGCGTGTGCACTCTTTGCACTGTGGTCATTGAAGTCTAATGCGAGCATATTCTTCTGCAGTAGAAGCCGCCACCAACCTCCTAATAATGCTTCTCAGCCACAGTGGGTTGCTGCATCCACACGCAGCTACTGTTATGCCAATAAAATCCCTCACATAACAACACGGTGATCCTTTTCTGCTCTGCACTCGTGGCGACGCTGGACCCGCTCGTCTGCGGGGAGGGACTCTCCGCGACGTGAGAAGGCCGCCACATAATCCATCTGCAAGAGCCCGACACTTGGAGGCCCACTCTCATCGTGTTAAATAACTTTATTTTGCAAGGCGGCATGGAATAGAGGTACTGTAGGTACAACAGGAACTTACTAGCAATTGCCTAACAAACTGTTGCCATAAGGGATCCCGGAACTTATCTGCTAGGCCTGCTATATTCCAGGATAGAACATTACTGTCCACATTGAGGGGTGTCACCTCTGTTTGTGGTCTTGAAAGGGCATAAGTCTCTGTCTCGGTTGTCAGGGTTAGGTGGGCCCTCTGTTGGTGCAATGGATCTACTACAGTTTCATCAGAAGAATCCAGTCAATCACATTCCTCCAACCCCGATAGCTTAGAAAATCTGTTGGCTAATGCTAGGGTAGGAGGCGCGACAGGAGCAAAGCAAGGACCCTATGGATAACTGGTGCTGTACTATGGTTTTGGGAACCCATGGTTATTGCCAACAGAGTTTTTATAAGGCCGTCTGGCTTGTGAGAGTTCCCTGTCCTTATTACCCGTTATATACCCATGAGATTCAGCTCTATCAAAGAAACCCAGTGGAAGTGCCTAGATTATGGAGCCATGAAATGACTGACAAGCACGTATCACCTGCAGGATTCTTTCGGCTACAGAGGTCCTGTTGAAGTTAACTATAACACAGTCACCCCCTCCCAACTTTATAGAGCTGCCTATCCATTCCACTTCACCTACCATGAAGTTACTGTGTTCCACACCAGGACCCGCGGGGGTATTAGTTGTTAACCACTGGAGTACCTTGTTCTTTAAATTATTATAGTCCTCGTTTGTACCTGAGTGAAGAGGCGGGACATTCCCCAAGACCACAACATAAGGTGTGGATTCTGGGGGAAGATGAATAGTAATAGGACAGTGGCGAACCTCCCCTGACAGCGCCATTTGGGCCGTCCAGCTGGCCTATGATAGTTTGAGGGTCCTGCCTGTACGGAGGAACTACCAGTGGCTCCCCTTGAGCTGACTGCGCCACATGACGCTGAGCTTGCTGCTGCTCTTCATGTGATTGGGTAGGTTTTTTAGGTATACCTGGGCCAAGTTTCACTCCTGATTTTGGTTCGAGGATCTCACTTATAACCCCCCAATTTGTACAAATATCAGTTAGACCCCTCCCCTGCAACACTTTTCTCAATTGCTGTCAGCCTCTCCAAAATAGGACTCAGTTTGGTATCCAGCAAGGTAATCATTATGTCTTGAAAGGTCTTGGTAGCCATCATGTCTAAGTATGTGGCTACCGTTTTGGGCACCAGAGGTTTATTGGAAGGCTTAGTGGCCGACCTCAGTTTAGAGCTTTTTGCTTTACCTCCAGTGGTTTGAAGTTTCCGTTTAGTGCTCCCCTGGGTATTAAACCCCCTCAGGGCAGTAGGTTGACTAGCTGGAAGAGCGAATGGGTGGACATAGGATTCAATGTGTTAGTACAGTCCTTCCCTTGAGGTGGAATAATACTTGCTCTGCTTTCAATTATGACAATTGGTGAGGGACATCAAAGGTGCTGGAGAGGAAGCTTCATTTACGGATGGTAACCCATCTATGATAAAAGAGACTGCAGGCGACCCCTGGCAGCTGTCAGAACAGGCAGATGGTAATTCAACCAGGAGCACACTGGATCTAAGTGTACGTGGGTGCAGGCAATTAGAGGGTGACCTGGAAAGATGCCTATTGACAAGCTCAATCTCTTTGTCAATAACAGCGGCTGCTCTCTGTAAGAAGGAGTCTATGTGGTAACAGTGGAAGATGAACTAACCGCTGATTTTACCCCAGTAGTCCCCGTCTGAGCCTTTCGCCTCCCCATATCTTTAAGTGGCTTTGATGATACCGCGACTAAATTAAAACAGATACGAGCATAAATGAATGGATAAAATAAAATTAAACGGCATGTATACAAGTGGAATAAAAACAGACAAATGCCTCTTTCTCGTATTATGTCGTGGTATAAGTCCAGCTCTTAGTCCAGGGAAATTTCCTCCCTATCCAGGGATTTAAATACCAGAGCATGTATTTAAACATCCGAGCAGTGTCTATATGGTAGGTGTTGGTGTAAGCCTACCTCCTTTCGCAGGTACAGGGACTTGATAGCTAGCTGTCCGGATATCGGGTTCGAATCAGACAACTTGAAAGACAGCAGCCAAGAGGGATGGCTCGCCCTTGGTCCTGGCTTCATCATTGCTCCATCCCGCGCATGTCCCACGTTGCGGTGGGAGAGGCATCGCTATAAGCACGATGACCCCGCCTCCCCCCGCTCCCGGCACTCCAGGCAGCTGTGAGGGCAGGTGATGCACTCTGGGGGTTGCAGTCCTTCCTAGAGTGTGGCTGATGGTACTGACTAAGCGGCGTGCCCCCTGGACCCTCGCCCCTCCAGGGGTTCCTCCCGGGCTTGTGCAGCATCGCGGTGAGTAGATAAACAGACTGGCAGCAAAAATAATGGAAAAGTCTATACACACTATCCCTAAATAAAGTTCTAGCGATTATAGTTCCATTCCATTCACAGCTCATTTGAGATGCCATGAGTGATGTCATGAGTGATGTAACGGACCATCTCAGCAATGATGTAATGTCTGAGGTCATTAGGAGTACATTGCCGGGCGTAAGTTATAGAGAGCTCAGGTAACTCTAACTGCTCAGGACTGGCACTAGTTTGTCTTTAAGGTTGTTAGCACGTTTAAATGCAAAGCGCGGGATCTCCCATTCTCTGGTGCCTGAATTGATTATCTTCCAATGTTTGCGGATGATACTAGAAACTTGATTTGACGCTGTATTATAGGTGGTCACACAGGTCATGGGTGGTGGTTCCTGGTCTTTTTTCACCGTTTCCTGTAGTGATTCTCTGTTTATATTGCGGGCCCTTTTGCTGGATTGGGCAATAATGGCGTTGGGGTATCCACATTCCTGTAGTTTGTGTGATAAGGTGCGGGATGCGCTTACGATGCTTAGCCCACCACAAAACTTCAGGTATATATGATAACTTTCACCCTAGCCATACCACCAATATGGCTACACCATTTGCCGCTTATTTATCGTCTACACAGCACAATAGATATCGGCAATCAAACTGCTTTGTGAATATGTTACCATACTAAGACTCTCCCTTGTATGTGTGTTTTGTCATACTTGTTGTATGTCCAGTAATGCTCTAAGAGGGAATCCGCCTACACATGTAAAGCACCTTAGCGAGTGCTACACATTTTTCAAAATCACACAATCACTTAAAATCAAGTAATTTGCACCTACACACTTTGGTCCTGAGGAAAGCCAGTTTTAATCATAGAGGCCTGGCTGAAACATGTAAACCACACCTGGATGTAGGAGACCCTAATTAACACTCCTATAACATCCAATAGCCTTTTTTAATGCTAACAGTGACCCAGTTATTAAAATATAATGTACCCTCGGGTACTGGGACCCCTGTATAGCTTTTAAATTTTCACCTTCACGTCACTACACTGCACACTCAGAAACATACCTGTTCCGCTGTATTCAGGCGTCAAAGCACACCCGGGACACACTCGGTGTCACTGGGTGGGCCTGATGATGAAGCATGCCACCAACCAGGTTGGTGGGTGAGTGCTTCATGAGCAAACAAAGGGTTTGTACCCTGTCTTACAGACTTGAGTCTATGTAAATTTACAAATAGGCTAGTCCTTTTTGATCTCACACAACATACTCTATCAACACACTTTCTAGAACATTCTACATCACGTGCAGGTTAAAAGTTCATCATTTTTTTTAAAGCTAACGATATTTATTTGCAACATTTTCTCGAACATTTAACAGCACGTGCAGGTTAAAAGTTTACAATTGTTTTAAGTTTGAACAGTGCCTTCCAAATGCAAGTAGCAGGTGTGTTTGAGTTGAGCAAATTTTGTCCTATAATATGTACTCCACGTTCAAACTTCTTTTTCTTAACCAATCACAAAGATGCTTTTCCACAAAACAAATGTGTACCCTACTTTTAAAAAACAATGCTTTTCATATCCCAATGAGGTATTGTTTTGTATGGAAAAAAACGAGTTCCCCATCTTTAAACATGTCTCTTATTCTAAGAAGGAACTGCATGAGCTACAGACATCTTTCCATACCTGCTAGTGTTGATCGTAGGACATAGCTACGTTTTCTGGTGCAAGAGGTATGCAGAACAGAGACCTATTGATTTAGACCTAGGTTTACAAAATATGGATATTAAATGGTTTCCACAGAGAGGATTGAAGTGGCAACAATTGTTGCCTTTGGTTAAAACCTGTTTCCATCTCCAACACCCTGACCTCATGATTGTGCACTGTGGTGGAAACGACCTAGGCACATTGACTGGGGTAGGTATGGAAATGCTTATGAAGGACACCTTTGGACAAATGATGTTACTTTTGCCTCAAACCGTCTTTGTATATTCCGATATATGCCAACGACAGAAGTGTAAATGATCAAAACAATTATGTCCTCAGAATGAAAAATCAAGGAAGAAAGTCAACAAAGCTGTGTCTGCATAACTCAGAGACAACAGATGGGCTCCATCTACAACGTACATTTTGATATGGCTAATATCTACAGAAGTGATGGAGTACACTTCACAGATCAAGGAAATCGAGTTTTCCTGAATAACTTGAAGCTGTGCATCCACACTTATACATAGCACCAACTAATTAACACAAGGGCTCTCTTTAGAGCTACCTATAACTTACAACTTAGGCCCGCTATTTTAGGGCCAGGTAACGGCAGCTCCCGGACCCTCACCAAAATGTATTCTCCACACAGCTGTGGCACAGCGGCCACACCATTTCACTATGCAGCACAGAGCTCTCGCTTTGATCTCCGGATCTACTCACTCATAGGGGTGAGTAGTTTGCGCTTTACAAATACTGTATTGATTTAACTTTGCACTCCCTATACAACACAACCAAAGTACTGTATACAAGTTCAGCTTTCGCCCCCAGCGCCATCAGAAGCATAGGAGAGAGTAGTTTGCACTTCACAAATACCGAATTGATTTGATACGCACAAATTCACCTTCGCACTCCCTGTATAACACCCCATAAGCACCATACACAAGTTACAATGTTCAAAACAAAAGTTCATTCGAGTAGGTATAACTACATGCTCACACTACTTTGACAGATGTGGCACAGCGGCCAGAGCACATGACTTCACAGCATATGACACACTGTTAGGCTCACGCTTTCATCCCTGAGTCCGCCAGCAGCTCAGCTTAGCACCTTGAGACTCTAGACAGTACATCAAATATTTTCCGTACCCCAGGACTTTCAGACCAGTTTGGGTCAGTAGATAATCCAAGTAGGTATTAAAACATGCTGACACTACTTCCACAGATGTAGTGCAGCGGCCACCGCACATGACTTCACAGCATAAGACACACAATGTGGGCTCACGCTTTAATCCCGAGTTTTGCACCCGCTCACCTTAGCAGTATCAGACTCTAGGCAATACCTCACTTAATTTCCATAGCCCAGCACTTTCAGACCGGTATGTATGAGTAGTTTGCTTCGCACCCCCTGTATAGCACACCCTAAACACCCCTTAGACGCTACAGGGCTCCTACCCTTCTCTTTCCTATTTTTTCACCCTTTTTTCCCCTTATTCACTTCAACGGAATGACAAAATGGCAGCCAACACTTCCTAGTTGCATGAGACTCTAGACAATACCTCACATATTTTCCATACCCCAGGACTTTCAGACCAGTATGGGTCAGTAGGCCATCCTTGTAGGTGTAAACACATGCTGACACTACTTCCGCAGCTGTGGTGCAGGGGCCAGGACACATGACTTCACAGTATAAGACACACAGTTTGGGCTCACGCTTTAATCCCAGAGTCCTGCACCAGCTCACCTTAGCAGCATCACACTCTAGGCAATACCTCACTTAATTTCTGTAGCCCACCCCTATGACACCAGTAGGAGTGAATACTTCGCATTGCACCCCCTATATAGCATACCCTTAACACCCCACAGAGGTTACAGTGCTCCTACCCTCCTCTTTCCCACTTTTTTTGCCATTTTTCCCTCTTACTTGCTTCAACTGAATCATAAAATGTCGGCCAACACTTCCTAGTTGCAACCGCTCGCAGCCAATCAGCAGCAAGCTCGTAACGCCTCATCCAATCAGATGGAAGAATTCCCAAATATCGATATCTGTAAATGTCAATATTTCTAAAAAAACTACTGAACGGATTTACAACAAACAAACAAAAGCGTGCTTTCTAGACCAAGACCCTTCTCCCTGCCAAATTTGGGGTAATTCCGATCACCCGTTTGACCTGTAACTTTGTCTAAAGTTTCCTATGGAAATTAACATGGAGAAAACACGTTTTGGGACCCCCCTTTTATCTCGGCCCACCCTTGATGAATCACCCCCAAACTTTCAACATAGGAGCAGATATGAACAAAAGATTAGTTTTAAAAATGTCATGAAGATTCATCAAACTACGCCAAAGTTATAAGCAAAACAAAAATAGAAGCTTGGTCCTATTTATAACAGCCTACTGGCGACAGCCAGTAGGTAATAAAATATATAGATATATATATATTTTATATATGCCCATTAAATCTGGTAACAAAACTTAGGAACCATACTACTTCTAGGTGGTATATACAATATATCGGTGTGTTCAAACAGGATTGTGTAAATTGTTAGCTCAAAATAATTGGGTACTATACCCCTGACCCTAAGAAATTCAAAAATCTAAATACAAATGTGATGCATAATATATACTGTATAATTAATATGTATATATACCAGACAGTACACAATACAATGTTTTACACCAATGGCATCTCAGCCATGTGCACCCCACTGTGGGTAAGACATAGAACAACAAAAATCTATCACAAAGGTGCTCTGCATGCTCATAATATCAAAACTACAGCTCCCAGAATTCTATGGGAGAATATAATGTCATGTGACTGCTTTAAATACAGATGATAAAAGTAGTGCCACCCACCGTGAGAAAGGCCGCCAGACCGCAACGCATTGGTGTGATAGACCTAGGATCTGTGCCAATAAATCACGATAAACGAAGCTCCTGTGTGCGGCGCAATTTGTATTTAAAAAAAATACATATATATATACACATACATATATAACTATATATATATATATATATATATATATATATATATATATATATATATATATATATATGAACGCTCCCTTTTTACACCAAAAGAAACGAGTCACTCTCACAGCGGGTGCTTCAAACCGCGTTGGTGTCCGCGGTGAAATATGGCAGCTCCAAAATCCCAAAGAATACCCAGCCGGGTTAGTCGGGATAAAAAAGCACTCACAAGCTCGACAGTCGCTTTCAGCAGGGGGTAGGTTTAATTAGATAGACGCGTTTCTGGAGATAAACTCCCTTCGTCAGTATTTACATCTGTGCAACCAGATACTGTGTCCTTATCTATGTTTATCATACATCATGGAAATAAACGAGGGACCACATAGAGCGCCACATGCGCGCCATCTTTAAGTGTACAAATACATTGTTTAACCAAACATTGCTGGTGAGTATGTTGCATCATAAATAAAGCCGTCAATCAGCATTGCCATCATCACAATAATTCCCGCATCAATTATCTACAGACAACTATTCATATCTGGATTGCGTGGCTAAGATGGCATAAGCTTCAACCCGTGTTTCTAGTCATAATCGGACACAGAAGCATCAGGAAAATCTTGCCGTGGATCGGCAATGGCAGCCCATATGGACTGCCTGGTTAAGGTGCAACCAAGCACACAGCAATGTATAATATCAATCTTAACAGAGAGTTAAAAAAGAGAGAAGGCATCTTTCACCCCAAGTTTTCACCTGATTAGAACAACAACAGAATACAACTCATTTGATACAGAATTAATAAATGTTACAGATTCTTAGTATTTTATACATCATTATCAACCCAAGTGCGAGGCCATTTCCTCTCCCATATTCAATCCCTTGGGTGCTCTGGTCTCTAGGTCTATAATATAACGAGACTCTAGTCTCCTTAGTGTGAGCAACCTGTTGCCCCCTCTTGGGTTCACTTCTACTCTATCCAAACAAAAATATCTCAAAAGGTTCCTGTCACTGTTGTGTTTTATAGAGAAATGGCGTGCCACGGGATAACTGAAATCCCTGTTGGCTATGGCCCGCATATGCTCTAGTATCCTCAGTTTGACAGGATTTATCGTACTCCCCACGTATCTCAATGAACAAGGGCATACAAGACAGTAAACCGCATGGTCTGCTCACACTAAGGAGCTTCTGTGTCCGATTATGACTAGAAACACGGGTTGAAGCTTATGCCATCTTAGCCACGCAATCCAGATATGAATAGTTGTCTGTAGATAATTGATGCAGGAATTATTGTGATGATGGCAATGCCGATTGACGGCTTTATTTATGATGCAACATACTCACCAGCAATGTTTGGTTAAACAATGTATTTGTACACTTAAAGATGGCGCGCATGTGGCGCTCTATGTGGTCCCTCGTTTATTTCCATGATGTATGATAAACATAGATAAGGACACAGTATCTGGTTGCACAGATGTAAATACTGACGAAAGGAGTTTATCTCCAGAAACGCGTCTATCTAATTAAACCTACCCCCTGCTGAAAGCGACTGTCGAGCTTGTGAGTGCTTTTTTATCCCGACTAACCCGGCTGGGTATTCTTTGGGATTTTGGAGCTGCCATATATATATATATATATACATATATATATAAACATGGTGTTAGCAAAAGCGAGTTTAATACACCACTTTCTCCATTCCCAATTAAAATCAAGCAGAAACTTAATTGTAAATCTGAGTTTGCTGTTTATGTTTTGGAGTGCCCTTGTGGGCTCAGATATGTGGGCAGTACTAGGCCACAAGTCCACAAGCGAATTCTACAACATCTGCGTGCCATCACTAATGCAGATGCGGCTTACCCAGTAGCCAGGCACTTTGCGAAAACACATGGGAAAGATGCTTCCCTATTAAAGTACTATGTGATTGATTGTGTTCCTCCCCAGAGGAGGGGAGGAGATAGAGAGTCCTTGTTGCGCAGGTTAGAGACCCGCTATATTATAACACTTGACACCAAGTCACCGCAAGGGCTCAATATTGGGGAGGACTGCCACACCTGTCTGTAGTACTTTGTTTATTGTTAGGTACGCGCTTTGCACTTTATTCATTAGTATTGTGATTGCCCTGTTTGCACTGATTTTAGACCAGAGATATGAAATTTCAACTAGCATCCTGGACCCTCCTTGACCTAAAGTTTACAAATGATCTTTTTTTAGATCTATGAATTAACTTTTTTGCACTTCTGTTTTTGGTAGCACTTTTAATGCCATACAACATGTTTTTGTACTCTTTGCTTATTTGCACATGACAGCCTGCACTTTTTTACCTCAGTGTTAACATAATAGCTCACAAGGGCTATAAATCCACTCAAGTTATTGAATCCATGACAACAGGGGTTTAGAGACAAGTTCTTGTATAACTTTCGCAGCTATTTGACCTAATCTGTATACATAACTGTGGTTCTTTGGATTTTTAGGCAATAATATGACTATTTATCAATATTTATTAGGCTTTTAACTTTTATATTTTATTTTAGAATTTTTTCCTAACCGTTGCCATGAATACTAATTAACTTACTTTTTATTCACTGAGGTTTTACAATTTGTGTTTGTAATGTGTATTTAACTGTTATTATATCATGATTGTTTTTGCTGTATATACTGTATGTGCAAATACCGGCATTCATGCCGTGACTTTGCTTTAAGAAGCTTTGAAATCAATAGTATTTCTTTGGTTTCTATAACATGTGATGGCACTCTTGCACTTTAAATGGGTGGTCAGCCCCCTTGACGCTGACATGTGATCAAGGCTATCCTTAGCCGAAACGCGTCATGTTGGATTGGTGCTGGGCTAAATTTGAATAAAAGAAAAATTTGCACCTTCTTGGGTCTCGCTGGTTCCTGCTTGTGTGCGTGGCTGCCTTGCTGCGCTTGCCGGTGTTGGGAATTCAACATACCTCATATATATATATATATATATATATATATATATATATATATATATATATATATATATATATATATATATATATATATATATATATATATATATATATATATATATATATATATATATATATATATATATATATATATATATATATATATGTATATATATGTTTCAGCAAAAGAGCCCTTGAGCTCGAAGAGGGCACATCCCATGCTGCCCACCATCCGGTTTTTCAGCCCTGAAATGCACGCATTGCTGACCTTCCTTCATTTGAAAATAACCATGTCCGACGCGTTTCAGGGCTCTGTCGCCCCTTAATCATGGACTTCGCTCAGAGGAAATGAGAGACTCACCAGATCATTATTTCTGCCCTTTTATTGAGGGAAATGACGCCCCCAATGGGCGTGGCACAGTTCGAATCACTTCAGCTGCATGCTGGTAATTGCGGTCCTGAAATGGTGAGTATCAGTGTAAAACCCTGAGTGGGCTCAGTTCCCCTGATGGTTGTAGCGTTCTGTGTCCTTGAGTAGGCAGAAAGTCATTAATGCGCGCAGAAATTCACAATGGCAGCATGTGTCCCAAGGAAAGGAAACAGTTTGCTTTCTGGAATGCCTTCATGCTCCGACTGCTTCTAGTTGAAGGCAGAAGTGGTGCTCCTCTTCCACGGACAAGGGTAGCCATGCAAAATGTGTTTCAGCTCCGCTTGCACCACAAGCCGGTGCACTCGTAGGCGGGTGCTCTCTGTGGTGGTGCCCCACAATATGAATGAATGCTCCAAATAACTAACTTCCCCCTTTGCACAAAATAAGTCAAAAAGCACTCCAATCTGGTAGCGTAGCAGGCTTTTAATTCGCCAGCAACACTTCAAGACAGACGCGTTTCGTTTCCTTCGTCAGTGTCAGTAGTTTGCACTGCGAGGACATCATTTAAATTTGTTTTGCCGCCACCACAGCACCAAACTCGATGACGGTAAGGGAACAGTCGAAAATGTGGAAAAACAGTCGGCCATCTTACCACAGTGAATTGTACTGTTATACAACAAAGATTTCATGTCGTAATGCCACAGTATAACAAGTTGTACCTCATACAAGCAGTGATTTCATTAACACATTGTGGGCAAATGTAAGCTTATTAACACGTGTGCCATAGTTTCCCAGTGTGCAATCATATAGCGTCTGGTATACCATTATATAATGTGTATGTATGCAAACTCATAATATTATGATCACATAATGAGTCTGTACAGGATACATTTCCATGAAACTCATATTGTGCGAACCGGATCCAAACAATTACAGATTCCGCCGCACATACGGCTTAATGCCACGTGATGCAACTGCCGGAAATCCTGAAAGCTTATTGGTGGATCTCGACATGCCCACATTGTATAGTAATAATACCGTGAATCGGCTATTAATAATTCTGCCATTCTTTTAGTGGTACAAAGAAAAATTTACAATTGACAGTTCTCTAATAAGTGCATATATACACAGTGAGAGGTGATTGTTTCATACTAAATATGAATATCGAACCAAAAGAGACATCATTAAAGCAAAGTGTAAGACAGTCACAATAATTGCGGAATTTCAAAGAATTATATATACATTTCACATGATTCAACTTACAATTAGTACTGTCCAGTTAGACTACCTGTAACATGAGGACTATGGGATTTTCATCTACCTAAATGCACTGCTAGTTCTTCCCCTCGATTAAGTCCCCCGGGCATCTTAGTCTTTAAATCAATTATGGTGAGCGATTCTAATCTGCCTCCAGTGGCACATTGAAAGACGAATCTTTGCAAAAAATTTAAAACTCGTGGGGCTCTCCGGTCCGCTCCTATCCTGAACATTTGGGGGTGATTCATCAAGCGGGGGCCCGAGAAAAAAGGGGGTGTCCCAAAACATGTTTTCCCTATGCAATTTTCAATAGGAACCTTTAATCGCAGCTACAGCCCGAACTGCTGAACGGAATTACACCAAATTTGGCAAAGAGGTAGTCCTTGGTTCACACTCATGCCTTTTGGCTAAATGGTGTAAATCTGTTCAGGTAGTTTTTTAGATATTGAAAGAAAAAATACATATATATCTGGGTGGAGCCTGACGACACATCTCATCGTGAAATCTGATTGGATTTCAGCATTTCATCCAAGAAGTGTTGGCAGCCATCTTGGGACCAATATACATGAGAGCACCTCATTAAAAATCATTGCAGTCAATAGAAGGTTTTAAGACTTTATTTACATTATAAATCATTTGTTGATGGTGCCATACTCCTTTTAGGAATTGTGGTGATTTTACCATGTGAAAAAGCCTTCTGCTGGGATATCATGAATATTGTTTGAGAGAAAACTATTTTCTCATGCTTTTCCCACAGTGGTTTGGAAGGTGATCTATAAACTGAGATCATATTTTCTGAAAATTCACATTATCTTTCTCAGTCATGTGAGAATGAAGTCTGACATTCTCAGTAAAACATGTACATCCAACAAGGGCAGAGACTGTCAGTTGATTCCTTTGTGTTCTACTGCAGCTTCCCAGAGTGTTCTAAAGAACAACTAGAGTGCTAACAGCCTTACTTATGACAAAAGTATAGCACACCTGAACTCATCTTGATTGGAATAAAGTGTTAACTCTTAAAACATTTAATTAAAAAGGAACAAAATGAGGGGGTTCATGTTGCCATATAAAGTATGATTAGTGGTGCAGAAAGAAAATTAGGGCACATTTTGAGTGATTTCTCAAATCCTCTTCTATTTCATAAAATAAATGGCAGACTGAAACTTGTACTTTCAATACCAGCAGCAGACTTCCCTGGTGAGCAGTAGCTTTACTATAAGTGATCTATTGAGCAACTAGAGTACTAACATTCAGAATTTATGGCAAATAAGTGACACATCTGAATGCCTTCTTGATGGAACCAAAGAAAAACACTGAAAGTATTTCCTACTGAAGAGACTATAGTAATTGAGGAAATTAGGAAACTTCATAACAAATAAGTCTCCCAAGATGGCCGCCAGAGACAAAAGAGCCCAAATGTAGCACAAATATCACCCAGATGTAGTCAAAATATAGCCCAATGACAGATTGTCCCAGAGTGTTCCAAAGAACAACATCCCCTTTTGTATCGCTTTGTTCGCCCTAAGTGTGGCAGGGTATGCTCAGACGTGAGTCCCTTGCTCACTTGGCCACTGGATTCAAGATAGCCTGGCTGATGAGGATTATGAATCCAAAACCGGGTCCAGGATGCTTGTTTCCGGTCCAGGGAAGACATGGCTTGGCAGTTCGGGCTGGACTGTTCCCATGAGTCACAGGGTCAGACTGATTTGCATATGGCCATGTCTGAACTGGGGTGGCTGAGTGAGCTAAAGAATGGTGATGGATTAAACCCAGATCAGTTGAATGGGGGTGAGTGTTTGATTTGCTCAAACGCTCCATCCATCATCCCCTTTTGTATCGCTTTGTTCGCCCTAAGTGTGGCAGGGCATGCTCAGACGTGAGTCCCTTGCTCACTTGGCCACTGGATTCAAGATAGCCTGGCTGATGAGGATTATGAATCCGAAACCTGTCCCAGGATGCTTGTTTCCGGTCCAGGGAAGATATGGCTTGGCAGTTCGGGCTGGACTGTTCCCATGAGGCACAGGGTCAGACTGATTTGCATATGGCCATGTCTGAACTGGGGTGGCTGAGTGAGCTAAAGAATGGTGATGGATTAAACCCAGATCAGTTGACTGGGGGTGAGAGTTTGATTTGCTCAAACGCTCCGTCCATCATCCCCTTTTGTATCCCAAAGAACAACTAGAGCACTAACAGCCTTACTTATGACAAAAGTATGGAACACCTGAAGCATCTTGATTGGAATAAAGTGCTAACACTTAAAACATTTAATTTGCAAAGGAACAAAACGAGGGGCTTCATTTTGCCGTAGAAATAATGATTAGTGCTTCAGAAAGAAAAATTAGGGCACATTTTGACTTCTCAAATCCTCTTCTATTTCATTAAAAAATTCTAACATGCAGACTGAAACATGCACTTTGAATACCAGCAGCAGGCTTTACTGGTGAGCAGTAGATTTACTACAGTGATCTAATGAACAACTAGAGTACTAACATTCAGGATTTATGGCAAAGGTGTGACACATCTGAATGCCTTCTTGATGGAACCAAAGTAAAAAACTGAAAATATTTCCTACTGAGGACACTGTAGTAAATGAGGAAATTAGGTAACTTCATAACAAATAAGTCTCCCAAGATGGCCACCAGAGACAAAAGAGCCCAAATGTAGCACAAATAGCACCCAGATGTAGCCCAAGTATAGCCCAATGACTGAATATCCCCAAGTGTTCTAAAGAACAACTAGAGTGCTAACAGTCTTGCTTATGACAAAAGTATGGAACACCTGAAGCCATCTTGAATGGAATAAAGTGGTAATACTTAAAAACCTTTAATTTGCAAAGGAACAAAATGAGGGGCTTCATTTTGCCATAGAAAGTCATGGCAAATATGTGACATATCTGAATGCCCTCTTGATGGAACCAACGTAAACAAGCAGTGAAAATGCAATAGGTCTCGCCCTCGTTTACGTTAAAGCAATTCTGTTTGTAATTAGGTGGCTTTTTAGCTTTGCTTTTATTCGTGTTTTTCAAACTTTCATGTACATAACATGCATATGTAAGCATACAAGTATATGTATATGTATGCATACATTTATTTTCGTATTTTTATAGATATGCAGATTATATATATGTTCATATATGTATGTATGTATATATATATATATATTCACTGAAAAAAAATATAGGTTTCAGGCCTTATATAGTTAGGAATTAGCATTTAAAAAACCTCGCAAATTCACTGAAAAAACCATAGGTTTCAGGTCTTATATAGTTAGGAATTAGCATTTAAAAACATTTGAAATTCACTGAAAAAAACCATAGGTTTCAGGCCTTATATAGTTAGGAATTAGCATTAGGGGGTCAGGGTAAAGGCACCCTGACCCCCTAGGCCTGCTCAGGGGATCGCGCAAGGACCCCCAAGGCCCCCCTAAAAAAACTTTGGGGGGGAAATCTTTTTTAAACATTTTTTTTTGTTTGCCTTGGGGTCCCTGTTGGTATGGGTGTGTTAGTGAGTGAATCACTGTCTTAATAATATCTTTAGGAGTAACTACATATGTGTTAAACTAGTATATGTGAGTATTGATGTATATAAGTGAGTATATGTGAGAGCGAGAGATTGTAAGAGTTCCTGTATAAATAAGTATGTGTTTCTATAAGTGATTGTTTAAGAGAGTAAGTATGTGTACGATTCTTTAGAAGTAAGTGTAGTGGTGGGTGTATAGCTGTATATGTATATGCAAGTAAATGGATGTTTGATAGTTTATTTGCAAGTGTGAGTTTGTGTGTCAGTAAATCTATAGATGAGTGCCCGTGTGTAATAAGATGAATAGGTGTATGAGTACATATGATGAGTGAGTACATGTATGAGTGCCTATATAGAACGGTTAGTGAATGACTGGATGTGTATGTAGATTTTGGAATTACTGAATAGGTTGTTCTAACTGGAATTGGTATCTACATTTTTTTGAAAATTTTTGTTTCTATTTTTGAATGTATGTATCAAGGGTTATATTATGCTGAGAGGAGGTCTGCTACTCTTTCATAAGGATGATGCCATCAGTGATGTCATTTGAGATGTCATCAGTGATGTCATGAGTGATGTCACTGATCATGTCATGAGTGATGTAATATGTGACGTCATCAGCAGTGCATTGCGGGCGCACAAGTTATAGTTAGCTTAATTAACTATAACATGGGAATTTCAATGGTTTTGTATGAGTGAAATGTCCAGCTAACTATAACATGTGTGAAACCTATGGTTTTTTAGTGAATTTCTAAGGTTTTTTAAATGCTAATTCCTAACTATAATGTGTGTGAAACCTTTGGTTTTTTCAGTGAATTTCTAAGGTTTTTTTAAATGCTAATTTTTAACTATAACATGGCTGAAACCTATGGTTTTTTCAGTGAATTTCGAAGGTTTTGTTAAATGCTAATTTTTAACTATAACATGGCTGAAACCTATGGTTTTTTCAGTGAATTTCAAAGGTTTTGTAAATGATAATTTTTAAATGTATTAATTGTTATATTTTTTTATACTGATTTACTACATTATTTTAAACTATTTATTTTTAGATATTTTATTTTTTAAATTACGTTACACATTTTTAATATAAATAAAACAAATCTTTTTAAAAATATTGACACTGTAATATATTTTTTTATTTAATAATATTTTTATTTGTATATATTTTACATAGCAGGCAATGATATCCTATAGTAGGAAATTCAAGTTACTGGTGTCAGTAAATCTATAGATGAGTGCCCGTGTGTAATAAGATGTATAGGTGTATGAGTACATATGATGAGTGAGTACATGTATGAGTGCCTATATAGAACGGTTAGTGAATGACTGGATGTGTATGTAGATTTTGGAATTACTGAATAGGTTGTTCTAACTGGAATTGGTATCTACATTTTTTGAAAATTTTAGTTTCTATTTTTGAATGTATGTATCAAGGGTTATATTATGCTGAGAGGAGGTCTGCTACTCTTTCACAAGGATGATGCCATCAGTGATGTCATTTGAGATGTCATCAGTGATGTCATGAGTGATGTCACTGACCATGTCATGAGTGATGTAATATGTGACGTCATCAGCAGTGCATTGCGGGCGCACGAGTTATAGTTAGCTTAATTAACTATAACGGGGGAATTTCAATGGTTTTGTATGAGTGAAATGTCCAGCTAACTATAACATGTGTGAAACCTATGGTTTTTTCAGTGAATTTCTAAGGTTTTTTAAATGCTAATTCCTAACTATAATGTGTGTGAAACCTATGGTTTTTTCAGTGAATTTCTAAGGTTTTTTAAATGCTAATTTTTAACTATAACATGGCTGAAACCTATTGTTTTTTCAGTGAATTTCGAAGGTTTTGTTAAATGCTAATTTTTAACTATAACATGGCTGAAACCAATGGTTTTTTCAGTGAATTTCAAAGGTTTTGTAAATGATAATTGTTAAATGTATTAATTGTTATATTTTTTTATACTAATTTACTACATTATTTTAAACTATTTATTTTTAGATATTTTATTTTTTAAATTACGTTACACATTTTTAATATAAATAAATAAAAAGTTTTTAAAAATATTGAAATTGTAATATTTTTTTTATTTAATAATATTTTTATTTATATATATTTTACATAGCAGGCAATGATATCCTATAGTAGGAAATTCAAGTTACTGGTAAGTACAGTTAAATTTACTTTTCAGGAAAAGTATTGAGCTAGATTGGGGAATTAATTCCTCTTCAATCCCGAGGTCCCATGTGAGCCAACTAGCCCACCAGGTACCTCCAGTATGCGCCAGGCAGCTGTGTTGCAGAGAGTTGTTCAAAGGGCACGCCCCCTTTTTACAACACTCTGCAACACAGCTCCGTGGCGCTTACTGGAGATACCTGTTGGACTAGTTGCACCCTAGGGGACCTCTGGATTGAACAGGAATTAATTCCCCAACTTAAAATGCCCATCAGGGCATGTTTGCACTCACATAACCTCAAGACCCGGCCCCTACCTTCGTCACTGTGCTAACGCGCCCTGTAGAGTGTTCTAAGTTGGGGGATTACATTCCCTTGCATACTGGGGGTCCCTGGGGGCCAACTAGCCCACTGGGAACCTCCAGTATGCGCCAGGAGGCTGCATTGCGGAGACGTGTAATGAGGCCACGCCCCTTTTTACACCTCTCTGCAATGCAGCCCCCGGGCATGTTTGCAGAGGGAGAACTAATTCCCCTTGCATACTGGGGGTCCCTGGGGGCCAACTAGCCCACCAGGAATCTCCAGTATGAGCCAGGGGGCTGCATTGCAGAGAGGTGTAATGAGCCCACACCCCTTTTTACACCTCTCTGCAAAGCAACCCCGGGCGCGTTTGCAGAGGGGAACTAATTCCCCTTGCATACTGGGGGTCCATAGGGCCAACTAGTCCACCAGGAACCTCCAGTATGCGCCAGGGGGATGCATTGCAGAGAGGTGTAATGAGGCCACCCTCCTTTTTACACCTCTCTGCAACGCATCCCCCTGGTGCATTTGCAGAGGGGGAACCAATTCCCCTTACATACTGTGGGTCCATGGGGGCCAACTAGCCCACCTGGAACCTACAGTATGCGCCAGGGGGCTGCGTTGCTTTGCCCGGGGGGTGGTGGTCCCGGGGCAGTGTGGGGGGGGGATTGGGGCGCCCCCCACACTTCTTTTTCACTATGCCCCCGGGATTTAGTCCCCCTGGGGGGTAATTTGAAAAAAAGCAGACCGGGTTTAAAAAAAAAAAAATCGGGGCCTTGGGAGTCCTTGAGCAGGCCTAGGGGGTCAGGGTGTTTCTACCCTGCCCCCTTTTTCCATTCTACATGTTTGTTTTTCTGCTTTCTTGTGCCTCGGTCTACCGAGCACAAGATGGCTGCCAACACTTCCTGGTTTGGAGTGTTCACAGCCAATGAGCATGCAGCTCGTACTCGGAAAGGTACGCGTAAAAAAATAATAATTGGGAAGCGGCCTTTGGGGTCCTTGTGGGACCCCCTGAGCAGGCCTAGGGGGTCAGGGTGTTTCTGCCCTGCCCCCTTTTTGCGTTCTACACGTTTGTTTTTCTGCTTTCTTGTGCCTCAGTCTACCGAGGCACAAGATGGCTGCCAACACTTTCTGGTTTGGAGTGTTTACAGACAGTTGACATCCAATTAGCATTCAGCTCGTGCTCGGGAAGGTAAAGAGTACAGTAAGCTTACCGTGCTCGTACAGTACTCATACTCCGCGGTTTTTGTAAAAAAAAAACATTTAGGGGGGGCCTTGGGGGTCCTTGTGGGATCCCTGAGCAGGCCTAGGGGGTCAGGGTGTTCTACCCTGCCCCCTTTTTGCGTTCTACATATTTTTTTTCTGCTTTCTTGTGCATCAGTCTACAGAGGCACAAGATGGCTGCCAACACTTTCTGGTTTGGAGTGTTGACAGACAGTTGACAGCCAATTAGCATTCAGCTTGTGCTCGGGAAGCTCCTCTAGATATATAAATTTTTTCTCAGGAACTACTGGAGGGATTTACACCATTTAAACAAAAGGGCTATCTGCGAATCAAACTCTACCATTTTGCTAAATTTCTTGTAATTCCATTCAGCCGTTCGGGCTGTAGCCGTGTCTAATCGACCTATGGAAAATTGCATGGGAAAAACATGTTTTGGGACCCCCTTTTTTCTCAGCCCCCACTTCAAGAATCCCCCGAAAACTTCCAGGGAAGGAGCGGAGCAGAGCGGGCCATCTTCTTTGAGAAATTCACAAAGATTCATCAACCAGCGCCAAAGTTATTCCCAATAGAATGTTGCGGATTTCCTATGGAAACTAGGTCCTAACTATATATACCTACTGGCGACCGCCAGTAGGTAATACACATACATATATATAAATGCATATATATGCGTATATATATATATATATATATATATATATATATATATATATATATATATATATATATATATATATATATATTCACTGAAAAAACCATAGGTTATAGACCATATATAGTTAGGAATTAGCATTTAGAAAACCTTATTTTACTCACACAAAACCATTGAAATTCCATATATAGTTAGTTGCACTAACTATATATCGCGCACCCGCAATCCACTGCTGATGATGTCACATATTACATCATTCATGACATGGTCAGTGACATCACTGATGACATCACTGATGACAACATCCAGTGATTATGTGTTTCTGTAAAGTTTAAATATGTTTTACATATTGAAGAATGAGTGGATGTATAAGTGTCTGAATGAAGGTTTTAGTAGGTGCGTGATTGACTGTATGAGTGAGTGATTAAATGCGTCTTACTGAATGCACGGGTTAGTGACTAAACTGTCTTAATTTGTGCATCATTATGTCTGTTGTGATGTAAACTGCTGCATGTGTTGATCATTAGCTATACGAGAGGCTATATGTGTTATTAATTGGTTGCCCAAGTATTTCTATGGGAGATTGAGTTTGTGTGGGGGTGGCTGGAAGGTGTGTGACTCTGTGCATAGATGTGTGAGCAGTTTATTCACTAGGTGTATGAGTTCAAGAGTGCATGTGGAAACAGCTACATGGGCAGTTGACTGTGTGCATGAGTGTATTGATGAGTGAATGGATATCTCAATGCTACATGTCATAGTAAGTACATATGTAAAACACAGTACATGTGAGAGTTGGCATATATAAATAACTGTGCATGAGAGCCACTGAGTGAGTGGTTGTATCGATCATTGTGAACTTGTATCAGGGATTGTATAAGAGAGTAAATATGTGTTAGTATATGTTTCAATAAGTAAGGTGTGTATAACTGTATAGTTGAAGAAATGGAGGTGAGATTGTTTCTTTCCATGACTGACTGGGTGTGTGAGTAACTCCATGGATGAGTGGCAGTGTGTGAGTGTCTGTATACACTGAGTGTATCTAAGGTTATATTAGAGTCTGAAGAAGTTATCGTATTAGCACAAGAATGATGCCAAATGAGACGTCATCAGTGATGTCATCAGTGATGTCATTTGAGATGTCATCAGTGATGTCATCAGTGATGTCACTGACCATGTCATGAATGATGTAATATGTGACATCATCAGCAGTGGATTGCGGGTGCGCGATATATAGTTAGTGCAACTAACTATATATGGAATTTCAATGGTTTTGTGTGAGTAAAATAAGGTTTTCTAAATGCTAATTCCTAACTATATATGGTCTATAACCTATGGTTTTTTCAGTGAATTTTCAAGGTTTTGTAAATGCTAATTCCTAACTATATATGGTCTATAACCTATGGTTTTTCTGTGAATTTCATTGGTTTTTTAACAGCTAATATCTGTAGCTGTAAAATGTATTTTTCTTTAAATCCAAAAATATATTTTATATGTTTATGAATAATTTTTTTTTAAATATTTTTTTTTCTTCGTTCCCGCTTCGCGAATCGGGAAGCTTCCCGTTAGCTGACCTTGAAGCCGCGAAATAGACCGCGAGCCGGTAAACGTTTCTTTACCGCAAGTGCCGCGTTAGAAAACAACATTGTGACGCCTCCCGTCCGCATGACGTTTCACGTTGTCGCGTGATACGTCATATGACGTGCTACGTTAGCGAACTGGTACGCGAAGCGAGTCGCAAAGCGCAGGTTTCTGGAAGCAAACCGGGAGGCCCTGCAAAGCGCTTAACGTAAACACAGCAAGTCATGTGACTTGGTAATAACACTTTTCATTTGGTTCATTTCACTTTTGGTTTCCTAATGATGTAAGACTAGGTCATTAATCTAAAATGAACACTTTTGATTGGTTGAGAACTCTTGTTTTTCCCAAATGATGAAAATCCCTCCTTCTTTCCTCACTCTGACTTTCATCATTGTGAGAGAAAGACCCTTTGTGATCACTGAGCAATGGCTTCTTTAGTAGCTTCAGCTGGTGCTTCCCCTCCACCTCCACCACATCCAAGGAAGAGTGGACCACTGCTCAAGTTCTAATTCAACAAGAAGAAGAAGAAGAGGAACAGGAGGACGAGCACGAAGAGAGGCAGTTTTTGCCTGAGCAGCCCAGGACGTCTCACCGGAAAGAAAACTTCATTTGGCAATTTTTTAAAATTCCCAAAGGTCAGAAAAAAGTAAATGCAAGATACGTAACTTGCCTTATATGTCAAGATAGACTGTCCAGAGGGACCGACAAAAATACAGTTTCGGAAACTACACAATGCATCGCCATATGACTAGGTGGCATCCTAACAACTACAGTGCTGCACAGTTTCGGAACGACCTAGATAATCTCCCTATTATGGCCAGAAGATCTGTTGTACCGGAAGTAACGGGACCAGAGGGCAGGGAGATGGTGCCAAATATACAAATGAGATTTGGTGATGTAAAACACATCTGCGCATTTTGCGATGGATTCATTTCCTACGGAGAAAAAAGCATCACTCTGATCAACAGAGCTATTGACAATCATATGCAAGTTTGTCCGAAACGCCCAAAATAATAAATACTTCTTTTTTTTGTTTTGTTGCTCTGCTCCTGTTGAGCCCTTTACAATGAATCGTTTTCATTGCCCCCTCCAAGAAAAACCCAAAAAAATATAAAACTGTTCCGAAAAATTCAAAAACAGTAAAAAAATGTTCAGAAAAATAAAAAAAAAAGTTCTTTTCAGAACTACCTCCCCGTTATTAAAAAATTGGTACAATATTTGGAATTGTGCCAACCTCTATTTCTCTTAGTTCGCTTCCTAGTTCGCTCGCTGGTACGCGAACCGGAAGCGAACCAAAAACAGTAAGTATAAGGGAAGGAAACAGACACTTATGTTAAAAGAAACACAGCTATAAGGGAGTAAACTAGAGATACCATTACCCGTAATCCACTGCTGATGATGTCACATATTACATCATTCATGACATGCTCAGTGACATCATCAGCAGAGGATTGCGGGTTTTTTGGCAACATGCCTTATCCACGGTTTAATAACGCTGCCTTTTGCTTTATATAAGTTTTCAAATTGTATGAAATATATACCAATAGGTCGTTATGAACCTTTAGGTAGTGCTTTTCTTCATGAGGTCTGGTCGCTTCCATACACATACAGATGTTTCAAAGATGATCAAGAAGTTTATCTGAATGGAGAGGAATGCACTGAGACGCCAGATCATTCACTAATGTGTAGGCACATACAGTTACACGGTTCATGCAACAAACACCGACCAAATATGGCTTGCGTGTTGCAAGGCACGCCAGTTCCTGCTATCATCCCCACGTTCAAGTTGTTGGAAAATGGTAGTTATTTGATGCTCAATAATGAAGATTGTTCTGAGTTAATTAAAAGTATTCCTTTTATCGTAACAGTAAGTGAACGGGTTATTTGCTGCAGAAATGTTCTATTTCCTCCCACACATGAACATAGGGAGTTTTCAATCTGGCCACAAATACCAACCTTGGGACACGTTTCAACGGCATGGCAAGAATAAGAGCTCTTTTGTCTCAGAGAGAGGTGGCCTTGAGTTCGGCCCGTGAAACTTTCGTACTTCACATAGCGAACACCCATACAGAGGTGCACACCCTTTTCAATTAAGATTTGCCTTTCAATTTCAGCAACATGTTTCCGACTATCTTTAACGCATCCTCCACAAAGTCCCTGGCACACTTTTTTAAAGTTGTTACCAGTGGTCTCGTGACTTCATTTGAGAAAATCTTTGGAGTCATCCCTGCTTCCTTTCATTGTATTTTCTGCACTCTGGTTCGTAGATTGGCATTTTTACTTGCATTACCAGCGGACGCTCTTGTGCTTTTTTACATTTTTAAATATGGATGTCCCTCCTATGCAACCTCCGACCCTGCAGCTGCTGACACTGTTCCGCAATCGCATGCTAGAATATTATGGCACAATGCCGTTGCCGATATTAAGCACGGCATATGGATTATCTTTTCGGTTCTCCTACTTCACCTGTGTCCAGCCTGTATTTCACTGCCTGACCTGTGATTTCGATTGGGCCATTGATTTGTGTCTCTGCGGACCGGTTTCTCCTGACGTCGACTTTAATCAGCTGATGACTCCTATCATTACTCACGAGTTGGTTTGTCCTGGCGAAAGGATTATGGCTGTGGCATTGATGCATGGACTACTTGGTCCCTGGAATTTACTGGCGGCAGCACAGTCTTTCTTGGAACAGAGCTTTCTTGAAAACCCACCGAGCTGTCCTCTGATGGTGATAGAGGATCCGGTGCTGGGAGAGCACGTATGTTCTTTTCCGCTTTTAAATTGGATGGCTGAACTGTTTTCGGATGAAGACGGTGACTTCCTATTGGAGGCTGTTGCAGCTTATTTTGCATACACAGTTATGTCATAGACCTTTTTCATGTTTGATATGCTGAGTACTAGCATTTCATTGACAATTCATTGACTTATTTGTCAAGTTTTTATTATTTACCTTGCCTATTGGCTTAAGACTCGATAAAGTACTTGGCTGTTTTATTTTTCTTTAGCATTAAATTTTCCTAGTTTTTAATGCTTTACCTTGCGGACCGTCCACATATAAACTTGCAATCTGCTCTCATGAGATGGCACTTCTATTATCTTATTCAGTTCGTTTCCGGATCATGAGGAGGTGTCATCTAGGTCCTGGATATCTTTACACCGTGTTAAGTTAGCATGGGCTCATTACCGGTTTAAACGCCATTTTTCCTTTTTTGCAACTTCTGCACACGACACTTAGTTGTTGCTTTAGCTTTCCACCTAGTAGTTCATCGTGGTTTACATGAGAATAATATGTTATTGGTCTACTATCTGCTTTACTTGTTAAACTATATCTGTACAGCGAGTGCTAAAGTTTCAAGAACAACACGATACAGAATTGTTATGAGGTCTGATCTCCACGACTTCATACTCATAACATAAGTGCAACTTCTGCCAATTCTGGGCATGAGGCGGGTTTTATATTGCTTTGCCGAACACACATACACAACAGTTGATGCGGTTCACATGAAGAGAGAGCTGGTGTATGCTGATGTGATTCCTTCAAATCTAAGACACTAAAGTATGGGCACGCCCTAAACCAACACAAAGAGACCTTCTTAGCAAATAATATAATATGTGTATTAGGGAGGGTGAGATATAAGCAGCCGCGGGCCGTGGAGGGAGTTACGATGGGGCAGGGAGGCGGGGAGGGGGAGAAGCAGGGTGGAGCCCTCTCTACCTTGCCCCTCCCCCTCCCCGCCTCCCTGCCCCACCGTAACTCCCTCCACGGCCCGCGGCTGCTTATAAGTGTTGCTAACTCTTATTCATTTACAGCATGTTAACATACTGTCACCATTCGCTTTTTATGTACTAGTAACTATGCTGGTAATTTTGCTACTGATAATATGTGTACTTGTATTCTCCACCCTGCTTCTCCCCCTCCCCGCCTCCCTGCCTCACCGTAACTCCCTCCACGGCCCGCGGCTGCTTATAAGTGTTGCTAACTCTTATTCATTTACAGCATGTTAACATACTATCACCATTCACTTTTTATGTACTAGTAACTATGCTGGTAATTTTGCTACTGATAATATGTGTACTTTTATTATCTAAGGTACTACGCCTGAGAAGACGGCATTAGTAAATAAACATTTCAAATACACATCTGTTCTTCTTAACTCCATGTTCTGGTTTCTAAGAAATCTATAACGACCGACTGTTCATGAGTTCCACGTATCCTGAGGTACTATAAGTTCATATTCTGGATTGTCTAAACATTGAGAGTTTGTTATATCCAATGTGACACTGTACCTAGCTTGCTAAGGAGTTTTTGATTACTAACGTGAGTTTTGGGACACCCTAATTCGCCGAGGTTCCAATCCTCTGTCCACAGTTCTGTGTGAGAACAGAAACCCTGCGACAGGGGCACCCCCGACCCTTGCTGGAGCTTCATCACACTTGCGATACAACTCCAGCAATGCATTCGCCGAGGTTCCAATCCTCTGTCCACAGTTCTGTGTGAGAACAGAAACCCTGCGACAGGGGCACCCCCGACCCTTGCTGGAGCTTCATCACACTTGCGATACAACTCCAGCAATGCGCCACCTTTACGGCACAGATACATCACGCATCTGTGCTGTTTTTGCCCCATGATGCGCCGCATTGTAAATGCAGCACACCATAGGTGACGGAACAGCGGCACAAAATGACTAACACATCCCTGGTGATGCGCCAGTCATCATAAATGTATCCCTATGCTTCTTATCTTGTTAGAGATGAACCGCCATATGTATCATCAAAGTTATTTGCATTTCCTAAATAGCGAACTTTAAGGAATAAATAGCGATTCTTTACCATTCCTAGTTTGCGATGAGCTATTTGCTAATTAGCCGAATGTAGCCCAATGAAGCCCAATGTAGCCCAATGTAGCCCAAAGATGGCCGCCAGACACACAAAAAAACAAATGTAGCCCAAATATCAGCCAGATGTAGCCCAACTATAGCCCAGTGACAGAATGACCAATCAGCTTCGCAAACCTCCGTTACGCGAAGCGGAGCGCTGTTACAGATATATATCTTTTTTTGAACGTTAATTTCTCAAAATCCACTGGAGCACATATATTGAGACCTAGCAAAGGCACATCGGGCTACCAGTCCCTAATATTTTGCCAAGTTTCGTGCAAATCCATTCAGCCGTTCAATTATTATTATTATTATTATTTTTTGCCCCGCGGGGCCCTTTTAAAACCTCCACATCAAACCTAGGGGGTCAGCGAGGATCTACTATGCCCCCTTATAGTTATTTCCCCCTTTGTTTTGACCTCCTCTTGTCTCTCGATCGTACCGAGAGACAAGATGGCGGCCGCTACGGACTGTTTGGAATGTTGACAGACGCCGGAGAACCAATCAGCTTCGCTTCACAAAGCTCCGTTGCGCGAAAAGTCCGCGAACCAGTGCGCTGCCCGGTCCGCTGTTACAGATATATATCTTTTTTTAAATGTTAATTTCTCAAAATCCACTGGAGCACATATATTGAGACCTACAAAAGGCACATCGGGCTACCAGTCCCTACAATTTTGCCAAGTTTCGTGCAAATCCATTCAGCCGTTCGGGCTAAAAGTGAGGCCAACCGCCCTATGGAAAACTCAATGTTAAAAACACGTTTTGGGACCCCCCTTTTTTCTCGGCCCCCACTGGACGAACCCCCCCCCAAATTTTCAAGGGCTGCTCAGAAACAAAATGTGCCATTTTCCTGAAAATTTCAGCCAATTCCGTCCACAAACGCCAAAGTTATTAGACATAGAATTTTCAAAAAACCCATAGAGAAAAAATCCTAACTATATATACCTACTGGCGACCGCCAGTAGGTAATATATATATATATATATATTCACTGAAAAAACCATAGGTTATAGACCATATATAGTTAGGAATTAGCATTTAAAAAACCTTATTTTACTAACACAAAACCATTGAAATTCCATATATAGTTAGTTGCACTAACTATATATCGCGCACCCGCAATCCACTGCTGATGATGTCACATATTACATCATTCATGACATGGTCAGTGACATCACTGATGACATCCCAAATGACATCACTGATGACATCTCTGATGACAACATCCAGTGACTGTATGTTTCTGTAAAGTTAAAATATGTCTTACATATTGAAGAATGAGTGGAAGTATAAGTGTCTGGACGAAGGATTTAGTAGGTGCATGACTGAATGTATGAGTGAGTGATTAAATGTGTCTCACTGAGTGCATGGGTTAGTGACTAAACTGTCTTAATTTGTGCATCATTATGTCTGTTGTTCTGTAAACTGCTGCATGTGTTGATCAGTAGCTATAGGAGTAACTATATGGGTTATTGATTGTTTGTCCAAGTATTTGTATGGGAGACTGAGTGTGTGTGTGGCTGGCTGGGAGGTGTGTGACTCTGTGCAGATCAATGTGTACTTGTATCAATGATTGTATAAGAGAGTAAGTATGTGTTAGTATATGTTTGAAAATGTAAGGTGCTCTATGTTTAACTGTATAGATTAGAAAATGGAAGTGTGATTGATTCTTTACAGGACTGACTAGGTGTGTGAGTAACTCCATGGATGAGTGGCAGAGTGTGAGTGTCTCTATAGGTGTATGAGTGCATATGATAGTGTTGTAAAGATGAGTGATTGTATGTATGAATGATTGTATGGGTGAATGAGTGAATGTGTGTGTAGACGTAGGAATCAGTGAGTGCGTATGTAGTAACTAGTATTGGTGTGTCAATGGTTTCAAAAATTATACTCTGTATTTAACACTGGGTGTAAGAGAGGTTATATTAAAATGTGAGGAGATGCATTGTATTGTCACGTGAATGATATCATCAGTGATGTGGTCATTGATGTCAAATGAGATGTCATCAGTGATGTCATCAGTGATGTCATTTGAGATGTCATCAGTGATGTCATCAGTGATGTCACTGACCATGTCATGAATGATGTAATATGTGACATCATCAGCAGTGGATTGCGGGTGCGCGATATATAGTTAGTGCAACTAACTATATATGGAATTTCAATGGTTTTGTGTGAGTAAAATAAGGTTTTTTAAATGCTAATTCCTAACTATATATGGTCTATAACCTATGGTTTTTTCAGTGAATTTTCAAGGTTTTGTAAATGCTAATTCCTAACTATATATGGTCTATAACCTATGGTTTTTTCAGTGAATTTCAATGGTTTTTTAATAGCAAATATCATAAGCTGTCGAATGTCAAGTACGTTGTAAGTGAAAACATTTTCGTGTTTATGCACACTGATCTGCTTTGAATGGTGCCCCCCCCCTCATTTCTATTAGGAGTACTCTCTCTTTGCAGATAGTGAAAGGTAGTTAACGCAGGCCTTTGCCCCCGTTGTAATACGTCGTGCCTGCTTCTCTCTCCATTTGATTGATTGTTATCCAAGTATTTACTGTTTTAGAATTGGTTCTCTTTGGTTCATTCTCTATTTACAAACAAACACAGAGTCGCAATACTCTGTTTAGTCTTTGCAGATAACGAAAAATCGTGTAAAAAAAGAAGAAAAGGAATCGAGCAAAATCAGTAGGCCACTAATGGGATCTCTTTTTGACCTCGCTAAAATAGAAACATTAGGAACAACCCCTCATGACAAATACAAAACTAGTGAGATGAACTGAACTCCACACAATGATGGCTGCAAAACAGCTCGGCTCCGCCACCCACCCCGCCCAAAATAACGATAAAGAGCGGCTGCCATGATTGGTTGCGGAATGGCCACGACGGAGCTACGAAATGGTGCTGCTCTCATGCTAACCCCAGCTTCAGTCTGAAACATCCAGAAACACTGTAGACTACCAATTCGATCAGTTCCGGTAGCGCCCCAATGTAACCCGGTAGAGAAGAACTAGCCCTCCCCTCTTTGACTGATGGTTCTTGTTGCCTGTCCCTTCTGTTGTCATTTAACAGAACTATTTAGCCTGCTGAAAGGGGTTGTGTTCCGACCGCTGGTTGGTGGAGACATTTTGACTATATTCTGGACCTGCGTTGTCGCGTAATGCATCATATGACGCGCCGCGGTAGCGCATCCGGAAGTCATCCGGGGCGCGCAGCGCGTAACGTAAGCATAACAAGTCATGTGACTTGTTAATAAAACTTTTCATTGGTTCATTTTACTTTTCTTATTCTAATGATGAAAGGCTTGGTCATATGACCTAAAAATTACGCTTTTTATTACTTCCGAACATTATTTTTTCTTAAATATATGTTATAATGTTCCAGGCTAATGTACTTTCCCGGAAAATTTACAACTGTCCTGCAAGTAAAATATATTCTTTTTTCGAGAAAAAGAGCGTTTCTTCGTCCCATGACGGAGCCGTTGAGCAAAAGAGGGTCGACCTGCTGTCTTAGTCGCCGATACGCCTGAATATCAGATTCTTATCGATCAATTTATGTTGCAGGAATAGAAAACACAACAGCCCTTGACCATTTATCTTTACTGCGTTCCTTCGTATTATACCTTTTACCCTTCATGTAATTGGTCTGCTTTATTTCACTTGCCTTTTAATGATTCTAAAACAGTGACTATTATTAAAAACTTTACCAATGTATATACTACTACCATGTTTTCTTTTAAAAACCTTTATTGTGAAAATTTCATTATACAAATACGAGCCTATAACCACGTGGGCCTGCCACGGAGAAAACTGTAATCGTATATGATGAGTAGACATTTACACTGTAGAGGAACGTAACGGGCGGGCCATTAGGTTGCAAGAACTAAGGTGTCTAACAGTTACGGAATCGGTGGACGTACATTTTATAATTAAAATACGACAGGGCCAGTTACAATAAAATTATCTAGATATACATTTGCGGGCAAGTACCATGGGTGACGTTAATTCGAACTTTCAATAGTACAGTAATCAATAACACATCAGAACTTAATATCAATAGGGATGTCGAAATATTCAATCAATTCTCGTCCCCGCCCGCCATGTGCTTCAAAACTGCATACGTATCTCGTGATTTCAAGGTTCCGCAACCAGTACACAACAAGGAGTTACGAGTCCCATTTATTCCGGCGCCATTTTGGGCGAAGACGGGCAGGTCCAGGATATAGTCAAAATGTCTCTACCAACCATCGACTATGATGATGTTCATATGCTGTATTTATTAGAGTAACACTCATCTGTCCACATGAAATTAATTTGCCACAATCTAAACATGTCATTTTAATCTTTCCAAAGTTCTTCTAAATATTTGGGACCGTTTCCCTTGCCTCTGATGCTGTCAGTGCCACTTCTTTGATGAATGTACTAGCAGGTCAGGGGTTCTCCTCCAAATCTCTCTTTTATGCAGCACTATAATTAATTGGTGCCACCTCTCCATATGACGATGCATGGTATAGTTACCACAACTATATTTTTTTTCGGTTCCTCTGGAGAGTTCATCGTGGCAGATGAAGCGTGTAACGTACCGGGCATTTACCTTTTTTTGCATGTACAGGAAAGGAAAAAAAAATCGAGCGTCCGAGTTCTAAGGTGTCCCAGGGCCATTTTAGTGGACCAGGCCCAAATCCAAAGAACAGGCCGCCATTTTGAGAGTCCTGTTGCAGCCGCCTGTCGCTGTAGCATCAAGAGCAGCCGAAACTCAGCTGAATGGCAACTGAAACGGTAAAGGGGCGCCCCACTACAGCAGACGAGCCTCCACCTAGGAAGGCCCGTTCACGCCGCCTCCCCCCCCCCCCCCCTTCGGGCACCCCACGCCGTTATTCGGAGCAGTATTGTAGGATGGCCACACCAGTGCGGCAACTTGCTAGACATCACCTCGGTGGTAACCGAATCTCAACGCCTTGTGGTGTCTTCTATTCAGAAAACATTGTTATGCTGCCTTCGACCTATTCGCCGCAAGTGCGCACACAACTCAACTGCATAGCTTGCTAGACACCACCTCGGTGCCATCCGGATCTTGGAATCTCAGCGCCTTTTGGTGTCTTCTCTTCAGAAAATATTGTTGCGCTGCCTTTGGCCCCATTCGCACATCGATCCGCTACTGACGCCATCTCACAGGCTAATGGGGCGCCCCACGCCGACTTTCAGCATTGTAGGATGACCACACCAGTACAGCAACTTGCTAGACATCACCTCGGTGCCATCCGGATCTCGGCGCCCCACTGCAGATGAAGTGCCTCTCAACTATGAAACCACCACGGTGACATCCGGATCTTGGCGCGTTGTGCTGCCTACGGCCTATTCGCACATCGGTCCGCTACTGACGCCATCTCACAGGCTAATGGGGCGCCCCACGCCGAGTTTCAGCATTGTAGGATGACCACACCAGTACAGCAACTTGCTAGACATCACCTCGGTGCCATCCGGATCTTGGCATCTCAACGCCTAGTGGTATCTTCCATACAGAAAATATTGTTGCGCTGCCTTTGGCCCCATTCGCACATCGGTCCGCAACTTAGACATCACCTCGGTGCCATCCGGATCTTGGCATCTCAGCGCCTTGTGGTGTCAGTCAGAAAATATTGTTGCGCTGCCTTTGGCCCCATTCGCACATCAGTCCGCTACTGACACCATCTCACAGGCCAACAGGGCGCCCCACGCCGACTTTTACCATTGTACGATGGCCACACCAGTGCCACAACTTGCTAGACACCACCTCGGTGCCATCCGGATCTTGGCATCTCAGCGCCTTGTGGTGTCTTCTATTCCGAAAATATTGTTGCGCTGCCTTTGGCCCCATTCGCACATCGGTCCGCTACTGCCGCCATCTCACAGGCCAACGGGGCGCCCCACGCCGACTTTCAACATTGTAGGATGGCCACACCAGTGCGGCAACTTACTAGACACCACCTCGGTGCCATCCGGATCTTGGCGCGTTGTGCTGCCTTCGGCCTATTCGCACATCGGTCCGCTACTGACGCAAACTCACAGGCCAACGGGGTGCCCCACGCCGACTTTCAGCATTGTAGGATGGCCACACCAGTGCTGCAACTTGCTGGACACCACCTCGGTGCCATCCGGATCTTGGCGCGTTGTATTGCCTTCAGCCTATTCGCACATCGGTCCGCTACTGACGCCGCCTCACGTGCCAACGTATTTTCTCCGCATTTTATACCCTATGCCGCATAACAGGTCATGTGACTTGTTTATAAAACTTTTCATTGGTTCATTTTACTTTTGGTTTCCTAATGATGGAAGGCTTGATCATATGACCTAAAAACAACACTTTTCATTGGATGAAAACTTTTTTTTTTTCCCAAACAATGAAAGCCACACCTTGTTTCTGGATGTTTCAGACTGAAGCTGGCGTCAGCATGAGAGCACCACCATCTCGTAGCTCCGTCGTGGTCATTCCGCGAGCAATCATGGCAACCGCTCCCCACCAGAAGCCTACAGGAGTCGGGGGCCCCCAAAACTTTTGATGAATTCTCAAGGCGGAGGGGACGCTTTCGAGAATGGGGTCCAAGACCTAGCAGACAAGCGTCCGATTTCCAAGGTGTCCCAGGGCCATTTCAGTGGACCAGGCCCAAAAAGGAAAGAGCCTGCCGCCATTTTGAGAGTCCTGTGACAGCCGCCTATCGCTGCACCGCAAGAGTGGGCGCAACTCAGCTGAATTGCGGCTTTTGACACAGTGGACCAAAAACGGACGGAATGGCAACTGAAACGGTAAAGGGGCGCCCCACTACAACAGATGACACTCCACCTGGAGAGGCCCGTTCACGCCGCCTCCCCCGGGGCGCCCCACGCCGTTATTCGGAGCAGCATTGTAGGATACCAAAACCAGTGCGGCAACTTACTGGACATCACCTTGGTGCCATCGTTCTGCTGCCTTGGAACTATTCGCACAACAGTTTGCTACTGATGACCCACCCCCCGCGACGCCCCACGCCGGAAATCTGGACGTTGTGCTGCGTTGGGACTATTCGCACAGCCGACCGCTACTTCGTTGTTTTTCCCTAAAAATGTTTATATGTTATTACTATTTTTGTTTTCTTGTATATATTTATAAATTATTAAAGTTTTATAATCTTACTACTTTGTCGGAGTGCTATATATTTTTAATGTGACACATAATTGTAAAAACGTTGATGTACAAAGAGTCATCCCTGGAATCTTCCGCTTCAGGCTCGGTCCCCTCCCCAATCACAATACAGGATGGTTTTCAGATAATAGCAACGCTTCTGCTGTGACGGATCTCAGCGAGTGTGGGCCTTGATCTACTATAACTCCTTTGAAGAGGGGTGATTCTTTACAGCTGGGGCCATAAACTACATCTGCAGGGCTAGCTGATACCCTAGGACCAGCCTGGACAATCGGACACAGAGGAAAAGGAGTGTCAGAGGGTGCGGTAGTGAATAGGGCGAAAGGGAGGTGTCGGGCAGGCACAGGGTGTGATTCTCAGGGAAGAGCAGCGCAGATGGGGGGAGGTTTATTACCCATGCATAAGACAGAGAGCGGGGGTGACCACTGCCTGGGGGAGATGCTTGCGAGGGTGGGGAGCCATGCTAAGGATCGACAGCGTGCACAGAGTGGGTCTGGTCAAGGCATCTAAAATGGCTGCCGTGCACGACAAAAGTGTGGCATTTGAAAAAAGACAAGATGGCGCAGACAATGTTTTTCAACACTTCCTGATTTCCTTCGAATCGAACGTTAACAGACGTTGGGGCATATTACCAAAGTTAAGCGATATTTATCCCTAACGATGCTTAGCAACGATTTTTTTACCGCTAAGCATCGTCAGAAATTATCGCAGATAAACCTTGCTATTATCAAGGTTTATCGCAAATACGATAATAAACGACCGCAATGCATTAATATCGCTGAAAACTCAGCGATATTCATGCATTACCGAGCTAATGCTCTTAGCCATGTTATCCACCTCCCATTGGATAACATGGCTAAGAACTGCTCAGGGCAGGTGCTAGCTTTTGGAGATATTCGCGCTTATCTCGAATATTTCCAAAAGTTGATAATAGGAGATAGCGATGTTAGCGACTGTTTCCAGTCGCTAACATCTTGGCATGCCCACTTTGCATGTCATTAGTGATAAATATCACTCACATGCAAAGTGGGGCCCAAGATGGTCGCTACTAGCCGTCGCTAACTGGTGTTAGCAACAGCTAGGTAATACAGATATAATTTTATCTCCGCGAAGCGGAGCGCTGTTACAGATATATATCTTGTTTTTGAACGTTAATTTCTCAAAATGCACTGAAGCACATATATTGAGACCTAGCAAAGGCACATCGAGCTACCAGTCCCTACAATTTTGCCAAGTTTCGTGCAAATCCATTCAGCCGTTCGATTATTATTATTTTTTTTTTTTTGCCCCGCGGGGCCCTTTTAAAACCTCCACATCAAACCTAAGAGGTCAAGGAGGATCTACTATGCCCCCTTATGGTCATTTGCCCCTTCGCTTTGGCCTCCTCTTGTCTCTCGATCCTACCGAGAGACAAGATGGCGGCCGCTACGGACTGTTTGCAATGTTTACAGACGCCGGAGAACCAATCAGCTTCGCAAACCTCCGTTACGCGAAGCGGAGCGCTGTTACAGATATATATCTTTTTTTGAACGTTAATTTCTCAAAATCCACTGGAGCACATATATTGAGACCTAGCAAAGGCACATCGGGCTACCAGTCCCTACAATTTTGCCAAGTTTCGTGCAAATCCATTCAGCCGTTCGATTATTATTATTATTATTTTTTTTTGCCCCGCGGGGCCCTTTTAAAACCTCCACATCAAACCTAGGGGGTCAGCGAGGATCTACTATGCCCCCTTATGGTCATTTGCCCCTTCGCTTTGGCCTCCTCTTGTCTCTCGATCCTACCGAGAGACAAGATGGCGGCCGCTACGGACTGTTTGGAATGTTTACAGACGCCGAAGAACCAATCAGCTTCGCAAAGCTCCGTAACGCGAAAAGTACACGAAGCAGAGCGCTGTTACAGATATATATCTTTTTTTGAACGTTAATTTCTCAAAATCCACTGGAGCACATGTATTGAGATCTAGCAAAGGCACATCGGGCTACCAGTCCCTACAATTTTGCCAAGTTTCGTGCAAATCCATTCAGCTGTTCGATTATTATTATTATTTATTTTTTTTTGCCCCTGGGGGCCCTTTTAAAACCTCCACATCAAACCTAAAGGGTCAGGGAGGATCTACTATGCCCCCTTATGGTCATTTGCCCCTTCGGTTTGGCCTCCGCTTGTCTCTCGATCCTACCGAGAGACAAGATGGCGGCCGCTACGGACTGTTTGGAATGTTTACAGACGCCGGAGAACCAATCAGCTTCGCTTCACAAAGCTCCGTACCGCGTAAAGTCCGCGAACCGGAGCGCTGCCCGGTCCGCTGTTACAGATATATATCTTTTTTTGAACGTTAATTTCTCAAAATCCACTGAAGCACATATATTGAGACCTACAAAAGGCACATCGGGCTACCAGTCCCTACAATTTTGCCAAGTTTCGTGCAAATCCATTCAGCCGTTCGGGCTAAAAGTGAGGCCAACCGCCCTATGGAAAACTCAATGTTAAAAACACGTTTTGGGACCCCCCTTTTTTCTCGGCCCCCCCTTGACGAACCCCCCCCAAATTTTCAAGGGCTGCTCAGAAACAAAATGTGCCATTTTCCTGAAAATTTCAGCCAATTCCGTCCACAAACGCCAAAGTTATTAGACATAGAATTTTCAAAAATCCCATAGGGAAAAAATCCTAACTATATATACCTACTGGCGACCGCCAGTAGGTAATGTATATATATAAGCATATGTGTGTATGTAGGGAGAGGTAGAGAGAGGTAGAGATGCTAGAGATGTAGATGTAGATGTGTAGAGGTGTAGAGGTAGAGTGGTAGAGGTATAGAGGTAGAGAGGTAGAGAGTAGTTGAGAGAGAGGTAGAGAGAGGTAGAGAGGTAGAGAGTAGAGAATGAGTAATAGAGAGTAGATAGTATAGCGTGAGTAGTAGAGAATAGTAGAGAGTGAGTAGTAGAGTGAGTAGTAGAGAGTAGTAGAGAGAGAGAGTAGTAGAGAGGGAGTAGTAGAAAGTAGTAGAGAGTGAGTAGTAGAGAGTGAGTAGTAGAGTGAGTAGTAGAGAGTGAGTAGTAGAGAGATTGTAGTAGAGAGTGAGTAGTAGAGAGTAGTAGAGAGATTGTAGTAGAGAGTGAGTAGTAGAGAGATTGTAGTAGAGAGTGAGTAGTAGAGAGCAGTAGAGAGTGAGTAGTAGAGAGTGAGTGGTAGAGAGTAGTAGAGAGTGAGTAGTAGAGAGTAGTAGAGAGTGGGTAGTAGAGAGTAGAAGATAGTGAGGAGCAGAGAGAGAGTAGTAGAGAATAGTAGAGAGTGAGTAGTAGAGTGAGTAGTAGAGAGTAGTAGAGAGAGTAGTAGAGAGTGAGTAGTAGAGAGTAGTAGAGAGTGAGTAGTAGAGAGAGAGGTAAGGAGTGAGTAGTAAAGATTAGTAGAGAGTAAGTAGTAGAGAGTAGTAGAGAGTGAGTAGTAGAGAGTGAGTAGGTGAGAGAGAGTAGTAGCAAGTAGTAGAGAGTGAGTAGTAGAGAGTGAGTAGTTGAGAGTAGTGGACTAGTAGAGAGTGAGTAGAAGAGAGTGTGTAGTAGAGTGATAGAATGAGTAGTAGAGAGTAGTAGAGAGTGAGTAGTAGAGTGAGTAGTAGAGTAGTAGAGAGCGAGTAGTAGAGAGCAAGTAGTAGAGAGTGTGTAGTAGAGAGTAAGTAGTAGAGGGTGAGTACTAGAGAGAGTAGTAGAGAGTAGTAGCGTAGTAGAGAGTGAGTTGTAGAGACTGAGTAGTAGAGAGTGGGGAGTGGAGAGTAGTAGAGAGTGAGTAGTAATAGAGAGAGTAGTAGAGGGAGAGTCATAGAGAGTAAAGTGAGTAGTAGAGAGTGAGTAGTGGAGAGCGAGTAGTAGAGAGCAAGTAGTAGAGACTGAGTAGTAGAGAGTGGGGAGTGGAGAGTAGTAGAGAGTGAGTAGTAATAGAGAGAGTAGTAGAGAGAGTAGTAGAGAGTAGGGAGTGAGTAGTAGAGAGAGAGTAGTAGAGAGTGAGTAGTAGAGTAGCAGAGAGTAGTCAGTCAGTGTCAGTCAGTGTCAGTGTCAGTCATTCAGTGTCAGTCAGTCAGTCAGTGTCATTCAGTGTCAGTTAATCAGTGTCAGTCAGTCAGTGTCAGTCAATCAGTGTCAGTCAGTGTCAGTCACTCAGTCAGTGTCAGTCAATCAATGTCAGTCAGTCAGTGTCAGTCAATCAGTATCAGTCAGTGTCAGTCAGTCAGTGTCAGTCAATCCGTGTCAGTCATTGTCAATCAGTCAGTCAGTGTCAATCAGTTAGTTCTCTGCTGAACTGGTTGTCTGGCTCTAAAGCAGGTCTGCTGACCTGGATCTCTGGCACTGAGGCAGTTCTGCTAACCTGGTTCACTCCCTCTAAAGCAGCTCTGCTGACCTGGTTTCTCTGGCTCTACAGCATTTCTGCTGACCTGGTTCTCTGGCTCTAGAGCAGCTCTGCTGACCCAATTCTTAGGCTATAGAGCAGCTCTGCTGATCCGGTTCTCTGGCTCTACAACATCTCTGCTGACCTGGTTCTCTGGCTCTAAAGCAGCTCTGCTGACCCGGTTCTATGGCTCTAAAGCAGTTCTTCTGACATGGTTCTCTGGCTCTAGAGCAGCTCTGCTGACCTGGTTCTCTCCCTCTAAAGCAACTGTGCTGCCCTGGTTCTCTGGCTGTACAACAGCTCTGCTGACCTGGTTCTCTGGCTCTAAAGCAGCTCTGCTGACCTGGCTCTAAGGCTCTAAAGCAGTTCTGCTGACCTGGTTCTCTGGCTCTAGAACAGCTCACCTGACCTGGTGCTCTCCCTCTAAAGAGCTCTGCTGACCTGGTTCTCTGGCTGTAAAGCAGTTCTGCTGACCTGGTTTTCTCCCTCTAAAGCAGCTCTGCTGACCTGGTTTCTCTGGCTCTATGGCAGCTCTGCTGATCTGGTTGTCTCTCGGCCTCTAGAGCAGCTCTGCTGACCTGGGTCTCTGACTCTAGAGCAGCTATACTGACCTGGGTCTCTGGTTCAAGAGCAGCTCTGCTGACCCGGTTCTATGGCTCTAAAGCAGCTCTGCTGACCTGGTTCTCTGGCTCTACAGCAGCTCTGCTGACCTGGGTCTCTGGCTCTACAACAGCTCTGCTGACCTGGTTCTCTGGCTCTAAAGCAGCTCTGATCACCTGGTCTATGGCTCTAAAGCAGCTCTGTCCATTCCCACAATCATCCCGAGAGAAGCATGTCCTTATCTAATCACTCTGCTGAATTATAAGTGCTTATAAACGTATCCTGCTGTCAACTAGTAGCACTCTAGGAACCCAGTCACTGTCTATGCACTTGCAAAATTACGTAGGTATTAAGATAAGCAGTGATACAGTCAAATGTGCCCAATATATGCAGTTCTTTAACCTCTTGCAGACTACTGAGTCAGTCCTGCAAAAGTCCAGGTAATAGTCATGCTTGTCTGGAATCACACTGAGAGTCTGTACCCACTCGTACAATCATCCTGACAGAAGTATGTCCTTATCTAATCCCTCTGCTAAAACATAAGTCCGTATAAACGTATCCTGCTGTCAACTACTAGCACTCTAGGAACCTATTCACTGTCTATGCACTTGCAGAATGACTCAGGCATTGAAACAAGCAGTGTTAAACTCAAATGTGCACAATGTATGCGGCTTCTTAACCTCTTGCAGACTACTGAGTAAGTCCTGCAAAAGTCCAGGTAATAGTCATGCTTGTCTGGAATCACACTGCGATTCTGTGTCCACCACCTACAATAATCCTGACAGAAACATGTCCTTATCTAATCACTCTGTTAAAAGATAAGCGCTTATAAACTTATCCTGCTGTCAAATACTACCTCTCCAGGAACTCAGTCACTATCTATGCCCTTGCAGAATGACTCAGAAATTGAGATACGCAGTGGTTCAGTCAAATGTGCACAATGTATGCAGTCCCTTAACCCCTTGCAGACTACTGAGTCAGTCCTGCAAAAGTACAGGTAATAGTCATGCTTGTATGGAATCACACTGTGAGTCTGTGCCCACTCCTACAATCATCCTGACAGAAGCATGTCCTTATCTAATCACTCTGCTGAAACATAAGTGCTTATAAACGTATCCTGCTGTCAACAACTAGCACTCTAGGAACCCAGTCACTTTCTATGCACTTGCAGAATGACTCAGGCATTGAGACAATACCTAAGCACTTATAATATAACTGAGCACTCTATTTGCAGCACTATCATCCTAGTTACTTATAAACACAATGTCCAGACTCACTTAAAGAGTCTTTTGAAATGTAATCACACAAGTAAGAGAACCAAGATCGACCATCAATAGTTAGTGTTTTTTTGGTTATTACAAGTAATTGTGGTCCTCCTTCAAGAGGAGTTCCAAAGAGAAAGAACCAGCCGACACGTGTTTCGTCAAGTGGGTAGTCACCCGTGACTCTTCAGGGCTGAACAAATCTCAAATGGGCAGTGTGGGGGAACCGATGATATTTGCAACCAGGTCAAGGTCTGGGTTTTGAGTAGCAAAGGCCACCTAAGGCCAAAAACGTAACAAGTAACCAAATACTGGCGAAATATCATGGATAGACGGGCGGGTACTGCCGTCAAAGTTTCCAATGGGTATTCGCTGAGAAGCAGTGTGGAGTACTGAGCACAGTGCTGTAACCGGATACAGAAACCTAGGCACTAACACAAGTACACAAACAATATTCTGTGCACTATCCCTACAAACCCCCAAGCAGATACATACTATTGGTACACTCCACTAAATACTGAAGTAGTACTCATGCAGCCTCGTATACCTCCTGTCAGTCACATGCAGTTTGTCAATCAGCCGTCCAGCACTATGTTCTTTTATTGTATCACTCTGCCAATACCTAAGCACTTATAGGCAGATTTACAAGCCCCCTGCACCACCAGTAGGTCACTTTTTGTAATTTAGTGATGGCGCTGGAGACTCCTCCATATTTACAAGGAGAGGAAAAGCCACCCTGCCTGGCTTTTCCTCTCCTTGAAAATACGACCCATTCAAACGCAGCACTTTGCATTGAAGGCTGGATGCATACACGGCAAGTTACCTGTGACCCCACTTAAGATACATAACAACGGAGGAACAGAAGGAGGCGGGAGGAAGAGTCAGATAATAACAGAAATAAATTGAAACATGAGCGATACCCTCACTGAAACGGCGGACATAGCCCAGGAATTTAAATCTTATTATGCAACTCTCTACACGGCACAGGGGGGGATTAGACGAAGACATAGAGGACTACCTGGAGCATATAGAACTCCCTTTCCTGCCAAACTCGGATAGGGAATTTCTCATGCACCCAATAGAAAGAGACTAAATATCTGACGCCTGAGCATGAGGTCAGGTAGTGCCCCTGGAACAGATGGCCTCACTGCGGAGTTCTATAAAGCCTTTAAAGACCAACTGATCCCACACTTATCGACCCACTTTGATGACATATGCGTGGAGGGAAGATGGCCGATTCAATGAGAGAGGCGCTCTTAGTAACTATCCCGAAACCCGGCAAGCCCAGGGAGGAGTGTGATTCGTACAGACCTCTGTTCCTGCTCAACGTGGATGCGAGGCTATTTGATAAGGTCCTCGCTACTAGATTGGCACTGCTGGCCCCCCAGCTGGTGGCCCCGGAACAGGCCGGCTTCATCCCGAGCAGGAACTTGACGTATAACATACGCACTGTATTAGGCACAATGCAGCACACGCGACAGGATAGGGCAGCTCTAGCGGTATTCCTAGACATGGAGAAGGCATTTGACTCTGTGGATTGGCCATTCATGAGGAGGGTGCTGCAACGCATGGGCCTGGGCACTCCTTTTTTACAGATGATAGGAGCACTTTACTATAAGCCGTGCGCCAGGGTTCGCATTAATGACCTAGTGACAGATCCCTTCCCGATCACCAGAGGCACACGGCAGGGCTGCCCCTTGTCTCCTCTGTTGTATGCTCTGGTGGCTGAGCCATTGGCCTGTGCCCTCCGAGAATACCATTGTAATGAGGGCATTTGTTTCCCGAATTACAAGATAGTAGTCTCAATGTATGCGGATGATACCTTACTATACATCAGAAACCCGGACAACAATTTGACATCGGTATTGAGGGAGGTAGTTTGTTTTGGTGCATTTTCTGGACTTCGAGTTAACTGGTCCAAATCGCTGGCGTTTCCCCTGACTCCTGTTACTCGTCCCACGGTCATGGAATACCCACTTACTTGGACTACGGACACAGTTAGGTACCTCGGGGTTCAATTGCACACTGACCCGGAGACCCTCTTTAGAGCTAACTACGGCACTGCGTTCAGTAGACTGGAGGATCGGGCGGATTGCCATCATGAAAATGGTGGTGCTCCCCAGATTCCTTTATCTATTCACGTCCATTCCGATGGTGCTTCCCAAAATTTTCTTTAGAAGACTACAGCAGGAACTGACTAGACTTGCATGGGCGGGCGGACAGCAAAGGGCGAAGTGGTCACTCCTCACACTGCCATACTGTATGGGGGGGCTGGGGGCTCCGGACCTCGAATTATACTATAGGGAAGCGCAGGCGGCGCATCTCCACACATGGGTACACGGACACAAAGATATACCACACGTGAAAATGGAGACTCTGTTTGCCCAACCACTCTCCCTCCCACACACGATATTTGAGCCTGTTGATCGCCGCACGGGAATCCTAGATTCGCTTGCGGCTACGACACATGCATGGCACAACTTCCTGCAGCGACAGGATGGTGCGTTGCTGTACTCCCCTAGCATGCCCATTGGGTGGACGCGGTGGCTGCCCCCTCTGCGCAAGAAGGGGGTATTGGACGCTATGCGGACACTGGGGATTAAGACAGCAGGAGACTTGTTTGCCGACGGGGTGGTCAAAACTTGGGAACAGGCACAGGCTGATCTGGATGACCCGTCGCTGCTGACGAGATTCCACTTCTTCCGAGTGCGTCATTCTTGCCTGGGACTGCTGGGGAGTGACATGGCGGAACCGCCGGAGGTGAAGGAACTCACGTATGTCATAAAAGCCACAACCCCATGGAGACTGCTTACGCATCTTTAAGCCCTGTCACAATCCCATAGGGAGAATACGTACACCAAAGCGAGACTAGCCTGGCAAGAAGATTTACAGAGGGCGTTAGATGACAGCACCTGGACATACTGTTGCACCAACACTAGGAGACTCTCCTTGAATGGACGGCACATGCTTGTTCACTTTAAATTTCTTAACAGTATATACTATACGCCATCTACACTCTTTAGATATGGACTTCGGCCCAATGCGGAGTGCGAGAGGTGTCATTGCCCAATGCTGATTTTCTCCATCTTGCATGGACTTGCCCAGGCATTGCCGACTTTTGGGTTAAAATTTTTGCAGAGCTTAGCATTATAACTGAAACTGCTATTTCCCCTGACTCTGCGATGGCGCTAATAGGTTACACCAAGCCATTACCGAAAGCTATCCGGAGACTGGTTGACATGGGGCTACTAATGGCACGTAGAGTAGTGGCCTGCTGCTGGATGAGGGGTCCGACACCGACCCTTAAGAGATGGGTGAGCGATTTGCTGTTCTGCTGCACGCAATCTGAGATTTACAGCGAGCTGTTGCCCCCCACTAGCAGACCGAAGAATTTTTGGGGGCTGTACCAAACCTACTTAACTGCTAAAGCGGACAAGGAACAACCCGTGGAGGTAAGGGGGTCCAAGGGAGAGAATGTTTGACGCACGCTGCGAACTAGACACTGGGACTTCAGACGGGTGCCTTCACTGGGGTAGCAAGTATTGGAAATGTTGATCTGATACCTAAACTGTCAGAGTTGCTGTGTTCTCGTAACGCCGCCTGCCCTATTTACGGGGTTGTTGGCTAACTGGCGATGTAACTCCTTGGAAGGAACGTGGGTGTGTGCTTGAAGTTGTACTGACTTGTTAATCCTATGGTTGGAGGTGGGTGGGTGCTGTTTGATGCCTTGTCCGAACTGTCTGTAACTTGTTCTTAAAACCCTAAAATAAAATAATTTAAAAAAACAACAACAAAAAAAAAAAACAACGGAGCAACAGAAAGTGAAGGGAATTGTGGACTTCGACAACCAGAATGCACTTAAGCCACGCCCACTATGTGAACACTTTAAAACTACGAAGGAAGTGCAGTGAAATCTTTGCCCTCCGAGTTCCCCCTGTGCCTGCCATTGAAAAAAAGGAGACTTTTCCTGAAACGCGTCTGGTATTTGAAAGGCAAACGAACTCTGAAATCACGGGAATTGCCGTTTTGCTCAAAGCATGGTGTCAATAAAGAAACTTATGAAGCACGCATAGTGAGGCTTTCCAATTTTTGGCTCTTGCATTTGGATATATTTGTGGCCTGCCACGGTCACGGAAAGCCCCATCGCTATCCATGCGAGTCCAAAGCGCTGATGAAAGTGAGTGGCGCTCAGGAGCTGCGTGTGACTATTGACACCAATACAGAAGGCTCGATGCATACACGGCAAGTTACCTGTGACCCCACTTTGGGTACATAACAACGGAGGAACAGAAAGTGAAGGCGCCTACTCAGGATGGTGAATTGCGGACTTCGACAACCAGAATGCACTTAAGCCACGCCCACTGTGTGAACATTTTAAAACTACGAAGGAAGTGCAGTGAAATCTTTGCCCTCCGAGTTCCCCCTGTGCCTGCCATTGAAAAAAGGAGACTTTTCCTGAAACGCGTCTGGTATTTGAAAGGCAAACAAACTCTGAAATCATGGGAATTGGCGTTTTGCTGAAAGCATGGTGCCAATAAGGAAACTTATGAAGCACGCATCGTGAGGCTTTCCAATTTTTGACTCTTGCATTTGGATATATATATATATATATATATATATATATATATATATATATATATATATATTATCTACTGGTGGGCACCTGTAGGTAGTTATAGGTAGGACCTAGTTTCGATAGAAAAAGCATTTTTGATTTGCCTATAACTTTGGTGTTGTTTGATCATGGAAAGTTTGGGGGTGATCTGTGTAGTGGGGAGCGAGAAATTGAGGCATGAAAAAAGGGTGCATTTGTTATGTTATTTCCCATAGGAATGCATTGTCGAACCTATAGCCCTAACCGTTGGACGGAATAACACAATTTTTGGTCCAACCTTAGAAGAAAAGGAGCGTGTCCAAATCAATCTCTAATTTTTCTTTCTGAGATTCCAAGAATAGTAATTTTCATTCCATAACTCATATATGTCCATACTCAAAATAGTCACTTTGGAGTCTTATGTTTGTTGTTATTGTATCCAGATTTTTATTCAATCAATGCTTTTCATCATAAGCAGTCAGCGCAGCCCAGTCAATGCATTTTGTCAATAAGGACATCATCAGGGCTAATAATTTAAAACATACATTTCATTCATGTGACATTGGCTTTCGAATATTCATATACACTCTTATACAACCTTTTACCAATTTATACAACAAACTACTCAGTATCCCCCCACAAGACTCCCTACCTATATATATTCTATTATAGACATTCTGTCAAGAGTGACATATCTCATTGTTTAAACCCACAAATTAAAACATACATTTCAGAAATAATTTTAATAAACTTTTATATGAAACATTCAGATTACTCTCCATATCTTTTGAGAAAGTTCATTATATCCTTATGTCCCCCATACATAAATGTTCATCATGACTGTCTGCTCACCTGAGGCTCAGCCGGGTGTATGTTTATCTGCTAACTCTGTTGGTTCTGTGCACCTGAGGCGGAAAGCCGGGTGAAAAGCTATCTGCTGCATTTTTAAAACTTACGTTTGAAATGTTCTTATTTGTTTGCGCCGTGTAATTGTATTTTAAAAACCCATTGCCGACTCACGCTGCATTGACCCCTCAAGCCCTGTAACAGCCTGCTCTTCCGAGTATTTGCAGCCGACTAGGTGCTGCACTCGAAGACGCTGCAACGAACTACAAGTCCCAGCGCTCCAGCGCTGCTGACGGGACTACCAGAGAAAATAGCTACTTCTCCGCGCAGCGGACACGTGCAGCGGGCGCGCCGCCGTTGCGCCAATGTCAAGCCAAAGTCCTGCCCGTCTGCGCCCGTCCGCGACCATGAAGCGGCCGTGGCCGGAGACTCTGCCGGACACGACACTCTGCCCACCATCTTTTACGGTAGGGAGGCTCTAATTAAGTTAAATATAAATGTAGTATACTTGTAAAGCGCACAGCTGCCCCAGAAACGGGGCGTCCCGGCGCTGTATAACTCTGGGGAACCCGTCCTGGCTTTCCCTGTGGGATGGTCCCTTGCTGGGAGTCCCCAAGGTGGAGCCAGGCATCCCCGGAATTGGTGGGGCCGTTGTGGAGATTAGGCAAGCTAATGCCCAGAGTTGCCGAGTGGAACCCCTGATTAGAGTAAGCACCGAAGCGAGAATTATCGAGTCCGCTGACCAAGGTCCACGCCCCTGCCGCGTCAGGAATTGAACCCTGGTCCCAGGCTGACTTCTGCTCTCAGGACTGCCGCCTCTAACCAGTGAGCCACACTACTCCACTACCTAGTTAGGATCTAAATACTCCGCATTCTCGCATTCCACCCCATTCGACCTTGACACTTCCTTGTACCCATGCATGCCCTGTAGCCATGGACAGGAAGCTGGTAATATTGTGAATCCATGTTCACTCCTAAAGGTCCCTGCTCGACCAGTGCTTAATAGGAAAGTGTTAAATCTTAAGGCGGGTCTGATTAACTGTCGCTCATTGGTGAAACATTCCCTAGATATAGCCCAGGCTTTGATAGACAATAAGTGGGATCTTCTATTCCTGACGGAAACTTGGTTGGGGGATAAATCTAACCCAGCCTTGTGTCTGGCTATTCCCTCTGGTTATAACATCATGTGTGCCAACAGGCAGAGCGATAGTCATGGTGGAGGAGTGGCCATAATATATAGGTCACAATGGACCATCTCTTCTTATCCTTTTGCCCAAATTGAATTGATAGAGGCACTACCATTTTGTATTAAATTGAGGCCCAATATTACATGTTCAGGTCTATTAGTATATCATCCTCCTAAATCTAAGGCAACTTTTCTATCTGCTCTTTCAGACTTTATGCTCCAAGCCAGTTCTCGCTATGCTAATTTCACCTTGCTTGGCGACTTTAACCTCCATGTGGAGGATGCCTCCGATATTACCAGTTCTAATTTTCTTTCCACCCTAACTGATGGTGGATTAATCCAACTGGTCTCTCTCCCCACCCATAAGGCTGGACACACACTTGATCTCATCTGCTCCAATCTAGCGAACATCTCCACTAGCGAGCCTTACCCAGTGACCTGGTCGGATCATTTTTTCATTCCTTTTTCAATTTTATTATTTCATCAAGACAGACCTAGGCTATTGGCCAAGACGGTTGGTCGCAACTGTGGTAAGATCTCTCCCGACAGTTTAGCTGAATACCTTCCAACTGTCGCTCCTATGGATGCATCAGACTTGGACTCTCGCTTGACTAATTTTAACAGCTGGATCTCCTCTGCGATTGATTCTCTAGCTCCTTTGAGGCCTATCAAAACCTTTCGAGTGGTCCCATCCTCACCCTGGTATTCTGATGAACTTCGCAAGTGTAAATCTGCATGTAAACTTCTGGAGCGTCGATGGAGACACTCGTACTCCTTAGACGATAAACAAATATACAAAACAGCCCTTAAGGAATACTGGAAGAAGATAATCAATCATAAAAGAATCTTCCTGGAGGAGAAAATCAACAGAGCACAAGGCTCCACCAGGGAAGTTTTTAACACAGTAAGAACTTTCACTGACCCTTTGGCCCTTAAATGTCAACTCCCAGTGTCACAGTCCCTCTGTAATCGTCTTTCTGACTATTTTGAGAAAAAAATTGCAACCATCTATGAGCCCTTCCCCCGCAGCATAAGCTTGGGAACTGAAGAAAAACTGCCGGACTACTCTACATCTGCTCCTGTTTTTTCGGAATTTGAGGAGATTACATTAGACCGCTCCCTGACAGAACTTTTAAAATGTAGATCAGGCTCTCCAACTGATCCCTGGCCGGCCAAACAATATAAAGCACTGGCCCATCTTCTCAATCCCATATTAAATGGCATTTGGAATGACTCCCTCAGAACAGGCATGTTCCCAGATTCATGGAAACATGCCCAATTAGTTCCTATTCTCAAAAAAGCCAACACAGACCCAGACGATCTGGCTAACTATACGCTCATTTCCTTATTGCCTGCCCCAGCCAAGGTTCTTGAAAAACTGGCTCATCAGCAACTAGAAGGCTTTATCGAAACCCATGGACTATTCCATGATTCTCAACCTGGATTTAGAGCTGGCCACAGCACCGAATCTGCCCTTATAGAGATGGTGGATTCCGTGCGATGGAAACTGGACAGGGGCTCAAGAGCGGTGTTGGTGCTGCTTGATCTTTCGGCAGCATTCAACACCGTCTCTCACCCCATCCTGCTTGATCGCCTTCGGTCTAAAGGCATTCAAGGCAAGGCCTTGGACTGGCTGTCCTCTTTTTTATCCAACCGAACACAGGCGGTGTTCACCCGACCTTACACTTCTGAAATCCGTCCGTTAAAGTGGGGTTTCCCCCAGGGCTCGTTATTAAGCCCCCTGTTGTTTAATGTTTACTTTTCCCCCCTGACTGAGCTTATTGCTCAGTCAGGAATCAAGGCCACTTCATATGCTGATGATATTCAGCTTTTGTTTCCATATGACACTCTAACTCAGACTACCTTTGATGCACTGAAATCATGTCTTCGTAACATCGCCCGCTGGATGGATAATAATTTTCTTCGGCTGAATGCAGGAAAAACCGAGGTTCTCCTTTTCCATCAAGCCTCTCCTTTGGACTCTAACCTCTGGTGGCCACTTGATTTGAGTGCAGCCCCCTCCCCCAAGGAATCAGGAAAGAACCTGGGGGTAAGATGGGACTCCAGCCTATCCTTCTTAACCAAGTTCAGACAGTGTCTGCTGCCTGTTTTTCAAAAATTAGATTGATCAGAAAATGTATCAATTACCTCCCTAGCAGCCCTAGGAAGATCATTTTTCAGGCACTGATTACATCCCACTTAGACTATGCCAATGGTTTTTACCTTGGACTGACTTCTGGCCTCAGTCATCGGCTACAGACAGTCCAGAATGCAGCCATTCGGCTGGTCAGTGGTATTTCCCTGAGTGAGCATATCTCGCCACATCGACGCAGGTTACATTGGTTACCTGTTGGTAAGAGAGCGGAATTTAAAGCCCTCACTTTAGCCCATCGCGCTATCGAGGGAAAAGGCTCTGCCTATCTTTCTTCCTGTCTTCGCCCTTATAGCAATGAGAGACACCTTCGCTCTAACTCAAAAAGTCTGTTGTTTTCCCCCAGATTCAAAAAAGCTCGCTCCGGGGGGAAAACTTTCCAGGTATGCACCTCCTCTTTATGGAATAAACTTCCCATCTCCATTCGTATGATACAGGAGGAGCTACCTTTTCGCAAAGCATTGAAAACCTTCCTTTTCTGTTAAACTCACTTGGGTAGGACTCAGTAAATGTGCAGAAGCACCGGGACACCCCGTTGGGGTAGCTGGGCGCTATATAAAACACACTAAATAAATAATAAATGCCTGGACATCACAGTGCTCTTTCACCAGGAACCAAACCCTCAGTGACTACGTCCCACATTTTAAAGACTGAGAACTCCCAATCTGTGTATGTAACAGTAATGCCCCCCCTTCCTTTAAGGGGTCAAAAATCCTATTTCCAAAGAGAACAAAAACAAGTAATCGTCACCACAAGATCAAGATTAAGTCGGAAGGTTCTATTATTTCTTCAGATATGTATGCCAATGTGCAGCACAATTCATGTTAATGCATGGCCTCCTGTTCTCATTGTTCTCTATAAGACTCTGAAGTGACTATTTTGAGTGGGGTCTTATATGAGTTATGGAATGAAAATTACTATTCTTGGAATCTTGGAAAGAAATATTACAGATTGATTTTGACACGCTCCTTTTCGTCCCAGGTTGGACTTTGTATTAACGTGGCCCAGGGGCAGTGGGACCACATAAAGTTGAGTGGTGAGGTGTGATACTAGATACCCTACATTGGCTCCCACTGGCAAAACGAATAAGGTTTAAATCACTATGTTTAACATATAAGGCACTCCAGGGCACCGGACCCCTGTTCCTCAGAACCCACCTTAAGCCATACATCCCCACAAGAGAATTACGATCTAGCCAGGCAAAACTTATACAAGTTCCTAGGTTCAAACAGGCCAGATGGGGGGGCAGAAGCTTTATACTGCATGCTGCCAAGGATTGGAATCGGCTTCCCCTTTCTATCAAGAACTGTACCTCCCTGATGAAGACATGGCTGTTCAACCCCCGTTAAATCCAGCTCTTTGTGACACCAGGACACTGTCTTCTTCTGCAGCGCCAAGACGCCCAAGGGCATACGCGCGCTTTACAAAACCACAAATCAATCAATCAATCAATCAATCAATCAATACTAGTACTATTTTGATTATATACTGGTGTACCCTTGTTCTGAGCCCACGCGACCAGTGTGTCTGTTTTTGACACCATATTTGGCAGAAAGGTAGACATTTTTATGTAGATTGTGCTTTTTGTTACTTGGTCCAAATCCGTCAAGTAGTTTTTGAAAAATATAAACAGAAAATTATAGACATATTTCCAGCCGAGCATATTTTACAGTGGTTTAGCGATTGAACACGGATGCCTGCACCATCAAGAATGCTGTGATTGGCTGGGCACAACCTGAACAGAAAGTTGTGGCCACTATTTTATCATTTGGGAATGGTTTCCGGGACTGAAAATGTGTGTCAAAGCTAAGATAAGGGGTCAGGGTGGAGATACTCTGACCCTATGTTTGAGAAATGGGTGTGTTTGTCACACAAGTTATGTGTCCAAAATTGAGTTTTTTCATTGCATGTGTGATATTTGCGACAAAGCTGAAACCTCCATCCCCCCGTGTACCGTTGCCAGGACGTCACAAATATCGCAAAGTCATCATGAAGATTTGTGAAAATATATAAAAATATATATATATTTGTTCACACTCGAGGGGGCACTGTCAAACACTCATAGATTCACTCGCAAACTCACTCAGACACTTATATACCCATTCACATACCCACTCGTACACTTATACATTCAGTCACATACCCACTCAGATACTCATGCACTTACTCAAATACCCATTCAGGTACTTATGCACCCCCTTACAGACATGCTCGGAGAGTCACAAACCCATGTACAGACCCACTGAGAGACTCATGCACCCACTTACCCACCCACTCACACACTCACATATGTACTCATAGACCCACTGAGACACTCATAAATCCACTTACAGATCCACTCAGACACTTATACACCCACTCACACACTCATACAGTCACTCTCACCCTCACCGAGACTCTTGGACTCAGTCACTCACTCATATACTCAAAACTCACAAACTCACTCAGATATACATGCACCCACTCACTCACCCACTCAAGGCTCATGCATTCACTCACTGACCCACCCAGACACTTGCCCTCCCAGTCACATAACCACTCAGACAGTCATGCATGTACCCATTCACTAACCCACAGACTTATGCTCTCACTCAAAGACCAATTGAGACACTCATTTACCCACTCGTAGAGTCACTCAGACACTCATAAAGCCACTCACATACCCACTCAGATACTCACACATCCCTACAGCCACCCACACACCCAGTCATAGACCCACTCAGAGACTTATGCACCCAGTCACTCATACACTCAGAGACTCACACTTCCACTCATAGTCCCACTCAGAGACCCGCAGATCCACTCACAGAACTACTCAGACACTCACGCTCCCAGTCATAGACCCACTGAGAGACTCATGCACCCACTTACTAACCCACTCAGACACTCACTTAGACACTCATGTATCCACTCACAGATCCAGTCAGATAGTAATATACTTACTTACAAATGCACAAAGTTACTCATGCACCTACTAACAGGTTGACTGAGTCTCATGCAAAGAATCAAAGACTCATTGAGACACTCATACACTCATAGATGCACTGAGACATCACACAGTTTGTTAGAGAAGGATTGATAGACTGATGCACTGTGTAACAGATTCACTGAACTACTTATACAGTGAATGAGAGACTTATTGATACAGTGATGCATGCAGTAATAGATTACACTGGAAAAGTTATGCACTGCATTACAGAGATATTAAGGGAGTTGTACATGCTATTATACAGTTATTTAAATAGTAATATGTTTAGTCTGTTGATTATAATCCATTTTGCAGAGTTATACGCTTTGAATGTGGTGTTGACTATTGAATGCCTTCATTTGTTTTGTCATTTGACGACATGTTTGCAGTGACCGCGGCTACTGATATCATCGTGATGCTTGGCGCCACCGCGAAAATAAAAAATCGGTTGAAATAGTTGTTTTTATACAAACTCCCAACAAAAATATGACTTTAAACAGCGCAGTAATAAACCCCTAGTGTCTAAAATATTGTAAAATGTGAACAGATACGTGTTTTGCACCCCAGAAAAAAGGTGCAATCGTCGCAGTTATCAGAGTCATTTCAACTCTCGTGTAATTGTGAAAATGGGTAGTAGAGTTTAAACTGTTTCTTTAAAAACTTACTAGAAAAATGTGTGTACAAATATGTTTTTAAAACAGTGATGTGATTAGGAATTTATGTATTGTAATAGAATTAATGTTTTAAGTTATTATTTTTGAATGTGGTAGATGTGGTGGTTGAATGTCTGCATTTGTTTTGCAATTTGGGGACGTGAGCGTGATCCTCGCAACATTGTTGCGAAGTTCAGAAATTCCCCCAAAAAATCATTTAACAATAAAATGGACAATATTGTCGACTCTTGGGTGGCTCTGACAAGAGCCTTTGTGTTAAGAGTTTGTCTGAGACAGCTACATATAAGACTGTATGCATAGTTTCAAGTTGCCCAGAGACACCCTGTTCTCTTCATCTGTAAAGTGAAGTCCACCACCTCTATATATTCCATACATGTCAAAACACAGATTGTTGTTGTAGATAAAACCCGTATTATGGTCTCTGAGGAAAGCAGAAACTGATTTATTAACATGTTTCCTGGCTTTGTCAATCTGTGGACAGGATTGATTTGAACACTTCTATTTCTTTCTATGTTATTTATTAAAGTACACTAAGAGCGTGAGGGAAAAGCAGGATCAGTTCTGCAAAGGTATCCTTCATTCGGATTTCCAGCCCTACCCCAGTCAATGTACCTAGGCCAGTGCCACCACAGTGCACAATCATGAGGTGAAGAGTTTTGAAATTAACAATGGGGTTAAAAAAAGCTAGCAGCTGATAAAACTGTAACCCTCTCTTGCCAAACAAACTAATCTCCACATTATACAAACCCAAGTCTCTGTCAATACCTTTTTTTTGCAGACTCTTTAACCCAATAGTCATAGCTGTGGCCCACAATCCACACACATTTTGTAGGAAGAATGAGTAGCACTCAGGATGGAGCTGCATCTGCATATCACAGTTGGTACTATAAAAAACAGTGAAAATGGATGTGTGCTGGTGATTTGGAAAAAATCTAATTTTGATTGAACAAAGGGAATATGCAGGTGAATAAAAGTAGGTTGCACGTGGAAACAATTCAGAAATAGATGTTTCATTGGCTCTGGTAAATAAAAAATATAAAAAGCTGGATATGCTTTTGGGATTAGATTTCAGCAGAAAAGAGTCTTAAAAAGAAATTGTACAGTTTTAGTTTGAAAATTCCATCTGACAGAGAGATTGGCTTTTATGAATGTGAAGACTGGTTAAGCTCAGCTAGCATGTTATCTAAATCTAGGGGACTTCTATGGCTGAGTTTAGGGCTTGCTAATACTCATAACCGAGTACCAGAGCCTTTTCATGAATGCCAATATCTTGCAGAATTTGAGCCATACAGTACAGATATTCTTAAGACTAACATACTGGATACATACTATCCAAGAAAGAGTCCTCATCTAAAAAAGATGTGTCTGTATGAAATACTTCAACAATTATACTTACAGAAATAATGTCAGTGAAAACATAAAAGAAGGAAAATTTGCTGTCAATGTATGTCAAGGATGTTTGATCAGATATAATAAAGGAAGTTTAATCAACCATTGAAAGCTAAGTTGCCAAACTCCAGATAAAAGAGAGTTTTTCTAATTAGGCTTGTTACAGTTGTTCAGGCTATGGTGACTGAAAGCGAGCTACTTGGAGAATTTGACTGTTATGAAGACTCATGCAACGCTGTGAAAGACAGCATTGAGTGCTCTGTGTTTCTAGTGTATCTTCAAATATTGAGAGAGGAACAAGAAGAAACAATTGCTGCTGAGATAGCAAGAGAGAGTTCTCAGACCAGTCAACATTCAGCACCTGGAAGTCAAGATCCTCTTGGACAGCCAATCATTCAAAATGAATCTGCATTAGCCATGAATGAGGTGTGGAGTGCAATGCAGCAAACAAGACACAATATTCTGGATACAGAACAACTAATACAGCAATTGAATACAGATCAGGAAGACATTTTTAAATGAAGTAAAAGGTAAAATAGAACATGGATTTCTGCATGACAAAAAAGAGAGTTTGCTCTACATATAAACGAGGTCTATTGTATATCAGTTGTCAAGTCAAGCTGGAACTGGAAAACGCTTCTTGATTAAAGTACTGACAAGCTATCTACAGAAGACAACAGATTCAAAATGTTCATGTGTAGTTACAGCATTAACAGAGCCAACAGGGTTAGCTGCACATAATATTAAAGGAGTTAGGGCCAGATGTATCAAGGGTTTTCCCGTCAGCAAAAGGGCCAATTCGCAGAATCATCCCGTTTGCGAATGGGAAAAAGCCTTTTAGGATGTATCATCTCAAAAGACCATTGCAAAAAAAGGAATCACTAAATTTGCAATTCCCTATTTTGCGAATTCATTTAAGGAATCCCAAATTGCAATTCCTTTAATGCGATTTTGCAAGCAACCAAAATTTACGATCTGGTCTTAAGAAATCGCAAATTACCACCAGCTTCAACTTGGTCGTAATTTACAATTTCTTGGAAAAATTCATTTTTTTTGCATTTTTTCAAGTGCCATGTGGCGCATATACATGCCTTTAGGGCATGTATGTGTGCCAGGTGTGCACAAATGCATATTTCAGGGGTGCAACAGGGTGTCCTTTTGGCACTCTTACACCCTTAAAAATTGCATTCGCAATTTGCGAGTACATTTTGGGCACTCGCAAATTGAGAATGTCTTCCCATTCATTCCTATGCCCCTCTAGGCCCATTGGAATGAATGGGAAGTTATTCCTTAATTGTGAATCTCAATTTGCGATTCACAATAAAGGAATATGTAGGAATGGCAATTATTATTGTGAAACCTACATACATTGCATTCGGCGAGTCCTTAATTGCGATTCTGTAAACTTCGCTATTAAGTACTCGCAAACTACAATGATGGTACATCTGCTCCCTTATCCTTTATCGATTATTAATGCTGCCTGTTGAACATGATAACAAATTAGAATACAACAAATTATCTGGTGATGCTTGTCATGAAGTGGGAAGAGTATTAAAGAAATTAAAGTTACTAATTATTGGTGAAGTTATCATGGTATGCATTCTAATAATTTGGAGATCGCGTCGGCGCCACCTCCATAGAGCGCCTTATGAACCAGACATAATGCCTTGAAATCAATACGCTGCTGCACTGGAAGCCAATGTAGTGATTTAATACCCGCTGAGGTTGAGCAGCCCCTGGGAATGTTCAGAAGCAGCCTTGCTGTTGCATTCTGAAGGGATTGGAGCTTTCCCATCTGTGTTTTGTCTATACCCATAAAAAGGGCATTACAGTAATCTAATTTGGATAGAAAGAGACTCACCATTACTGTCTTCTGAAGCTCAGGCGAAATAAATGGGAAAAACATTCTCAGAGTTTTTAGAAAAAAACAGGAGGATGCCAAGCTATTGACCTGGGCGGAAAATGTTAACTTGTCATCAAAGATGACTCCCAGGTTCCTAACCTTAGAGACGGGCACTTCCCTGCCTCTACTGGCCACCATGAGTCATTCCATAAGGGGGATCCCCCTCCAAATTCTATCACTTCCGCTTTATCTGTGTTGATCTTCAAAAAATTGTGGTCCATCCAGGTGATGATCTCGGATAGGCATGCGTGAAATTTAGCGGCTGTGACCTCAGTTTGCTTGCAGATGGAAATAATAAGCTGTGAGTCATCAGCGTAAGATACCAGCGCAAAACCATATCTTCTGATGAGCCTTGCCAACGGGGTGACGTAGATATGCACGCATACTCTAACCGGCAGAAACCACACCTGGCACCTGACGCATAACCGGACATACCATACATGGTATGACGGTAACAAGGATCGGATTTGCCATATATGGGCATTAGCGATATCCGACAATAAGCCAATGACGAGAGGGTAGTATTTGGGAATTCACAGTACAAAAGGCGCCCAGCTCCCGTTCCGAGTTAAAACCAGCGGAGCAGCGTGAGGGGAACACGGAGACACATTCTGTCCCGAGTTAGTGAGTATGAGTCTGCAGAAAACACCTTTTTCCTAGCAAAAAAGTGAGTAAACAAACTGAAAACAATCTTTTGTTCCTGTAGACTGCATAATTAGCAATCATCCCCTGACGTCCAGAAATGCTCATGAAGCAAGCCATCACTACATAATGAGTATGACCAATATTTCGAAACTACTATCTGTGTGTCCATCTATGTTTTGTGTGTTGTTTGTCATTTTCTTTTCACAGGGCGACTACGCCAAGTGGTGCTCCAGGTGACTGCACCTTGTTGAGCCACCCTGAACAGGGCAACCACATTCATTCGTTTTTCTTTTTGTCTTTGTAGGTCATGCAAGTGCATGGTCACAAAAACCGCTGTAGGCACACTATAGCCTGTATTTAATATTAATTCACTGTATATAGTCCTGCACTTTTTTGTAAAATACACATATGTTAGAAATACGTGAGTAAGGTGGGAAGTTGTGCCCCCGTCCTGAAGAAGGAGCACTAGCTCCGAAACATGTTGACGCACACCAGAGGTACTGTTCATAGTCACGACAGATAATTACCTCACCCTGCACCCTTTTAACAGTACCAGCCCGGGGTTGCGAATAAAGTTTTTCTCCAACACCCACGAGCCAGGTACTTTTTAAACCTTCACTAACCCCACCACTCACATTTAACTACCCCCTCACTTGCATCACACACACCACATATAGTCCAACTCTAAGTGCTCCCGCGTAGTCGTAGGTCGCAGCACGCCGCATCCTGTTAGAGGGGTGCGAAGACCCCAATGATGAAGCATGACACCAAGGGGCCTGTTGGTGTGTGAGGGGTATTTAACAAAACACTGAGTGTCCCCACACTTGTGGTACACTCGCCGTCCCCTTCACTGTGAGTAGGATTCTTTTTGTTTATGTAACAGTGCCCGTGGAGTAAGAATCCTACACCTATACTCTACTTCCCTCCAATTGTTTTGTTTATATCTAGGCAGCGCAGAGCTGCGGGAGTCCTCACAACACACACATAGAGACACACAGTAGAGTCAGAAACTACCAGCGGTCGACTTAAAATGGAGGACGAACATGGCCTTACATTCGGGGACGATGAGATCGATCAAATTCTCAGGGACCTCAACCCATTTGAAGGCCTTAGCAACCCGGAACCCGGCCCAAACACTAATGAATGGAATGAACTAATGACCCTCAGGCGGAACCAGATCAAGGCAGCCCTTCACGGCTTATTCATGAAGGAATATTTACGGAACAAAATGGCACCACCAGGATTAATAGTTAAGAATGAACCACTCATTTTTCAGAACGATTTAATTTTTAAAAAGGAGTGGTTGCTAATATCCTGGCATTGTTCAAGAGATTGGCTAGTCCTAATAATAAAAACAGCAGCAAGAATCACTCATGAGCTAAAAATAGAAATCAACAAAATAGAAGTACAGCTAAAAACCTACATATCAACGGAGGAATTGAAATTAAGACTAGACGAATTAAACCAACAGAAGACGGATTTTGAGTTCACCCTCAAACAAAGCAAGTCCAACAAACTAGCCAAAGACAAAGCTAAATTCACACCTGAGAGTGCGTACCCTTACACCAAACCCGACCACGTTCCCAAAAATGCCAACAGTGATGCTGACAGCGACATTTCAGACAATGGATCCTCGGGCTCCAATTCCAGTGGCAATAGAGGATCCAGACAATGGAGAGGAGGGTGGAGACAAAGGAGACAACAGTTCCCGAGACAACGAGGGTGAAGAGGTTATCAACCCCAACCTCAACAATATCCACAACCATTCTTAGGCCCACCACCATTCAATCCCTTCCAATATGGACCACTGCCCGGTGGCCAGAATTACCAACAATGGAACCCGGACTACAATGATGGATACTATGGCCAACAGCAGCCTTTTTTAGGCACGCGTCCCACAACACGTGGAAGGAACCGGAAAGGCAACAATGTTGGATGGGAGGATCAAGATCAAGCCAACTCACGAACCACGAGAAGCATGACGGGATCCCTCCCGAACCAGCCGTCAACGAGCAAGAGGGGGACCTAGTAGTCAACCTAACACCCTGGCCACTAACAGACGCACAACGGAGTGTGCTAAATAAAGGACTAGGTTTCGTACCGACTCAGAAACCAGATGTTTTCAAACTGAACATAGAACTTCAGGAATTCACAAGGAAGCTGAAATTACAAGCATTCTTCCAAGACAAACCATCAACCACGGAGAAGACGGATACTGGCCTGAAACTCAAGTCAACCTTTACTCCTCCAGACTCCGCTATGCCAATAGAACTACTAACTTTTGAAAAAGCTGTCATCACAGAAGTTAACAAACTAAACCTGAGGGATGACAACATTTATCACAACACCAGTGGAGAGGAACAAAGGGCAATCAGAGAGCTATCTAACAACAAGGGGCTGATCATAAAACCAGCAGATAAGGGCGGAGCGATTGTCCTACAAACCTTAGAGGCATACAATAGCGAATGCACAAGATTACTGTCTGATACAAGGAACTACAGAGTCCTCCGGGAAGATCCAACGGAAAAACTACGCATCAGAATTGGAGGGATGGTAGAAGAGGCACTGGCCCATGATTGGCTAAGCAAAAAAGAAGCGGATTTCTTACAACAACCCTCACCACGAATTCCGTATTTTTACTGTATCCCTAAGATCCACAAAAACATTAATAACCCACCAGGTAGACCTATAGTATCAGGGATCGGCTCCATCCTTGAGCCGCTTTCCAAATTTGCGGACGCTTTCCTTCGCCCACTGGTACAATCAACTGACACCTACCTGAGAGATACCAAATCGGTCCTACAACTGTTGGAGAACAAAAGCTTCGACCCAACGAAACAACTGCTACTGAGCCTAGACGTGGAGAGTTTGTACACTAGCCTACCTCACGACGAGACACTCCAAATAATAGAGGAAGTACTATTTTCTAGCCAGTGGAAGTACCAAACACCGCGAGGACTAGTTCTTGAATGTATCTCCCTGGCACTGCAACAAAACTTCTTTCAGTATGAAAATACCATATACCTACAGAGCCACGGCACCAGTATGGGCAGTACTTTCGCTCCGAGCCTGGCGGGCCTCTACGTCCATCATCTTGAGCAGAACAGGATACTACATACAGTTAACCCATACAGAACCCACATCAATACCTGGAAAAGGTATATTGATGACGTCTTTATCATCTGGGACGGGGAGACAGACACAGCCATCGATTTCGTCAATTGGCTTAATAACCAAAACAGATATCTGAAATTCACTAGCACCATCTCCAACACAGCTATGGTGTTTCTCAATCTCAACATATATGCTGACGGGAACAGACTCAAGAGTACCACGCATTTCAAACCTACAGCCAGAAATTGCTTATTGAGATATGATAGCTTCCATCCCAGGCACCTAAGGGAAAATCTCCCATATGGACAATTCTTAAGGTTAAGACGCAACTGCACAGAACTGACCAACTTTAAGTCACAAGCTGGGGAACTAAAAACGAAATTGTTACAGCGAAAATATCCACCTAAAATCATTGAGAAGGCCATGAAAAGGGCCAAGAACAATCACAGGGAAGCGCTCCTGGAGGACAAAATACCGTCACCTGACGAGAAACAAAGACCTATATGTGTCACCACGTACTCCACAATGTCAAACGAAATCTCCAAAATTGTAAATAAACACTGGAGGATATTGAACTGTGGCGGCCTCAATCTGGAAAAACCAATGTATGCACATCGCCGGGGTAGGAACCTGAGAGACCTATTGGTACATACCAGACCCAAGCCTAATACCACTACCAGACACACCGCCATTGGAATACAGGGAAACTTTCCTTGTGGGAACTGTAGCAGCTGTCACCTCACGAAGAAAAGTAAGAACTTGACATTCAGAAATGGCACTAATTGGGAACAGAGACAATTCACGAATTGTAACACCAATAATGTAGTCTACATGATCACCTGTCCATGTGGTCTGGAATATGTGGGCATGACCACGAGACCTGTAAAAACTAGGATAGGCGAACACAAAAGCAATGTCCGCTGCAAAAAATCAACGACAAAAATGGCAACACACTACCTGGCAAAACAACATGGTGTGAATGACTTAAAATGGACAGTAATCGAACACCTGCCAACGGAAATGGGTCTTTTTCAAAAGGAACAACGATGGGTGTTCCGTCTAGGGACACATATCGAGGGGCTGAATGATGATGTGCCCTGGGGGCAACTAAACAGTTGATAGCGACACCCCATGCCATTCATCAAGACTATGACACATTTAAGGGACATGTATAATAACCCAGCGATTTAACTTGCCTTTCCATCCTACTGTGAATACAACATAAGTGACCAACTCCTTGCAATGACTTTGGTTGCTCCATACCAGTATGCAGTACATAAAGATACCCCTCGCCACATATCATTGCAGTGGCACCGTCATGAAGGTGGTTGAGTATGAACTTAGGAATTCACTGTACTTCCTACTGTGGCTACACTATAAAAACCAAATCCTTATAATGATCGTGGTACATATCTGTGGCCACACCACAAGTAATGATCCTGGTTAGAAGTAATGTCTGCCACAATCCACGTTTGGTCACATTACACCAAGGCGCGTTACACAGCTCCATTTGGCAGATACTAAACCACACGCATGCGCATTGATAACATCCCTAACGAGTGAGCGCATGCGCTCAGCACTACTCCATTGCACATGCGTTTGCCCTGCTAATCCCCAGCACACGCAGGTGTGCGCATGCGCTCATCACTACTCTATCGCACATGCGTTTGCGCCGCTAATCCCCAGCACACGCAGGTGAATTCCATCGAGCTTAGATGCACGCATACTCTAACAGGCAGAAACCACACCTGGCACCTGACGCATAACCGGACATTACTGCATAGGTAGCACCCCCCAATTTGGGAAGTGTCCCCCAGGCTCCTGTAATGTCCTTAACCAGGTTTCACCAGTAAAAATAAACGGTTAATCTTGAACGTTTCATTTTCCAAAGTTTTTATTTTTCATCGATGATGTTCAGGTCACATCAGATATTGTGGTTTATCTCAAAGCTCTTATGATTCAAATAATGCACTCAATAATCCCAATGCATTTCGGCATTTCAAAATTGCCTTCATCTGGGGACATGTTTTCTGTCAACAAAGAAAAACGTAGGTTTTGCTAAGAGAAAGTATCCTTGCTTGTAAATTAGATCTGAAACGAGTGGTTTTTAAACGAAATGTCATGCTCTTAAAGTGAGTGTAAAACCAAACCGTGATAGTTCCAAGTTCATCCTAGTGTGAATAGAGTTCGTGATATTAACGTGAAGGTTATGAACCGTCGTGAACTGGCCGCTTAAAAATGGTAACTGTGACCGCCGTGAATCAATCGACCCGCAGTTGTATCTAAACGACATTGGGTGCGAGAATTTCAGGGCGCCGAGCGAGGCTCTAACGCCGTGCCTGCGTGAGAGTGGTCTTACGAGAAATAAAAACATGCTTTGTGTGAACCCAGGTCTGGGTGTAGGGATGGATAAAAAGCTTACCGTTAGTGCAAAGTTAACGACTCGTCTGGGGTTTCAATGAAAGCCGTGTCGGGTTAGGGCGTGTCTGTACCTCGGGAGTGGTTTAAACGAATAGTGTTGCTAAGCGACAAATATCAGAAACTAAAAGCGGACTACGGTGATGCCCGAATATCAACACACTTTATCGATGCTGAATGAAAGGTGCAAATGCGGAGTGAACTGGGGTTATACCATAATTAATTCGTGAATCTAGCGTGAAGATCTAAACTAAACAGAGGTGGATACGAATCACAGGATAAATGATAATTAACTTATTCAGACTACTGGGCTATCCAAAATGACATTTTAGGTTCATAAATCTAACGTATAAATCAAGAAATGTTGAAAAGGTTAACAAATTGGACACAAATAAAATGTTGAATGGAAAAAAGTTGAATGGTAAAAAATAAACTAATTCAGACTACTGGGCTATCCATAGGTCACACAGAAGAAAATAACTATGTATACAACATAGATCACAGGTAACAAGAATATTCCACACGATCATTAAGGCCGTGTGGCTTTAAACTCGACAATGTAAAAATCCAATAATTTTCTCTCCTTAAGAGTTCATTGTGGTTGTCTTTGCCTTCTTCCTTGACAATTGTTTCCAAAGCGCAATAGCGCATTTGACTGATGCCATGACCAGCTTCCAGAAAATGTTGAGCGACTGAGGATTTGATCTGTTTGGTTCTTATGTTTGATTTATGTTCATTTAGTCTTGTTTTTAGTTTCCTCTCAGTTTGTCCAACGTATATTTTGCCACACGGGCATTTTATCATATACACTACATTAGTTGTGTCACAAGTCGCCGTCGCTCTGATCTTGATTTGATGTCCTTTCATGGGGTGGTTGATGGTAGTTCCTTTGATGATGCTGTGGCAATGGTTGCAGTTCCAGCATGGACTGGTGCCTTTAAACTGCGTCGTCATACAGTTGGAATGTTTAATCAGTTGGCCTAGGTTCTTAGCTCTTGTATAGGCAAAAATGGGTTCAGAGTCGAAAATCTTGTTAAAGTCAGGTTCAACTCTAAGAATGTCCCAGTGTCTTTTAATAATCTGTTTAAATTTGTGGCTTACAGTTGAATATTTGGAGACAATTGTAGTGGAGTCCTTTTTGCGAGTTTCTGTGTTAGACAATAATTCATTTCTTGTTCTGGTCGCACAACGTTGTTTTGCCTGTTCGAGAATCTGGTGTGGGTACCCTCGGGCCTCAAATCGTGATGTCATTGTTGCCATTTCTTTATTGAATGAATTGGTATCAGATGTAATTCTTTTAGCTCTTATTAGTTGACTGTATGGAAGGTGATTTTTGAGTGGTTGTGGATGAAAACTTGAATAGTGTAAAGTGTTATTTCTGTCCGTATCTTTCCTGAATAAACTGGTTTCAAATCCGGTGGTTGTGATGGTGATCCTTACATCCAAGAAGGTGATGGATTTGGATTGAATTTCATTGGTAAATTGTACTCGTTGGTCAATGGAGTTTAAAAGATGGAGTTCTGTTTGCAAAATGTTTTCTGGGCCTTGCCATATTAAAAAAATGTCATCGATAAATCTTACAAACATTTTAAGATGATCCTTCCATGCTGGTTTATGGAGAATGTGGTCTTCCTCGAATCTGTGCATGAAAATATTGGCAAAAGCTGGAGCTGCAGAATTTCCCATTGACGTTCCGGTCAACTGCTGGTACCATTCTTCTTTCCATGAAAAATAGCTGTGTGATAGAGTGAATTCTAATAGTCCATCAGGAAAACTTTAAACTGTTATCCAATTCTGTTCTCAATAAACAGTATTCAATTGCTTCAATACCCATGGAATGGGGAATGGACGTATATAAGGACGTTACGTCCACTGTGCAAAGTAGAAGATTGTTCAGGTTATCGAATGTTATGGAGTTGAGTTTATTTAAAAAATCTGTTGTGTCTTTTAGGAAAGTAGAAGTGGACATGACCATAGGTTGAAAATATTTATCCAAAAATTTGCCCACCGGATCGTGTATGCTGGCACATGTAGACACAATGGGCCTGCATGGTGGTGTCTGTAGATTTTTGTGAATCTTAGGTACTAGAAAGAACCTGGGACTTTTGGGATGTTGAGTTGTCAGGTATTTGCGAGTTTTGTCATTGATGACTCCATTTTCATGTGCCATGTTAAGAATGTGGTCTAGTCTCTCCTTGAACTGTGTTGTAGGGTTACTCTGTAGTTTAAGGTAGGTATTAGTATCCATGAGGTGAAGGGATGCCTGGTCTTTGGTTAAATCATTCTTGACTAAAGTTTCAAATGTATCAAGGCTTTTGTGTGTCATTGGTGCTAGAAAGGTACTTTTTGGGCGAAGGCCCCTGAGTTGATCAGGTGCGGTGTGGATGGGGGTTTGTACTGTGTTTTCAAAAAAATGTCTCAAACGAAGTTTTCTCATAAGCTTAAAGAATGAAACTTCCAATTCTAGTTTGTTGGTCTGAGCCGTTGGAAAAAATGATGTTCCTTTTTGTAGAGTCCTTATTTCTATATTGCTGAAATGAAAACTGGAAATGTTAATGACCAGATTTTCAGTTATTTCACCTTTGGTTTCTGAGTTTTGCTCGTTACTGTCCGTGTTTGGGGGGGTTCCCTGGTCTTTTCTTTTTCTTTTTGACCTCCTGGGTCTTCGCGTATGTCTTGGCCTACCTCTAAAAAAGGATCGATAGAGGTGGAAGGAATTTCAGAAGTAGCAGAAGTACTCGTGGTTTGACCTGTGGGCTTGGGTTGAGGATACCTTTGTCTTCTTCCTTGTTGATTCATTGTGTCTCCCTCAGACGACGAAGTATCGGTGTTTGCTGTGTACGGTTTGTTTTGTCGCCGTTTGGCGTAGATGTCTGCCCATGTATATACCTCTCCCATCTTGTAGTCAATGGTATCTCTTCTTAGTTTTCTTACTTTACGTTCACTAACTTCTGCTGTGTGTCTAATTAGTTGTTGATTAATGTCTTCCATGATTTTGGTCAGTTCCTCAGCCGAGTAACTGTCCCAAATTGCAATTCCTTTAATGCGATTTTGCAAGCAACCAAAATTTACGATCTGGTCTTAAGAAATCGCAAATTACCACCAGCTTCAACTTGGTCGTAATTTACAATTTCTTGGAAAAATTCATTTTTTTTGCATTTTTTCAAGTGCCATGTGGCGCATATACATGCCTTTAGGGCATGTATGTATGCCAGGTGTGCACAAATGCATATTTCAGGGGTGCAACAGGGTGTCCTTTTGGCACTCTTACACCCTTAAAAATTGCATTCGCAATTTGCGAGTACATTTTGGGCACTCGCAAATTGAGAATGTCTTCCCATTCATTCCTATGCCCCTCTAGGCCCATTGGAATGAATGGGAAGTTATTCCTTAATTGTGAATCTCAATTTGCGATTCACAATAAAGGAATATGTAGGAATGGCAATTATTATTGTGAAACCTACATACATTGCATTCGGCAAGTCCTTAATTGCGATTCTGTAAACTTCGCTATTAAGTACTCGCAAACTACAATGATGGTACATCTGCTCCCTTATCCTTTATCGATTATTAATGCTGCCTGTTGAACATGATAACAAATTAGAATACAACAAATTATCTGGTGATGCTTGTCATGAAGTGGGAAGAGTATTAAAGAAATTAAAGTTACTAATTATTGGTGAAGTTATCATGGTATGCATTCTAATGCTAGCTTTTATGCATTTAAGAATGCAGCAAATATTAAAAACTGACTATGACATGCTTTTTGGAGGAAAACACTTAATAATCTTTTGTGAACTGCTACAACTAAGTCCATCAAAGAACAACCTCTTTTCAAGACACTACTACATAATAGGATAGGATAGGATAGGAGTTTATAAAGCGCTCGATTGCCGTGGCGTCTTGGCGCGATGTGTGTAAGCAGAAACCAAAACTACAACTTCAACAGTTTAATTGCCAAAAAGAAACGTCTTAAGATTCTTCCTAAACAATTTCCTATCAGCTTGGAATCTCATGGCCAGAGGTAGTCTATTCCAGAGATGCGCTGCCCTGTTGGAAAGTGTCCTACCTCCCCATCTGGCCCGCTTAACCCTACTCGTTTTAAGTAGACCTAGGTTAGTGGATCTTAGAAGGCATGTGGGGGTATAGGGCATGAATAATTTGGAGATCGCGTCGGCGCCACCTCCATAGAGCGCCTTATGAACCAGACATAATGCCTTGAAATCAATACGCTGCTGCACTGGAAGCCAATGTAGTGATTTAATACCCGCTGAGGTTGAGCAGCCCCTGGGAATGTTCAGAAGCAGCCTTGCTGTTGCATTCTGAAGGGATTGGAGCTTTCCCATCTGCGTTTTGTCTATACCCATAAAAAGGGCATTACAGTAATCTAATTTGGATAGAAAGAGACTCACCATTACTGTCTTCTGAAGCTCAGGCGAAATAAATGGGAAAAACATTCTCAGAGTTTTTAGAAAAAAACAGGAGGATGCCAAGCTATTGACCTGGGCGGAAAATGTTAACTTGTCATCAAAGATGACTCCCAGGTTCCTAACCTTAGAGACGGGCACTTCCCTGCCTCTACTGGCCACCATGAGTCATTCCATAAGGGGGATCCCCCTCCAAATTCTATCACTTCCGCTTTATCTGTGTTGATCTTCAAAAAATTGTGGTCCATCCAGGTGATGATCTCGGATAGGCATGCGTGAAATTTAGCGGCTGTGACCTCAGTTTGCTTGCAGATGGAAATAACAAGCTGTGAGTCATCAGCGTAAGATACCAGCGCAAAACCATATCTTCTGATGAGCCTTGCCAACGGGGTGACGTAGATATGCACGCATACTCTAACCGGCAGAAACCACTCCTGGCACCTGACGCATAACCGGACATACCATACATGGTATGACGGTAACAAGGATCGGATTTGCCATATATGGGCATTAGCGATATCCGACAATAAGCCAATGACGAGAGGGTAGTATTTGGGAATTCACAGTACAAAAGGCGCCCAGCTCCCGTTCCGAGTTAAAACCAGCGGAGCAGCGTGAGGGGAACACGGAGACACATTCTGTCCCGAGTTAGTGAGTATGAGTCTGCAGAAAACACCTTTTTCCTAGCAAAAAAGTGAGTAAACAAACTGAAAACAATCTTTTATTCCTGTAGACTGCATAATTAGCAATCATCCCCTGACGTCCAGAAATGCTCATGAAGCAAGCCATCACTACATAATGAGTATGACCAATATTTCGAAACTACTATCTGTGTGTCCATCTATGTTTTGTGTGTTGTTTGTCATTTTCTTTTCACAGGGTGACTACGCCAAGTGGTGCTCCAGGTGACTGCACCTTGTTGAGCCACCCTGAACAGGGCAACCACATTCATTCGTTTTTCTTTTTCTTTTTCTCTTTGTAGGTCATGCAAGTTCATGGTCACAAAAACCGCTGTAGGCACACTATAGCCTGTATTTAATATTAATTCACTGTATATAGTCCTGCACTTTTTTGTAAAATACACATATGTTAGAAATACGTGAGTAAGGTGGGAAGTTGTGCCCCCGTCCTGAAGAAGGAGCACTAGCTCCAAAACATGTTGACGCACACCAGAGGTACTGTTCATAGTCACGACAGATATTTACCTCACCCTGCACCCTTTTAACAGTACCAGCCCGGGGTTGTGAATAAAGTTTTTCTCCAACACCCACGAGCCAGGTACTTTTTAAACCTTCACTAACCCCACCACTCACATTTAACTACCCCCTCACTTGCATTACACACACCACACATAGTCCAACTCTAAGTGCTCCCGCGTAGTCGTAGGTCGCAGCACGCCGCATCACGTTAGAGGGGTGCGAAGACCCCAATGATGAAGCATGACACCAAGGGGCCTGTTGGTGTGTGAGGGGTATTTAACAAAACACTGAGTGTCCCCACACTTGTGGTACACTCGCCGTCCCCTTCACTGTGAGTAGGATTCTTTTTGTTTATGTAACAGTGTGGGGGATAGTGCTGATCCCTGCGGAACTCCGCATGGAAGATGAAAGATCTTAGATTCCAGTCCATCCCAAACCAGCTTTTGTTCCCTATCCTCCAGAAAGGAGGAGAGCAGGGCGAGGGCAGTATCCTCAGCCCCTAGATCCTTCAGCCGCTGCACTAACACCGCGTGATTCACGGTGTCAAATGCTGCTGGTAGGTCTAGGAGAATAAGGACCGCCCTGCCCCCATCATCAACAACCCTCCGTATTTCCTCAGTTACAACAATCAAGGCCGATTCGGTAGAGTGGCAGGCACGAAAACCATGTTGTGTTGGATCTAATAGGTTGTGAGTATTTAAATAATCACTCTGCACCTTATTCAACGATTTCCCAATGACCTTCGCCACCATAGGTAGTCCCGCAATCGGACGGTAGTTCTTTAATACTTGAGGATCCAGGCTAGGTTTTTTAAGCAAAGGTCTAATGGCCACTTGTTTCCACAAAGCAGGATATGAACCAGTCTCCAACACTTGATTAATGAGGGGCTTCAGCCTCTCACAAATCTTTTTGGAGGCCAGATGCATAATAGCAGGGGGGCATGTGTCCCTAGGAGAACCTGATTTTATAGAGAGGAGCAGCTTTTGCACCTCCTCATTTGCCATTACTGGAAAACAAGACCGACTACACTGCATTAGCGACAGATCCTCCTCTGGGTATGCATTAGCATCACAGGATCCCTGCATGTTTAAAAGGTCCTCATGTATTACTTGGACCTTGTTTTGAAAGAACAGTGCCAGATTATTGCAGATCTCTTGATCTGCCTTGAAAACATTTTCCTGCTGTGGTTTTGCCAGTAGATTCACCACTCTAAAAAGTTCTTTGTTAGAGTTCTCCGCATCTCTAATTTTACTAGTAAAATAATGCTCTTTGGCCGCTGTTATCTCGCTCGTTCTTATATTGCTGCAATGCGTGATTCTAGATTACTTTCCTACTCTCACTGTAGTCTTGTCTCCATTGGTTCTCTGCTCTCCTGCATTCAAACTTTAGAGCTTTGAGCTGAGGGGTGTACCAAGGGGAGGATATCCTTTGTCTCCTTACAATTAGCAATTTCTCAGCGGCTACCTGCCTGCCCGCCCCCTCAATCCATTCATTAAACAGGAATGCAGCAGCATTATTGTCCGATGAAAGCAATTCAGGACCAACATCCAGCGCCACCTCAAAGACTCTACCCTGAACCCTATTCCAACCCCGGACCTTTACTTTACCCGGTTTGGTGACAGGTTCTCGAATAGGACGTGCGGTTCTGATAGTGAAATGAATAGCTCTATGATCCGTCCACGCCAAGGTAGATATGTCCCCCAACTCAATGTCTGGATTATTTGTGAAAATGCCATCTAAGGTATGGCCTGCCTTATGAGTCGGTCCGGTCACTAGGTGTCCGAAACCATAAGCCTCCAGAGTATCTAGCAATTTAGCAGACTCTGAATTATTTGATAGTTCTAGGTGATAGTTAAAATCACCCAGAAAGGTGCGAGGCAAGGAATCGGTACAAGACTCCAGCAGTGTCTGTAAGGCTTGGGTAAAAGCTAGCCTCACCCCAGGCGGCCGATAGAGCAAGAATCCCTGAAATGAAGTAAGAATATTTAATTTTATGCAGAAGCGTAGTGCTTCTGCCGACAGCACTGATATGGTTTCAGTCCGTATCTTAAAATGCTCACGGTATACAATAGCTATTCCCCCACCACAACCCTTTTCTCTATCCTGTGACAGAATAGCATATCCCTCTGGAACCGCAATGTTCCAGTCGGTAGCGGCGGAGGTATCCGTCCATGTTTCCGTCAGGAAGAGTATGTCTGGGGAGGGAGCCTGAATCAGTTCCTCCACTTCATATTTATGTTTACCCATGGAGCGGACATTTAATAAGATACATTGGGCAGTACATTGAGTTGTCCCTTGTGATTTATTGATTGGTCCCCCCTTGTTGGTAACCTTTCCCCCTATGTCCCTTCCTCCCGCATTACCCAGGTCTACTGGCTCGCTCATTTGCTGTTTCCGAATCCTGTTCCTATGGTCAGGCACATCGTTGCTGTCTGACGAGGAGTGGGGGCAGCATTCGGCGACCTGGCCCTCTTGAGAGATCAGAGCAGCAGGTGATGCGGCCTGGGGACCGGAGATACTACTCCGAAGAGCAAGGAGCTGGGCTCGACTATACTTGTAAGGCATCGTACCCACAGGGTTCCTGACCCTCGGCACGGGCCAGGCGCGGACGGGCGCAGACGGGCTTGCGTGCATTTAAATGGTGCCAGCAAAGAAAGAAACTAGACCGCCAACCCCAGGTGCAGTGCGGTCCCAGCCTAACTTGCGGGTACCGCTGGGGTCGGGCGGAAAGACCAACAATGCAAGGCCGAGACCGGCGGGAAATGGAGGCAAGTACTTAAAATATTAACAGAGTATGTGCAAAGACGCAGTAATTCTAGAGAAAGCTAGTGCAAAGTACAGTTATTAAATTTTTTAAATAAACAGCTTAGAGGCAATTTAAGTTTCAGAGCACTCACACACATGTAGCGTGGTCTCCACAGCGAGCGTTTAAATGGTGCCGGCAAAGAAAGAAACTAGACTGCCAACCTCAGGTGCAGTGCGGTCCTGCCTAACTTCCGGGTACCGCTGGGGTCGGGCGGAAAGACCAACAATGCAAGGCCGAGTCCGGCAGGAAATGGAGGCAAGTACTTAAAATATTAACAGAGTACGTGAAAAGACGCAGTAATTCTAGAGAAAGCTAGTGCAAAGTACAGTTATTAAAATTTTAAAATAAACAGCGTAGAGGCAATTTCAGTTTCAGAGCACTCACACACACGGAATTCAGTAGGAAGTATTGGAAATGTAAACGTTTGGGATAACTTTGAATACAAAGAGTTAATCAGAAATATGCACCAAGCATCAGATGCAATATGGAGATATACTAAAGGACATTAGAGTGGGAGTTCTCAGAAAAGAAGGAAAACAAGAATTACAAACCTGTCTCATCAAAACTCTGTTTCAAATTAATGTTTCAGCTGCATAAGTAATGTATAATTTTGTTAAGGAAGAGAAGTCTATTGTTTGTTTGATGCCAACTCTTGAGGAGTGCAGTAAATTTAATGAACAAATATTGCAACTGGAAAAAGAAGAGAATCAAAATTAGAGCAAATGATAAAATGGAACACCAAGGAGTTACAGTGCTACTAACAGAACACTATCAAAATTGGATCATTTAGAAAAGTCTGTGTCAAAAACTGCATGAATAGAAAAACAGTTACGTATCTGTAAAGATTGTTGGGTAATCTTACATCATAATTTAAATGTTGAAGAAGGGCTTGTGAATGGTGAAATGGGTAAAGATATCAAATGTATTAATTATCCAAACTGAAATGAGGTGGAATACTAAGCCCTAAACGTTGATGATGTTGGTGAAGTTAAGCAGATTGGTAGATGCGTTGAACGTTTCCTACTCGTGAAAGACTTGCATGTCCAGTGAAAGCAGTTCCCAGTGTCTTCCCGTATGCAGTAACTATCCACAAATCACAAGGGTTTAGTGTAGATACAGCTCTTGTTACTATTGATAGTAGAGGTCAAAGAAGGAATGTCATATCTAGCTTTGTCACGAATAAGAACCTTGTCTGGTTTCTTTCTGATTGATTTTGATGAGAAGAAAGTAAGTGCTGATGTGAGCTGTGTAAGGGAGTATAATCAGTTAAGAGCTCCATATGCTACTCATTTAGGGCAGTATCCTGTGTTTGAAAAGCTGAGAATGTGCCCAAAGCAGAAAATATCAAAGCAGTCAATCAGAGCTGAACAGAAAGATGAACACAAAGAAAAACAACAAGGTCCTAAGAAAAGAAAACTACAGAACAATGATGAAATAGAAGGCTATAACTTTGATAATAAATATAGAGTGAAGCGTTCTGCAAATGTAGGGGCATATTTACAATGAAGTGAAGGAGTGCCGTGTTAGCCTTCCTGGCTTAATGCTGCACTTTTCTACTTCAGAAACATTTACAACAATATGGTGCAGCCTTGCATTTCCTCCTGCCCTGGCACTAAACTTAGCAGCCTAGCACCAATGCAGGCACACTTGCACCATAGTACAAAATGTAATTGCTTTGTTTTGATTTTTTATGTGCAGAAAGGGATACCTTCCTGCACATAAACAATCATTGGCAATTTGCTGTTTCTATATGTGCTGCACAATGCAACTCACATGAAAACAGTAAAAAGGAGGAGAAATACAGCATTTTACCTTGTTTTGCCTGTTTAAGACCAGGTTGTCCCTGGTCTTAATTTTGATGCTGTCTCCTATTTACACCACTCTTGTAAATAGGGGGCAGCATCAAAATCAATGGGTGTTGCGGTGGAACCCCCACCGCAACACCCATTGCCCTCCCCTTTCATGCTAAGTACAGTGTGAAAGGGAGCCTTATTTACAAAGCAGCATTAAGCCACATTTAGTGGCTTAACACGTCTTGTAAATAAGGCAAACCCCTTATCCCCATCACAATGTCACTGAAAGTGACATTGTGGTGGAGATAGGGGCTTGTAAATATGTCCCGCAGTGTTAAAGGGTCTATACTATTGGCCTCATTTTCAAATTCTATTAAAGGAAAGGTAGATAAAAGAATATCTTCACAACTATATAGTTTATTTGAAGAATTAAGAAGTAATATACACTGTGCTACTGGAATAAGAAAACTTAGAGATGACTGTACTGCATCAGTAGTGTTTTCTCGAAATCTTCAGCAGGATGCTCAAGAGTTTATAATGGTAATGCTAGGACTATAAGGGGAAGAAGATGTGAATTTCATATTTGGTTTAACTTATAAATGGAACTTTAACTGTGAAGATTGTGAATTTACATCTAGCACTGAAATCAATTCAGAACGATTCCTCTACTTGATATTGCCCGACCGTAAAGCTGTGCTCTTTGGTGAAATTTTAACTAAAAAACGCATCACGATATTATCTGGCCAAACTGCAGATCAGAACTCAGGTCATCGTTGTTTCTACAAAGGCATGGAATATATGTCATAGTCATGCTACAACGATGCAGAGTGGATGGTATTAAATTAGGAACTGAAATTACAAACTTTGTAACTGGGCACATTTCCATTTCAAAAGAACTTGCACAACTATAGCATTCATAATTCATGAAGGAGTTAATATAACCTCTGGACACTACACAATCTAATTAAGACGTCAAACAGGATGGACAAAGTGCAATGACATACAAGTGGAATTCAAATAAATTAAAGACTATCTAAAAAGTTACCATTGCAATTTCTAGAACCAAAGTCCTAAGGAGAATTTAGTATATGAAATTGTGGTATTGTGTGAAATATGTATTTATATCTGTTTCTTAGACATTATCTGACCTATTTGGGGTATTGTTTACAGAAAGGTGTTACAAATGAAAGACTCTTTTTAACTGCGGGAAAGGAATTTATAAAACAATTAGGACTACAATCTATTACTACAGATAAAACTAAATGGCGGTACTATAATACCAGTAGCCTTACACTACATCTAAGAAGCCTCTTAACCACTAAAAAATGCCCCTTTTGTTTCTGCTACAGCAACTTGTACATAGTACTGTGTGTTATGTTTTTCGTATGTAGACCAAGAACATTTTAGACCTCATTTGGCCTAAAAGGGATGATGTTTACAAAAGGATATCCAAAAATCAAGAATGCTTCATGATTGTTGGACATTTTGTATCAGATATAAAAATATAAGAAACTTTTTTTCTTTTAGCATATAGTTGTTTTCATTAAGTTGTAACCTATCAGCAAGCCACTATTAAGAAAACTTGTAGTGAGTGGAGTGCACAGTATGACATATTTGTAATGATTTACTGTTCACATTTGTTTTAGTTTTTTACAATCCATTGAGTGTTTTTCCCACTGTTTGATGATGCTTCATACGGAGAACTGTTGAAAGTACAGAAGTATGAAAGCTGAAAACATTAAAAAAAACTGTAAACATTTGTCTATGTTGAATTAAAGTTTTGGAGAAAAAATATTGTGTATTGCTTTGGTTGCCTAATGTTCAAAATGAAATTCGAATACATTTTTCTCTGTTTATATGTTTTCACAGTGGTTGGAGATCGAGATATTTTACAGTTGTCAAATCAACTGGATTCATTGGTCGCTACTGATATACTCTTTGCATCTCCCAGACACTACAGTTCAACTCATCCAATCACCCCGCCACTAGCTAGGCCAGAGCTTTCCAAACTGTGTGTCCCGACACAGTAATGTGCCCACTGCAAGTGGTGGGTGTGTAGCGTGATGACACCAGCTCTTAGCACATAACTGCTTCTAATTAAGAGCAACTTAAGCCTCTTTGAAATTGTAAGATTAATCAGGTGCGCTGGCTGGAATCATGGCCCCCAGGCAGCTTTATGGTTCTTCTCTGTTGAGGCAGTTTTACCAACACGAGTATAGAGCAACTTGAGTCAGCTTTAAATAATTAGTTGCACTAGCTGGAGCCATGGCGCCCATGGAGCTTTATGTTTCTTTATTGTGGCAGGTTTAACAACGGTTTTACATAGCAATGTGAGCTTCTTTTAATTTGTGAGCTCATATAATTGGCTCTAGTTGCATCCATGGCCTCTATGCAGCCTTCTGTTTCATTTCTGTGGCAGTTCTATGAATGCGTTTTTACAGCTACGTTATACACTTTTTATTTGTTAGAATAACACAACCTTTGCCCCCTGCACTGAGATAACAGAGAGAGAGAGGGGGAGAGGGAGGGAGAGGGAGGGAGGGATACAGAGAGGACGTGAGAGTGTGGTGGAGGCAGACAGAGACAGAGAGAGGGAGAGAGAGGGAGAGAGGGAGGGTCAGAGAGGGAGAGAGAGAGGGAGAGAGGGAGAGAGAGAGAGAGAGAGAGAGAGAGAGAGAGAGAGAGAGAGAGAGGGGAGAGAGAGAGAAGGAGGGAGACCGAGAGAGGAAGGTAGAGATAAACAGAGAGAGGGAGGAAGAGAGAGGGAGAGAGAGAGAGAGAGAGAGAGAGAGAGAGAGAGAGAGAGGGGGGAGAGAGAGAGAAGGAGGGAGACAGAGAGAGGAAGGTAGAGATAAAGAGAGAGAGGGAGGAAGAGAGAGGAGAGAGAGAGAGAGAGAGAGAGAGAGAGAGAGAGAGAGAGAGAGCGAGAGAGAGAGAGATGTGTGTATGCCGAGGCTGGTGGCTCAGTGGACGACGGCATCCGCTGCAGGGGCCTGTGTTCAACGTCATGGTCACAGTTTATTATGTTTTAGCCCTGCCCCTTCCCCACTGACCCCCACCCCCACGGGTGCGGCCCTCGGCCACAAACCACACTGTCTACACTGCCTTACTTTGTCCCAAAATGGTGCATCTCCACAAAGTGTGTCACTAACATGAAGAGTTTGGAAAGCTGTGAGCTAGGCAGTCATGCAATCACTCAGGTAATGCACTTGCATTCATCCAATCTCCCAGCCACCACTCAGGCACACATCCTATCATCCAGGTGGTACCCATGGAGTCATGCCTTCACTCAGGCACTAGTAACACAGTTATGAAATCAACTAGGCACTAAACATGTACTCTTTTATTCATCCAGGCACTGCACTCGCACTCAACCTTTTACTCAGGCACTACACGAGCACTCATCCATTCACCCAGGCACTACACTTGCACTCATCCATTCACCCAGGCACTGCATTTGCACTCATACAATTATCCAGGCACTGCACTTTCACTCATGCAATAATCCAGGCAATCACTCAGGTACTACCCATGGAATCATGGAATCATCCAGGCAGTGCACTTGTACTCATCCATTCACCCAGGCACTGCACTTGAACTAATGCAATCTTCTAGGCAGTGCACTTGGACTCATACTATCACTCAGATATTACTCAAGCAGTCATGCAATCTCCCAGGCACTGCACTTGCACTCATCCAATGATCCAGGCACTTCATTTGCACTCATCAATTCACCCAGGCACTGCACTTGCACTCATCCATTCACTCAGGCACTGCACCTGTACTCATCCATTCACTCAGGCACTGCACTTGCACTCATACAATCACACAAACACTATCCATGCACTCAACTATTCACCCAAGCCATATAGTTGTAGTCATCTATTCGCACAGGCATTATACTTGCTCTCATTAAGTCACCCAAACAATACTAAGGCACTCATCCAATCATCCAGGCACAACCCATGCACTCCTCCTAATAACAAGACAATACTCATGCACTTAGAATCAGAATCAGAATAAGCTTTATTCAATTTTATACAAGTAAAATCACAAATGTAGACAAGACAGATAAAAGGACAAACAATTTTGACATTAATAAATCTACATGTAAGTGTACTCATGCACCCATCCGATCACCCAGGCACTGCTCATGTACCTATTTAATCACCCAGGCACTACAATTGCACTCATGCATTCACCAAGGCAGTGAACTTGCATTCTTCCAATTATCTAGGTACTGTACCTGGCCTCATGCAATCATCTAGGCAGTACATTTGAACTCATTTAATCACTTAGGCACTACACATGCAGTGATGGATTTACCTAGGCACTGCTCTTGAACTCAATCATTCACCGAGGCACTGCTCTTGCAATCCTTCACTCACCCAGGAACTGCCTTGCTTTTAGCTATTCATCCAGGCACTTCACTTGCACTAATGCAATCATTCAGGCAGTGCACATGTACTTATGCAATCACTCAAGCATTACCCATGCACTCATGGAATCACCCAAGCAGTGCACTTGCACTCATCCATTCACCCAAGCACTAAACTTGCACTTATCAATTTATCCAGGCACTGCACTTGCACTTATCCATTCACTCAGGCTCTACCCATGCAATCATTCAATCATCCAGGCACAGTACGTGCACTCATCCAATCACAAATGCACTACCCATACAATCATGCATTCAGTCTGGCACTACACTTGCACTCATTCATTAACCCAGGCACTGCACTTGCACTCATCCATTCACTCAAGCACTACACATGTTCTGATCTGTTCAACCACCTCTACACTTGCACTGATCTGTTCACCCAGGCACTGTACTTAAACCCATGTAATTATCCAGGCATTACACTTGCACTAATGCAATCAGCCAGGCAGTACACTTGCACTCATACTATCACTCAGCCACTACCCGTGCAGTCATGTAATCACCCAGGCACTGCACATGCACTCATTTATTCACCCAGGCACTGCACTTGCAGTCATTCATTCAAACAGGTACCGCACTTGCACTTAATCATCCACAGTGCACTAGGACTCATACAATCACTCAGGTATTACCCCTGCAGTCATGCAATCACGAAGCACTGCCCTTGCACTAATCAAATGATCCAGGCACTGCACTTGCACTTATCCATTCACTCAGGCACTGAACGTGCTCTCATGTAATCACACAGGCACTACCCATACACTTGTCCAATCACCCAGACATTACCCTTGCTCTCATCCAATCACTCAGGCACTACCCATGAACTAATCAATTCACCCATCCACTACACATACACTAATGGAATCACCCAGATACTACCCATGCACTCATGCAATAAAACAGGCATTACCCATATACATATCCAATCACCCAGCCACTATGCATGCAGTCATCCATTCACCCAGGCACTAACCATGCAGTAATCATATCACCCGGGCAGTACCCATACAATCATCCAATTATCAAGGCACTACCCATGCACTCATCCCGTTATTCAGGTACTACTCCTGCACTCATCCAATCAATCACCCTGGCACTACTTGTGCACTCATACAATCACCCAGGCACTACACATATAATCATACAGTCACCTAGGCACTACACTTGCACTCATCCATTCCTTTAGGGACCACCCATGCAGTGATGCAATCATCCAGGCACTGCACCTGTACTCATCTAATTACTCAGGCAGTTCCTCTGCACTCATACAATCATCCAGGTAGAACCCATTCAGTCATAAAATTACCCAGGCACTACGCATGCACTCATAGATTCACCCAGGTACCACTCCTACACTTATTGTAACATCCATGCACCAGTCATGCACTCATTCAACCATCCATACACCAGTCATACACACATTCCAACATACTTGCATACTTATCTTTTTGTAACTGTAAAAAGGCAGTTCCAACAAGGACCTTTTTTTGTTTTTGATCTAGTTTTTTTTAGTGGTTTTGTAAAGTTTTAAAAAAGTGTTGTTCTTTTTTATGGTAACAAAAATGACAACTGGGACAGGAGTGATTAAAAAAATGTGCACTGAGACATGTGCAAAAAAAAATAAAAAGGGAAAGAAATTAGCAGGTAGGATTTTTTGCAGCATTGCGAATAGCTGTAAAACACTGCTTACCAGCACTTATACCAACACTATAGTCCATGCAATAAGTGGTCATTCTTGACAACTCTGGAGCCATATCTGTTCTAGTAATCTGCACCTCTGAAGGGACTTTCTGGGCGGGCATTGTTGCTGCTGCCACGGATGTATATGGCCCTGCAGCTTCCCTCTGCTTGATTGCCAGTTGGAGAAGTTTTTTATGACAGGTTTTAACATGATATAAAATAGATGTTGTCCCACATGAATATTTTTTGTTTGTCCCTCTAGAGGGGGTCTTGTCACCCATTGTGCTTTGCACCAGTTTTGCAGCAGTTTTATATTTCCCTGAATGGATTTTTAAAAATTCCAAAACTACACTTGCCCTCTTCTGTGGAGGCCCCTCATCTTCAAAATCTATTGTGTCGAACTCCTACACATCCTGCTCCTGCTGGTCTTGTAGCTGATCCCCATCTCCTTGCTCTGTTGCCATTTTTCATACCAATATGCCCCCCAAAATGTCTCCAGGAAAAATCAACCAGCTGCTCACAATAAGTTCTGGAAAAGAATATTCAAGAAGGAAGAGTGGGTGTGTACTTCCTATTCTTTTTGCTGAAAAGTATATTATAAAAATGATATTCCTTTATTTCCCAGTAATACGATAATGGCGGGCCGACATAATCACGGTTAACAACATATCTGCTGTTACTGCACAAAAGCGGAAATTTAAACTACAAGTTTAACCACATCAATGCTGTGCATTTTCCCGCTGTGTGCTGGAAAATGCAAAAACACATGTACCATGACGAGCTGGGCTCGTCATCAGCGTAGCAGGAGGCTACCTCATGACGAGCCCAGCTCGTCATGAGCGTGGAAGGGGTTAACCCCTTCAATACTGATGACAAACCCCAGCCGTCATGCACTACGGTGCTCGTGTGCTGATGACGGCTGGGTATCATCATGAACCGGCCCACTCAATAAAACTGCCGCACAGGCGCAGAATCGCGGCCGCATGGAAGGGGTTAAAGTAGTTTTCTTTAAAAATGAAAACAAAAGCAGAACGTTCGATACTATAATAGTGAACAACTATACTGAAACTTGTTCACAATATATCTCTTGTTAAAAAACACATGGTATCCGCGATTACCAATATCATCGCGACTTCCGCTGTCTTTGCAAAAACGGGCACAAAAAAAAATGACTTTGTTAAAAAGGTACTATAGGCAGACACTTTTAAACAAGAGAGCAGTAAACAACAAATATCAATTATAAAAGGTTTATATATGTGTTTAGAGTTTCTGTAAGACACGCTGTATCCGCAATGAATGACATTATTGTGACTTCCACTGTCCATACGAACACGTGAAACGCAAAGTACAATTGATTCTGTCAAAAAAATATTATAGACCAACTGTAAAAAACTAGTGTCAAACATCAATAACAATTTCTGTATATATATGTTTTAGAGTTTTTGAAAAACACATGATATCCGCGAATACCAACGTCGTTGCAATTTCCGGCGTCACAGCAAAAACAGAAAATAGGCTTTTAGACAAGTTTTCTGGAATTTCCCTACGAAAATATAGGTTTGAAAAGTACACTAATAAAGCTCTACTGTTAAATATATTATAGAATGTGTCTATATATATGTTTTACACTTTGGACAAAACAAGCGCTCTTCGTGACTCCTGACATCACAGCGATGACGTTGGTACTCGCAAATATAATTTTTTTTTGTAAAGGTGCTTTTCTCCTAAATTGACCATAGAAAAAAATGTGAAAACAATATCTTACTAAATATTTAGACACAAACTTTATTTAAAAAATGTTTTAAGTGTATTTTTCAGTACGTGAAATACATTTGCCGATCACAGATTCTCCAGAGTAAATGCGATAATGTTGTGCCGACTCAAAAAATTGTCAAAAATAAAACCAGTTATTAATGTACTTTCTGATAAACACACACCAAATCAAAAAAATTGTGGTTTATAATATAAATATAACATACAATTATAGAAAGAGAATCTGAAAATCTTAGAGGCTCACTTAAAAAGAAAAGGATTTTACAATTAAGAAATAAAATGTTAAAAACCCTTAGAAATGTACTGAAAAAAACCAAAGGTTGCAGGGACGTTATAGTTAGAAATTTGTGTTTTAAAAACGTTAGAAATGCACTAAAAAAAACCAAAGGTTATAGGGACTTTGTAGTTAGGAAATATTATATAAAATCTTAGCAATTCATTGAAAAAAACAAGGGTTACAGGGACTTTATTGTTAGACTGACATTTCACTCATACAAAACAAGAGAAATTCAGCAGTTATAGTAAACTGAGCTAACTATAACTCGTGCCCCGTAATGCACTGCTTATGACCGCACATATTACACCACTCATGGCATATTAAAGACAATGTAATTGCCCACATGTATTAGCTGACATCACTTTAACACTTTGTAATGACTTGGATCTGTGTCAGAAGCTTAAAAGGCTAAATTTATATATTTGTGTGCTGTACTAAATGGGGTATAAGTATGTGTTAAAATGCCCAAAACGCTTGACTGTAACCAGGCGTCAAAGGATAGTCTATCATTGATGTTGAATAGGGAATATATTGCATTATGTATTAAACAGAAAAGACAGCGAACACAGCCTGACTGGTGATCAAGGAGCCGATTGCTCTGAAATGCGCCAGGTTGTTTTTGCAGCATTTCGTAAAGAATAAACAAGCTGTAATTGTGATTTTCATTGTATGCGGTGAATTGGTGTGTTGACATCTAGAAGATGGTCAATGCCCCGCTGTGAGCTCGCCACAATTAAGAGGCTTGGACTATCAGCGACATTTGGTGTTGCATATATACACACACACACATACATACATATATATAAATATGTATATATCTAAATATATATGTATAAATATAAATATATATGGATTTTTATGGTTTTGTGAGTGTAAAATTGTAACATAACTATAATGTCCCTGTAACCTTTGGCTTGTTCAGTGATTTCTAAGTTTTTTTAAAAAAAAAGTTGTTTCCTAACTATAATGTCCATGTTACCTTTGATTTTTCAGGGTACTTGTAAGGTTTTTTTAATTTTGTTTCCTAACTAACCTGTAAACTAGAGAGTAGGTGTGTGATTGGTTGTATAGGTTGGTGAGAGTGTGGTAAATAAATAATTAAATACCTGTTCTATTTTTGACTAGATACGATATAAACAGATAGCTCAATAAATAAGAGTCAAGATTCGAGGTAGCTGGAGTTTTGCAGGTTTTAATACAGGCATAAAGGACAGGAACAGGACAACCTGCACGGGAATAGGATGGCAGGGCCCGGCAGCTGCCGGGGCAGGATCTGGGATGAGCGCGCTAACTTTAATAACAGTACATAACATATATATACTAAAACAAATTACATTGCATTCGGTACAGTAGGCGTAGCAGTGGGCGGGGTTCGTAGCAGTCGCGAAAGATAAGACATAAAGTGGGTGTAACAAGAGGTGTGTACAGGGCGTATACATAGACATGTGATGTAAACGTAACAGAATATGTCATGAATGGGGCGGAAACATGGAGGGGGCTACCCTAGGAGCTGGGACCTCTGACCTAGTGGTGCGCGCAAACTGGCAATGACGTGTTACTAGGGAGAACTAGGGGCTATGACTTCTGCACTAGAAGAGGAGACTAAAGTCTGGAGTGTCAGAGCGACATGTACCTAAACACTATCTGGTATCTGAAGTTTAGAGAACATGTTGATAGGATCCAAAAGTTATCAGGGCAAAGGCTAACAGACTCTAAGACTGGTGCATGCATTATTCTACATGTAGTGCGGGACGAGGAATATTAAATGAACATTAATACAGTATTTCTCTTACATGGAGACATAAAGGCTAGACTATGACTGAAACTATTGATGCGATTCAGTAGCTTAGGAATGCAGAGAAGGAGGGCTGGACTGATAACTAGAATCAAAACATACTCTTGGCAGACTGGCAGGCAGAGCCAGGCCGAGCCGGGCACTGTGAGGCAGGAAGTAAGTGAAGGGTCAGGGATGCAGGTGGGGGCTGTATCTCTCCTCGGAGAGGGTTCAGGAGACAGGAGCTGATTCTGAGTCCGGGCCTTTTTGAGGCCTAGAAACGGGGACTTTTCAATGAATTAACGTGCACACTGTGAAACGTGGCAACATAGGTTTACATAGGCCTAATACTCGTAGCTTTCACGAGAACTGGAAACTGGCATACTAGAGATGGACACAACTGTAATTGCGTCTTTACTCGATCATAAGGGAATACATATGCATATTAATCATGCACACATAACATAAGATGGGGAACACGTAGGGACACAGAACATGGCAAAATTTACTTTTCCACATTCCCTCCTTGTCACTACGTTTCCATCAGGAAACATCAATATTCATGATACCATCTATCATTTCATACAGTATCATTTGCTCGTCTCGAATTGGCTTGGAACGGGGCTTAGGACTAGGAATACAGGATGTAGCACAAATGCCGCAAATCGCAGGGCCACATTGCAAACAGAGGCAGCAACTGAAAATGATCATTACTGCTATACCTAGGAATGACAATACTTTCCATCCCCAGGCAGATATGATACTCCAGAGCCAACCGGACCATGTCCAGGTGCCTGGATTCTGGTGTAACTGATGGGCAATTTTATGAAGTCTGGTTATAGCTGAATAAACAGACGGCGCGTTATTAGGAATGAAAATGCAGCAACTAGATCCGATGACTCTACATGCTCCTCCTCTATCGGCCAGTATGACGTCAAGAACGAGACGATTTTGGAGCACAACAAATCTCATAGCAGATTGCTCTTCGGTTAAGTTACCTAGAGCAGAAGTAGTCTCATTCACTACTGCTTCAAGGGTTCTGGTTAACCTACGGATTAACTTACTATTCTGGATAGGTCCTATAAAGCAGAAGAAACCTCTATTGAAGTCTGTATACTGTTCTAGAGCAGTTTCAGTTTGATCGACAATTGGGGACTCAATCTCTCTTTTATGTCTAATGTGTACTAGATGTGTGTTTCTATGATAATCAGATGGAGCTAGAAAAACTGGTGGCAGTAGGAAGGCAATGTAACAGGTTCCATCCCAATCGAGGGGCAGACGAACATATGCGGTCTGACCACAAACAAAATAAGAATGACGTGAGGCTTTGAAAATAGATTTCCCACTGTCACTATACTTGACAATAGTAGCACAATCACTATGTCCTACATGTGCGGAACCATTCTTTCTGACACATAATTCGCCTTTGACTGGTAGTACTGAAATAGCAGGCAAATCTGGAGTAGTATCGGACTGAACATTCAGGACCATAAAATTCGAGGAATAATTACCCAAATCATATACTTCATTTTCTAGATCTAACCCTGTCCTATGGGTGAGACCTTGCTTGTCTGGAAAACATGTACTATTCAGAAGGGACATATCAGTTGAGGATGACGTTAACGTGGACCATGCTCCACACGAACCATTATGTGAAAACGGATAAGGAAAAAGTGGCAGAACTCCCTTCGGTGTCTGGAAAGGGGGGAGTCGACCACACACCCAACAATTAGTGGCATTGCTGGTCTGGTGCGAATAGTGCAACATTCTAATAAATGTATTATTTCTCATAGCAAGACGATAGGATAGCTCGTGAGGAGGCAGATCACTAAATGTGTGCTCTACTGTAGCATTAGAAAACTTATTTACATGAGAAATTGGAAAACATAAATGTAATGCATAACTTGTGCAGGTAACCATCAAACTCAAAAACATAAGAAAACATAGAACAACGATACATCTGATAGAGTTTTGACTAACTCTCTCACTATGGGGGTCTATCTCATACATGTCAGAAACCTGTCTAACCGTTTCACCCGAGGGGGACTTAGACAATTAAACTGGCTGACTTATTTTGCTAGACCGGAGTTTTAACTTATACTCCTGCTGCGGAGTTTTCTCTAACAGAGGAACTTTCAGTTCAGGATTTAGATTAATGTCTTGTTTTAGGCAGTCTTTAGAAATGGAACAGTCTTTGGAATTGTCATTAAAAGTCTTTTTCCGGATTCCATGAAATTTCTTGATATGCGACAGGTGGACCCAACCCTTGCGGCCTTCCAACTTCACGGCCGTGCGGGTGGTCAAAAGGACTAGTCTCGGCTGCTTCCAACGAGGCTCCAGCGGACTTGAACGATCAAAGTTCCTGACGAGTACTAGATCTCCTGGAATGACCTCGTGCAGTTTCACTTCGGTATTGTCTGGAAATGTGGCGGCAACCTGTGAACGACAAGAGTGTAGGGCAGACATCAAGGAAGCTAGGTAATCTGTCAGCATATTACTGGAAACATCTGTAATACTTCGGGGTCTAGGTGTACCCCACATGTTCGGGGGGCGGCCGAATACGACCTCATAAGGGGACAGACCTGATCTGGAATGTGCGACCATGCGCATATAAAATAAAGCGACTGGCAGAGCTACTAGCCAGTCTACACCTTTCTCTTTACAGACTTTGGCAATGCGGATTTTCAGAGTCTGGTTATGTCTCTCTACGAGACCGGCTGCTTCAGGATGGCGTACACAATGGAACTTCCACTGGTACCCTAACAGAAGGGACACATGCTTCATGAGTTCAGATGAGAATGGCTGGCCGTTATCAGAATACACGACCCTAGGGAGTCCATAACGAGGAAAGAATTCACGAACCAACTGCTTGGCAGTGGTCGCGGCTGTGTAATCTGGGACTGGATATGCTTCTGTCCACCTGGACAAAGCGCATACAACTACGAGGACATACTTGAAACCTCGACATCGCTCCATCTGAATATAATCCATTTGGAGGACTTCAAAAGGGTGGTCAGGAGGTTGGAATCCCCCTTGTTCCACCGGGACACTTTTACCTGGATTGAACTGGCAACATATCATACAGGTACGGACTTTCTGCTTGGCTGCAGCTCGTAAGTGCTTGTTGAACCAAATGTTCTGGATACTGTCTAACATAGCTTTTTCTCCTAAATGTGCAGGACTATGTGCGGTATTGATAATGACTTGAACCATTGAGTCGGGGAGAAACCATGTGGCTTTTCCCTTCGTCAACCATCCCTGATCTGTCTGGACCCCTCCTTGTTCGGACCATTTCTTGATTTCTTCGGAAGTAGCATGTAACTGTATATCTATGACATCTTGTGTAGGGTCCTTAACTGTCATACATGTAGTCAGATCTGGAGTGGATGTCTGTGTCGTGTTAACTGGAATGTCTGGTGTCTGAGCTGTAAGCTTGGCTGTTCGATCTGCTAGATCGTTACCTTGGGAGATGATATCAGTGACTTTCGTATGTGCTTTGCACTTCATAATAGCGATAGCTGTCGGTAAATGTATTGCATCTAACAGAGCTTGAATGAGGAGACCATGCTGAATCTTGGTTCCATGAGAAGTCATAAAACCTCTTTCTTGCCAGAGCACTCCCAAGTCGTGTACGACTCCGAATGCATAACGTGAATCTGTGTATATGTTAACTTTCAGGTTCTTGGCACGTATGCAGGCTTGGGTCAGAGCGACTAGCTCTGCTGCTTGAGCGGACAGAATATCAATACGGTGTGTCTCTATAACTTCCGTGTCAGTAGTCACTGCATACGCGGCTACTAGCTCTCCTGTACTTGTTCTCATACATGAACCATCCACATAAAGTGTCAGGTCGGGATCAAGTAATGGAATGTCTGTCAAGTCTTGTCTTGGCTTGGTCATAGTGTTAACTACTTCCACACAGTCATGTGTGGCAGGATTTGAGGTAACTGACGGTAACAGTGTAGCAGGATTCAGAACGTTGCAGCGTCTGATTTCTATGTGTGGCTGGAACAGTGTCAGTTCATAACCTGTTAAACGCGCAATAGTCAAGTGCTGAGTCTGGGTTCGGTTTAAAAGAACTTCCACGGAGTGTGGAACTTGTACTGTCAGGGAATGACCTAACACTATGGAATCACTTTGTCTGATAGCTAGTGCTGTGGCTGCAACTGACTTGAGGCACGCAGGCAGAGCCTGGGCTACTGGATCTAATGTGCTAGAAAAATAAGCACAAGGCTTGTATTGTCCTGCTTGATCTTGTGTGAGAACAGATAATGCTGTACCATTACGTTCTGTGACAAAAAGTGTAAAAGGCTTACTGTAGTTCGGTGTAGCTAGAACAGGTGCTTGACATAAGGCATTCTTTAATTCATTAAAAGCAAGTGTATGTTCAGATGTCCAAGGGAGGACAGTCGATACGGCTGCCTCCTGTGTCGTTAACTGTATCAGTGGCTTGGCTAGAAATGCATACTGAGGAATCCATTGTCTGCAATAAGAAGTGAGGCCGATAAAAGCTCGTACCTCTTTCTGGGTCTTGGGCTGAGGAAGACTCGCTATTAACTGGATACGGTCAGGTGTCAACTGCCTACCCCTCTTGGACAGTAAGTGTCCTAAGTAGACCACTTGCTGGACACAGAATTGAAGCTTCGAAGGGGACACCTTGTGCCCCATCTCGGCTAGGAAATACAGGACTGTAAGTGACGCTCGCTCGCAGTCACGTTCAGAACGGGCTGTGATCAATAGATCATCGACATACTGGAGCAGGGCAGTGTCAGTTGGCATGTGAATATTGTCTAGTTGTCTCTTGAGTGCTTGACTGTAAATACTAGGACTTTCTGTGAAACCTTGAGGAGCTCGTGTGAATTTATAGCTCCTTCCATTTAAACAGAATCCGAAAAGGAACTGGCTGTCTGGATGAATGGGAACACTGAAAAATGCATTTTTGAGGTCTATGACAGTGAAAAACGTAGCTTCAGAATCAATGGCTGTCAATAGGGAAGAGATATCTGGAACAACTGGGTACTGGGGAATGATACATTTATTAAGTTCTCGAAGATCAATCACTAATCGATATACTGGAGGTGCATTTGGATCAGTACGTTTCATGACTGGAATGATAGGAGAATTACATACATTGGAGTCAGTTTCTACAACCACTCCTTGAGCAATGAGCTCGTCAATAATTTTGGATAAGGCTGTTACAGCCTCAGGTGGCAATCTGTACTGTCGGATTCGTGGTAACACTACACCTGGTTTCAGAGTCACACGATGGGGTGTGATTTTCATACAACCAACATCAGTTGGACCTTGCGCCCATAAATGCTGGGGGACATTCAGTAATCTTGGATCAAAATCACGTAATACATAGTGACCTTTAAAGTCGCGTAAAAACAGACGTATTCCTTCTGGGGAGCAGCAAATAACTGCACCTAATTCTTTTAATGTCTTGATGCCTAACAAATTTTCTGGACATGACTTGGTAAGTAACAAATCAGTAGTTCGGGACAATGGACCTACTTCTAGAATAACTGGTTTGGAAATCTCGTTAACAATTGGCTTTCCTGAAAATCCAAGGGAAACATTTCTAGAGCCTGAGAGCGGAGCACCTGGAACCTCGTCATGACTGATAGTAGTCCTACTTGCCCCTGTATCAATCAGAAACTTTCTGTCTTTCCCCAATACTTGACTGTGAACATAGGGACCCTCTTGATCTACAGGTATCTCGATGAGAGGCAAGCCTACCTCCCTCTCTAGGCTGTTTCATGAATACTGCTGGTACTCTGGATACTCTGACTGGGCATACTGGTACATCTGCTGTGAAACATGCTGTGTTGCAGCAATAGGCTGCGGTACTGTAACTGTCTGTTGTGCATTCTGTGGTGACTGAGAAGTTGGTAAAACTTGTTCTTGTCTAGGCGGACGTGGTCTTTCTTTAGTCTTACCGGTAGCTATGTTGTGTTTCAGAACTGCACACTCGTTTATAAAATGACCTGGTTGTTTACAATAATTGCAGGTCCCTTTAACAGGAACTGTAGGATGACTGGCTTGATTCATACCCCTCTTCTGACTGTCTTGAGGAACAGATTGTGCAACTAATACTTTCATTTTCGTGTCTTTCATACGTTTCCTTTCATGATCTTGCTCTTCCCTGATTCTATTCTGGTGATACTGGAGCATTTGAAGCATTTGCGACGGAGTATTAGCTTGCCATGTACTTTCGACTTTCAGTACTCGGTTTTTAACTTGTGGACTTGAATTCTCGACTAGTTTGGTAACAAAAAGATGAGGGTATGACTCGCTACCTGTCTTCAGACCACTGTTAATGATAAAACATTTCTCGAATCTAGAATAAAAATCACTAGTATCTTCGTCTGGTTTCTGTTTACAGGCTGAGATTGCATCCCAGTCTTCCTTTTTCGTGGCTAGTAATCTTGGCAAGACCTGTATTAACAGTTCGGGCAATTCTTTACATTTATCTCCTAGACCGGTACCTGGTACACGTGTATTATCTTCAGCTTCTAGAGCTGTCCAATCTATCTTTTTCTCTCCCACCTCCCATTCTTTTTCCTTGAGTTTTTCATATATGCCCGCAGGCAACAGGACCTTTAACATTTTAATGATATCTGGATATGTGTATTCTCCCATACGGAGCATGTCTTTTAATTCACGGTGGAACCCTGCTGGATCTTTATCGTGACAGGGAATTAACTTCTTCATCTCTAAGAGTTCCATCTTTGTAATCGGGGTGTAAACAAATACTCGTTCTAGATCACCACCCGTTGTCCTAACTGGGTGTACTTCTCGTAACGGATGCTGTCTGTCTATGTAAAACGGTTTACTTTCTGGGGGTGAGACATGAACAAAATGCGGATTCAAGAACGTTCGGTATTTGTGGCGCTGTTCTAGAATGATACTAATTAAATCGGTACCTAGACCTTTCCATCTATACTGGAGTAACTCGTTTAGAACATCATGTAACGGACCTGGATCAGAATGCTGTCCCTCATACAGTGTGATGAGGTGCTGGATCATATACATACCCACCAGTCGCTGCTCGGCTGGGGGCAGTTTCAGAAACATTTGTGCCACTATTTCGTCTGGAAAAGTGGTAGAATCAGTAGCCCATCGGACTGCTGATCGGGCTAGTTCTTGTTCATGCATAGTACTAAGTTCACTATAACCGATTCGTGATTTCAGAATATGATCGGTAGCTTGAAATACTTGTTCTAGAGAACACTGTTCTGGTACTGGAGAAGGAACAGTTTTCTTGTAGTCTAGACGTGAATGTCGGTCGGGAAGTCTAGTTCTACCTACATACGCTATTCTGGAAGGATTCTCGTCGTCTACCTCTTCGGTAGAAGAGTCATTTTCTTTCTCGCTTACTTGTGCTGCTTTGCGTTTCTCGTGTAACCTTATTATTTCCTTACGAATTTTCTTGTACATACTCTCTATACTACTGAGTGTCCTGTGTCTTCCCTCGGCTATATGATCACTCCATTTTGTCAGAACTCTCATTTTGGTCGGATATTTAGTCGGATAATCTTGTTCCCTTATTAAACAATTAATTAGAAACTTTAAAAGCATGAGCTGGGTCTCAGCTTTCCTTAGAGACATGATTTCGCCAATACTTTCTGGATCTGTTCCTGTACGAATGAAACGATATATTCTGTCTAGATCTTCTTTCATATTCGGTAGGGTGTCCAAATACTCGGTCACCCGTCTTACGCGCAATGAATATATAACCATACTATCATCGCCTGGGACTGGATCATAACGGCATTCGGTAAGAGCTCGCCTGATATCTGCAACGGACTGATGTTTGGGCGTACGCTGTAACGCACGTTCATGTAACTCGACTAACGTTCCAAGTTTGTGTGGCGGCGGGGTACCAGGAGGACCTCCCCCCGCGGCCCCTAAACTGGAATCGTCGACTGATACTCTTCGTGCTGGCAGAGTGACCGATGTAGCGGGAACTTGTAATGTAGACTGGACCGGGGGTACCGTAACAGGTGCTGCAACGGGTGCCCCGGTGACTGGAGGAGCAGGAATTACATTATTTACAGGAGCTGGCGGAGCAGGATTTGCATATTCTGGGACTGTGTCGTCCAAATAGGACGAGAGAAAAATATCAGCTGCGGTCGGTTTGTGACGTAGCTTGGTCGGAACTAATGGTGGCGGAAAATTACTGGATGCCTCCGGGGTTGCTTTTGGCAAGCCCTCGGCAAGAAGAGGGTACATACCCTTAATGAGGGCATTCCTCTGTCTGTCTGACTGTTCGGATTTAACTCGTTCACCTATTTCGATTAATTCCCTTTCTTGGGCTCTTTCTGTGGATTCTCTACTTAATTCTGACTTTTCTGATTTCTTTTTTGGTTCTTTTATGAGATTCTTTGCGCCATAACTCGATGGCATCTTTCTGTGACTGTCTGGCTTTCTTTTTCTATAATGCTTCTTCTACTCGCATGATGCACTCGGCATCCCATGTGCCTGATACAGGCCATCTATATTTCTCTTCGAGATCTTTAGTATACTCGACCCATAAGTCTAGATATAATATGGCACTTATGCCATGCTTATGATACATAAAATGACCTGGACTGTCCCTAGGCGGGACAGGAACTGCTTCCTCGAGCAGACCTTTTCTAGTTCTTAACTGACGTAACTTGGAGAACAGAGGCATGATTTAGACTAGAATACTGAACACAATACAATATACGATAAACACAATAATGACTGAGAAAACAAATCATTCATACCACGACATTGAAAACACATTGAAATAACATTTAAAATAACAGTTCGGACAGAAACATTACCTGGAATACTTGAGAACAGAACACATGAATTTCTCGAGAACAGAACTTACTAGAATTACTAGATGCACTGCTGAAACAGTACGAAACATACCGGTCCCATAAAGAGACACGTCAGGACCCGCATCCACCTAGGTGGACACTTCGTGTTGGATTTGCGTACCCAAACCCACGGACCAGAGACAAATTAATTGACCCTGTCTAGATACTACCCCAGCAACGGTACTCACCGGGCAGCAAGAACGGAAGGCCTCGAACTGGACTGGACTGCTACAACGACGGACTACGAACTTCGGACTTCAGTTACGGGTGGGCCTCCGGATACCTCGGACCTTGGACTCTCGGCTTGGGCTCTGTTTGGGACTCGCCGCGTTCCTCCACCGCCTCGTCTGGATGCTGGACCGCAACCTCCGTCTCCTCCGTGGGCCTGAGGGATACTTGAAGCAGAAATATCTGCACGTGGCCGGTATGGTTCCGTCACGGCTGCAGAGGGTCAGGGGGCTTGCGTGGCTTCTCCGGCGCGTGGGGAAAGGGCAAGTCCCTATTCGGGCGCCATTATGTGGTAAATAAATAATTAAATACCTGTTCTATTTTTGACTAGATACGATATAAACAGATAGCTCAATAAATAAGAGTCAAGATTCGAGGTAGCTGGAGTTTTGCAGGTTTTAATACAGGCATAAAGGACAGGAACAGGACAACCTGCACGGGAATAGGATGGCAGGGCCCGGCAGCTGCCGGGGCAGGATCTGGGATGAGCGCGCTAACTTTAATAACAGTACATAACATATATATACTAAAACAAATTACATTGCATTCGGTACAGTAGGCGTAGCAGTGGGCGGGGTTCGTAGCAGTCGCGAAAGATAAGGCATAAAGTGGGTGTAACAAGAGGTGTGTACAGGGCGTATACATAGACATGTGATGTAAACGTAACAGAATATGTCATGAATGGGGCGGAAACATGGAGGGGGCTACCCTAGGAGCTGGGACCTCTGACCTAGTGGTGCGCGCAAACTGGCAATGACGTGTTACTAGGGAGAACTGGGGGCTATGACTTCTGCACTAGAAGAGGAGACTAAAGTCTGGAGTGTCAGAGCGACATGTTCCTAAACACCATCTGGTATCTGAGGTTTAGAGAACATGTTGATAGGATTCAAAAGTTATCAGGGCAAAGGCTAACAGACTCTAAGACTGGTGCATGCATTATTCTACATGTAGTGCGGGACAAGGAATATTAAATGAACATTAATACAGTATTTCTCTTACATGGAGACATAAAGGCTAGACTATGACTGAAACTATTGATGCGATTCAGTAGCTTAGGAATGCAGAGAAGGAGGGCTGGACTGATAACTAGAATCAAAACATACTCTTGGCAGACTGGCAGGCAGAGCCAGGCCGAGCCGGGCACTGTGAGGCAGGAAGTAAGTGAAGGGTGAGGGATGCAGGTGGGGGCTGTATCTCTCCTCGGAGAGGGTTCAGGAGACAGGAGCTGAATCTGAGTCCGGGCCTTTTTGAGGCCTAGAAACGGGGACTTTTCAATGAATTAACGTGCACACTGTGAAACGTGGCAACATAGGTTTACATAGGCCTAATACTCGTAGCTTTCACGAGAACTGGAAACTGGCATACTAGAGATGGACACAACTGTAATTGCGTCTTTACTCGATCATAAGGGAATACATATGCATATTAATCATGCACACATAACATAAGATGGGGATTACGTAGGGACACAGAACATGGCAAAATTTACTTTTCCACAAGAGGGTGTGTGATCGACTGTGCAGGTCTGTGAGTGGTTGTGGAGTATCTGTATGCGTAAATGAGCGAGTGTGTGAGTAGTTGTGAGGGTGTGTGAGTTGATTTGTGAGTTGGTGATTGGGTGTTGAGTGGCTGTATGTGTCTGACAGTGGGTGTGTGGGTGTGTGAGTGGGTTTGTGAGTGGCTGTATGGGCCTGTGAGTGGGTGTGTGAGTAGCTGTATTAGCCTGTGAGTGGGTGTTTTGAGCGACTGTAAGGGTCTGTGAGTGGGTTTCTGAGTGGCTGTATGGATCTGTAAGTGGATGTGTGAGAGGCTGTATGGGTGTGTGAGTGGCTACATGGGTGTGTGAATGGTTACGTGGGTGTATGAGTTCTTATGTGGGTATATAAATGGGTATGTGAGTAGCTGTATGGTTTTGTGAGTGGATGTTTGAGTGGCTGTATGGATCCTTGAGTGGGTGTGTGAATGGATTGTATGGGTTTGTGGGTGGGTGTATGAGTGGCTGTGTGGTTCTGTGTGGTTCTGTGAGTGGATGTGAGAGTGCCAGAATGGGTGTGTGAGTGGGTGTCTGAGTGTGTCAGTGGGTGTGTCAGTGACTGGACCTTAACAGAACTTCACCTGCCCCTTTATCCAACAAGAGTTCAAAGTTTTGCACAAAATATCTACACAACTGGAGTACTTTCTACTGGTTGATTAGTAAGTGCTGGTTGATGGCGCCTCCCGTGCCATTAATGTGGTGGTCCAAGGGGCCGAAAGTTGCCCGGGAGTGGGTCCGCACAGTTCCCCTCTCTTTTCACAAGTTGGCTAAGCCCCGGGTAGGTGGTGGTCCCCAGGGTCGAACATTGCCCTGGATGGGGCCGCATGACCCCTACCCCTATAAATTGTGTTCATGGCACAGGTGAGGTAGAGGACTTCAGGGTCCTTAAGGGCAATAGAGGGGTATCCATGTATCCCCCCTCCAATATATTAATAATGCCAGGGGAGGTGGTAGTCCCCGGGACAACTAGGAGCCTCAGGAAGGGGGCCGTGCGAACTCCCCTCCTTTAGAAATAGCTATCAGCCTGCCCTGGGGAAGTGGTGGTCCCCGGGGCCAAGATTGGCCATCCTCCCCATCTCGATATTAAACATAAAAACAAGCCCCCATCACCTGGCCCACTGGGGACTCTAATGAAAACAAGCGTGCAAGTAAAAAAAAAAGCTTTTTTGCCATGGTGTGGTCTCTGAGGGACTAGGTCTATGGGGTCAGGGTATTCCTACTCTGTCCACTTCTTTTTTTACCTTTTTTATTAGGGACTCAGCTGAGTCTGAGTCCCAAAATGTCTACCAGCGCTTCCTGGTTGAAGTGTTGGCAGCCAATCAGCCCTCTGAATGCGATCAGTTGGATTCGCGGAGTGTCTCCGTCCCTAGATATACAGATTTGGATTTTTTTTAATATATCAAAACCTACTGAACAGATTTACACCAAATCACAAAAAGCATGCTTTCTGGATTGAGATCTAGCTTTCTGCCAAATCTGCTGTAATTACGTTCAACAGTTTGGGCTGTAGTCATGTCTAAGATATCTATGGGAAATTGCCTGGGGAAAATGTGTTTTGGGACCCCCTTTTTCTCTGCCCTCCTTGAAGCATTACCCCGAAACTTTCAGGACAGCAGCTGAAGTTAGTGGTAAACTAATTTGAAAAGTTTGTGAGGATTCATCAAATGTTAATTTGATTTTTAAATGTTAAAGATCAGCAATTGCCCATAGGCACCAAGGCACTGTAGGCACAACCATCTGACATTGAGCAGAGTCAATCCGACCAAATTCATACACAGGGAAGCTGCCTAAATATTGTAGAGCCAGGTCTTAAGTGCCTTTCTGAAAGGCAGATGTTCACTAATTAACGTCAGAGGCTGAGGAAGCGAGTCCCAAAGTCTGGCGGTGGCGACTGAGAAGGCTCAGTATCCCCATCTCTTCCTCGCGGACCCTGGGAACAATACCCAGGTTGCAGTTGACAAATCAAAGGTTTCTTCCTAGGATATGGTGATGAAACATATTTTTTTTTATCCCGGTAGGACTCGGAAGGTGAATAGCCTCATGAACAATACAGATGTATCTAAACAGAATGCACTTTCCGATGGGTAGCCAATGCAGTTCACCCAAACCCGCAGCTACCGACTGACACTTAGTAATGCCAAGAATGGCTGTGGCAACCACATTCTGTATAAGTGTGGGCCAAAAATCCACTCCGCTCGTGGAATTTGTGGATTTTCGGCAATTTCGCGATTTTTTTTTCGGCGCACAGGAAGCACTTACACTTAAGGCAGGTGCTCGAGTTGAAACTAACTTTGTAACCATTTTGGAATGGTGCCGGCAAGCTGCCAGAGTTGAAGTTGCAACTTCAACTCTGTCAGCTTGCCGGCGCCATTCTAAAATGGTTACAAAGTTAGCTTCAACTCAGGCACCTGCCTTAACTCTGTAAGTGCTTCCTGTGGGCCAAAAATTAAACCTCAACAGGAAGCACTTACAGATATAAATAAAGCAGGTGCCCCAGTTGAAGCTCAATTTCAGTAACGTTTTAATCAGCCCAAAACATTAGTGAGCACGGGCGAGGCTGGGCAAGTGTGCTTTAACCCCATTTCTGCTGTCGAAAATTAGCTGTAATACTTGAGGGAGGTCTTTGCATCCATGAGTTTCTCGAGCGCAACCCCCGTGTAGTTCCTGTGACCAGGAGGCTACTTTCTTCTCACCTGCTGCCCTGCTCGCTCTCTGACCCTTTATACACAAGAGGCATGTGAACACGCATAGAAGCCCCGTACCACACACTAGCGGTATCAAACGTCTTCCCGCTCTTTCTCAACTATGATGGGCAGCTCACTCAAGGGACCTCGGCGCCTTTTGGCGCAGTGGCAAACTTACAGGCACACATGGTCAGTGGAGACAAATCTTCTGGCCCTTTACGCAGCTGCATTGTAGGAAAAGCACTTTACATTTACCCAACGAGGTAGCACTTACTGGATTAGCCAGCTAGAAAGTAGTACTCCAGTTGAGTAGAGGTATTGCACAAAACGGTGGCATCTTTTTGGATAACTATGCAGGGCAGGATTCATTCGGGCACGAGGCTCCTGTCACAAAAATTAAGCCTCAACAGGAAGCACTTACAGATATAAATAAAGCAGGTGCCCAAGTTGAAGCTCAAATTCAGTAATGTTTTAATCAGTCCAAAACATTAGTGAGCACGGTCGAGGCTGGGCAAGTGTGCTTTTAACCCCATATCTGCCATCGGAAATTATCTGTAATACTTGAGGGAGGTCTTTGCATCCATGAGTTTCTCGAGCGCAACCCCCGTGTAGTTCCTGGACCAGGAGGCTGCTTTCTTCTCACCTGCTGCCCTGCTCGCTCTCTGACCCTTCATACACAAGAGGCATGTGAACACGCATAGAAGCCCCGCACCACACACTAGCGGTATCAAACGCCTTTCTGCCCTTTCCTAACTATGATGGACAGCTCACTCAAGGGACCTCGGCGCCTTTTGGCGCGGTGGCAAATTTACAGGCACACATGGTCAGTGGAGACAAATCTTCTGGCCCTTCATGCAGCTGCAGTGTAGGAAAAGCACTATACATTTACCCAACGTGGTAGCACTTACTGATTAGCCAGTAGAGTACTCCAGTTGAGTAGAGTGGAAATCGTAAAAAAATCCGTGAGTTTGCGGGATAATCCGAGAATTTGCGAATTTTTTTGCGATTTCGCACACATTTTGCAGACCAATTTATCTTGCTCCTCAAAGTTTTCTCTCCAAATTGGCTCTTAATGGCTATAAGCCTTCCCTAGAGTTTTCAGCCTGTCATTGATTCAGAGGGCTGAAGGGAGGAACCTTTTCTGCCTAACTTTTCGAAAAGGGGCCAACCTATTAGAAAGCAAATCCAACAAGGCTGCAAAATCTTCTGAGCCCATATCCACATCATCCTGAAACTCAATGGGCATACTATCTATTGTGTTTGAGAAAGCTTCAGCGGATACCACCTTCCTGTTGGTCATGCATACCTTATTACTAGGTGGATGCCTGCTCCAGTGTGATAGGGAGGAGAGGAATATAAAAGCAACTGCGCTATGGCCTGACCAGCTGAGAGGAAGGACAGCCTGAAAGACACCCTAGAGTTGTTAGTAAAGATTCCATCCAGGGTGTGACCTGCAGCATGTGTGGAAGCGGAGCTTAGCTGGGACAGTGCCATGTCCAATAAAGACTCAGAGAGCGCATAAGAGTCTTTATTGGTAAAGTCTTTGCGATAAAAGTTAAAATAACCCAGAATCGTCAACCCTTTTTTGGCATAAATGCTTCAATAAGATTAATTAATTCAATTGGGAAGAAAGATCATGGTCCTGGAATCTATAGATCAAAATACCAGCAAAGGGGCTGATGTCTGTTAACTTAAGTTTAAAGTGTAGAGTTTTGCTGGTCCTAGTGCCAAACTCAACTTCCACAAGGCACTGATAGTGGCCCTTAAACACCACTGCCAACCCCCTCCTGGCCTGCTTTTTCTGTCCGCTCTTGATATGGCATAGTTTGGAAGAATTAAGTCAATAAGGGCTGGGCCAGAGGCAAAAAACACAGTGATAAAGACCCTGTCTGGGTTATAGGGTACAAGGAAGTCAGGAAATTCTAGTTTGTGTTTAACCAATGGTCTGGCATTGATGAGAAATCATTTGAGCTTGGGCACTAATTCGGCTATCATGGCCCCCATCAAATTCAGGATAGGATCCAGAGCTTTTGAGTCTCCCTTTGGCTAATAATTAGTTAAAGCAGTCGGACAACAAGCTGAAAATCTGCATGCTACACAATGACCGTAAAATATTATACATGTTGGTGTGGGGGAAATACCCTACAGGAAGGGGATACACACATACCCCAAAGACTCTGTAGAGAATTTCTAGGATATCTGATGACTGGACATTGTTCCAGGGGGGTAGAACCAGGGGTCCGGGCATAGATGGGCTTGCATTAGTCACGCCATCGGCATGTCAGCTGTGCATGTCCGCTGCGCGTCCACGTGCACATACCCCTTAAATAGTGTCTAGTAGCCACACTGATTGTTGCCAAAGTTATTGGCAAAACAAAAAACACTTTTCTTATGAAAGTTGTGGCCTAGCAATAACTACCTACCAGCGACCACTAGTAGGTAATAGATAAATTCACTTAAACCCCCAAATGTTACAGGGAAGTTATAGTTAGTAAATAAAAATTTTTTAAAACATAGAAATTCACGAAAAAAACAAAGGTTACAGGAACATTATAGTTAGTAAATAGAAAAAAATACGTAGAAATTCACTGAACAAAATACAAAGGTTACAGATACGTATAGTTAGGCTCAGATTTCAATTGTACAAAACCAGTGAAATTCAGCAGTTATATTACTTGAGCTAACTATAACTTACGCCCCCCAATGCACTGCTTATAAGCTTATATATTACATCACCCATTACATGGTCAGTAAAATCACTGAAGACTTCACTCATGATATCTCAAATGACATCACTGATTATATCATCCACAGAAACACTCACACACCCACTGACACCCCTATACCACCTCTCATTCACCCAGCTAACCACTCACAGTGAGCAGGTTTGTGACTGCCTCTATGAGTGTTTGAGTCAGTCTGTGAGTGCATGAATATCTGAGTGGGTCCGTGAGTGGGTTTGTTAGTTTCTGAGTGGGTCTGTGAGTTTGCATGTGAGTCTCTGAGTGGGTCCTTGAGTGGCTGTATGGGTCCATGAGTGGGTATATGAGTATCTAAGTGGGTCTGTGAGTCGGCGTGTATGTCTGAGTGGGTCTTTGAGGGTGTGTGTTAGAAATGGGATTTCTGGCTAGCTCAGACTTGTGCCAAATCGGGGCAGAAACCACCCCTCTAGTCACAATAAGGGAGTTACACTCCTAAAATAACCCCTGCTCACCCCTTGGTAGCTTGGCACGAGCAGCTAGGCTTATCCTAGAGGCAGTGTGTAAAGCGTTTGAACATAACCATCAGTAATATTGTGTATGCACTACAAAAGGACACCACACCAGTTTAGAAAAAATAGCCAATATTTTTATATACTTTAAGACAAGACCAAGTACGATAAATATCCACAATACTACACTTAAAAATCTGCCGTTATCAAAATAAATTTCAAACGCAAGTATTTGATGTCAATTGCTCCGTCCGGGGCTATCACGGCGTCATGAACAACTAATCCAACAGTTTTGCCTGGTCGTGGGACAGCTACGGTGTCGGGAAGACCCGCCAACAGTACCTGTGAAAAATGCAGGGTGATGGGGCCCTTGAAGTCACTCACATTGCAGGTCGAGCTCCTCTCTGAGGGAATCAGGAGCGCTGGCGCTGACAGGTGTCGGGTGCTGCAGTGCAAAGTGCAGCAGCGTGGAATGCAGTGCCCTCTGGTCGCCGTGCAAGCAGTGGCTCAGTGGCAGCGTCAGAAGGCGTCATCGGTGATACCAGAGTCGCAGTGTGAGATGAAGGCGGTGCTCGTCACGTAGCTAGCAGGTCACGGTGCAAGCAGCGGCGTCATCATTGCTGAAGCGCTGTCGTCGGCCGACAAACGGGAGTCGATGGCACCGACGTTGGTAGGCCAAGGCTACAGGACGGGATGAGGGTGGTGTGTTGTGTGAATTGCAAGTGGTGCCCTCAAACCATGGTGCAAACAGCGACGTAGACTTCGGCATGGAGCAGCGGTGTCAGGGAGGCCAAGGCATCCTCGTGAAGCCAGGCGGTGCAGAGTGGGGTGCCCACAGGTCGCGGTGCGAGCAGCGGCTCGGTGGCGGCATCAACAGGCATCGTCAGTGAGACCAGGGTCACTGCATGGCGGCGGTGCTCTCTGTGGTGCTCTCTGCGGTGCATCAGGACACGGAGTCAGCAGCAGCATCGTAGACGTCCTCGAGTTGCTTTTCCTCTGTTTATAGCACAAAACACACAGTCCCCAGTGGTACGGGCAGAAGAGCTTGAAGTCTTTGTGGTTCCTGAGACTTCATGAACTGGGGCAAGCTCTACCTCAAACCCTTGGAGAGTCTCACAACTTAGGTTTCGGAAAGTCCAGTCCAGGTCTTTCACTGCCCAAGACAGAAGCAGACACTGCAGGTCAGCCCAGCAAAGCACCCAGCAAAGCAGCCGTCCCTTTTCGCAGCTTCTCCGGTTCTACTTCTTGGCAGTCTTCGTTTTCCCAATGAGTTCTAAAGTTCAGGGGTCTGGGACCCAGTATTTGTACACAAAAATCCTTTGATCTTTCATGCAGAAGGTGTCTGTGTCTGGCCAGAACCATTCCGGCCTATTCTCGTGTGATTTCCTGGCAGGAGGTGGAGACGGCATTGTCAGAGGCAGACCAGGCCCTTTGAGGTGCAAGGAAATCTCCCCCAGCTTCCCCCATCGCAACTCAGGTCTATTCAGCCCCTTCCTGACCTACCTAGACTATCTGGAGCCACGCCCGCTCCTCAGCCTTCTGTCACCCAAAACCCAGACAGGCAATCCACATTCCAGCAGAGGCACACAGGACGGCCCAGCAAAATAATACCTATTTTCTAAAAGTTGCCTTTAGGAACTCAGAATAATAAGGGCACCCTTGCCAAAGCTTCGTCTTTAGATTCTGAGTTCAGGCATACTAACTTAATTTCCTTACCTCCTTTCCCGAGCCCGTTGTGTTTATAAGATGTTATAAACGAACGGCCCGATCCAACCTACGGGGGAAGGGGGTGACCTTACAATAGTGAAGAGCGAATTCGGCTGTATTCACTTTCAGGACACACCACACACACACTCTGGCATGTCCTGCCTTTCACATACTTTGCACCCTGCCCATAGGAGTACCTTAGGGGTGTCTGACATGTAAGAAAATGGAAGGTTCCATGATGGGCCCGTGTGGGCACTGGCCGCGTCAACATGGCAGTCACAACTGCGAGCAGACTCTGCGATGGCAGGTCTGAGATACCTTTTTCCATGGTACGTGCGTGGGTGGCATAATCTGTGCTGCAGGCCCACCAGTAGCATTTGATTCACAAGCCTTGGCACCCATAGTGCACTTTACTGGGGACTGACATGCAAATCAAATATCCAATCGTGAAAACATCAACCCATAACATACATTACCACAGGAGCACCTGCACTTTACCCCTGATCAGCAGTGCGAAAAGTGCACAGAAACGTTATGCTAGCAAAAACAGTCAAAACCAGGACGTCTGGAAGCAAAAACTCAAGAGAATCATACTAAAAGATGCCAAGTTTAACACTTGTCCCCTCCAACTGAAAGCAGGGAGAACTACCCACCCTCCTGGGAGTTCTCTTCACTAAGGCGGAAGAACCTGGAGAGACTATCTGCATTGGCGTGATTTGTACCAGGGCAGTGTTGCACCATAAAGTCCATTCCCTGTAGGAAGATGGACCATCTCAGCAGTTTTGGATTCTCCCCCCTTATTTGCATCAACCATCTGAGGGGCCTGTGGTCAGTCTGAACCCGGAAGTGAGTCCCAAACAGGTATGGTCTCAGCTTCTTCAGCGCCCAGACCACAGCGAAGCTTCCCTTTCCTTGGCACTCAACCTCTGTTCCCTGGGAAGTATTTCCCAGCTGAGGAAGACTACAGGCAGGTCTAGGCCTTCTTTGTTTAGTTGTGAGAGCACCGCTCCCAAACCATGCTCCGAAGCGTCAGTCTACACAACAAATTCCTTGGAGAAGTGGGGTGCCTTGAGCACGGGTGCGGTGCACATGGCGGCCTTCAGGGTATCAAATGCCTTCTGGCAGGACTCAGTCCAGATCACCTTCTTTGGCTGCTTCATGGAAGTCAGCTCAGTTAAGGGGGCAACAATGGTGCCCTATCCCTTAACAAACCTCCTGAAGTACCTGGTGAGTCCCAAGAAGGACCTCACCTCCGTCTGGGTCATGAGGGGCTTCAAAGCCAGAATGGTGTCAATCTTGGGCTGTAGGGGTGCCACCTGACCGCTCCCTACCTGGTGTCACAAGTACACCACCGACCCCTGCCCGATCTGGCATTTACTGGCCTTAATCGTGAGGCCTGCCTTCTGCAGCGCCTTCAACACTTCCTCGAGGTGCTGCAGGTGTTCTTCCCAACTGGAACTGAACACTGTGATGTCGTCCAGGTACGCAGCGCTGAATTCCTCCAGCCCGAATAAACACCAGGTTGACCAACCTCTGAAAGTTGGCAGGTGCATTCTTCAACCCGAAGGGCATCACACGGAACTGGTAATGTCCTTCCGGGGTTGAGGACGCAGGGGCATATTAGCAAGAACCTCTGTAAAATTATCGCAGTTTTAGCGGCAGAAAACTGCAGCTAAAACGGCAATAATGGGCTTACTAATATGCGTTATAGAATTCCAATAGAAGCCCAGGTTAGATGTGCAGGACATCTAACCTGGGCTTCTATTGGAATTCTATAACGCATATTAGCAAGCCCATTATAGCCGTTTAAAAGGCGATAATTTTAACGACGTTCTTGCTAATATGCCCGCAGACCTTTCCTTGGCCCCCTCAGTTAGAGCAATCTGCCAGTACCCCGACGTTAAATCAAATGTACTAGAGAATTTGGCAGCTCCCAACCGATCGATGAGCTCATCAGATCCAGAGATGGGGTGTGAGTCAGTCCGAGTCACTGCATTGAGTCCCCGGTAGTCCACACAGAACCAAAATCTGGGGTGGCACCAGGTGCCGTAGCCTTCGGGACCAGGACCACGGGGCTGGCCCATGGACTGCTGAACAGCTCAACCAACCCTAACGAAAACATCTTCGAGACCTCCTCTTTGATGCTGGCCTTGTCCCGGTCAGCCAACCGGTGAATCTTATGTTTCACCGGGGGGCTGTCACCGGTGTCCACATCATGGGTATACCGGTGAGTAACACTTGGGGTCAAGGAAAACAGCAGAGCAAACTGCCCCAGCAACTGGCGACACTCGCTCTGTTGCTCAGCGGTCAGGGTTGGGGAGAGGATTACACCATCCACCGACCCATCCCCTTCTTGGGCAGACAGGAGGTCCAGGAGAGGCTCACCTCTCCGCTTCCTCCCTGTCGTCCGCCACCAAGAGCATGCTCACTTCAGACCTCTCAAAGTGGAGCTTGAGGCGGTGCACATGGAGGACCCGTAAAGGGTTCTGTGGAGCCTGAAAATCCACCAGGTAGGTGACTTCAATTTTGCGCTCCACCACCTTAAAGGGCCCAGTCCACTTGTCCTGCAAGGCACAAGGTTCCACTGGAGACATAACCCACTTTTCTTGCCCAGGTTGAAACTCGACCAGAGTGGCATTCTGGTCATTCCACTTCTTCAATTCTTCCTAACTTGCCTCCAGGTTCACCTGAGCAAGTTTCCTGAAGTGGACAGTTTGGTTTCAGAAGGCCAGCATGTAACTAAACACATCCTGGGGTGTCTTCCTGGGAGCGGCCTCCCAGCCTTCCTTCACCAAGCTTAGAGGTCCTTGCACTGGGTGACCGTACAGAAGCTCAAAGGGATTGAACTCAAGAGACTTCTGGGGTACGCAAAGAGAAGGCACGGTAAAGGGATGTCCGACTTATGCCTCATGGGTTCAGTGAGACCCTTGATCATGCCCTTCAATGTCTGGTTGGTTGAACCTTTGTACCAGACCGTTACCTTGGGGGTAGTAAGGGGTGGTGAACTTGTAAGACACATCAGACTCCTTCCACAGGGATGTCATATACTTCAATATAAAATTGGTCCCCCTGTCAGAAACCACCTCTCTAGGGAATCCCACGTGGGAAAAGATCCCCATAAACGCCCGGCCCACCACTGGTGCTGTTGTTGACCTGAGATGCATTGCCTCTGAGTACCGGGTGTCATGGTCCACCAAGACCAGGATGTACCTGTTGCCCAGTGGCCCCACAATGTCCATCACTACCCTCTCGAAGGTTGTCCCAAAGACGGGGAATGGTCGGAGAGGAGCTTTGACCTTCCTCCCACTCTTGCCACTTGCCTGGCAAGTTTGGCAAGACTGACAATGCACATCCGACTGGCTTTGCATTTGGGGCCAGAAGAAGTGGGTGACAAACTTGTCAAAGGTCTTGTCCTGCCCCCAATGTCCTGCCAAAGGCACGTCGTGAGCCAAACCCAGTAGGAATGTCCAGAAGTGCTGAAGGACCACCAGCACATGGGCTGACCCAGGTTCCCCAACCTTAGGCTCACTGTACAGGAGCTCATTCTCCCAGTAGATCCAATGTGACCCAGACTGATCACCAGTCACCTGGGCTGCAGCCTACCACTGCAGATCCTCCAGGGAAGGGCATTCTCTCTGCCCCTGGCAGACCTCCTCCCTGGTGGGACCCCCTTCTTGCTGCCAATAGGTTTGCTCAGAGATGTCCCCCAGTTTGGCTACCTGTTCTCGTGTGGGCCCTTGGGCGTCCCACTCAAGGTCCGCCTCCTCCCATGTTATGGGAACTTCGGGAGCCAGTTTCCCACACCCCCTGCCCTTTCTCTTGACAGGGACCTGGGCCAAAGTTTCAGGCTCTGGGTCCCTCAGATCATCACCCTCTCTGGCCGCCATTGACTGAGTGGCAACCCAAGCATCTCCAGGTGGGACCTGAGCTTGACATCCTTCCACAAGGACTGCTCCAGGTCATTGCAGAGCAGACAATCGACAGGCATGGAAGGACTTACAACTACCCTCAAAGGACCTGAGACCTCCCCCCACTTGAAGGGAACCTGTCCAACCAGACACTGGTTCTCTGAATTGTCGACTGCAATTACTTGGTGGAATGCCCCTGGGACTACCTGCTTCTCAGAGACCAGGTGACATCGAACTGAGGTCACACTGGCTCCAGTATTCCCGAGAGCCTCTACTCTTTGCCCATTGATGATCACCCGGGTGCTGTATTCCTTTGTGTTAGGGGGCACCTGATTTCCTGGGTCCATCTCACTGTACCCTAGTGAGATGAGGGTCATTTTGGCGGGGTCCCCACCCTCCTGTGGGTACTCCTCCTCCTCCCCAAGCGCTACGCTAGCCAACACTTTGGACTGCCCACCGGTGGGTGGATGCGCCCCCTTTTAGCACCTGGGGTCCCCCTTCATGTGCCCCACCTGCTCACATGCAAAACATATGCAGGGGGCGGTCTCAGCCAGCTTTCCTGTTGAGACCACTTGCTTCTTATCTACGGGGGGATGGGAACCTTTACCCTGGGTGTAATTTTAGGGCCCTTTAGAGAACTCCTGTGTTTTACCCATGTCCCCCAACCTTTCTGCTAGGGACCCTGCCCAACTTTGACTGAGTCTCCCCAAACGCTTTCTTGTGGACCCTGGTACTCACTCAGCGGTCCGCCTCCATAGCAAGCTTCCTGGGGTCAGTCAGCTTACTATCAATTAGGTGCTGGCACAGATCTGCAAAACATAGACTGGACAGCTGCTCCCATGCAATCAAATTGTAGAGCCATCCAACGAACGGCAAAACACATCCATACACTCCTACCATGTGTTGGCATCGGACTTCTTACCGAACCTAAACTGGTCCCTGTACTTTTCAGGAGTAAGACCATACTTGGTGAGGAGGGCGTCCTTTATGTCGGGATATGTGAGGTGATACCCCTTACCCAAAGCTATTAACGTGTCCCTCGATTCTTCAGGAAAGAGAGGCCACAATCCTGCTCCCCAATTCTCCTCAGGGACCCTATTCAAGTGGATTGCTGCCTCGTAGGCCTGAAACTACCTTTGTATGTCATCCCCTTCTTGAATTCCTTGCCCACATTCTCAGGGATGTGCACGATTCTGTCTGCCTGTCTTGATGAGTTGCTGCCACCATCTGAGCCGGGCCTACTCCTTAGCTCCAGCTCCTTAAGACCTCGCTCATGGTCTAACATCATCTTACTTTCTTCCATGGCTATTCTTTTGTTTTCCCTCTCACTTTCCATCCTAAGTTTTTCCAACTCGAACTTCCTTGCTTCCCGCCTGTCCTCCAGTTCTTCTGGGGACAGGCCACTGCTGCCTGGCCAGGAGGTTTCCCTCCTCCCAACAGCACATCCACCCTAGGACTAGGCTCCTCTGCCTCTCCACTAAAATCACCAGATTGCCCACTGGCGTTTCTGGCTGCAACCAGGCCCTCAGTGCCTTTTGTAGCTCGTCCTTCCTAGTGAAGCCTCTGACTTGGATTTCTAGGTTCTTGCTAACAGATTTCAATTCTCTAACAGTGTAGAGCTCTAACCTATCCTCCTCAAAGGCAATTTCCATGGATGAAAGAATGATGCTATTGATTCCGGCATGATGAAGAAGAAGTGTGATCTTGCCAGGTGAACCTGGCAAGATCAAAAAAATCAGTCAACTAGAAATTGGACTAGTATGTGGTACGTAATGGTCTGCGATATGCTGGTAGTGCACACCAATTACTGTAAGTCACTTGCAAATGCAAGTACTATCCTCGCCGCTGACAACCAATGTTAGAAATGGGATTCCTGGCTAGCTGAGACTTGTGCCAAAGCGAGGCAGAAACCACCACTCCAGTCAGGATAAGGGAGTTACACTCCTAAAATAACCCCTGCTCACCCCCTTGGTAGCTTGGCACGAGCAGCTAGGCTTATCCTAGAGGCAGTGTGTAAAGCATTTGCACATAACCAACAGTAATATCGTGTATGCACTACAAAAGGACACCACACCAGTTTAAAAAAATAGCCATTAAAGGTAAAAGGCAGGAATATCCTTACTAAGGTGCATGGGGGCAGACGGAGAAGCATCCAAGTGATATTCACATTTGCATGGGGGACAACTTGTTAAGCTGTCCATCATCCTGGCAAAAGGCAGGAAGATCCATAATAAGGTGTACTGGGCCAAACGGGGAAACATCCAAGAAATTTCCACATTTGCATACTCCTAGAAATTTAAAAGGAGAACCATGGACTCTGCTTTCATCATGAGAGGACAAGAAAGAACCCACTCGTCACAGTCACATACAGATTGCACTCTAATAGATCAACAATACAGTTACCTCCACCAAGGATTTCAGATAATTTTTCAATATGGAATTGCTGATAAAACACACTTGATTTGCCTTCGCTAAGCCCAGGAGTTAGGATCATATGTCCTTTACAGAAGTGGATCTTAAATGGGGGCACCTGCTATGTTTATATGTGCAAGTGCTTAATGTTGCGATTTCATTTTTGTTCAATGTGCAACAGGACCAGAAGGCCCCAGGGACCTTATCTCCTGGGATCCGTACACAACTTAATGGTGGGGGGGAGTATGCAGCCACATCCCTGGGCTGACATTGACACCTGGGACCCCATCCCCTGGGACCCGGCTGAAATGTAATCAGGGCTGCATGTCCCCCCTCCCAGGGCGTAGTTTGGCCCCAGGGACCCCATCTGCCTTGGCCCAGCCACAAATCAATGTCAGAAGGGGGCCACACGGCCCCTCTCCCTGAGCCAATTTTGCCTTTGGGGCTCCCAATTCCTTGAGGTGAGTCCTTAAATGAATCGGGAGGGGGGCTGTGCAGCTTCCCCCCAGGGCTGATTTTGGCTTCAGGGACCCCATCACTAGGGCCTGGCCATGTCTCCCTGTGTGTCTTGGTCCCATCCAGGGCACCCAATGTGCTTTGGAAATGCAAGGGGAGCCTCAAGGCCCACGTGGTCCCATCCAGCTCCTTGCCTTCTGTGGGAATTGCCATTGCTCTTGATCAGACAACTAATTGACCACGCGGAGGAAGAGTATAACAAAGCCAAAACAGAAGTAGATAACTTAATGAAACACATTGAGGACTCTGACTGGGGAGAACTGACAAACAAGAATTACAAAATTCTCAATCGGGTCATAGACAAATTTGAAGAGGACATTATCAAGTGGAAGAATCTTAAGTTTTGGATCCGAATAGTTACAATTTGCAATAATATGTTGTGCTTCATAACCTTGATATTGTCCGTCACTCTGAAATGTCATAAAAGCCTCTCCTGTGTTACGATTCCTTTTTGGACATCTCTGCCCTTCTCATGACCCCACTGTCACTCTGTTTCACTTTACCTGTTGCCCCCGTATCACCCCTTGCCTTCCTATTTACTACCCATTCCTTCGCAACTTAACCTCACACTTCTTTCCCGATGTCTACCTTGTAAAATATCCCTCACTGTACTATAATAATACTGTTACCCATTTGCAACCACTGTACCGGTTATGCTAAATGTATGTTCCTCTTGACACCTTCATACATTGTCCTCCTTCCTGTACCTGGAGATAACGATACACGTTGCACTCGTCTTCATGACCCTGGTTCATTGTATGTATGTATTTGTGGCTGTTTTTCATTCTTGATTTTATTTGCATTCCACTTGTTGTATGTTCATATGTACAGCCCTGAGAAAGACCCAGGCCGGATGGCCATGTAAAAGGGGCGAAACACGTGTTGGCTATTATCACTTGTTTCTAAATTGACTCGGGATTCCTGAAACAAGTCACATCATTTCCATATTAAATCACCAATGCGAATTTCGTGTTCTGTAATTTTTTCCTCAAAAAGCGACCATCTCAACTTGTCCTAACCTCTTCTCAAAACTCTCATACATTTAGGGGGTCAGGGGTTCCCACCTGTCAAGGACAAGTACCAACACTATTCCGACATACAACCATTTGTACATCCTTCTCATTTTATTCAGCCACCTCGAATACAGTATACTTCCATAAACATGTAATGATCGATGGAACCATCACCATGTCTTTAAATATAAATTTTTTAAAGTTGAACCCCTAGCAGCAGCAACCAATAAATCAATACCTACACGTGCTGAATGAAGGCATTAACAGCTGACAGTGAGCAGACACAGTCTGACGTATGATCTACGTTTTCGTGACTGACGATTCACGAAGCACACATTAGGATTATGCCAAATTCTAAAATATGTCTCTTTCAATCAGCTGCCTCCTCGCTAAAACTCATATGGTGAACTGCACATGCCCCTGAATATACTTAATCTTCTTCAGAGCATCCGGCAGCAATAAATCCCCTAAGCACCTGCAGAGTTAGTAGTTTCCCTTCTTCTGCTCGATGCATTATTTTTTTTTCGTAAAATAAGCACTTTGTAAATTGAATTTGTTTTAAACTTTCAAAAAGTAAAATAAATATGCAAATAATGAACTGAAAAAGGTTTTTGTGTAAATAAAACAATGCAATGGTCACTTGCCATTTCTTCTGCCCAATAACTCTGTGAACCTAGAACTGCTTCTTATCTAGGGCTATAAACGCATCTCTCAAGTTCACTGAACAGCTCCAAACAAGCACTAATATAAAACAGCTGTGCTTGTATAGATCCTCAAGCATTATGTATTTGCAGCTATATATAGGCAAACCCATAGGGCACTCTACCTTTGGGAGCTCTGTAATTATACCTGAACATTATGCACTTGTTAATTCGCATCACATTACGGGGCCACATCCCCAAGTACTTTACTTATGGTAATTAGCCAAGAAGCATCCATTTATTTGATATACGGTTTGTTGACCAGAGACGAGAAACTGTTTGACAGTTCATTTTAACAAACAAAAATGATTATTCGTTTTTTCAGCGGATTTGTTACAAAAAAATCTAAAACACCAAAAGACTCAGAAAACGTAAACGTTGTTCGTTCAAGTTTGCTTTAGACGCATGTGCATCGATATTATTTATTTTTGTCTTTCTGAATATTTTAAACGATTAGTACTGAGGTGAAACAGAGCAAAAAAGAACAATAAAGTCATTCTCTTCATACAGATAGTTTACAAGAGCTACCCATAAACACTGTACCCAGTTGACCAATTAATACATATACAGTTATATATTTTAATACCTGTATAATATTACTGTACATACGCACTATCCTGAATGGTCTCTTACCACTAAAATTACATGCGCATGAATCTACTACAGACATAGGTATGTCACTGGGAGCCAAAACTCCAAGTGAAATTCGGCAATTCGGAAAATCAAGTCTCTCCCAGTCGGGAGTTTGGGTCTGTAAACTCTGGACCTGATACTTCTGGGTGCAGTGAAGCTGGGCATGTCTTTAGTTTTGCGGGGACTGTTGGGCCATCACAGCCCAGCCCCAACCACCCCTTGTAGATGTACGAGGGAGAAGACAATGCTCTCCCTGGACACGCACAAGCCTCTGCCCCTCCACATCACTGACCACACCTCTCCACCCCCTCACTAACGTTTTAAAATGTCAGTTGTTTCTCACCAGGGCAGGGAAAACATGCATGGTAAAGGATCCAAGGGCACAGGTACAAAGGACATTATGCCGCCTGATCGTCACTTTTTACGATGATCTGGTGGTTCTGTGCCCTGCTCTATACTTACAATGTAGCGCTAAGCCACTTTGCGTGGCCTAACGCTGCATTGTAAATATAAACCTTTCACGCAGATTTCTGCGTCAAAGAGGTGTGCAATGGGTGTTGCTGCGGCGTTCCACCGCAACACCCATTGCTTTTTGACACTGCCCCAGATTTACAAGGATCTGCAAATCTGAGGCAATGACAGAAACTAATACCATTAAAAAGAAGTCAGTCATTAGAGTGGCGCAACAAGGATAAATACTTTTATTTCTCCTGTTTTTTTTGCTCTTTCTATGTGTGCTGCATTCTACAACACACATAGAAGGAGCAAATCGCCTTTAATCATTGTTTACATGCAGGAAGGAGATCCCTCCTGCACATAAATAATCATCCCTGCAATGCAGGCAGCCTTGCATCAAGGTAAAAAGGTGTCTTCATTGGCGCTAGGCAGCTTTTTTAGCGCCGGAGCAAGGGAAACCACAGTGGTGCGCCATGTGTTTGTAAATACGGTGCATCCCTGTGTTTTTGTAATCACACAACGCGGAGCTGCTAAATTGCTTACAGTACCACCTTGTGTCATTTCTTTGTAAATATGCCCCCCAGTATTTCAAGTCGATGCAGTTGTACCCCATTCCACAAAGAAAACACAGAATAGCCAGTTTTTGATGAGGGGATAATGCCTGGAATCGGGAATTACAGTCCAGTGATTTCCTTGTACTAACGCATGACACAAACTTGTAATTACGCCCCTAGAGTCAAATTATGAGCATGATGCACTTGCCTGTTTATGCCATGGTGCACCTTTCAAACAGTGCAGTGGGCACAAACCAGGGCAGTGCATTCAAGTGAAATGCAGAACAGCTGTTCTGTGTTTCACAGTGCAGGCGGCAACCCACCTGTACTTTCAAGATGGTAGAGAGATCCCTTTGCAGATGGCTGGAGTGAGTGTGTGCTCCCACCTGCAGGGGTATGTCTGGGGGGTTCCATGGGACCCACTTTTTCCCCTCTAAAGGGCCTACTTTAGGAGGCGCACAATCATGTCAGTGCGCCTCCTTAAGGCATGTGTGCATCTGCGCCCACCAGTGCTAGGATGCTTGATTCCGGTCCAGGGAAGACATGTCTTGGCAGTTCGGGCTGGACTGTTCCCATGAGGCACAGGGTCAAGGCTGATTTGCATATGGCCATGTCTGGACTGGGGTGGTGTGGAGTGCAAAAAACGATGGATTTAGGCCCAGATCTCTGTACTGGGGTGACTGTATGACATTGTTCTGCATTCTGTCCATCAACTGTTGTTTTTGCATGCATCTGCGCCCACAACCACAATATGGTCCACAATACCGAGCACCGTGCGCTATATGCAGTTTTGCGGGTTTTATTCAGGTTTTAGAAATTATTATTTGAAATCACTTTTGCTTGCGTATGGTAGTGGTTCACACCTTTGCTGCAATAAAATATCGCCTCCGAACTCAACGACGCCAGGGTTTACCTAACGTGGCATTTTTTATTGTAAAGGCTTTTAATACATGCAAAAGTATTATTGTATCGATATAGTAACGACCCCCTGAAGTCTTTTATGATTTTGTGTTGCCTTTTTTATAACATTTTATGTGTTTTAAATTTGATTAATTCTGGCCCAGACTTTGTGCCATCTGTTCCGTCTTCCATTACTTGATTTTTCTATATGTAATGCACTTAGTTTTAATTTAGGTGATCATTTTTGGCCCCACGTTGCAGATCAGATGTTATCTGTTTTTAGTCTCGATGTATGTATACTGTTATGGTTGTTTTATGCATACCAAATAAAGCTATTGAATTGAGAAAAAAAATTACACTAAAAATACGTGAATTGCAGCTCTTTTCCACTTCAGCACATCAACCGAAGCCACACTCACACTCAAGAGAATGAGCACGTAACACAACAGCGGGTGGGGACATCTACTGAGGAAAGGAGAATATTTTGTTCAAGATGTGTCTGCCCACTATATTCTACTTGACGGTTGAGTCTAAACTCCCACAGTGCAACTGAGAACGTGCCCTTGTGAGGGAAAGTCACTAACATTGTGAATGCCATTTAGAAAGAGATACACACTGGGGGAACATGAAAAAAAGTGGAAGGGCCGGAATAGGCGTGTGAAGAATAAGTACACCAGGATACAGGCAGCATCTGTGAATCCTGGCACATCTCTGATTCAATCGTATGACCCAGATTACTCTTAACACCCTGCACCCCCATCATCTGCATGGCCTGTGTGTTACAGACACTACAGTCATCCGCCCTAGAAAGGGAGAGGATCTGTCTGTCTATCCCTTCAAACGTTTCACCACTTACAAAATGCATGCCTGTCATTCAAACTCACAGAGCTAAGCACCACACACACACATCACACACCACACACACACACGCAAGCACACACACCAAAGGGATCTGTAAGTGTATCATTTAAATTTCCATTTCCCTTTCATACACAGTATCAACCCACACCACCAGTCAACATTTGTATTGTTCAGAGTTTGTTATAATTGTGTTGCTCAACACAGGGATGCATGGTTTGCAACGACAATGTAGACGTACTACTTGTGATGTAACTTACTAAATCGCTGGCCAAGGCATACAGTACACATAATGGTGTGTTTCTGGCTGGCGTGAGTGAAATGCCCTTGGCTGGCAGTATACTGCACCTCTGACAGCGAGCCGAAACTGTATCAGAGATGAAAGGAAACAGAAGGCAATGTCATAAGGGCAGCCTTTATGGCTTGTCCAAGTGAAAGGACAGCAATAGCGACATCAGTGGAGGTGATGGAAAACTACAAATGTGATGGCAATGCAGGTTATGTGATCAAGGCAATGTATACATTAACGTGTGCATGAGACAGAGGATGCAGATGTGTGTGGATTTCAGTTGACATATAACGATTACTGTGCACAGATAGACATGGATAGTTCGCATTTTGGTTGTTGCTATCATGAAGATTAATAAAATGCACACAATAATGTTATTATGTTATTTTTTCAGTGATTTTGACATCATGATTCAAATGCTGGCGTGCAGGCTTGTTACTGTGCACCGTCCCTTTGTTAAAGATTGCAGGAATCGCTGTTGGCATAAGCTGAAAGCCATTTTGTACTTGGCAGCCATTTCAGTTAGCCATGTGCTTGACATGTGCTTTTTACCTCTTCCAGAGCCTTGCACATGCTCAGAGGGGCCTAGCTAGAATGCACCTGCTCCTAGAATACAACTGTCAGGCTATTCTTGCTGATGTAAGGAGAAATATCTCTCCTCCCACATTAATGAGCAAGCAAATTCTGTATAGCCATATTAGTCAGTAAGTATTCTTGTATGTGCCAGGACCTCCCCTTGGTTTTATGTTGACTAATGTAACCTATGCATATATAAGGCCTCTGTTCTCTGTACTCCTTAGAATGCCTCCTACAGTTGCCTCCCTCATGTGAGGTTAATAAATATGTCTTTTGATATTACAGCTTCTGTGCCAATCTCTTCTTTGTTGGTTTAAAATGACTAGGAGTATTAGTGAGACCCCTGAGGAGGTTTATATTTCTTCACCTTTAGCACAGGTGTAGAATTCCATAACCTGGCTGGTGCAACATCTCATATCAGAAAGGATGGTATCACGCAGCCTCTGTGTAAAACGTGGTAACCATGTTTAAAAATTGGACTGAAATGGAATAAAAAAGGATGAACTGGGGTAAAATTGTTGAAATTATTAAAAACTTTGCGAGTTTGTCTGTCATGGCTTGTGTCTGGTATGATACGGTGCACCAGCCGGGTTATGGAATTTTGGTTGTAGCAAAATATGTGACGGGGAAAATGTGACGTGTTATTTTACTTTCTTTGCATATCTGTGTTGCCCGGCTGAGAAACATGTGACCAGCACACCTATTTGGTGGACCAGTGATGATGATGGGCTAGTAGGCTGAATGAACCCCTGACAATACCCAGATTGTGTTTTCTCTGTTGTCCTTCAATTGGAACACAGAGAAGTGATGAAGGAAAGGAGTTAGGACAGAGACTATATTTAGCGTCACTTGTGCTGAGGAAGGAAGAATGAATTAGGATATGCCTATGTGCATGTGAGTGAGCAGCGAGGGGTGACACATACTTACCTCAAAAGGGCCCTGGTCCTTTTGGAACAACACCAGAAGACACAGGCAAACTTTTACTGAGAAAAGGGGTGGAAATAGGGCAGAATTGGAGAGAATAACTGACTCAAATTTGCACGAGGAGAAGGAGGGTAGAAGTCATAGATAGAAAAGAAGGAAAAATTGTAGGGCTTTACCAGCACACCTAGTGTCAATTATTAAGTTTTATACAATTGTATTAAGACCGTCTGTTTGTACAATCCCATTAACTGAGCTATAGGGACATTCTAAACAATACTCTTCCAAAACAGAGAATCCAGAACAAGTAATTTTTTTATTTTTTTATTTTATTTTGAGCTTTTGTATAGCGCAGGAATTCGACCTCCGAAGAGGTATCTCCGCGCTTTTGTTCATTCCGAGTGCTAAGCTAGACAGAGACATCTGTATTACATTGGTGAGAGGCTACTAGATGGAGAATAGGTGCGTCTTCAGGCATTTCCTAAATGCAGGCAAGTTAGAGTTTAGCCTAAGAGTGAGAGGCAGAGAGTTCCAGAGAGTGGGGCCTTTGTATGATAGGGCTCGGCCTCCTTGTCGCTCTCTTTTGATCCTAGGGATCTGGAGCAAGGCTTGATTTTTAGAGCGTAGGGTTCGATCTGGTTGATAGGGTTTAAAGATTTCCGTTAGGTACTTGGGGCCAGATCCGAACAGACATTTATGGATGATGCAGCAGATCTTAAATTTCACTCTCTGGCGAATGGGTAGCCAGTGTAGCTTATTTAATAGAGGACGGGAGGGGGATCTGGCTGGAGCATTTAAGATCAGCCTAGCAGCCGTGTTCTGGGCTACTTGTAGCCTGCCTAGCTGTTCCTCATTAGCAGATATGAGCAGCCCATTGCAGTAATCCAGCCTGCTGATTACTAGGGTCTGCACTATCTTGCTGTTCATTTGTTTTTATTCCAAAATCAGTTTCTCCATAAATAAACTCCCAGCACACGACTTGCCAACACGTGTTTCGTCTTACAAAAAACTTTTTCAAGGCATATGGCTAGTACATATCACAAGGTCCCGGACCATATGACCTCCTAAGTGAGATCAGGAACCATGTAGGGACCAATCCTGGTCACACCCCAATGTACTTGTAAGTATCGAAATCTCCCAAAGATGGATGTAACCCAAAAAGTCGTATCAGAATCAACAGATGCAAAGGAACAAAGTCACTGCTATCGGTGTTGAACAAATAAGTTCAAAATAGACTCAGCAGTAATGCGTAGCCAAAAACAAGTAATTCACAATCGCCGACCGTTCTACTGGCGACAGTTCAAGCTTCCTTCCTTTTAGTCCAGTCCGTAAAAAATAACCAGGGTAAACGGCTGGTCAAACCTGTTAGGAAGCCGCTAAACGTGAAAGTGACCAACTAACTTTATGCTCATCTATTATTTACCCAGGTCCCATCATAGTAAGCAGAAACCTGTTGGGCAGAGTGTCTCGCAGCAAAAAGGTCCCTTCCTCCAATACCGAGTATCGGAGGAAGGGACCTTTTTGCTGCGAGACGTACAGGTTAACACTAGAACCTGGGCTTCTATAGGAATTCACAAGGGCATATTATCAAGCCCATTATCGCCACTTTTGCGGCAGTTTCCTGCCGATAAAAGCAGAGATAATGTATTGCCCTTTCTTGATAATATGGCCCTAGGTTCGAGTCTCGGCTGAGACATGTAACATGTGGTGATTCTGGATAAAACACGTAATCCTCCGTGCCGAAAAATAGAATGGATGTCTATGTCTGGGGCTAATAGGAAGTCAGTTGATACCTTCGGGACTAGGCAGCGCTATGTAAAACTCCACTGAAGAGTTGTCCATTGGGGCCCAGAGTTACCGAATGTGTACAGCGTCCAGTCTCGGCAGGGGTGCTTAATAGGTGGTGTCTGGGCAGATCACTTAATCCCTTGTGCCAAAGATAGAATTCAGGTGTCCATCGGTAACATAATTGGGGCCCAGGGCTTAATTTGATCCGATGGCTTTCCGGTGCTCATCACCAGCATTTAAAGCAGTAGACCTTAAAACACTAATTATTGCCCCCCAAACCATTCTTAGAGCTTTTGGGGGCCTCATACAATCTGAAGTGGTTCACGTGTAGCAGTGTGACGGCTAGTAGTTTGTAAGTACTGTGATTGGCAGCAAAGGCACAAGCTGGGGTGGCCTCCTCATGAGGGACCTGGCACATATTGGATTACACAGTAAGCATTGATGGGGCTCAAGTAAAACGCTTTGGTACTTTGGGTGTAGCTCAAGCTATGAAAAAATCCGCGCAAGAGTTTCCATTGGGTCCGGAGTTATTAAATGTATACAGCTAGCTAATGGAGATAACCACTTTGCAATTTAGGCCTAGTTGAACTCTCATTTGCTAATTGGGTCGGAGTGACTTTAGTTCTTGCTGACAGGCCGGCATGACGTTGGTCAACACAGACCGGGAGAGGGTACAATTATGTCAGAGTCTCATTACGTTTCAAACAATACGGCTGCTCAGAGCTTTGACCGAGTGAGGGAGGTTTCAGGGTGCTAACACAGAAAGAGGTTCTAATGAGCTGCATGGCAGGGTGTAGTGGCGCACGCAGAAAATGAAGCCGGAACTGGTTTGACAGGTTTTACATTACTTATTGTGCTGACTCCCTGTGAGACCAAAAACAATCATGGCTACGTTATTCCTCTCATGGGAATATGTCACTGTTTCATGTCCCGCAAAAGATGCTTGTGTAATTCAGGATAACGCCTCCGCTTAGGCGGAGCTTAGTTCAACGCACAATGAGAGGACGAGGGGCTCAAGTAAGGTTCCCATGTGACGGGGCTGGGGTGTCCCACAGAGAGTGGGTCTTAAGCAATACAGTGCTACGGCTTCAGCGCTACGTTTTCTCATGGACTGCAACAAAGAGACAGCAGGAACAATAAACACCCTGGTAGATGTGGGCTTGCAGCTACCCAGGTCAGGGGCGTGAGACTTTAGAACCTATTGGCAGATGGAAAGCAGCAAGACTCGGGTTGTGCATAGCTATGGGAATGGTGTTCAAGATCCCTTGGGCACTGCCACTGTATGTATGTTGCATAAAGTTTTAAAGTCGGAAGCATCCAGCAGGACAATGTCAGCATTTCTCGATCACTATTTGATGCCAGATATTTTTAGCTTTCGACCAAGTAGGATGGCATTGCATCATGGGGGTGTTATGAGTGATGTCTGCACACTTGAATTGGCCGTTGGCTTCAGTGGGAATCCAGGGTTGGGTGACAGAAATAGAATAAGCTGATGAACTGGTCACTGCACTCTGGTGAGGCAAGTATGCTTGGGGGGGGCATCAGATATAATGTAGCTCCCTTAGTCCGGTCTGGAGAGCACCAGCATCAGGACTACAGTTTAAGGTCTTGCTCAAAAAGGAACCGCCTAAATTACCATAGCAGTCTAAGTTGGCGGCAGGTGCTATTTGACTAGGGTGGATTTTGCTTCTGTGGCTTAAGTCAATGGTAGCAGGCAGCGAGTCACTTTCAAATCTCGTTAAGGGGGTTGGAGAGGATTTCAGTAGGAAAGGAAACCTTAAGGTAAGATTGGATTATCGTCTCCATCTCGGTAATAAAGAATTCCAGAACTACTCAGAAGTTGCTCCAAAGTGGTTTCAAAGATACATTAAACAAGACTGGGAACAGGAACATATGTGCCCGGTGGGAACCTTGGTTTTAGACAGTCTTAATGGAAAGATAGCATCCTATTGTAACTATTTGTAATCTGTTAGACACACAGGGTTGGGGGCAGTTTAAAGGGCACCATTGATGCTCAGTCATTACTTGAGGAAGTGAATTAGAGGAAGCCAAATGTAAGCAGCACAGAGGCCTTTTGCATCAAAGACAACAGGGAGGTTTAAAGCTCGAGCAGGCAGTAATTACCTGAGTTGGGAAGGAAAAAAAAAAATCATCCGCAATTGTGCCGGAGCCTTTTCAATGCTGTGGCATTGCCAAAAACCAGATTGGAAGGAAATAAAAATTATCGGCCTGGATATGTATGAATAGTTGTACAACTACAAAGCTTTCAATATTAGGATAGCTGTACTTAAATGGCCAGTTACGTATATGCAGGGTTGTTCTTATCCTTTAAGCGTCAGCAGTCCTGGGTGAAGGCTCAGGGAGTGCAGCACAATTAACATGGAGTGGGTAAGGCATTTGAAAGGCTCGTCCCACTAACAGGTGATAACGTTCTCTGTGAGGACTGAGGGTGCACAGCACCATTACCATGGAGTGGGTAAGGCATTTAAAAGGCTCGTCCCACTAACAGGTGATGAAGTCCTCGGTGAGGACTGAGGGTGTGCAGCACAATTAGCATGGAGTGGTAAGGTATTTAACAGGCTCGTCCCAGGAACATGGACGTCCCAATAACAGGTGGCAAAGTCCTGAATAAGGACTGGAGGTGCACAGCACAATTAACATGAAGTGGGTAAGGCATTTGAAAGCCTCGTCCCAAAAAACAGGTGGCGGAGTTTTGTGGCATAATACACAGGCAAGGTGGGGAATGGCTGACAAATTCAATATTAGGGTAGCTGTACTTATGTTGCCGGTCACAGACAGGCTGGGTTGCTCCTTACTTTTAAGCGCCATCAGTCCTGTGGAAGACTGAGGGTGCGCAGCACAATTAACATGGAATGGGTAAGACATTTTAAAGACTCTTCCCAGTAACAAAACAGCAAAAAATGGCAGTAAGGAATTCATCATATCTTTATTCGGTCGTTTGTAAAAAAATAGCCATCAAAGTACACAAGGAATAAAACATAAATATATCTACAATTAAAAATAGCATTAAAGCATTGCGATCTCAAATACAAATGACATCTTGAATCATTTTAAGAATATAAAAGCATGTACCTACAATCTAATCATGCTAGGGGAGGGGCACAAAGCAGTCACCAAGCATATGAAACTAAACCATTGAGTCAGCTGTGGATGTGAGATAAATATATGACATAAAAAAATAGGTAAAATAGGTTCAAAAAATGGTGTCGTACTTAGCAAAGACATTTTTTACGAATCAACCAAAAAGATAACAGAAAACGACTAGGAGAAAACACAGAGGTGTCTGTTTTTAAAATTCTAAATGCAATCTGGTACTTCCTAATACATATTTTAAGGCATATAGGTCTAATCCATCTCCTACGTACCTGCCTATACTTGGGACAAACGAACAAAATGTGTTCTTCGGTTTCAGCAGCTGCGCAGCATGCAGAGCAAGTTTCTATAGTTAGACCCTTCACCTCTTTCCCCGGAAATTGCAGCAACAGATTACCATACCTAAACCTGATATACAAGCTTTTAGCGAGTGAGGGAGAGATCAGTTCAAGGAACGGTTCAATTAGGGAGCAAGATTTTATGATTAGGAAGTTTGTAGTTAGCTGACCGCTAGTTGGGTTATTAATATAGTGCTCGTCCACCACCTTCAGGTAAGTAGCTTTAAGAGACAAAATGTCGCAACTGGTAGCCCTTCCTGGATGCTCCCATAAGCCCATTAGGTTCAATATCTTGTACCACTTAGCAATGTGCTTGAACCAGGGAAGTTGTTTAGCCCCGTTGAGCGCCAATACCTCCCGAAGAGAATTACGATATTCTGTAAGTTGGGGGGATAGTCCATAGACTCAACCAATAGGTTAAGGGTTTAAGGGCAGCCAGATCACCAATTCTTTTTAGCCCAAGATCACAAAAAAGTGGAATAAGTGGTGTTGTGACAGGTAGTGCGATCAAAGCCCTGGCAAAGTTGTTTTCACAAGTCGGTAACTGATTTACAGGAGTGAATCCCCAGATCTCCGCTCCATACAGAGCTCCGTTTTGGGCCTCTGCACGGTATATTTCAAGAGCCTGGGACAAGGGTTGTATGTAGGATTTTTAAAAAAATCTTAAAACTGATTTTGATCTCTGACATAAGGTTAAAAGACTCTTCCGCAGCTGATATTCCCAACTAAGTGACTCATTTATGCCAATGCCCAAGTATTCAAAATCTTTTACTCATTCCAGTGGTTCATATTTGATCTTGACCTGTCGTATGCCACCGCTTCATTTATCGAGCACCATAAATTTTGTTTTCGTGGTGTTCAATTTCGGCCTCCTCTCCTTGCAGAAGCTCAAGAATTTATCCAATAGAACTTTTAAACCCATAGGAGTAGTGGATATTAATAAAGAATCATCAGCAAATAGCAAAATAGATACTTTTGCATTATGCAGTGAAGGGGCGTCATTTTTACAATCCAATAGACAACTCGCCACATCATTAATATACAGAGAGAACAAAGTGGGGGCGAGGACACACCCCTGACGCACTCCACGTTCAATTGGAATCCTCCCTGTCAGTTCTCCATTTACCCCCCACCTAACCTGGGCATAATTGTCCTTATGCACCTTGATCAAGCATAGTCTTCCACAGTAGGTTACGTGGTACCAAATCAAATGCAGCTCGCAGGTCCACGAAAGCTACATAAAGGCGCTGTTTCCTAAGTAGCACGTACTTCCATGCTAACAGAGAAAATCTAAAAGCTTGGTCGCACATGCTAATTTTTGCGCGGAAGCCAGCTTGGGCTGGGGACAGTATCATCTTTTCATCCATCCAGTCCTGGAGCTTATCTAAAACCTGTCAGGCAAAAACCTTCTGTAGGTTGTCAATCAAACTGATGGGTCTATAATTAGAGGGGATAGCAGGGTTACCCTTTTTAAAGATGGTTATTACCTCTGCCCCCTCCACGTTTCAGGAATATCACCAACAGCTAAAATACAGTTAGAAAAGAGGTTAATGTATGGTGCACATATTGCAGGTTCCGACTTATAGAAGTCCCCAGGTATCAGGTCGGGTCCCGGGGCTTTACCTGTTTTTAATTTCTGTATTGCTGACAAGGTATCCTCAAGACTGAAAACTCTCGGGGGATTATGTGTGGGCCCACCAGAAGCAGTGATGTCTAAGGACGGCACTGGCTGATCAGCGTAGGCATCTATAATGACCCTATCATCAGAGTATAAGCCAGAGAAATGATCCACCCTAAACCTCTGGCTGGATATGACTATTAGAAGGGGAATACTCCTCAGTACCCTTAGACACAATCAACCAGAACTTGCGGCAATCTCTTGCCTTTGCTGCTAAAACTAAATAATTCCAATTGGTGTCAGCGTATTCGCGTTTGGCTCTACAAAGAGTGGCTTTATATTTGTTGCGGCCAAAACGATTCAAAAAGGGGGTGGTGATGGACAGAGTATCTGTCCATCACCATCCCCTTTTTGAAATTATATTTGTTGCGAGCAAGAATTAAATCCGATCTAGAACGCCCCCTGACTGCTAATTGTAGTGCCTTCTTGGCACTCTTACATTCGTCATTAAACCAGTTGTGAGACCTTGCACTAACACTTTTCCCAACTTGACTAGGTTTTAGAAAGACTAACTGCAGCTCCTCAAAGAGGTGTTTGTGTGCGGCAGTAACATACAAAGTGTTAAACAAACCAGTGCTATCCTTATGACTGGACATACAGGTTAAGATGGCCACTACAGACTTATATCATTTAGCATAAAGATCTTGATCTGCTTGGATTCTGAGCCATCTAACTCTCCTACGGTTATTAGTTGGACTTGGCTCTATTAGTTTAGAAATATAACAATGAGCACCTTGATCCGCATGGCTTACACCAGGTCATGCGTAAGGATTGGGAAGCCCGCATTTGAACGATAGATTAAAATCAGTTTTCAGGAGTCCCTGTCACGCATCAACCCACTGGGGTATGACATTGGAGTTTATTTGGAGAGTACAGCTGCACCCAAAGGGGTTATATTGACAATTGAACTGCAAAGACCAGAAGGCACTGGGTGCCTACGCTCACGAGGGCGGGACTTTAATATTTAAGCAGGTGTGATACGAAGCGCAGCTTGTTCTTTCCCTTCTCCCGACAGCCTGTGAACAAGGACGGTCAGCGTCTGAAACGCGTTAGGCTTCCTAAGAGGATTCGAGTTGGGGAACTGAAATTCTGTTATCTTCAAGTAAAAGGAATAAACTCTCCCCAAATGTGGCGCTTTCATTGAAGGGTAACCTTTTTACGTTTGGATTTTGTGCGGTGAGCCTTAACCGCGAGAACGCCATGCTGCATGAAAAGCGGATCCGCATGGCTTACACCAGGTCATGCGTAAGGATTGGGGAGCCCGCATTTGAACGATGGATTAAAAGCAGTTTTCGGGAGTCCCTGTCACGCATCAACCCACTGGGGTATGACATTGGAGTTTATTTGGAGAGTACAGCTGCACCCACAGGGGTTATATTGACAATTGAACTGCAAAGACCAGAAGGCACTGGGTGCCTACGCTCACGAGGGCGGGACTTTAATATTTAAGCAGGTGTGATACGAAGCGCATCTTGTTCTTTCCCTTCTCCCGACAGCCTGTGAACAAGGACGGTCAGCGTCTGAAACCCGTTAGGCTTCCTAAGAGGATTTGTGCTGGGGAACTAAAATTCTGTTATCTTCAAATAAAAGGAATAAACTCTCCCCAAATGTGGCGCTCTCATTTAAGGGTAACCTTTTTACGTTTGGATATATATAGATGTATATATATTTTTTCCAACACCTTCCGTGCATAAGTTGCCTCCTCCTTATCGAGAGTTGCTTCGTCGCGTTCGGACCCCACAGAAGCGGGTCCCATTACATTTTCTCTCCAACCTCCTAATTTGTAGAAGGAAAAGAAGCCTTGTGTGGTTTCAAAGAAATGTATTCTTAGCCACTTGTCACAAGTTTCTTTGAAACCGCACAAAGCTTTGTTTTCCTCCTAAAAATTAGGAGCTTGGAGAGAAAATATATATGTGTATATGGTAGCCACAGTCCTGAAAACGATCATTGTCACAATCCAAAAGCAGGTATGGTCCACAAATTTGGAGGAAAAGATCGTCTGTATTTGTTGCAGATTTCAAAGTACCAGTGCAAAATCAATCATAAGCAAGTGCCCAGCCTGACACGTTCAACTGCCCAACAGCTTGATATATATATTTGAGGTCAACCCCATATTTATTAAAGGCCACTATACATGCCGCACAGAATTAGCAGTGTACGTACTCACATGTAGCTGCAAGTTACAATATGTGGGCAGCACGAAGTTGCCAGTACATCAGCGCATCCTGCAGCACTTACGTGCTATAGTCCATGCCGACCAAAGCTATCCAGTAGCTCGGCATTTTCAAGCTGTTCATAACAAGAACTTGGCAGATCTGACATATTTTGTCATAGACGCTGTAATCCCCAATAAGAGGGGAGGGGACTTTGAGAAAAAACTGCGTCAGCTTGAATCACGCTACATAGTGTTACTCAACAGCAAAAGTCCGGGAGGGCTTAATATGGGGGAGGACCTCAATAATTTCTTATGATATGCTTATAAAGTGGGGTAACGAATTCAATTCCAATTTTCTGAATTTGGAGTCAATGTTTATCTCCTGTTCCTATACACAGTATATATGAGCCGTGAAAAGCACTAAGATTAGAGTATCGAAACCATCTGAGTGTTTCTGTTTCTGTATCAAACTATGAGTTGGCCTAACATAGAAACCCTACTTTCGGTTGTAGATACAAAAAGAGAGGAGGTTAGCACTTTAGCACATTTTGCACTTATCACATCTCATTCTTTTCCTTTGTTACTAATTAAGTAAGAGCACTATTATTATTATTTTTTCACTTCCTAAGCACCCGAGCAACTTAATCATATTTATTGTGAACAGGCTATGTACAGAATATAGGACTAACTAGCAAGTTAATGAGGCAAACCTGTTTTTCTAGGTGTGTTGTACAGTGGTCTAATGCATTTGTATGCATAGGGGGCTTTAGAAATCCGGTTTTATGATCAAAAGAGAATCATAGAAATGTTTAATATATAACTGATAACTAGCCACTATGCTTTATGTCATGCCCGTATTTTTTACGAATATTTATTTCGAACAATATGGGGGTTTATGATAGAAAATCTATATGAATGTATGCTTTGCTGGCAACCCTGAGGCATAGATTACAACATATGCCCTAGATTGGCAATTTTGAAGCCCACTCACACACACAATAGGTAACATGCGTAGAGATATTAAACGTATAGATGATTTATGGCATTTGTGCCTAGCAAACACAGTACATAACAGTAAAAAAATATATTTTCCAAAAATGAATATATAGTGATGTATTAATGTCGACATGCTGGCAAGCGTATATATGATTTAAGGCATTTGTGCTTTGTAAATATGTACAATAATAGTCAAAATACACTTTCCATATATAATGTATAATGTGGCATTTATGTCGACAATTTGGATATATGACTTCATTTGATTCGTCTATATGTTTTTACCACTACAAAATGGCGCTCAAAAATGGTGTGGGTGAAGTAACTCATGAATCGCGTTAGTCCTACTGTCATGTTTAGTTGGTTTGAAATTTTGGCGCCAACCTGCCTAATTTAAATGATTGTTGTTTGCTCTGCAATTTATCAGTGAGCAAGGGCACGGACGTGCCCGAAACGCGTCTGATGACTTTTACCCACCGTATGAAATAAAAAGAAGCGTACTTTACATCTTTGCCTCGAGTGCTGAATTGGGTTGTCCGCGAACTTTTCCGTGCAGGAGGCACTAAGTGGAAAGTTGGAGGTTTATATATATATATATATATATATATATATATATATATATATATATATATATATATATATATCCAGCAATTACCAACTTCTCTGCTGAAAAGAGGCACATCGACACCTGCTGAAAGAGGTTTCAAGCGCTTTATTCCACACAAAGAGAGAGCGCACAGGTACTGCAAATCCCAACATGTTTCAACTCCATTGAGCCTTGATCACGGGAAAATTGCGTTTTTTTAAATGACCACGTGATTTAAAGACGCAGGTCACATTCTCTCACTGAAAGCGCACTTTAAAACAGAAATGTTCAATAATTAACGGAAAGCAGCATAAATCATGCCAGTGTCACATTGCTGCAGTCCCAGTGTTCAAGTGTACTGTTTTAGCGCTTTAAAGTTTGCAAACCTGCATATCCAAGCAATGTTCTCCAGGTAGCGCTTTCTCCTCTCTCAGCTGGCAAAAGGAAATGTTTCCTCTCGTCTCCCTTTCCGACATAACTGCAGGTTTCATTAGGAGTTTTCCTGCCTTGCCTCAGAAAAGGTCGGCGGGTCAGGCTCACGTACTTTAAATCCAGCCACAACTTGCTCCTTCAAACACGAGCCATGAGACCCTGGCAGGGCGGGTCGGTGTAAATGGGGATGGAGCCACCCATTAGTAAATCCAGCAATTACCAACTTCTCTGCTGAAAAGAGGCACACCGACACCTGCTGAAAGAGGTTTCAAGCGCTTTATTCCACACACATATATATATATATACATATATATATATATATAATGCCAGTAGGTAATTATAGTTAGGACCTATTTCCTGTGGAAATAGGTCCTAACTATAATTACCTACTGGCATTATATGCGTTTTTTGATTTACCAATATCTTTGGCGCCGCTAAAGTCAGCTCCTGTCTTCAAAGTTTTGGGGTGATTCGTGAACCTGGAGTCGAGAAAAAAGAGAGGGTTCCAAAACGCGTTTTCTCCATGGTAATTTAGATAGGAACTTTTGTCGCGGCTACAGCCCGAACTGCTGAATGGAATTACACCAAATTTGGCAGAGGGGTAGCTGTTGTTTCAGAGTGCACTCTTTGTTTAAATGGTGTAAATCTGTTAAGTAGTTCCTGAGACATTAAAAAATGAAAAATATCGATAGCTGGTGACCAAGGTGGATTCGCGAACCCTCCAGAGCACGAGCTTCATCTTGATTGGCTGTCAACACTCTAAACCAGGAAGTGTTGGCAGACATTTTGTGACTCTGTAAACTAGGTCACAAGAAAAAAGCATATTTATTGCTTAAAAAGAAAAAAAGGGGGCAGGATAGAAACACCCTGATCCCCTAGGCCTGGTCAGGGGTCCCGCTAGGACCCCAGGACCAAAACACGTTTTTTTGTAAATTTTTGGGTGGAATTCGAGCTGGGTGTGCAAACCCGGAAAAAAAAAAAACGCAGCGCAGTATGTCACACTTCATTTTAATGAATCCCCGATGGTCCAGGAGCAATATGAAAAATATATGTGGGGCCACGTGGACCTCAATCAATCAATCAATGACATTTATAGAGCGCACTACATACCCGTAGGGTCTCAAGGCGCTGGGGGGGGGGGGGGGGGTGCCGCTACTGCTCGAACAGCCAGGTCTTCAGCTTCTTCCTGAAGGAGAGGTGGTCTTGGGTCAGGCGCAGGTCGGTCGGGAGGGAGTTCCAGGTCTTGGCGGCCAGGTAGGAGAAGGACCTCCCTCCTGTAGTCGCTCTTCGGATGCGGGGGACGGCGGCGAGGGCGTGGTTGGCTGATCGGAGGTGGCGTTTGGGAGCGTAGAAGTTGAGTCGGCTGTTGAGCTAGCTCGGGCCTTGGTCGTGTAGGGCTTTGTGTGCGTGGGTGAGGAGGCGGAAGGTGATTCTTTTGTTGACGGGGAGCCAGTGTAGGTCTCTCAGATGTCCGGAGATGTGGCTGGTTCGTGGGATGTCGAGGATGAGTCTGGCTGAGGCGTTCTGGATCCGCTGGAGTCTCTTCTGGAGCTTGGCGGTGGTACCGGCGTAGAGGGCGTTGCCGTAGTCCAGTCGGCTAGTGACGAGGGCCTGGGTGACGGTCTTCCTGGTCTCGGTGGGGATCCACCAGAAGATCTTCCGTAGCATGCGTAGGATGTTGAAGCACGCCGAGGAGACGTTGTTGACTTGCCTGGTCATGGAGAGGGAGGAGTCCAGGATGAAGCCCAGGTTGCGTGCGTGGTCTGTCGGTTTGGGTGCGGTGCCCAGGGCGGGAGGCCACCAGGAGTCGTCCCAGGCGGAGGGTGAAGAGCCCAGGATGAGGACCTCCGTCTTGTCTGAGTTCAGTTTCAGGCGGCTGGTCGTCATCCACTCGGCTACCTCTTTCATCCCTTCGTGCAGGTTGGCTCTGGCGGCGGCGGGGTCGTTGGTCAGGGAGAGGATCAGCTGGGTGTCGTCGGCGTAGGAGATTATGCTGAGGTTGTGTTGGCGTGCGATGGCCGCGAGGGGGCTCATGTAGACGTTGAAGAGGGTGGGGCTCAGTGAGGATCCTTGAGGGACGCCGCAGATGACTTCGGTGGCCTCTGACTTGTACGGTGGTAGGCGGACTCTCTGTGTTCTTCCGTCGAGGAAGGAGATGATCCATTCCAGCGCCTTGTCCTGGATTCCGACGTTGCTGAGACGTTGCACTAGGGTGCGGTGGCAGACAGTGTCGAAGGCCGCGGAGAGGTCTAGGAGGATGAGGGCCGCTGTTTCTCCGTTGTCCATCAGGGCTCGGATGTCATCGGTGGCGGCGATGATGGCGGTCTCGGTGCTGTGGTTGGCCCGGAAGCCAGACTGTGAGGGGTCGAGGGATCCATTCGTCTCGAGGAAGGCGGCCATCTGCTTGTTGACGGTCTTCTCGATGACTTTGGCTGGAAACGGGAGGAGCGAGATGGGGCGGTAATTCTTGAGTTCGGTGGGGTCCGCTGTGGGTTTCTTGAGTAGAGCGCTGAGTTCGGCGTGCTTCCAGCTCTCAGGGAAGGTGGCGGTGTCGAAGGATGTGTTGATGATGTCTCGCAGGTGGGGTGCGATGACAGCGTCGGCCTTGTTGAAGACGTGGTGAGGGCAGGGGTCGGTTGGTGATCCGGAGTGGATGGAGTTCATCGTGCGGATGGTGTCTTCGGTGCTGATTGGGTTCCAGGCGTGGAGGGTGGTGGTGGGGGGTGGTTGTTCGGTCTTGGTGTGCGTTGGTTGGTTGTTGAAGCTGTTGTGTATGTCTGCGATCTTGTTGTGGAAGTATGAGGCGAGGGAGTTGCAGAGGTCTTGCGATGGGGTGATGTCGTTGTTTCCTGCGCTGGGGTTGGATAGCTCTTTCACGATGTTGAAGAGTTCCTTGCAGTTGTGTGCGTTGTTGTCCAGCCAGTCCTTGAATGCAGTTTTCTTGGCGGCGCGGATCAGCTGGTGGTGCTTCCGGGTGGCCAGCTTGAAGGCGGTCCTGTGGTCCGGAGTAGGTTCCCTTCTCCAGACTTTCTCGAGGGCTCGGCAGTTCTTCTTGGAGCTCTTGAGTTCGTCGGTGAACCACGGGGCTTTCTTGCTGCCGGGTCTGCTGGGCGGGGTCCTCAGCGGGGCGAGCTCGTCCGCGCAGTTGCTGATCCACTTCGTGAGGTTGTCGGCGGCCTGGCTGGGGTTCGCTGAGCTGGCAGGAGGGTGCTGGCTCAGGGAGGTGGCGAGCTGGTCTGCTGTGATCTTGTTCCAGCTTCTGCGGGCAGCCTGTTGCTGGTGGTGGTGGGTCGTCGTTCTCTTGAAGGTGAAGTGGACGCAGCTGTGGTCCGTCCATTGAAGCTCTGTGGCGTGGCTGAAAACGATGTCTGTGCTGGATGAGAAGACTGCGTCGAGTGTGTGTCCGGCGAGGTGGGTGGGGGTGGACACCAGCTGCTTGAGTCCAAGATTGGCGAGGTTGTCGAGCAGGGTGCTGGTGTTGCGGTCGTTGTTGTTCTCCAGGTGGAAGTTGAGGTCCCCCAGGAGGATGTAGTCAGCGGAGGGGAGGGCATGCGGGCTGACGAAGTCGGCGATGTCCTCGCTGAATTGTGTGCGTGGTCCCGGAGGTCGGTAGATCAGGGTGCCTCTGAGGGTGGTGTTCGGGTCGGTGTGGATCTGGAAATGCAGGTGTTCGGCGGTGGTCAGGTTGTGGTCGGTGCTGGTCGTGAGACGGATGGTGTCTCTGTGGATGATGGCGATGCCTCCTCCCACCTGGTTGGTGGTGCGATCCCTCCGGGTGATCTTGTAGCCCTCTGGGATGGCGATGGCGATGTCGGGCGCTGAGGAGGCGTTCATCCAGGTCTCTGTGAGGAAGGCAACGTCAGGAGCTGTGGTGTCGAGGAGGTTCCAGAGTTCGATGGCGTGTCTGTGGACGGAGCGGGTGTTGAGCAGGATGCACTTGAGGTGGGTGCTGCTGGTGTTCGACTTGGCGGGTGCTGGTGCGAGGCAGGTCCGGATGCAGGTGAACTTGCAGGCGTGGCAGCTGAAGGGTCCGTGGGTGCGTCGTGGTGTGGCTTGGTAGCATCCTGGGAATCGGCCGGTGTTGAGTGCGATGAGGGTGGCGGCGGAGTACGTCAGGCGGGTCGGTCGGGGTCCTCGTGGGCCAGGGGTCATGGCACTGGGCGCGGTCCAGGCGCGGACGGGCGCAGACGGGCTTACCTTTGGCGCGCCTTCGGCGCACAATCGGCGCGCCTGCTGCGCTTGGCCGCTGCGCGTTCGCACGGTCGCCATATATGGCCAAGTGCGCGGGTGGGCAGAGCAGCTGGGAGGCGGGAGCGGGGAGGGAACAACAGGAAAAAAGGGGTGTGGTCAGCGGAGATGGCGGGAAGCGGGGAGCGGGGAGGGAAGACGGAGGGCGGGAAAAAAACGGGCAAAACGGCGGAAAACAACAGTTATGGCATACACACTTACATACAATTACAATTCCACAGTAACAACTAGCAACAGCACAAACAGCACCAGGGGTACAGGGGGAAGAGCGCTAAGCACGGACCACGCCGCTCGAAGGAGGGGGCGTGGTCACGAAGCGGCAGTCGGGCAGCGAGGCACACTGGAGGGGGAGGCACACGCAGCAGCTGGTGGCCGTGCGGCGCGGGAGTGTCCTAGGGTTAGCCCTGGGGCTTTTGCTTTCACTTCCATGAAGCAATGCATATTGCTTTTGGACAAGGGGAGCTGCATGTTAACAGCTTCCGTTGTCCAAAAGCAATGCCGGCTCCTGCAGGAGGTGGGGAGCCAGCAGGGACCGCAAGGGTAATGGGGCTCCCCCTCGGTCCCCAACGTGATGGCATGCCCCGGGGGTGGGGTCCCTGGGGCAGAAACATGGCTTGGTGGGGGTAATTCTTTTTTTAATTTTTTTAAATGTAAATTGGCTGGGCCTTGGGGATGGGGTCCCCAAAGGCAGACTTTGAGTAATAAGAATTGGGGCATTATTTCTTTCTTGCATGCTTGGAATCGTGACTAAATCGTGGCTCTCTGTGCGGCCCCCGTGTAACCGCGATGGGTTTGTGACTCCAGGCAAAATTTTAAAAAGAGTATGTATGTTTTTGAAAAAGCAAGATTTTATGTTGGCTTATAGGGTGGCCCTAAAAAGAACTGTTGTTTTTATTCTGACTTTGTTGAAGCTAAATGTAAGTGTGGGTACACAGCTTTAGGTTGTTGAGGAAGACTCTGTTCCCTTGATCAGTGAAGTGCGCTCCATCACTTCTGCAGATGTGGTCCATATTGAAACATAGATTGTTGTTGTAGATGGACCCCATTCTATGATCTCCGAGGTATGCAGAAACAGCTTTATTGACATTCTTCCTAGCTTTTTTAAACTGTGGAGAGAATTGAGTTGACCAGTTCCATTTCTGTCTTTGGCATATATTAGATTACACAAAGACAGTTTGAGGTGTCCTTTATTAGCATTTCCAGACCTACCCCAGTCAATGTGACTAGGTCATTGCCACCACAGTGCACAATCATGAGGTCAAGGGGTTGGAGTTGCAAAAAGGTTTTAACCAAAGGCAATAATTGTTGCCACTTTAATCCTCTCTGTGCAATCCATTTAATGTCCACATTTTCCAAACCTAGGTCTTTGCCAATAACTCTGCATTCAGCATACCTTTTCCACCAGAGAACATAGCAGTGCCCTACAATCCACACTGTGAGTATCTTGAAGAGATGCCTAGATGGAATGAAAAGATGTCTCTAGCTGAGGTAGTCAGTTGGTAGAATGAGAGGTATCCAAAACGGTGGCAAACATGTTGTTTTTAAGAAAGTTGATAAGTGATTGGCTGTTCATCAAGATTGTGCACTCAAAAATAGGATGCATGTTACTTTGCTGTGGTATCACGTTTGTGATTCGTTATTAGAAAATGTTTGAAAGGAACAATAGATACCATAAGGTAATATTTTGCAAAAGTCAAGCACACCTGATGTTTGCATTATTAAGCTTGTGTGCTGAACTTGAAAGTACGGTGAACTTGTGACCTGCCAATACAGTTGAATGTTCTATGAACTGTTACAATTGAAACTGGCATTAAGGAGAATGGGGGAAGGGTTGAAACTTAACTGTGGACTTAAAATGTGAAATGGATACTTAAATATAAGTGAACATTTTGTAAATTAAGGTTTTCTAAGACAGTAGTATGTGGAGAGGTAGTATGTTGCTGAAAATCTATACTAGTATTATTAAAAATAGTTTTTTGAACTCCTGTGTGGATTTGCGGCTCCACTGTGATGGAGTTGCGACTTCAGAAAATTACAGAAGCAGTTTGGGCACCCTTTGAAAACAGAAAGGGTTGATATGTCTAGCCAATAGAAATGTGTTTTACAATTTGAAATAATGATGGAAGCGATGAGATTTTATACTTTTAGTTATTTGAGTGCACCAAGAGAGGGAACGTTTGCCATTTCTGGTTTCACCTTTCTGAGAGAGGTGGATTACATTCTTGTGTGGAAAAAAAAATCTGTTATGAGTTTTTGATATTTGGTATTCTACAACACAACCTCAAACGTGAGTAATCGATTTGTAAGGGATATTATATATTATTCAGCACTGCTTTAATATTTCTAATGATATTTTTAGATTTAAAAAAAAATACAAATGTGGAAATTGTAAGAGAAATGTTATGTATGAAATATGTTATGAAATGTACAGCTCTCAATTGTACTTTCTATTATTGTAATGAAATGATTTTTTTAAATAGTTTGTAGATAGCAACATGGTAGAAAGATTAGTGTTTGCCTTCTGGAATTTGGTGAGAATTATATCTCTACACTCATGCACTTGGTATTCAGTATTGTAAATATAGCACAAGTCACTCTTGGAGTTATATATTGAGATGTGTGCTCCTCATTAGTTATGCAATCTAGGAGGCACTATCTATTTACAGTTGTGTGCAATGACCCAGGCACTACTACCCCACTAAAACATTCAGGCATGCTCTCTTCTACTCAGTGAGCTACTACTGTTGCACTCATAAAATAGCCCAAGCATTACCTTTACACTCATATTTTCCCTTAGGTGCTTCCCATACACTCATACAATCATCCAGTTACTACCCCTGCAGTCATAGAATAACTCTGGCAGTACCCATGCACTGTTTTATTCTTTCAAGCACTACTCATACATTCTTGTCTTCAAGTATGTGTTAGACTTGCACTCATGGTTTATCTAAGGTATTTCCCCTGCACTGATCTAATCACCCATTCAGTAGTGATGCTCCCGTGCAATCACCAAGGCAGTACTGCCACACTGAGCTATTCAGTCAGGTGCTACCCATCTAGTCATCCATTCTCTCAGGAACTACCAACTACCCATCTATTTGTATGTTTCTTTGATATATTATACCACTTATAAAAGGTACAGACACATGCATGCATGCTCTCTGGAATATGGGGAGACTTTTCGCAGACCAAATGAAAAGTTTCTACTTTGTGTTTGGCTAGGCCTAACACTCTGAGTAGTTGCTGAATAGTGGAGTGGCAGTCCAAAAGTGAGGTTTAAAACATGTTGGCAGAGGGATTAGTGAATAGGTTATCTTGTATTGGTCTATAGAGATGCACACTTCAAGTATGCTGCATAATTAGAGGTGTCTCTTTAAAACAGGAAGTCCAGTCTGTCAAGTTTAAGGCACTTACTAGTCTTTCGCCTGCATGCCATGTCTCAAACATTAACTATAGATTTCTGCAAACACCAAGGCACTACTATCCCACTCAAATATTAGGTCAGGTACTACTCACCCACTCATCTATTCACGCAAGTACTACTGATGGCTTAAGCATTACCCAAACACTTATATTTTCTCGCAGGTACTTCCCCTACACTCATAAAATGATCCAGTTACTACCCATGCACTATTTTTATTCATTCAAGCACTACTCATACACTCTTGTGTTCAAGTATGTGTTAGCCTTGCAGTCATTGTTTGTCCAAGGCATTTTCGCTGCACTGATCTAATCACCCATTCAGTACTGCTCCTCTCATGCAATCACCAAGGCAGTACTCTTGCTCTGAACTTTTCATTCAGGTGGTACCCATTTAGTTATCCATTCTCCCAGGCCCCATGTGCGACCTATTTGTTTGTGTGTTTCTTTGATATATGATGTCACTGTTAAAAGGTACAGACACGGGGGTATTTGTGAGCCGCCTGTAGAACATGAAAGCGATGACTCAGATGAGGACAGGGAATGAGGGGTGGAGGGAGGCAGGGGAGATGGAATGTTGCTATCTACGATTTGGAAGAATAGGATGTCTATATGTTTTGCAGAAATATGCAATATTGAGTTGAAAAATGTTCCAAAACTGCCTTATGTTATGTTGATAGAAAGTGCTGCTGTGATGAAAACAATAAAATGTTTAAAAAAAAAAAAAAGGTACAGACACATGCATGCATACTTTCTGGAATATTGTGAGACTTTTAACTGATAGATTAGGTTGCTGCTATGTATTTGCTTAGGCCCAAGACTCTGAGTAGTTGGTGTATTTGAAGGTTCAGCTAAGAAGTGAGGTTTAAAATATGTTGGCAGAGGAATTAGTGATTAGGTTTGCTTGTATTGCTCTATTGAGATGTACAATTCAAGTATGCTACAGAATTTTAAGTGTCTCTTTAAAATGAGAAGTGTAGTCTGTCAAGTTTAAGGGACTTGTTCGTCTTATGACTGAGGTATGTGCCTGCGTGCTCATGTATTCTCTCATGTGTTATGTTTAAGAGATGGTAGAGGTGTAAAAGTCTGGTACACATGTATATGTATGTTTCCTTTACATATGATGGCAGTAGGAAAAGGCACAGAGACATGCATGCCATGTAATCCCTCAGATATTGACCATAGATTTGTGCAATCATGCAGGGACTACTATCCCACTCAAAGATTCAGTCAAGCACTATCCATGCTCTCATCTGCTCAATCAGGTACTACTGATGTTCTGATAGAATGTCTCTAACATTACTGTTACAGTTGTATTTTCTCTCAGGTGCTTTCTATACAATCAAACACTAGTTGCTACCACTGCTGTCATAGAATCACTCAAGCAGTACCCATGCATTTTTTATTCTTTCAAGCAATACTCATACACTCATGTCTTCAACCATGTGTTAGCCTTGCACATATGGTTTGTTTTATGTATTTTTCCTGCACTGATCTAATCACTCATTTACTAATGCTGCTGTCATGGAATCACCCAGGCAGTAGTGTTGTAGTGAACTATTCCCTCAGGCACTATTCATCTAGTCATCTATTTTCTTAAGCACTGCCCACTAGCAATCTATTTGCATGTTTCTTTGATATATTATGGCACTTTTAAAAGGTACAGATACATGTATGCATGCGTTCTGGAATATTGTGAATCTTTTAACCGACATGTTTAAAAACTTGCAGCTTTGTATTTGGTAGGACTAAACGTGCTTCATTCTGCACCTCTCTTGCTTCTTTCTGCAACCCTGTTTCCTTTTTCTGCACCTTTGTTGCCTGTTTCTATACCTCATTGGTTTCTTTCAGCATTCTCTTGGCTCTTTCTACACTCCTCTACCGTGTTTCTGTATTTCTCTTGTCTTTTTCAGCACCACTCTTGTTTCTTTGTGAACCACAGTTACCTGTTTCTGTAATTCTCTTGCCTCTTTCTGCAGTTCTCTTGCTTCTTTTTCAATTTCTGTTGTTTTTGTCTGCACTTGTCTTGCCTCTTTCTCTATCCTTTTTCTCTCATTCTGCACCTCTCTTGCTTCTATCTGTACCCCTGTTCTCTGTATCTGCACCTCTTTTGCCTGTTACTGCTATTCTCCTGCATCTTTCTATAATTTTCTTGTCTCTTTCCTCACCTTTGTTGCTTTCTTCTGTACTTCTCTTGCTTCTTTTTGCCCTTCTTTGCTTCTTTCTGCACCTCTGTTGCCTCTTTTTGTACCACTGTTGTCAATCAATCAATTCAATCAATTCTTTCTTTATTCATCCTTCCGAAGACAGTTCAGAAAAGATACACCATATTAAAAACATCTTATAAAATCCTACACATCTCAACAATACAAAACTAATTTTCCATTTAAAAAGAGTACAACAGCAAGGAAATACTGTAATTTGTCTAGAAACTAAAGTGACAATGCAAAGCGATTGGGTTCATAAGTAGCAGCAGATATTATCTAATAGTGTAAAAGACAAAAGCAACCATCAATAGCAGCAAATAAATAACCAATAATTCATGAATGATAAAAATCAATCCTTTAGAGGAGTTAGCAGCAGGGTTGGACATTTTAACAGCAATACAGATACAATCCATACAGGAGAATTGTAAAGTGCTTTGGAATTAAAACAATATGCTTCTTCTCTTTGCTAAAATAAGCTCCCACCAGCAAAGCAAACATCATGGTTATTGAGTTGCTGCAGAAGATACAAAGCCGCTTTGCACTTGGAAAATTTATGTCCGCGCAAAAGAGGTATTACAAACTTCCTGGCAAATGGCAGATAAAACGAACAAAAAAAGACAAAATGTAAAATGGTTTGACTCGAATGTTCATCACAAGGGCAGATAGTAATAGATTCTGAAGAATACTGACCCAAGGGAAAGCATACCAACCACTGAAACGACCCCCATCCTGAATCTAGTCAACAAATTCCTTTTGTGCACATTATTTACATATAGTAAATATGGGGTAATATAGGGAGGTACTTGTATAAGGCAAAAATCCCTGACAGTGGGTTTGGCTACTTTGAACAGTTCCCTAGACGATTCTTTATGTTTTCGAAAGCCCACCAAAACCCTCTGTCGATCTCCTTTGCCAATTAGATCTGGGTGCTAAAACAAAGAGGAGTAACCAAGGGCTAGATGTAGGTAAATGGCATTTACCGATTTGTAAATACCGAATTTTACCGATTCGGTATTTACAAATCGGTAAATGCTATGTGGGTAAATTATCGGTAAAAATTACCGAATCGTTAAGTTTCCGTAATTACCGAATCGGTATTTACCGATTCGGTAATTGCCATTGATTCCTATGGGCCTTGAGGCCCATAGGAATCAATGGCAATTACCGAATCGGTAAATACAGATTCGGTAAAATTACCGAATTGTCAAGGGGGACAGGGTGTCAATTTGACACCCTGTTGCACCCCTGAGTCTGGCTTGTGTGCCATGTGACACACATACATGCCCCGAGGGCATGGATGTGTGCCACATGGCACAGGTGTACATGCATAGATGTGGATGTACACAGGAATTCGTTATTTACCACTAAATAGTATTTAGTGGTAAATAACAAATTCTAAAGGGCCTGTGGCACGGTTTTCAGTGCCACCTACATCTAGATTTACCGATTCGGTAAATTTACCGAATCTGTAAGTTTAAGGCCCCCTACATATCAAAAACCAAATACCGGTCGGTAATGGCCGAAATCGGCCGTTACCGACCGGTATTTGGCGACCTGTATCTGGCCCCAAGTTCTGTAAGGCCAGTTTTAATATATTGGAGCCAGGGGATACAAAGACCATGAGTACAGCTTAAACAGTCTCTAATAATTGCCCGATTAAATCAGCCTCTTCATTTGTCCAGATAGAATACCAGGTAGCTAGAGGTGCAGCATTTATGGTATCTTGGACATAATCAAGACCTACCTCCAAACTGTTGTCTCATTGTGCATGGTTGTTGCTTATTTATGCACTTCTCTTACTTCTTTCTGCACTTCACTTGCTTCTTTTTGCACACCATTTATCTCCTTTGTACCCATCTTTGTTTTTTCTACAGCCCTCTTTTCTGTTTCTACATCTCTCTTCCCTGTTTTTACATCCCTATTCCCTCTTTCTGCACTTCTCTTGCCTCTTTCTGCACCTATGTTGCCACTTTCTTTACATCTAATGCTTCTTTCTGTATTTCTCAAATTTATCAGTAGCAGGGTTGTTTGACTATTTAATTTAGCTGTTTATAAACCTTTTAATTTTGTTTCCTTTCTCCTTTTGTCGGTGTAACAACGTATTCTTGTGTTTTATAGATGTTTTGCAAATTTGTATTCTTTTATTTTTTTATGACATACAATAGAGATTAAATTGTTTTTTGTTTTTTAAATTTTTTTCTTTCTTGCAAGGAAAAACAGCAGACATCAGTCATATATTACAATAACACAAAAAATGGATGACTTTACATGAGAGCGAGAAGTTGAAGCATTTACATATATTAATCATATTAATATTATTTCCTATATCCATTCCATGATGGGAGCCCATATCTTTGCTCCCATAGCCCTCCTCTTTTATCCTTTAGTTTTGTAAACAGCAAGTTCAAAATTATGCATCATCAATAATTTTTCTCTCCAACTAAAAAAAGAAGGTGGGTCAGGATTGATCCACTCTCTTGTGATACAGGCCCGTATTACAGCCATGCAAATAAAGAGAAAACATATTGTGGCTTTCGGTCTTGGCTGCAATACAATACCCGAACCACAGCCTGTTAAAACCATCTCGCTGGTTATATTAATCGTGTATCCCATAATTTCAGCCAAAAAATGTTCAATACAGAAAAACAATTCATGCAATTTAGGGCACAGAGAAAACATATGAACCGTATCGGCAGCATATTGGCCACATCTACTACATTTGGTTCCAGTGGTTGAGCTCCATTTCGAGACTTTCTTGGGGGTGTGATATAAGTCATGTATAACCATGTAATGCTGAGATTTCATTATCCCTGTAATAAGGACTCGGTTTGCCAACATAAAGGATTCGTGAATAAGCACACCATACATCCCAAGCTCAGTTTCCCATTTTGTTTGACATAATACCACATCATCAGGAAATTCCTGAATCAGACACATATAGAAGTGACCTATTAATTTCTTTTTCATCATGTTTTCAATTAGGGGTATTTTAATAATTCGATCTTGTGCTACTTGTCCTAACGTCTGTAGGAAACTGCGGATTTGTAGATATTTAAAAAATTTGTTTTTAGGTATGCCATAAGCAGTTTGTACATCTGTAAAGGACATTAAGTTTCCTTCTGTATAAAGATCCCCTATATAATTTATTCTTTTAAAGCTCCATCTAATAGCAATTGGATCCCGAAATATATAAGGAAGTAAATCAGAAGCGGTGAATGGTGTATATGCATTATATTTTGGGATTCCCGGATTCTCTCCTAACCATTTTCCACAACTTATAAGCCGCTACAAGGATCTTAAATTTCGTTTTCTTAAAATAACTAGGCTCCACCACCCTAAGTAGACAGCCCTTTATCTCCTCACCCATGACCAGTTCATATATCGATAGAGCATTACAAAAAGGAATTGGAGCTTTATCACCAACAACAAGTAGACTAACATATTGTAAAGAGGCAGCTATATAATAGAAAAGAAAATAAGGAATACTCCAGCCCCCACGCTCTTTCAGGAGAATCATTTTTTTATAAGCTCTACGTTGATGTTTATAACCCCACACAAATCTAGTGGTTACTCTCTCTAATTTTTTTAAGCATTCAGAAGTGAATTCAATGGGTATTGTACGGAACATATATATACATGTGGGCAATATCAGCATTTTAAGCACATTGGTTCTGCCATATAAAGATAGGTGAAGATGATTAGGTCTTTCTAAAGTCTGATTAACTTTAGTTACTGCAGGATTCATATTAAGTTCAGGAATTTTAGAGAGCGAGATCTTGATCACCAAATATGTAACTTCAGAAACTGTAGCTATAGTCGAAGGTGGATCATCTCCCAAGTACAAAATCTGAGTTTTGGACAGATTAAATTTATATCCTGAAAAGGATCCAAATTGTGTTGCTAAATTATCTATGACAGTAGCGTGGTTCCTATATCAGTTGTAACCACCACGATATCACCTGCATAAGCTAATGCGCGATAATCTGTTTGAGCTAAATGGATTGGTTTAATATTTATATCAAAATTTAGATGATTTAAAAAAAAGACCTATATAAACGGCAAAAAGAAGAGGTGAGCACGGGCTCCCTTTCCGTGTGCCACGAGTTATAGAAAACGGGGAGGATGTTTGACTATCTAGGCGTATTTAAGCATAAGGAGTTTGATACATAGCTTTTAAGGCAATTAAGATACCGGGGCCAAACCCCTTTCTACTTAAAAAAAAGAAAAACAAGAGAATAAATTGTAATTTTGCACTTATTTGTTCTTTTTAAAATTGAAATGTTATTCATTTTTGAAACTTTAATTAATGTATTAAAATAATTAAACTAATATTTGTTTTTTAGGTAGATATTTTATTTGGATTAGACATAAAAGATGGCAAGAAAACAAAAAGAGAAGAGAACAAAGGAATCAGAAGTACTTAATGAAAACTAAAACGAGTGGAGTAGAAAAGCACCAAAAGGATGCTGAGGATAAAGTGACTTCTGGAAAGAGAACTAAACATTTTATTAAAAAAGTTGTGAAGAAATTGAACAATGAAAATACAAACCAATTGAGGAAATACATTTTTAGAACAAAGGAGAAGCAAACAAAGAAACATAATGGAAAAGAAGCACATGTCACAAAAAGACAAAAACTGTTTAAGGACATCCATGCACGTATGTTTCATAACAGAGTAATTCAACAGTTATTGAAAGATTGTAAAAAGTACAAAACAATTCTGCAGCATATAAGAAGAAGCAACAGACTGAAAGTGTAGTGCTTTTGAATTGAAATGGACATTATTAATATTGGTATTGAAGAGAATGAAAACATTGAATTAAACAAGGCACTTTATGAAGGAGAAAAGCAAAAAAAAAAGTCTGGTTAATAGATATAACTTTTGCAAAACTTTTTCGGGTGAACGGAAGCACACTTCTAGTATTGAGCCTTTCTTTATTGAAGAAAGCTATTTTCAACAAACTTCATTAGTTCATGCAGTTGATACCAGTGGTCGTTGTTATGAGGTTAAAAATGGTTGTCCAATAGAAAAAGAAAAGATGGTTCTTAGAAATGTGGAAGATGTATTAGCTGAAGAAGTTCAAGGGAGACGTACACAAGCTCCAGTGTATAAGTGGGATTGTAGTAGTATTTGTAGTATTGGAGAGAAATCCATTGATCTATTATGAATTTTTTTACGAGAATATGCCCAAAAAATGTTAAATAGAAGATTAAGATGTTGCAAGGACCAGGTCTTTGTAAAGGGAGACAATATAGTAAGTTGCAGGGTCATTCTCTAGCTTGTCTTTCTAGGAAAGTGTGTCAAAGTACTTTTTATTAGGCCTGGGCGGTAAATCCTGTTCCGATCGCGGAATTTGTGTAACTTTGTGTTCTGCAGAGAATGCGGAATTGCCCACAATTCCGCGATCCGCGGCTTCGCTGACCTTTTTGCTTGTTCGCGCTCTCAAAATGAGTGTTTGTGAGATATTTTTCCCCAAGCACGCAAACAGTGGTCGCGAACAGGAAAAAAGCAACGCGAACGGGCGGAACAAGCAATTCTGCATGTTCGTGGAACTTTTGCGTGCTCGCAAAGATTTTGTACCGTTTCGCGGAGCTTTGCGTAGTATGACTACGCATATTCCGCCCACCCCTACTTTTTATCATTTAAGAATGTTAGCAGTACATCACTCAAAAATGCAGAAGTTAGTAAGGAGATTGTCCTACGTAAAAAGTCCTGAAGTATCTTCAAATGAAATTAACACAGCTCTTATGCATGGTTCAGTTTCGGATGTAAAAAAAGTTTGTGATGATATACAGTTTTGTTTCTTTATGTTACAAGAGGAGAGTGAAGAAAGTGAGAGCTTGATAAGAGTAGGTTTTGAAGAACAGCTGGAAGTTATTAGTACTGAAAAGTTTGCAGAAGAAATTGCAAAGTTTAAGATACTTTCATGTAGAAACCAAACTATGTTTGTAGTTGTTGTGGACGTACTCACTATAGAAGTCAAAGTAGGAATGTTGATCTATATTTCAAAAAGTGAAAAAGAAAACAATGATAAGTGGGAACAATTTGGTGCTTATTTGTTGGTGGAAGGTTGTTTTGAGTTTTGTAGCGATCAACGTATTTGTAAATATTGTTACAACAAATTAGAAGAAAACAAAATGCCAGCTAGACCTATACATATTAACCTAGAGTTGGTAGCTATTCCTCTGGATCTGGTAGATTTAAATACGTATGAGATCATTCTTATTCAATCTGTCCACCCATTTCAGGCTTTAGTTTATATAGAGCCTAAAACAGGTCAGCTGCCTCCAACAGATTTACAAAGAGCTCTAAAAGCAAGAGTTGTGTTTTTACCTTTAAATTTTAAGAAAAATATAGAAACTGTTGGTATGGAGAGAGAGGAAAGTGAGCCTGTAGTTATTCTAGTTAATGGTATACCAACAAAGAGTCGGAAAATATGGCAAGAGTAGTAGATGTCACCAAACTTCAAAAGGCTACATTATATCTTGTACAAAACAATATTTATTATAAACCTGTAAATATGGGAAAACAAGAAATATGTTTAGAAGATGAAATAGAAATTTCAAGTGGGCAAATAGAAAAAGTGGATGACTCCAAGAGTGAAGAGATTTATGAACATTACAGTATACATCCTCTGCATTCAAAAGAAGTGATTGGAAACACTATTTAATTATTTCAAATAAAGGAAGCACAGGGAGCTCCCATGAGTGTATGGGGAAAAAGTTTAGAAGCTTATTGTTTTTCACAGCTGTTCCCCACTGGAGAAGGTGGACAATATGATGAACAAGCAGTACAGATTCCAGCTTCAGAATACCGGACAACAAGATTGTACTCGGAAGATCCAAGATTTAGACAGTGCATTCCATATGTATTTCTTCTTCTATTTGAAAGTGACTTGTCTGAACAATCATATGCAGTGAAGCACATATTAAAAACAGGAGTTCATCTTACGCATGTTTCTGCAAAGACAAAGTTCAACAAAGAGTTGGACCATTGCTAATCTCAGTTAATTAATTTGATGGCATGTCAACGTGGTACTAATTATTATTGATATCGTCGTCACAGCGAACTTAAATGCATGTTAAGAAACTTAGGTACACCTACCTGATTTCTAACACTTAGCTGTGCTGAATATGCTTGGAACGATTTACTTGTCTTTCTTCAACAAGCAAATTGAAATGTCAAGAATATTGAATTGACGACAGCTGGAGAATTGTATTCTTTGGATCCTGTGAATGTGTGCAGATATTTTAATCATATGTTTTAAGCTATGATGTCTTTTATCTGCAATAAAAGTAATCCATCTCTTGGAGAAGTTACTGATTTCTTTTGGAGAAAGGAGTACCAAGCCAGAGGTGTTCCTCATATACATATGTTATTATGGATTAAGAGTATGTTATCTGTGCTATTACACATAAGGAGGAGAAGAGAGCTTAAGAGAACAAGTTTTGGGTTTTCAAAATCATTAGTGTTGAAAATATTGTCGTAGAAAATACAAGTCAAAGGTAACATTTTATACAAAATGTCGTTTTGGATTCCCATGTCCAGTAATTTCAAAAGGAAAAGCCAAAAGGTTTATGTCAGCAGTAAGACATACTATAACACAAAAATCTCCAAAGAATACATACAACATAAAATGTACTGAAGATTCAAAGTATATTAATGACTACCATCCAGTGATTTTGACAATGTGGAATGCAAACACGGATATCAAGTATGTGGCAGATAATTCAATTGATGTTGCTCGCTATGTTACATTATATATAACGAAATCTGAAAAGACAGAATTAAAGGAAGAAATTTCACAGGAGAAGAGTCTTAGTGACAAATTGTACAGTTTTAGTTTGAAAATGCTTTCACATCAAGAGATTGGATCCTATGAATGTTCGGATTGGGTAAGTTCTGCAAGTTTATATTCAAAGTCAAGATGAATCTTTTGGATCAGTCTAGGTCTTGCGGCTACACAAAATAGAGTATTGAAATCTCTACAAGAAATGGAATACTTAGCATTAAATGAACCAGAAAGTACAGATATTGTTAAAACTAATATGTTGGATACATACTATCCCAACATGAGTCCATATCTGCAAACCTTAAGTCTCTATGAAGTACTACAACATTACAACTTCAAGAAAAATATTACTGAAAATATAAATGAAGAACAATAAGCCATAATTGGATGCATAGATGTTTCGTAAAACATGCCAAAGTAATCTTATTAACAACAGAAAACTCCGTTGTGGAACTCCAGAAAAAAAGGGAATTTTTCTGTTTAGAACTACTGCAACTCTTCAAGCCTTGGCGTAGTTAAGTGGAATTACTTGGAGATTTCAACTGATATAAAGATTCTTTTATCGTATGTAGAAATAACATCCAATGCACAATGCACAATTTTCCTTACTGATCTACAAATGTTAAATGAAGCGATTGAATAAGAACCTAAGTCAAGATCCACTAGGACAACAAATTATTGAAAATGAAGCAGGAATAGCCATGAATGAAGATGAAACAACAATGCACAAAGTACAACGGGATGTCATTGATTTGAGAAAGTTGGAAGTACAACTAAATATTGAACAAAAAGAAATACAGATAAAGAGAGTGAGTGATTGTGAGAGTGGCTGTGTGGAGGATTATGTGTTTGTGTCAGTGATTATATAAGAGAGTAAGTATGTGTTAGTATCTGTGTGAACAAGTGAGGTGGTGTGTGTATAACGGTATAGGTGAGTAAATGGGAGTGTGATTGATTATTTGCATAACTAACTAGCTGTTTAAGTAACTCTATGGTTGAGTGGCGGTGTGTGTGTGTCTGCATAGGTGTATGAGTGCATATGATAGTGGCTGTATTGATGAGTGACTGCATGTGTGAGTGAGTGGATGTGTGTGTAGACTTAGGAATCAGTGTGTGGGTATGTAGTAACTGGTATTGGTGTGTCTATGGTTTCGATAATGGCAGTCTGTATTTTCGAGTGGGTGTATCAAATTCAAATTCAAATATAGCTTCATTCGATTGAAGCAAACAATCATAAAAGCATACACATAATGCATAACAAAATAAAAAGAAATCATTATAGGTCCTTATCCCTCTTATTAGTTCAAGACATGTCACCGGATAAAAAACGGTTAGCGCTTGCGACGATAAAATTACCATAGGGGAAAAATCAAGTAATGCGGGTAATATAAAGTGCAAAAAGTGCTTAAGTGTTCTTGGACGTAAATAATTGATATTTAGCAGCTAAATAGATACAATGCATGTCGTCTAATGAAACAGTTAGCTCATAGCAGCAATGATATTACAATAAAAAGAGAAAAACTAATAATACAGGTAATATAAGGTGCAAAGTGCTTTGATGTAAACATTAACACTTAGCCGCAAATGAGTTGCAATAATAAGGAAAACCACCATTACATGTACAATAAAGTGCGATGTGCTAAAATGTCTGCGTCAAGCTAGATTAAAATGAATAAATAAAATGCATTAAAATACCATACTCTTCCGTGCCTTAAATGAACTGAGAATATATGTAGCAGTAAAGAAGCAAGTCCCAGGATCTTCCAGGGCCGTTAGTAGGGACGTGGCAGCTTTGGTGGTCTTGACCTCATTTTTTTATTTTTTTTTAAATGGTGTGACAATTAGAGAGGTCACTCCAGCCATAGGTTAGATAGTTTGTAGCGTTGAAGCAACAAACGCTACCTGGAATTGAACAAATCAATATAAAAATCAGAATCCCAAATTAGTCTAGGTTTCGCCTGTGCCTAATAACAAAACTCAAGAATGTTGCTATGGGTTTAGCAAAGCATTCTACATCCAACAATTGGAGGGTGAGGAAAGCGGGGCGGCACCGTCGAAAACCCATAACTTTTAAAATCAGCATAAGCCAGCGTCTCCTTGGATCACAGTAAAATTTACAAAATAGGATTGTGTGGATTGTGGATTGGGCAGAGATGTCGTCACAAGGACATGGTTGTAAATACTTTGCCCAATCGTTAGTAGTAGGGAAAGTAACCAAGCAGTGAAAAATGTCCAATCTAAACATAGTTAATAACAGTCTTTCATGACTTGAAAAATTAAAAGTTAGGTAAGGTTGGATAGTCAAAGTTGATTGGGTTAGTAACGAATGCTGGACTGTAGTTTTGCTAACCTCGTTAGCCAGCTGCAGTGATTCTAGATGCACCAAGCAAAGTTTGTTAAATGATTTTCTCGAGAGTTCGGCAATTAAGGTGAGAGAGTGATAATATTGTGACAGGCCCAAATCGTAATTTTTTTTTTTTAATGTAGGCAATCCATCCAATCCTATGGGCATTCTCTAGGGAGATACAGTCCTGTATGAACCTTTGAGAGAAAATAGTTTCACTAGAGGACCAAATACGGTGCCATAGTAGAAGAGGTTGGATTTTAACTAAATCTGTGAATTAGGGCAGACCTAATTCCAAATGGCATACGTAGGTCGCTGTGCCCCGTGGGACAGCAAGAAAGAATTTTAAGAAACTATTTTCCACCATTTGTAGGGCTTCAACATTCCCGTATCCCCAGACACCAGCCCCGTATATTGCAGTGGCTAGGCATTTAGCCTTATATATCACTATGAGTTCAACAGTAGGCCTTTTGCCCAGTTTAGTTGTGAAATTAACCAAGGCAACTGCCGTCCTCATAAAGAGCAATTTCCTAGAGTCAATGGCGTGCTTCCAAGAACATATATGGTCAATAACAATTCCCAGATACGGGTATGTGGTTGTACTCTCAAGTTTTTGTTTGTCAATTAAAATGGCCTTCGTTTTCCTCAACCTGGAGTCTGCGGACATAACAAACGTTTTTTTAATGTTAATTTTCAGGTCCAGGTTGGCCATAAAAGTGCTGTATCTCATGAGGTACAAAAGGGGGTGGTGATGGACGGAGCATCTGAACCAATCAAATACTCACACCCAGTCAAAAGATCTGGGTTTGATCCATCACCGTTCTTTAGCCCACTCTGCCACCCCAGTTCAGACATGGCTATATGCAAATCAATCTGACCCTGTGCCTCATGGGAACAGTCCAGCCCGAACTGCCAAGCCATTCCTTCCCTGGACCGGAAACAAGCTTCCGAGGACCGGTTTCTGGCATTCCAGCCGTCTTCAGCCCGGCTTGCTTGAATCCAGTGGCAAAGTGAGCAAGGGACTCACGTCTGACCATGCCCTGCCACACTTATGGCGGCCAAAGCGGTACAAAAGGGGGTGGTGATGGACGGAGCATCTGAACCAATCAAACACTCACACCCAGTCAAAAGATCTGGGTTTGATCCATCACCGTTCATGAGGGCATGTTGTAATTCCAGGGGGGTGCAGGCTAGAATCACAGCGTCGTCGGCGTAGAGTAACGCCGGTATTGGACGGTTATTAATGGCAGGGAGGTCCTGGCACCCTGTTACCATGGCATGTTCCAGGCCATTGGTTTAAAGGTTGAATAAGAACGGGGCCAGGGCACAGCCCTGCCTTACTCCCCTCTCTACCCTGAACGACTTTGTTAGCTCACCCCCCACGCCATACCGCACTCTGGCTGTCTCGTCGGAGTATAATTTGTGCAAGAAATTTACAAGGGACTCCTCTACCCCCATGTCCAATAAAATGGACCACAGTTTGGTGTGGCTGACACAGTCGAAAGCTGCCGACAAGGCAACATACGCCATGTACAGGGCCCCCCCTTCGCATTTACATATTTACCTATTAGGAGAGACAGATTGAGGGCTTGTTCTGTGGTGTCCAGTCCCTCACGGAACCCAAATTGTAAGTCTGATAAAACTTTGTTGTCGTCCGCCCACTGCTGGAGACGCTCTAAAATAACACGCCCAGCCACTTTCCCCAGAGAGTCAAGCAAAGAAATAGGACGGTAACAGGAAGGCGATTGTCGGTCCCCTTTTGTAAAAATAGGGACGAGGATAGACACTGACCACGAGTCCACGAGCCCCAAGGCACATGATGCTCGAAGGACCCTCATTAAGATTGGGGTCTACAGATCCATGTTAAATTTAAAGAGATCAATTGGAACCCCATCGGGGACTGGCGCCTTTCCATTCCTGCTGGCCAACAATGCAAGCTCGACCTCTTCATGCGATATATCAATGGCCAATGAAAATGGGTTTGTCTTCGGGCCAGAGCTGGGCGAAACTTGTGGGTTTTACGTTACTTGTCCGTTTCAGGGAATGCCGAATATCCGCTCAAAATATTCGACCCATAGTTGTTCGTTTATCGCAACGTCAATGTTGGGGTTATCCCTAGGTTCTGATAGAAAGGGGGACTTAACGACTTTCCAAAAAGAGGCACTGTCTCTCAGGGTACATGATTTGTGCAGTTGGTCCCAGAGATCTTTTTTCAGATTTTCCTTCCTATTTTTTAAGACCCGTTTGTAATTCTTCCTAAGGGTAGCAATTTCCTTTTGGTCTCTTTCCGTTTTATGTAAGGCTACTTTCAGCTTCCGATAAGCGTCTGTACAATTTCTATCGAACCATCCTTTAGTTCTGAACTTACTAGTTTTTAGATTGACAAAGAGGGCTTCCTCAATTGATTTTGTCACAATTGCAAAGTAAATCATAACTCCCTCGTTGGTAGTGGCTGGATCGAGACATTTTTCAATCTCTGCCCCAGAATTTCTAACCACCCTCGTGGTAATTTCCAACTGGTCCACTTTCTCCCACTTAAATGAGTACCCGTTTAGTCTGTCTAGCGTCAGGGTGTTTTACCCAAGGGTCCTCATAATATCATGCCTGTCAGGTTCATGTAGGGATTTTAAAGCGATACTGTTTGGATAATGGTCGCTGATGATGATGTCATGGGTCTTATAGTTCAGGACTTGCGTTCCAGCTTTGGAAGAGAAGAAGATAAAGTCTATTATGCTTGACCTTCCTCTGCCATTAAAGGTGGGAATAAGGGGTACGGAAGGATTCACCATGTCGTTTGCGAGACCCAGATCTAAACCACAAAAAGTTTCATTCAGACAGTCCCCGATTAGAGTATGAGGGAAATGGGTTACCAGATTTTCGTTTTCATCCATAATGCCACAGACTATGTTATCACTGTTCTTACACAGGGTTTGGTTAAAATCTCCTCCCTAAATTATTGCCACTTCTTTAGTGGCTTTGTTAGTTAATACCTGAAGGGAGAAGGATATTTCTTTTATTACTTTTATTAGGTCACCTGCAGGGATATTATTATAAAAATTCACCATTAAAAGTGCATTGTTTTTACTCAAGTGCAGGGTGATTAGTTGGAAATGTAATTCCAATTTAATTGGGATGATTCTCATTATCGGCAGAACATTGGAGACAAAGATGGTCAAACCACCCTTTGCTCTGCCCGAAAGTGATTGTAACGCTGGGGAAAAGTAGGTTTTGTAACCCACTAAGTGTATCTCTGACGTAGCCCACATTTCTTGCCTACAAAGAATGCTAAACTTATGAGCAACATCTAGCCAGATGTCGTTCACCACCTTTGAGCGCAAACCTGCGATGTTCCAATATAATATGCTCAAGGACAGGTTTTCCTGAGTACTAACAGTCACAGGGCCTAAACCAGTAGTTTCCTCGTAGGTACTATGCTGGGTCATAGTGGCCATGATTTCTTCGTTGTTACCATTTACTTGGCCCAAATTGGCTGTTAGATCTGGAGAATATTCAATACGAGTGTGTGTGTCAGTAGTGTTGATAGTGACAGGGGAAGAGAGTTTGGAAGAGGGGGTCAGATCCACCAAGTTAGAAATTGTATTAGCAGTCGAACCCTCGATACCAATTCAGTCCACCCCTTCTAGCTCGGAGAGCATATCAAAGTGGTTAGAGGTTGGGATATTATATCTGGTTCTATGCCCCTCCATCATTTCTGTGTTCAGTACTCCCCAGTAGGGTGTGTTTGTTGGTGCAGAGAGGAATTGGGGATAAAAAAAGCTCAGGTCACTGGTATGAATACCACTGTCTCCAAGCTGATGGAACCAGTTGCATATGTGGCGAACCCCCTTAAATCTTTTTTTCTGTGGCCCACTCAGCTTAATCTTCTGACAAATAAGATTTCTCCAAACACCCTCCCAGAAAGCCTACTAAGCTCCTCAATGTCATTAGGTTGTTGAACAGCTGGAATCCCTGAGACTAAGGGTATAGGGATTATGTTGTTAGGGTCTCTATTTGGGTCTCTGGAATGTGTTTGACTTTCCGCGTTCTTGCTATGTGCGCTGCCTACGAATTGCCTTAGGGTATTAGAACTAGATGTCGTTACTTGCTCTAAAACCTCAAGTTTTTCGCAAATCCGCTTGACCCTTTCCAGGAGTGGGGCCATTAGGGATTTCATAAGATGTTCAACTTTTTCCATAAGCCCCTCATTATAATGGGATAATGAGAAAGGGGGAACTGATTTTTCTACCGCTAGACCATTTGGTGGGGGGGTGTTAATCAATATAGGGCCTGAAGTTAATACATCTTGCGACTCTTTGACAGCGTTATTAGTTGTTTTCGGTGTTTTTACTATTTTTGCGACATTTGGGCATCTTCCCTTCTGCCTGTTCCCGCCACGCTTCCTTTTAATTACGGGGCCTTGCTATAGTTTTTGTTGGAAGGTGCATTGGTGACTCGTTAGATGCAACATCTAGGACTGATTGAAGGCTCTAGTCAGCGTTACTGGCCTCCCTAATTATATTTAAATTAGGCGACGCCTCAAGTGATCGATCGTTTCTGTTACCCACGGTAGTCCCAACATGGGGTGTTTCCTTTCCATGGTTTACTGGAGTAGTAGCTGCAGCTATAGGGCCCACGGAGGAGTGTTTATTATAGAGAGGTTCCAGTGACAAGCGACGCTCGGTGATGGCAATTTCCTTTTCCAAAACTGATCTGGCCCTAGTTATAAACTGGTCTAGAGTGCCAGTAACCCTCCCCCCTGTTGTTAGTTTCCTCCCTTTCCGTGACATTGCCTCCCCTTTTACTGGTATTAAGTGCTTGTGATGTAATACAATATTTAATACGAACCTAGAACAGTAACAAATGTAGACTTTAGTAATGAGTGGAACAGAGATGTAGATATGGTCTTACGCGGTAGTCCAGAACACAAATGGACAAGAGGTGGCCCAGCCCAGCCTACTTCGGGCTATGAAGGGCAAGGACGGGCCCGCCCTTGGCCTGGGCTTCACCCGCGCGCGTCCCGCGCCGCGGTAGTCTGTGCTTAGATTTAAAGCCCCGGGGGCAGCCTCACGCCTCTCACGGGACCGCGCTGCCCTCCTGGGAGATGTAGTCCTGGGCAGCGCGCGGTCCCGGGGCAGAGGAGGCAGCAGCCGTACAGTAAAGGTCCCCCCCAGTGGCCAGCAACAGAAACAGCAACAGGGCAGCCAAAGGTGCGTGAAAGTCTCCAGAAGCGCGTCCCGCGTCGTGTTAGTCTGCGCTTAGATTTAAAGCCCCGGGGACGGGAGAGATGCCTCACGCCTCTCGCAGGACCGCGCTGCCCTCCTGGGAGATGTAGTCCTGGGCAGCGCGCGGTCCCGAGGCAGAAGAGGCAGCAGCCGTACAGTAAAGGTCCCCCCCCAGCGACCAGCAACAGAAACGGCAACAGGGCAGCCAAAGGTGGGTGAAAGTCTCCAGAAGAGTGGGTGTATCAAAGGGTATATTAGGGTGTGAGGAGGTGCATCAGAAGATCATGTGGATGATGTCATCAGTGATGTAATCAGTGATATCATTTGAGATGTCATCAGTGATGTCACTGACCATGTCATGAGTGATGTAATATGTGATGACATCAGCAGTGCATTGCAGGGGCGCGAGTTTTACTTAGCTCAACTAACTATAATACCCCATTTGTCTGGTTTTGTACAAGTGAAATGTCTAACTAACTATAACCTCCCCGACACAGTGAATTTCTAAGGTTTTTTAAATGATAATTTCTAACTATAACATCCCTGCAACCTATGATTTTTTACAGTGAATTTCTAAGGTTTTTTAAATGCTAATTTCTAACTATAATGTCCCTGAAACCTATGTTTTTTTCCATAGGAATATAGCCTACCTGAGGAAGCAATATAAGTTGGCCATTAAACAAAGGAAAGAAACAATTAAGTCAACTGTTTGGGATAATCTATTGAATGTAAATATCTTAAGGGACAGCAAAGAATTTTGGAAGGTAATTAATCAGCCTTTTTCACGGACGCACCAAATTCAGTCATGGATTGCGTGATTCCGGACGAAAAATGGATCAGTCACTTTAGCGCAGTATACGGCGGTGAGAGCATAGACAGTACGCCCCATCCATCCGCTGTCCTGGAGTCCTACGCTCTAAGTTTTAATATAGGCGAGGTGGAGAAAGCCATCCACGATACCTCAAAGAACAAAGCACCAGGCCCGGATGGGGTGCCGGCCGATTTATATAAATCTTCCCCCGGTACATGGGCAGCTGTTCTGACAAATGTATTCAACGCGGCAACTAGTAGCTGCTGCCCATCTTCCTGGGCCACTTCCATCATCATCCCAATCTTTAAGAAAGGTAATCGGGACGACCCAGGTTGTTATAGGCCTATATCTCTCCTGGACTCTGCCGTTAAAATCCTAGGCAGAGTCTTATTAACCAAGCTGAGGAAGAGTATAGAGACCCATGGAGGGCTAGCCGAAATACAATACTGCTTCAGGGAAAAGAGGGGTACAGTGGAACAGTGCTCAAATTTACATCTTCTGCTCGCCAAGTATACGGTCACCAAGGAGGGGTCCATATTTCTAGCATTCATGGACCTCTCCTCGGCTTTCGACTTGGTGAACAGAAACAAGCTTTGGGCCATGTTACGGAAGATTGGGATAGATGAGGCCCTGGTTGGCTTCATGTCCTCACTTCATCAGGATTTGTCCACTAAGGTTAGGGTCACTAGGGAGGGAAGATGCAGCGCTGGATTTGACTCCAGGCGGGGGGTAAGGCAGGGATGTATATTAGCTCCCCTCCTGTTCACTATCTACATCAATGGGCTAGGGAAGTGCCTAGAGAAGACAGGGGGTGACGTTCCGCGTGTAGGAGCAGCTAAGATCCCTGCACTCCTATACGCGGACGACGCAGTCCTTATTGCGCGTACTGGTAATGCCCTACAGAGTTTGCTTGACGCATTTGGCGCCTTCATGGATGACCTAGATATGAAGGTTAATGTGGGTAAATCTCACACAATGATAGTAGGAGCACCCAGGCACAAAAGAATGATTAAATCCTTCAGCTGTAAGGGTCAGGAGGTCTCAAGAACAGCAGTCTTTCCCTACCTGGGGGTGCTCTTTGACGAGAGGTGAGCATGGGGTCCACAGGTTAGGGCAAAAACCTTATCGGTGACCAGGTCATCGGCTGCCCTTATGGCCTTCTCTAAAAAGCTGGGCGCAAGACCAATGGAGGCTCTACTGAAGGTTTACACCTCGAAATGCCTGTCAATAGCCATGTATGGCGCCCCAATCTGGGGTTATGCACAAACTGAACCAATCCAGAAAGCGGAGAACAGGTTTTTACGCTCACTACTGTCAGTCCCACCATCTACCCCAACCTATTCCATCCATTCGGAGGTGGGCATAGACTATATAACTGATAGGCTGCAGCTGGCCCCCCTGATTAATTGGTTAAAGACGTGGCTCAATAACGAGGTAACCCTGAATCATTCGATCATGGAGGACGTTATGTCACTGGAGCACTATAAAAGGATTCCTTGGTTGGATTATCTGAGGAGGTCATTTCACCAGCTAGGAAGACTGGAACTCTTTGAATCTCCCAGAAGTATTACAAACAAGGATGTACTTTTGATCAAGAGGCAGTTTTTGTCCCTGGCAAGATCAAACCGAGAGGAAAAAGAACTGCAGAAGCCCTCGGTTAGGTCTCATTATTTAACAAAAAGCGCTATTGCCATGGAACCTTATCTCATTATATGCACAAGACCTTTCCACAGGTTCCTCTTGACAAAATTCAGACTAAACCTGATCCCTTACTTATTGGGAGATTATCCATCCTGGGCAGAACCAGAGTCAGCCTCGTTGTGTTCCTGTGACGATTATTCAATTCAGGATACCACTCACTTTGTTTTGTTTTGTACATTGTTCGCTGAGCCTCGAAAGAAATATTTGCTTCCAATTCTCAGAGAAGCGGGTTTCCGACAAGTTAAACCTGCACTTTTATACTTACAGTCGATGAGTTCTATCCGTACAATTTTTTGTATGGGAAGCTTCTTGGCTGCAGCAGCGCGCATTAAAGCTAACCACGCATCCAATAACAGAATACAAGGACTTTAGTTTGCTGTTGATCAAACCGTCTATTTCTGCAGTGCATTATTGTGGCTACCTCTATACATCTAAACGTTTTTAAAGGTTCTATCTTAAAGTCTTGGTCATGTGTTTTAATCCCTTTTTTTTTTTTACATGATGTACTGGAAATAACCGTAAAATGTATAAATGAAATTCGTATGTAATGCCTTTTTATGATTTTTTTAAAAATCGAATAAAAGTATTTTGACTGACTGACTGACTATGGTTTTTTCAGTAAATTTCAAAGGTTCGTTAAATGCTAATTTTTAACTATAACGTCCCTGAAACCTATGCTTATTTCAGTGAATTTCAAAGTTTTTTAAATGGTAATATCTAACTATACCTACAGAGATAGGACATGTGCAGAAAGAGGAAATAAGTCGCAGAAAGAAGTAAGAGAAATGCACAAAGAGGTAACAGAAGTGCAGAAAGATGAGGAAAAGTACAGAAAGAAGCAAGAGATATGCAGCAAGAACCAACAGAGGTGCACGCCAGTCCTTCCCATTTTCACCCGAAATGTGCTCTGTTTTCTTATTGATCGCGTCGCATTATTGCCCGCCCCTGCCTCCGCTTCAGAGTCTCAGAGCCGTCCCTCCTGCTGACGTGACGTCACTGCGTGATTGCGGGCGTGAGCAAGCTGAGAGCTGCAAGCGGCAAGCTGAGCAAGCCGAGAGCTGCAAGCGGTGTGTGATACGGCGCCGGGGGTCAGGAATCAGCCCCCTAGCGCGAGGAGGCAGGAATACGAGTAGCACGAGGGAAACGAAATGAAAACCGAGAGAAGAAGGAGACGCGCAGAGCGGTGGGGAGCAGGGGGCTCCCTGCGCAAAAGCAGCAGGCAGAGGGGCCGGGCATAGGCGGATCTATGAGAGTCAGTTACACAGAGGGAAATGGAGGGGGAACCTTTCTGAATTTGCGTGTAATTGCCGGCTTTTTGCCTGCACCTCGCCTGCAGGCACCTTTTGAGACCGGGGGCCAGGTAAAGACAATACAGTTAATAGTTGGTTGAACTGTCACCCCCAGCGAGGAAACTTTAGTGCACGCGGAGAGCCTACTTGATAAGGATCTTTGACATAGTCCATACTGCTAGTGAAACTTATACTACCCCTCCTTTACAAATAGAAAGAGAAACCAGCCCCGGCAAGTAACAACAGCACTGGGGAGGTTTCCAGGATGGTATAAAAAAAAGTGAAAAAATTGGCAGAACAAAACCAGAGGCCAAAACGGAGGGCGGCAACCACAGTAAGCCTGAGCTCCCTGGAAGGGAGCAGTGGGAGTATAGAGCTGACCCCAGCAAAAGGGAAAAGAAAAGGCAAAAAAAAGTCCAAAGCAGTGGTTAAACCCCCAGGCAGAGCCACAGCAAATCCAATAAAGGAATTTGTGGGGAGACATTTTAAAAAAGCTGTGACACCAACACAAGCACAAGAACAAGATGAAGAAAAGGCTATAAGTAAACATGTATCTTTGAATGAGAGCCCAGAAAGGGGAGAGAATGCATATGCCTCCCTACCAGTGGAGGTACACAGGACTGACTCCCTAAATATGATCAATCACTCTCTACAGTTATTACTGGATCAGAGGGGCCTTCCATCGCCACGGTTGTCTTCATCACCGCATGACCTGTTCTCCTATGACTTAGAGAGAGGTCCCCTGGACAGCCTGATCCTATGGGAGAGACTGAGAGAGCAACAGAAATCTCCTCGAGCAGCAGGACAAGACAGGAAAGAAATGAAAATAAAAGTCTGCTGGAAGTTCGAGATGCCAGTTAAATCAGGATGATGAACTGAACAAAACACCTGAGTTAAAGTCAGAATTAAATCATGACCTATCGGCATTGTCGGCTGCCTCTATGTTGGATCTAATGCTGATACTACAAAGGACGTTGCAAGGACTGCTAGAAGTAACCCTGTCTAATAATACTGTTTTAAAAAATCAAATGTATTTAGCCAAAATAGAGGGGGAGCTGCAGGGGATAAGATCCCATATGCCAGATTGGTAAGACAAATTCCTGAATGCGAGTAACAAATACAGGCACAGGGGGAATGTAATGTACCTCCTATAGGAAGGGAACAAATGCCAAAGGTGGCAGTTAAAACTCCTAAACCAGACCTGGTTACTCGGGGGAAAGGTCAGTCCCAAAATGACATACAAGCTAAAGAGAGTCATCAGGTATATCTATCAAGGTGGCCTAAGAGGATAATAAGGAGAGGAGAGCAAACTAGACGTGGGTTAACAACTAGAGCAAGAGGCGCAGGTAAAAAAGCAGCAAGGAAAGTGATGCAAACCACTGAGGATGAACCAGGGTTGGAAAAGGAAGGTGGCACAAGGGTGAAGGATATAAAGGGACCAAACCCCCCCAATAAGTATATCAGAGAAAAAAACTCCAAAATGGCAGGTAAAATCCGGGCCTCCACCTAAGATCCTGAAAACCCAGAAAAACCCTGAAAGCAACAAACCCATAGTACAGGCCAAGGTGGCTGGGAGGCAACTGGGAGGAAATCTGCAGACCTGGGTTACAAGGGAGGTACGACCAAATAGCCCAAATAATCAATTAGTGAAGGCCAAGATGAAAGAACTGCCACCATTAAGCAGGACAAGAAAAGAGATGAATGAGAATATGGGGTTATATTTTGAATAAATCCCTATAAGAAAAGGGGGGAAGAAACCTGGAAAGAGAGCGCCCTTAAATAGGGCACAATTACTGCAAGGATTTGCTAAATGTCAGAACCTGAAAGCAATAGGAACGAACAACATAAAGGTAGTGGTTTTCAGACAAGCAAGAGAAGGAAAGGAGATCACAAGAATTACACTGTACTCCAATCTGGTAAAAGATACGATTGAGAAAGCAGCGAACGAGTTATATAAGGAGGGAATTACACTACTAGATGAGAACTAAGTATTGGCAGGTATAAATGAGTAGGGATGGCAGGGAAAAAACTTCCTAAAATGTCACGCAGGCCTAGGAAAGAGACAGGTCAGGTTATGTGAGCTTGAGGAAGAGGGGGGAGAGCCGCTAGGAAACATCAAAATAGTGGCAAACAACTCAAATATTGATCATTGGTGGGGAAATTGGAGTAATGAGTCAGGCCAGGCGGGCCCCTCACTGAAATCGGTGGAAGAGCAGGGGGAGGAAGGTTGGCTAGATGACATCGAATAGGAAAAAGGTATGCCACATAGCATAAGATTAGCCTCCTGGAATATAAATGGGCTAGGAGATGATGAGAAACAAAAAAACATAAGACAACTTGGAGAAAATACAGAGATCATGTGTATCCAGGAGACTTGGCTATGTGGCAAGACCCCAATTTTCGATGGTTTCTGTCAGCTAAATCGACTCGCCAAGAAGTATAGATTTGGGCGTCCAGCTGGTGGAATAATGACCTTGGTGTCAACAAAAATTATGGAAAAATTAACCGAAATAACTGTAAAATGTAAATGGTTGTTAGTCTTCAGAATACAGTTATCAGGGTGAAAAATTATGGATACGATCTTGACTATAAATGTGTATATGCAATGGGCCTCTATGGAGCAATATGCTTAGGAAATGGCTCTTTTTAAAGAGGATATGGACTTTTTGAGCGAAAAGTATTGTAAGGATATGATTATACTACTTGGCGACTTTAACCATAAACTACATCCTAAGAATGTAGATTGCTGGCTCCAAGAAACACTAGAAGCTTATGAGATACCACGAGCGACTTTCCAAGAATGTACAATAGGAGCAAAGGATACACAGTTGGCTAACTTCCTGGGAGCAAAAAATCTCGTTTGCCTAAATAGAAGAGGCCACTTAGACTGCCCGGCTAAAAAGACCTTTGCGCTGGGTGCACAAATTTGCCCTATTGATTATGTTTTTGTGGCACCCTGTAATTTCCATATAATCTCTGGATTTAGGATTACGAATAGAGAAGGAAGTGACCACAATGTGTTAGCCCTGGAGTTCCTCGATGTTCAATTAGAACCCCGCCAACAAGTGATGGAACAACAGATGGACTAGCCTAGACGTTGTACAACTAGGCTAAAAGAAGAATATGTCTCAAGATTAATAAAGTTACAACAAAATTTAGATCTCAAGACAGTCAGTGGCCAAACTCTTGATTGGTACGTAAGAAAAATCAAGGAGGTAGTCCAAATACTCAGTAAAGGACTGAAAGATGGAAATAGTGGGAAAAATAAAACTAAAGTGAACAATAGAAAGATGGGGAAATTAACCGGTTGGTTCACAAGGGAATGTCAGAGGAAGAAAAGAGAAGTCAGGAGAATGGCACGCCGTAATGCCCGAAACAGGGATCAGGATAGTGGAAACGTTTTAGCGGCCCTAAAAAGAGAATACAATATGTTAACTAGGAGGGTAAAAAGAGAATTCAAAGAAGGTTGTTGGTTAAAGCTTCTCGAAAAAAAAGAATCTACACCATTTCTGGAAATTAGTGCATTCAGTAACAGACCACCAGCCAGGGCTAATGAATTGTGTAGTGGAAGAAGCTGCTTGGGAGGAATACTTACAGGACTTGTATAGACCAGGGACAGATCGGGATGAGAACCTGTACACAGACTGGAGCGGTCTGGTAGCAGATATGAAGCTCGATTTTGCAGTCACAGAGGTTAAAAAAAATGATAAAGGGCTTGAACCTTACAAGAGCGGCAGGTCCAGATAACATCCCGGCACAGATAATTAAAACACAAACAGACTGGTGGGTCGAATTCTTTGCAAATATGTTCCAAATTATTCTAGACACTGGGAGACTCCCCGATACCTGGAAAGGGGTGATAATACGGCCCATACTTAAGAAAGGGGATATGCACAGTCCAAAAAATTATAGACTAATTAATCTACTTGACATTGGGGAGAAGATTTTCGCTAAAATAGTGCTAGGCAAGTAAAAAAACTGGGTAAAAGTGAACCTAATTTTCCCTGTGGAACAGGGGGGATTTAAGGAAGGGCACTCCACGGTGGACCACTGCTATGTCGATAGAACAAAGGGGAAATATGTTCTGTTGTTTTGTCGACTTCCGGGCAGCTTTCGACTCGGTGGACCGTGGGAAACTTTGGGAGTGTATGATTAAATACGATATCCCAGCCTACCTACTAGAAATACTAAAAGAACTACATAGAGGGAACTGGGCCCAAGTAATACAGGACACCCAGGGGTCACTCACAAGAAAAATAGAGATAGGTAACGGGCTAAGGCAGGGCTGTGTCTTGGCCCCCCTTCTCTTTTCAATCTTTTTAGCAGACCTGCCAGCAGTATTGGAGGTGGAAAAAAGCGCTAGTCCCAGAATGAGTGGAAGAAAAATCTCATGCTTGCTATATGCAGATAATTTAGTCATCACCGACCAGACAGAGCTAGGGTTACAGAGGAAATTAAATGCGTTCTATGAATACTGTAGAGTAAATTGCTCATAGTGAATATGGAAAAAACAAAGGTCATGTGCTTTGGGAAAAGGTTAAAGAGCTTCGGTTGGTATCTAGATAAAACCAAATTAGAAATAGTAAAATAATATAAATATCTGGGTCTATGGTTCTAATCCTCTTTAAAATGGGACAAACATGTGGAAAATCAAAATGCAAAAGCTTCTCCCTCCATATGCCGTTTGAAAACATTTAACAAGAATTATTGAGATATGTCACATAAACCCTTGCTGAAAGCTTTTACAGCCATGGTCTCCCCTCTCCCCCCAAGTATTGTATGGTGCAGAGGTGCTCTTCTTTAGTGGCAAAGGGGTTTGGGAGCGGGAGGAAGGTAAGGCTTTAAAAATGCTTGTGTCCTTGCCTAAGTCAGCAATGTTACAGGCAATCAGACTTGAAACAGGAATGATAGGGTGGAATACCTAGGCCAAAATGGCGGTGGCAAGATTTTGGAAACGCCAGTCCCAAGGGGATGCACAAAAGGTCTCACATTGATGCAGCGAGGAAATCCGACATAGTAGCCTAAAATGGGCATCTGAGGCAAAAAAGAAAATAAAGGAGTTAATTTGTTGCCTAAAAGTGGGGGTAACTCAAAATTCCTTAGAGGTAGACTTTACAAAAAGTGCACTTAGAGCACAAGGAAGGGAGCATTCCAGAATACATGACCTAGGTCACTTAAGAAATAAAAAATTGGTCCAAAACATGATAGAAGCATGGGAAGCAGATGCAGGGTACCCTTATCTAGAAGCCCTACCGAATTATGGATGCAGGTGGGATATCTTAAAAATAAGAATTGGCATCATCCCCTGGCGATGGGAGGGGAGAGTTATGGCAGAAATGATGCACCCTGATGGTATATGCAAGTGCGGATAGGGGACTAAGTGTGAAATAATACACAAATTACTTGATTGCCTTACGTGTGTGTGGAAGTGAGGAAATGGTTTCTGCAACCTCTATTCATTAAATATGACATAAGATTGAGAGCCCACGCAATTAATATACTGTTAAGAATGGAAGATCTAGAAATAGCATTTGCACTTGGTTACTACCTGAAAGGGGTTAGTCAACTGGCTAGGGAAAAGCTAATGGATGCACAGTGAGGAATTCCCCTATACACTATATCTAGTAAAAGTCGTAGGGTAAAAGAGGTGAAGCAAGGTCAAATGGTCTTAATATTTTATGGAAAATGAATAACACAGAAGGTAAAGAACGTGTTATTATCTTAAAAGTTTTATAAGGTTCTGCTTTTTTAGAATGTATAGAAGTTGTTTTTATATTTTAAGTTTTTTTTAAAAATATTGATAGAATTGATTTTTGTATAGAAGTAGCTAGGTGGAGTGTTTAGAAGAAACTGTTAGCTTTTAAAAGTTGTGTATTGTCCTGCTATTAATTGGTTTTGTAGAGTGTTTTGAATTTTATTCGATTTTGTTTAAAGACCAAGGTCTAAATAAACAGAGTTCTTCTCTCTCAAAAAACAGAGGTGCTGAAAAAGGCCTTGTTACAAAGTCATCCTGTGCCCCCAACTTTTTGCTGACTGGTACTGGTGGTAATTGACTGACTAACCATGCCCGGAGCCAGTGCTATGCTGAAGGACAGTTAGAATACAGTGAAAACACCTACATACACCAGAGAAGACTATGGGTTGGGGTACCCCTGTGATTGGCATGACCTCCCCTGTAAGGCCCTAGTACATAATAGGGCAGGGGGATTAAAACTACCTCTAACTCAGTGGTGCCAAAAGAGGCAAGAGAAGTGCAGAAAGAACAAGTGAAGTGCAGGAAGTGGCAAGCTAGGTGCAGAAAGAGTCAAGAAAGGTACAGAAAGAGGCAGGAGGGATACAGAAAGGGGCAAGAGAAGTTCAGAAAGAAGAAACAGAGGTACAGAAAGAGGCAAAAGTGTTGCATAAAGAGGGAAGAGAGTATAGAAAGAGGCAAGAGAGTTGCACAAAGAGGGAAGAGGGGTAAGGAAAAAGCAGGAGGAGTACAGAAAGAAGCAACAGAGGTGCCGAAAGAGGCAAGAGAGGTACATAAAGATGCAAGTGAAGTATAGAAAGAGACAACAGAGGTGCAGAAAGATGCAAGAGAGGTGTAGAAACAAGCAAGATAAGTGCAGAAAGAGGCAAGAAAATTACTGAAAGAAGCAAAAGAGGTTTAGAAAGAAAAGAGAAGTGAAGAAGGAGGCAATTGAGGTGCAGAACGAAGCAAGAGCAGTGCATAAAGAACCAACAAAGGAGCGTAAACTAGGCAAGAAGGGTGCAGAAAGAGGTAGAAGAGGTGCACAAAGAGGCAAGTGAGGTACAGAAAGAGTGAGGAGGAGTGCAGAAAGAGCAAGAGAAGTGCAGAAAGAGGCAACAGAGGTACAGAAAGAGGCACAAAAAAGGTACAGAACCAGACAGTAAAGGTGCAGAAAGAGGGAAACGTGGTGCAGATAGAGGCAAGAGAGGTGCAGAAAGAGAAAAGGGGGGTACAGAAAGAGGCAAAAGATCTACAGAAAAAAGCAACAGGTGTGCTAAAAGAGGCAAGTAAGGTGCAGAAAGGGGCAAGAGATCTACAGAAAAAAGGTAACAGGGGTGCTGAAAAAGGCAAGTGAAGTGCAGAAGAAGAAAGAGAGGTGCTGAAAGAAGGACGAGAAGTGCAAAAAGAGGCACAGCGCAGAAAGAACCAACAGAGGTGCAAAAAGAGGCAAGAGGGATGCAGAAAATGATGGGAGATGTGCATAAAGGAGCAAGAGAGGTATAGAAAGAGGCAGGACGGGGGCAGTAAGAAAGAAGAGAAGTACAGAAAGAAACAACAGATGTGCTGAAAGAAACAAGAGAGATGCAGAAACAGGCAGGAACGGTGCAGAAAGAAGCAAAAGTGGTACAGAAAGAGGCAGGAGGGGTGCAGAAACAAGGAAGAGAAGTGCAGAAAGAGGAAAGCGAGGTGCAGTAAGAAGCAAAAGCAATGCAGAAAGATCCAACAGAGGTGCTGCAAGAGGCGTGAAGAGTGTAGAAATGGCAAGAGAGGTACAGAAAGAGGCAAAAGAAGTACAGAAAGAGGCAAGAGAGGTGCAAAAAGTGTCAAGAAAGGTGCAGAAACAGGGAACAGAGGTGCAGAAAGAGGCACAGAAATAGAAAAGGGGGTACAGAAAAAGGCAAGAAATATGCAGAAAGAAGCAGCAGGTACTGAAAGAGGCAAGTGAGGTGCAGAAAGAGGTAAGAGAAGTGCAGAAAGAAGCAAGTGAAGTGTAGAACAGGCAAGAGAGGTGCAGAAAGAGGCAAGGGAGGTACAGAAAGAGGCAGGAGGGATGCAGAAAGAATCACGTGTAGTGCAGAAAGAAGACACAGAGGTACGGAAAAATGCAAGAGTAGTGTAGAAAGAGGGAAGAGAGGTGTAGAAAGAGGCAAGAGAGTTGCACAAAGACGGAAGAGGGGTGCAGAAAGAGCAAGAGGGGTGCAGAAAGAAGCAGCAGAGGTGCCGAAAGAGGCAAGAGAGGCACAGAAAGATGCAAGTGAAGTGCATAAAGAGTCAACAGAGGTGCAGAAAGATGCAAGAGAGGTGTAGAAACAAGCAAAAGAAGTGCATAACGAGGCAAGAGAATGGCTGAAAGAAGCAAAAGAGGATTTGAAAGAACCAAGAGAAATGAATGAAGAGGCAATTGAGGTGCAGAAAGAAGCAAGAGAAGTGCTGAAAGAACCAGCCGAGGTGCAGAGGCAAGAGTGGTGTAGAAAGAGGTATTGAAGTTGCACAATGAGGCAAGAGAGGTACAAAAAGAGGTAGGAGGGGTGGAGAAAGAGGCAAGAGAGGAACAGAAAGAGGTAGGAGGGGTGCAGAAAGAAGGAAGAGAAGTGCAGAAAGAAGTAACAGAGGTGCTAAAAGAGGCGCAAAGGGTGCAGAAAGAGCAAGAGAAGTACAGAAAGAGGCAGTAGAGGTACAGAAAGAGGCAGGAAAGGTACAGAAACTGGCAGGAAAGGTACAGAAAGAGGAAAAAGTGGTGCAGATAGAGGCAAGAGAGGTGCAGAAAGAGAAAAGAGGGGTGCAGAAAGAGGCAGGAGATCTTAAGAAAAAAAGCAACAGAGGTGCTAAAAGAGGCAAGTGAGGTGCAGAAAGGGACAAGGATCTACAGAAAAAATTAACAGGGGTGCTGAAAGAGGCAAGTGAAGTGCAGAAAGAAGCAAGAGAGGTGCCGAAAGAAGGAAAAGAAGTGCAAAAAGAGGCAAGAGAATTGCTGAAAGAAGGAACAGAGCTGTAGAAAGAAGCAAGAGAAGTGAAGAAGGAGGCAAGTGAGGTGCAGAAATAAGCTAGAACAGCGGAGAAAGGACCAACAGAGGTGCAAAAAGAGGCAAGAGGGATGCAGAAAATGGTGGGAGATGTGCATAAAGGAGCAAGAGAGGTATAGAAAGAGTCAGGATGGGTACAGTAAGAAAGAAGAGAAGTACAGAAAGAAACAACAGATGCACTAAAAGAAACAAGAGAGGTGCAGAAACAGGCAGGAAAGGTGCAGAAAGAAGCAAAAGAGATACAGAAAGAGGCAGGAGGGGTGCAGAAAGAAGGAAGAGAAGTGCAGAAAGGCAAGAGAATTTCTGAAAGAAGCAACAGAGGTGTAGAAAGTAGCAAGAGAAGTGCAGAAAGAGGCAAGTGAGGTGCAGTAAGAAGCAAGAGCAATACAGAAAGATCCAACAGAGGTGCTAAAAGAGGAGTCAATAGTATAGAAATGACAAGAGAGGTACAGAAAGAGGCAAGAGAGGTGCAAAAAGTGTCATGAAAGGTGCAGAAACAGGGAACAGAGGTACAGAAAGAGGCACAGAAAGAGAAAAGGGGGTACAGAAAGAGGCAAGAAATATGCAGAAAAAAGCAACAGGTGCTGAAAGAGGCAAGTGAGGTGCAGAAAGAGGTAAGAGAAGTGCAGAAAGAAGCAAGAGAGGTACAGAAAGAGGCAGGAGGGATGCAGAAAGAAGCACGTGAAGTGCAGAAAGAAGGCACAGAGGTACAGAAAGAGGCAAGAGTAGTGTAGAAAAAGGGAAGAGATGTGTAGAAAGAGGCAAGAGAGTTGCACTAATACGGAAAAGGGGTGCAGAAAGAGCAGGAGGGGTGCAGAAAGAAGCGGCAGAGGTGCCGAAAGAGGCAAGAGAGGTACAGAAAGATGCAAGTGAAGTGCAGAAAGATGCAAGAGAGGTGTAGAAACAAGCAAAAGAGGTGCATAATGAGGCAAGATAATTGCTGAAAGAACCAGCAGAGGTGCTGAGGCAAGAGTGGTGCAGAAAGAGGTATTGAAGTTGCACAAAGAGGCAAGAGAGGTACAAAAAGAGGTAGGAGGGGTGGAGAAAGTGGCAAGAGAGGAACAGAAAGAGGCAGGAGGGGTGCAGAAAGAAGGAAGAGAAGTGCAGAAAGAAGTAACAGAGGTGCTAAAAGAGGCGCAAAGGGCGCAGAAAGAGCAAGAGAAGTACAGAAAGAGGCAGTAGAGGTACAGAAAGAGGCCGGAAAGGTACAGAAACTGGCAGGAAAGGTACAGAAAGAGGGAAAAGTGGTGCAGATAGAGGCAAGAGAGGTGCAGAAAGAGAAAAGAGGGGTGCAGAAAGAGGCAAGAGATCTTAAGAAAAAAGCAACAGAGGTGCTAAAAGAGGCAAGTGAGGTGCAGAAAGGGGCAAGAGATCTACAGAAAAAAGTAACAGGCGTGCTGAAAGAGGCAAGTGATGTGCAGAAAGAAGCAAGAAAGGTGCTGAAAGAAGGAAAAGAAGTGCAAAAAGAGGCAAGAGGATTGCTGAAACAAGCAACAGAGCTGTAGAAAGATGCAAGAGAAGTGAAGAAGGAGGCAAGTGAGGTGCAGAAATAAGCTAGACCAGCACAGAAAGAACCACAGGGGTGCAAAAAGAAGCAAGAGGGATGCAGAAAAAGGTGGGAGATGTGCATAAAGGAGCAAGAGAGGCATAGAAAGAGACAGGAGGGGTGCAGAAAGAAAGAAGAGAAGTACAGAAAGAAGCAACAGATGTGCTGAAAGAAACAAGAGAGGTGCAGAAACAGGCGGAAAAGGTGCAGAAAGAGGCAAGAGAGGTAGAGGAAGAGGCAGGAGGGCTGCAGTAAGAAGGAAGAGAAGTGCAGAAAGAGGCAAGAGAATTTCTGAAAGACGCAACAGAGGTGTAGAAAGAAGCAAGAGAAGTGCAGAAAGAGGCAAATGAGGTGCAGTAAGAAGCAAGAGCAATGCAGAAAGATCCAAAAGAGGTTCTGAAAGAGGCGTGTATAGTGCAGAATTAGCAAGAGAAGTGCAGAAAGAGGCTACAGAGGTACAGAAAGAGGCAAGAGAGTTCCAGAAACAGGCAGGAAAGGTGCAGAAACAGGGAGCAGAGGTGGGGAAAGAGTCAAAAGAGGCACAGAAAGAGAAAAAGGGGTGCAGAAAGAGGCAAGAGATCTGTAGAAAAAAGCAGCAGAGGTGCTGAAAGATTCAAGTGAGGTGCAGAAAAAAAGCAAGAGAGGTGTAGAATGAGGCAATAGAAGTGCAAAAAGAAGCAACAGAGGTGTAAAAAGTGGCAAGAGGGGTGCAGAAAGAGGAGAAGTGTAGAAAGAAGCAAAATAGGGGCTCAAAGAGGCAAGAGGGATGCAGAAAGAGGCAAGAGCAGTGCACAAAGAACAAAGAAAAGTACAAAAAGAAGCAACAGAGGTGCAGAAGGAGCCACGAGGGGTTCAGAAAGAAGGAAGAGAAGTGAAGAAAGAAGCAACAGAGGTGCTGAAAGAGGCAAGAAGGGTGCAGAAAGAAGCAACTGGAGAAGTGTGGCTCACTGGTTAGAGGAGGCAGACCCTGATGCAGAGGTCAGACCCGGGACCAGGGTTCAATTCCCGACGCGGCAGGGTCTTGAGCTCAAAATGTCCACGGACTCGATAATTCTCGCCTCGGTGCCTACTCGAATCATGGGTTCACACTCTGCAACTCTGGGCAATGGCTTGCTTAATCTCCCCTTCGGCCTCACTGTGATGGGATGCCTGGTCTTCACCTTGGGGATGCCCAGTAGGGGTTATCTCGCAGGGAAAGCCAGGACGGGTTCCCAAAGCAAGCGCTAAGAGACCTGTCGGTGATTTGGTGCTATATAAATCGAAATTAACATAACATAACAACTGATATACAGAAAGAGGCAAGAGTGTTGCGGAAAGAGGTAAGAGAGGTTAGAAAGAGGCAATAGAGTTGCACAAAGAGGGATGCAGAAAAGGGTAGGAGGGGAAGCCCGAAGAAGCAACAGAGGTGCCAAAACAGGCAAGAGATATGTAGAAAGAAGCAAGCAAAGTGCAGAAAGAGGCAACAGAGGTGCAGAAAGACGCAAGAGAGGTGCAAAAATAAGCAAGAAGAGGCAAGAAAATTGCTAAAAGAAGCACAGAGTTTTAGAAAGAAGCAAGAGAAGTGTAAAACAGAGGCAAGTGAGGTGCAAAAAGAAGCTAGAGCAGTGCAGAAAGAATCAAAAGAGGTGCAAAAAGAGGCAAGAGGGGTGTGTCGTGTAGTTCCTATATTACCAATACAAGATCTGCGCGTTCTTGATAACATAAACTGAGGGCTTGTTGGCAGACTGACTCTGAGCACCCCCACCGAGAATGTTAGCCTATCTATTTTAGCTAGCTCACAGTGCCACTAGAATCTCCTCTTATTGGGGAGAGAATAGCTTCTGGCAACCTTAGAACATGACAACAATGAGAACCAAGATTGTGGAAACAATATACTACATTTCGCTCAGTCACTCGTGCTCACTTATTTGGTCAGATGAAACAGTCGGGCATGTTACAATAAGAATTTATTGCAGTTGTTCTTCTAGTGTTAAATAGAAGTGCTGCAACAACCGTCAGACAGTAGTAGATATATATCATTAGCAGTACAGTGAATATAAAAGGAATATACAAAGTTAATACAGATTTAACATCTTGCAATTATCATGAATAAATACATGAATATAAAATGCATGATGAAATAAACAGCCTTCTCCTCTGGTGCCTATCTAGATGTACCTAAGTAGGTTCAGTGACTAAATATCGAGGGACATAATATAGAATGCCCAAAATATCGACTCCAAAATATCAAAGTACAGAATATAGAATCCCTTTCTAAAAACAGGTAAGTACTAAAATATTGACTCCAAAATATAGATGGTTAAAATAAAGTTAATAAAAATATTGAATTTTTTAAATGTATTAAAAATAATATAAAAGTAATTAATTATTAAAAACCATTAAATAAAACATACTTAAAATAATGTAAAAAAGCTTAAAATGTAAAAAATAATTAATGTCAGGTAAAAATAAGTAGAGATTTTGTTGGACAGTGAGAGGGTAAAAATTACTATTCCCACTCCAGTGAGTGCAACAGAAGGAAAAAAGTTGGATAGCGTAAGAGTAAAAATTACTATTCCCACTCTAGTGAGTGCAACAGTAGGGAAAACGTTAGATAGCGTAGGGGTAGAAATTACTATTCCCACTCCAGTGAGTGCAACAGTAGGGAAAATGTTGGATAGCGTAGGGGTAACAATTACTATTGCCACTCCAAAGAGTACAAAAGTAGTGAAAGCGTTGGACAGCGGGAGGGTAAAAATTACTATTCCCACTCCGGAGATTGCAACAGTAGGGAAAGCGTTGGATAGCGGGAGGGTAAAAATTACTATTCTCACTCCAGAGAGTGCAACAGTATGGAAAACGTTGGATAGCATAGGGGTATAAATAACTATTTCCACTCCTGAGAGTGCAACTGTAGGGAAAGTAATGATTTAATTTTAAAATAGGATTAAATTAATTATCAATACCAATAAAAAATTAATTAAAAATAATTACCTAAAAATTAATTACCAATTAATAAAAAATTAATTACCAATTAATACAAATTAATTACTAATTAATATTAATTATCAATTAATTATCAATATATATAAATACAATTAATCAATTAATAAAAAATAATTACCAATTAATAAAAATGTATTACCAATTGATAACCAATTAATTACCAATTAATTATCAAGCAATTAATTATCAATACATATAAATAAAAATACATATTTACTTTATTACAATTAAATTACATCCCACCCTATTCCCCTATAAACCCACAACCCGCTCCAAATAATAACTAATACAATTAACATAATTATCAATTAATCAATTAATAAAAATGAATTACCAATTAAAAGAAATATTTTAAAATGTATTACGAATTAATACAAATTAATTACCAATTAATAAATAATTATCAATCAATTAATTATTAATACATATAAATTAAAATGAATATTTAATTTACTACAATTAAATTACTTCCCACCCTATTCCCCTATAAACTCACAACCCGCTACAGAATTAAATTACACAAAATTTAAATGACATAACATTCATTACTTTAAAAAAATGTAACATACATTACAAAAAATAATACATAATTTTAAAACTCCTGTCTGCCACTCGATCGACCGAACCACCAGGCACGGATCTCAAACACTCCCAAAGAAATTGCGATTTACAACGCAATGTTGCTGGATAGAGCAGTGAATTTAATAATAAATAGTCCACAAAATCAAACAGGCAGAATGCCTGCCGTGATGCATTTCACTAGACACAGCGAGCTTGGTTACATGATGCGTTTCCTTTCCGGGAACTCATTTAAAAACTACAAAAGTGCACAATTGTCTGTAGAAACAAGCTCACCCTGTTCATCTGCATAAACAACAGACTACATTATATGTCAGTCAGTTTAGTTTCTCTATAAATTATATGCAAATTCAAATGTGCTAATGATTTGATCTAAAATATGTTCTGTTCAAATTGTAACATCAAAATATCGCGCAATAAGGACATTCCACACTTACTTCATTGATAGCATAAAAGGTCACTTTTATTTTGGGACCGTCAAAAACAGAAATCCGTAATTTAGCATTTATCATTATATGGATAAAACTTTTGTATATTACCCCAACACATTTCCCCATGCTGACTTAAAAACACCAATTCCCCAACAATTCATCATTTGCAAGATCCCCAAACTGTAAAAATCCAAACCAATAATTTTCTCTCCAAATGTTTCCTTTTTACCATTTTCCACCTACCCTCCTCCCACCCCCAGAGGGAAAGGATAAGTCCGTTCTACACATCCTATCCCCCCCAAAAGAACACCACCCAGGAAAACCAACGAGTTTTCCGCCCCCCCAAATAAGAAAATGTAAATGTTTTAATTGACTTTGTTAGTACACCATAACTCAACACCCCAGAAACGAGCCAACCAATCACGCAACTCCATGAGGTAATAAGCCTGTCCCATTTGAGACAAATGTACTCCATCCTGTCTGAACAAGTGCAGCTCTTTGCCAGAAATAAGTTAGTGAACTAAAACATGAATTCCCATTGCAGTGCAATAAATTTTCATGGCTCTATTCACCTTCCGGCGATCTCTCTCCACTGCTGAATGCGTGCGAGCCCCCCTCCATTGCTGTTGATATATAAATTCTGTCCATAAAACAGCCGTACCTACCCACTTGTCTTTAATCACAGCTAAGTCTAGTTGCATCTGATGAATGAGTGAGAGACCTGAAAGCTCAACGAGATCATTCTCCCCCAAATGTAATATTAACAGATCTGGAACTCCCCACTCAGTAGCCAATTTAGACAATAAAGGAAAAAGATCTCTCCACTTCATTCCCCCAACCCCTTTCCACAGTACTTCATGGTCTTTAGAGGAATTTCTTAGCTCCTTATCGAATACTGATAATAGGATCGTGAAGGGGGACTTTAATACCTGTTTCGAGCCCCTTGGTACGGACGATGGGAAGCTCTCTGAGGTTGAAGATTCCATGTGGGGGATCCCCCAGTTGGAGCTTCCCCCAGTTAAAAAATGGATGCAAGCGGCCATGTACATGAAGGTGTTGTGTTTAGACAAGGGTTTGCGGGCGGACAATGGTAGAACCAAGTCTGACAGGCTAGGGGCAATGACTTTTGATAATGGCCGATCGAAGTCACGTATAGACTATATACTGGTTAACTTGGGGTTGTGGTCAACAATAGAGGATATGATGGTAACATTCAGATTAGAGAGTGACCATAACCCCCTAGTCCTGTCCTTGACTGACACTAGTTTTATTGACTCTCCCATGGCTGAAGTCCCTGTAGTTCAGGGCAAAGTCTTATTAGCCAACGATGAACGTAGAGTGCGATGGCCAAAAATCCTCCTGAATGAGGGTCTATTGTCTTCTATTAGGCACTTGCTAATTTGTACTGTGGATAACCTGAATAACTTTGAGTCCCAGGAGGAGTTAAATGATAACATCACCGGTATACATAATGTCTTATTTTCTGAGCTTAAAAGCTTCTTTGTCAAAAGTATTCCACAGAACTCCAAAAGCAAAGAACTGAGATCTAGTACATGGTATGACAAAGGTTGTAGGCAGGCACAACAAGCTTTGCTCATAGCTATTAAATCCAGACTACCAGCTGCCATCCGCAAATGTAGGGCTTTATACAAAAATGCCCAACAGTATGCCAAGAGAAGCTGGGATGAGGATCACTGGAGGGGGCTTCTCCAGGCTTGCAATGGGCGCAATATGACACAGTTTTGGCATCTTCTGAAATGGGGTAACCACTCCATGGATAATGTTCCTTCATCCTTCGGGGAACCGCAGCAGTGGGTTTCTTATTTCGAAAATCAATTTAGAATTAAGTTTAGGCCAATTGTTGCAATTCCGCCGTTTTTGCAGGCTAAACCACTGATTTTTACTCCTAGTGAAGTGAAAGCTGTTCTAATGAACATCCCAAATAGCAAAGCTCCAGGGCCCGACTGTATTCCAGCTGACCTTATTAAACATGAACAAGATGTCTGGGTTCCTTATTTGACCATGCTGGCAAATGCCCTTGCAAGTGGAGCAACGGTTCCCGATTCTTGGCTAGGGGCAGAGATTTTGCCTATCTATAAGAAGGGCGATCGCTCTGCCCCGGCCAATTATCGGCCAATCAGCCTTATCGATGCGATACAAAAGATTGTGGCCCGATTACTTCTGGGACTTATCCAGGGCTGGATGGCTGAATCTGAGATATTAACTCCATTACAGGCAGGCTTTCGGCCCCATATCAGCACATTAGACCAAGCATTCAGGGTTATGCTCCTGTATTGGAAAGAGGTCTTGCTTGTGGGTGGCAAGCTTTATGCGGCCTTTGTAGACCTGCGGTCCGCATTCGACTTAGTCCCAAGAACTAAGCTGTGGGAAGTTCTATTGGGGTTAGGTATGCCGGAAGAAATGGTGGCACTTCTTATCAATTTACATAAGTGTACATATGCTAAAGTCTGTTGGGGGAAACCTGGGGAGGTTACTGATAGATTTGAGGTCTCTAAAGAAGTAAGACAGGGGTGTGTGTTGGCCCCTACTTTGTTCTCCCTATTTATTAATGGGGTTATCAATTATTTTTCCAATTGTCCGACCGATGCACCCACTCTTGCGGGCCAGAAAGTCCCTCTTCTCATGTTCGCGGACGATACACTTTTAATAACGAAGACGCGGCAGGGGCTTCAGCTTGCACTGTCTCGCTTTGAGCTATTTTGCCGTGATCATGAGTTGGAAGTCAACGTGGGGAAAACAAAGTTTATGGTCCTACGTTCTACTAAACCCGTTAAAGCTAAGGTTACAATGGGTGGGGTTACTCTTGATCAGACTGCTGTGTTCACTTACTTAGGGGTTACCTTTTGTGAAAACATGAGTTGGAAACCACAGATAGATCTTTTATCCCTCAAGCACGCCCAACTAGGTGATGCCCTGTTGAGGGAACACAGAAACTCCCTAACTAAACCTTTGGCTCCATATATGAAAATGTATGGTTCCAAGATTTTACCGGCAATTATGTATGGAGCAGAAATTTGGGGTTTTAGTGATATGATCCAACTTAGAGTTGCACAGAACAAATTCTTAAGATCTGCAATTGGGTTACCACAATCTTCACCTCGTATCCCCTTTTTATATGACCTAGGCTGCAACCCTGTTGAGGATATGGTAAGGTTTAGACCACTGGCGTTTTGGCGACGTATGTGGTCGACACCGGAACTGTCCATGTATGCTAGGGCTAAGTAAAAAATCTACCCGGTTCATCTAGGATTTCTTGGCTGAGTGAAATCAAGGTTTCATTGTTTGATATGGGGCTGGGGTCCCTTTGGGATGACCCTGCCTCCGTTGTATTCCCGTCCAAGAAACTCTTCAAGTATCGGTATTGGAGCAGGGTCCAAGAAAAGAGATATTTATCTGCTCTGGGTGGGACTAAGACTGCATTGTTTCTGGACATTAAGGACGTTCCGGTCTATGAGGATTATTGGGACATCATTACAAAGCCATTAGATCGTAAATTATACCATCAGTTAAGGGTGGGCCCGCTCCCGCTCCGAGGGCTAACGTGCTCTTGGACCCCACCTACTACTGACAAATGTCCTGTTTGTTCAGATATGGTGGAAACAGTAGATCACCTTCTCTTTTGCTGTCCCTTGTATTCAATTGTTCTATGGGGACCAGATCAGCCCTAACTGCTTGTAGAATTTTGAGATCGGATACCACGGAGTGTATTGTTGTAGGGGTATCTAAATTTATCAGCTGGGCTTGGTCTCTTCGACTTCGGCATTTGAGGTCTTAACTTATTCTGTCTACACTGTGCTACTATGATAATCTGAATGTTGTGTATTTTTACCACTCCCCATGCACCCTTCTTTTTAATCTATACATGAAATGTAACAGTCGTATGTCTTTTGTATCTATATTCAATACTCTTTTAATAGGTTCTTAGAATGTGTTGGATTTATGTATTTTATGGTGGTAGTTTAATGATGATATGCTTTATATGCTGTCTTTTATGATGTAAATCGAAATAAAGACTTTTCTGACTGACTGACTTTACTATGCAAACCCAAGGCTCTTCCACAGATTTGTTGTTCCGCAAAGACCGCTGACCATTTCACAAAGGAGTGTCCAACGATCCACGTCCTTTTTCTCCTTGGAAAGGAAAAAACTCGACCTAAGAATAGAAACCAAAATTAAACAGCATATATACAAAAATGTGAACTGCATTCAATGACGAACATATCTGTAACAACAATCAGATTTCCAACGACACAAATTTTGCAACTCCTCCTTCCCCCAACCCAATCTGGATGCCTCCGTGGCTGCTGCAATGCGAAAGGAGTGAGTCCTATATAGCATTGGATTTTCCCCAGCCAATGCTAACACTTTCCTCAACACAGCCAAGAATTGGAAACAGGTAATCTTAAACCCGTCTCCGAAATCCGAAAAGCACCAAAAAACAGCCATAACATGCACAGCCTAAACCTGACTAATTCCCAATCATTGTAGCAAACTTTGGGCAGCCAAACTGAAAGTTTTTGTAAAAGATCAAAAGTAATTGGTTCCCTTAACGTGTATGGATGAACCTTGCTTCTGCTGAAACCTTTCAGCATCCTACTTAACAAAACCCCAACCCGCAACTCCACCCCCAATAACATCTGACTATAAAAAGAAATACCTGAAAGTTTGCCTGAAATGGTTATGTGCGACAACCCTTTGTCCATCAGATACACGACAAAACATAACATAAACTGCTCATTACCAACTGCTGCACCCCCTTGATCTTCAGAAGAAGCATAAGATAAGAATTCGGACCACGCCTGACGATAACTACGTCTCGTTGACTGCGCAATGGAGTGCTCCACCAATTCAGCAATTCTCACTCACCAGGTCCCAGATGTTTGAAGGAATCTCCGTCTTGCAGCTGTCCGCCTTTGGCGCCAGCTCCCGGAATGCCTGCCAATTACAACGAGACAGAGCATCTGCTATGGAGTTATTTAGGCCTGAGATATGCTTCGCCTAAAACACAATGTTCAATTTCAGAGTTTGGAGCATAAAAGAACGTAATAAATGCAGAACCCTCACATCTCTAGCTCTCTGCCAGTTAACTAAGTTCACAACAGACATGTTGTCAATGTGAAAAAGTACACAGCGATTCTTGAAATCCTCACCCCACACCTGTAAGGCCACCAGTAGGGGAAAGAACTCCAAGAAGGCGATGCTACGTCCTTGTTGTAACCAATGTGCTGGCCATCGCTCAGCACACCACCGTCCTTCCCAAAAGAGCCCAAAGCCGTGAGCCCCCGCAGCATCCGAAAAAATTTGTATTTGCCACACAGTATCATCCTCAACAAAATTGATGGAGACACCATTGAAGTCTTCCAAAAAACGCAACCATATAACCAAATCATCTTTCACTGCTTTAGTCAAACGTACTCTATGGTGAGGAAGCGAAGCTCTTGACATGGAAAAACCAAGCCTTCTGCAGAACGTCCTACCTGGTCTCACCACTCTATAGGCAAAATTCAGATAGCCAAGCAGACGCTGCACCTGCCTGAGCTCCAGCTTCCGATGACATAGCACTTCCCTTAAAAAGGTCTTAATTTCAACCACCTTTTCACCCGGCAGACAAGCTATCATCCTCTCAGTGTCTATCTCAATGCCGAGGAATGTCAATTTGGTAGTTGGCCCTGCAGTTTTTTCCGGAGCCAATGGCACTCCAGATTCCTCAGCCAGACCTTTAAAACACGCCAAAACCTTTTCACACTGATCACAGTTAGCCTGGCCAATAAACAAAAAATCATCCAAATAATGGCACACTGCCGTATGCCCAGATTTTTTCACCAAACACCATTGAAGAAATGTACTGAATGTTTCAAAAAGCGAACAAGAGATGGAGCATCCCATTGGCAACACCCGATCAACATAAAAAGCATCCTCAAAAAACATTCCCAGCAATTCAAAATCCACCGGGTGGATGGGCAGCAGGCGGAAATCAAACTGAACATCACATTTGGCCATAAGCGCACCAGCTCCCGCCACACGAACCAAACGCAAAGCGTCATCCACTGAAGCATAAGAGACCACCGCATCTTCTTGAGCAATGAAGTCATTCACTGACTGACCTTCTGGCCTTGATAAGTGATGAATCAGGCGGAAGTCACCTTCTGCTTTCTTCGGAATCACTCCCAAAGGAGAGACCATCAAATTTGGAAGGGGACACCGAGGGAAAGGACCAGCTATTCTGCCCAACTGCACTTCCTTACTCAATTTCGCACGACCCACCTGAAATATTTCTTTTGCCGATTTCAAATTATCCGCACAGCGATGAGCCCGAGGGCCTTGGTAACCAATGCGAAAACCTAATTTAAAACCCCAAAACAGCTTAGAGGAGGCTTCCACATCCAGGTACTCATCCAAATACAGTAACATAGCCTGTAGCCTAACTGGGGTAGGCGCCTTTTGGGACAACAGATGCACCGGCCCCTCTGCCCCTCTGACCCCTCCCATGGTCCCCAAAGTGCTGGCTGGGAAAACACTGTGAAATTGGGTGTCTCCCCCCGCACTGCGAGCACCTGTGCTTGAATTTGCAGTATTGCCGGATACAGGAACCACGGTTAAAACTCCAACATGCTCCTGTTGCCGGCAATTGTGCTCTGCCAACCCCACCCGCCCCCGATGGAGCGGGACGCTGCAGAAAGGGCCAATAAGTGATGGGGAGGCCACTTGCTGTGTGAATGGTCGCTGATGTGTGGTGAACCGACATCCATTGAAGCCATAGCTCTTGGTCTACTTCCCCCCAAGCTTTGTCATTGTCAATACTTAACCTGGCCCTAAACTCCTCATCGTAGTTAAGCCAGGAGTACCCACCCACTTGCAAGTGTGCCCGTCTATTGATGTCAATGTATTTAAATAAAGCCACCGCCCGTTCCGGATGCCTTTCACAATACACACTCGCGTATATGAGAAAGGCAGCCGTCCAGTTTTCTATGGTCTTAGGTACTCTCGGGCGGCACGCCAGTTCCAACTCTTCTTCTTTCGAGCCCTCTTTGGACTGCAACTCTCTATGCAATAATCTAAAGACATCCACGAAGTCGTGGTTCCAAATTTTTTGTCGTGTCTTCTCCGATAGATGTGTGCCCAAAGGCATGGCCAAACCCATATATGGCAATTTTGTTCTACCTGGACCTGGAACCAAAATCTGCTTTGAATGCACCACAGTCGGCACTGAACTTGCATGACTTACAGACCCACAAATGTCTTGAGATCCTGAACCTAAATTTGAAATAGCTCTTGACACCACAGGAACATTTGCAAGGTCCGCAACACCACGCCTTTGAATGTCAACATTGCCGCTCATCACAGGCTGCTTGCACGCAGATCACCAATCATTCCTACCTGAAGGCAGTTGCGAAGCTCTGTGTTGAAATTCATTAGGTGGAGTTCTGGACTTTTTGGTTCCGTCCAGAGGTGTCAGGGATAACACCCGAAGACCCCGGAGTTCTACCTGCCTCGGTGCACAAACAAACAGAAACACGGGCTTCTCAATGGTGGCGTCAAAGACCAAAGGTTTATTACTGCAGGGACACAGAAGTCACAGAAACTACACTTGGCAGTATCTAGGAGCCTGTTCGATTTGTACAAAATGGGTTGCTCCTTAAATACTAAATTTTCTGCTTGGGGCAAATTCTTTACATGCTAGTACAGTTCTAAACATTCGTGTCCTAAACAATAAATATTTGGCATTTGCACAAGAATCATCTACAGTGTCTGATGTCAAAATATTAAGAACGAGGGGTTCCCACTATTCCATCATAATCTCATGTCAGCTTTTCATTCAAGAGCCGGACCGCCTCATTGTAAATTTCGTTACCTCCCCCTAATAAAGGCCCAGAAGGGAAGGAGCAGAGCCAGGTGCAGAAGATAGTAAAGTAGGATAAGAGATGTTTGTGGGTCGTAAATGGGCAAGGTTACCAGCTTCGGCCGCCTAATCATGATCAGGCCAACGGACACGAGAACCAGTATAGCAGGACTGGCCTCAGGCTGGGGAGGCAGCTCTTGCTGAGTCATGTTGCCACAGCGTTGCTTGCCTAAGGTGCACGTGTCACTAGCAAGGTGACTCGCCTGCTAAAGCCTATGTGTCCTTAATTGAAAGAGGTCATTGCGTGTCCATTGACTATGTGAGGGCAAGGAATACAAAATGTCTGCCGTAATCTAAGATGGATGCCATGGGTGGAACAGAAATATGTTTGTAACAGGAGTGCTCTTGCTCGTAACATAGCGAAAACACCGGGATATACTAAATGGATCATTTGCGGTTCACTGATACCAAAATTATGTATTTGCGACAATTTAAAAAACACGGGTTCAAATCGTCACGGAACCTCAGACCCTCCTTTTGCCCTTACATAGGCAATTACTCAGTCTATGTCAGAGTCTAACTCTATGCTCATTAGGTCAGTGACATGTTGTTGCATCATCATCTTATCTCGTACCTTCTCTTCAAATGCAGGTGGTTTTCTGAAACAGGTTGCAGCACAGAGACTACACAAAGCAGGACCACATTGGATAATAAAGCAGCACGAGAACAGAAATACTAGGATGACACCAATGACCATCAGAACCTTCCATCCCCACGCTGATACCAGAGTCCAAAACCACTCCATGAAGGACCAGTTTCCCTTGTCTACGTGTATAGAGTCGGAAATCTTGTGTAGCTTAGAGATCGCTTCATAGACAGTTGGAGCATTATTGGGAATAAAAACACAGCAGCTCGATTGGATCATTCTGCATACCCCACCTCGATCTGCAAGTATTACGTCTAGAACCATTCGGTTCTGTAACGTCATGAGACGATCTGCCTGAAGCTCAGCTGTTAAGTTACTAAGGGCCCCAACAGTTTCTGTAATAGTAGATTCAACTACCCGTGTTAGTTGACGTAGGTTTCTACTATTGGCCATAGGCCCCCAAAACGGAAGGAAACCTTTGAAGAAGTCTCCAGCTTCCTGACCAGCGGTATCTTCCTTGCTGAAGACACCTCTTGCTACTCTGGTCTTGTGATAATCTGAAGAAGCAGTGTATGTCGGAGGTAACAATCGAGCAATATAACATGAACCTGAGAAGTCAGCAGGCAGCCATGTATACGCTCTGTTTTGACAGATGAAGTTAGTACCCCTAGCAGTAAGGAAGGCAGGGGAGGAGTTAGACGGGAATACGTAAGTCTCAACGCACTCACTCCTCCCTAGCTGAGCTCTCAGATTTCTCCCATTTCCTTGCAAACAGACCTGACCTCGGTGAGGCACGACCCAGACTGAAGTGGAGCTTTTACGTTTGCTTTCTCCCAAACTAAGGCGGTACTCTGTAGAGTTCCAACTCAAATACACTCGTAATTCATCTCTAGGGTAAGATGGAGTATTATTGACGTCTTTAATCATGTCAATAATTCCCTGGACTAAAGCTTTGTTGGCTGAGTTGTATTTAGTGGACCGTGGTGGACGCGGAGGATAGATCTCAAGGGCATAGGAAAAAATGGTCTGAAAGGCCTGGAATGATCCATTATAGCTAAAAGGCAAGACTAGATAGGGAATGCCTTTATCCATAGTGTGAGGTATCAAGCCACACACCCAGCAGTCTGTAGTATTAACTACCAGTTGGTGTTGATGTAAGAGCTGTACAAATGTATTGTTAATAAATTCTGAGCGTCGAGCTTGTTCGTGTTCAGGAAACGAGTGAAAAGAATGCATAGAAGAAACCGTAGAAGCAGTAGGATCAAGGGGAGGTACTGTAGTCACCGGCATAAAAATTAAATGCACACCAAAGATGATTCCACCCATCAACGTTATCAAAACAATTAAAAACGTAACTGCACATTGCATTAGAAAGCATTTGCTGTGGAGTATTCTGTACAGTCTATTTCTGCGAACATAAATTACATTCTTTCGTTGCAGCTCAGGAAGCTCCATCTTCTACAATCCGCTCGTGACCACTGATGATGTGTACGTAGATGAAAATGCCTCTATCAGCCCTGGGAGTTCCCAGAACTAACAGAAAGATCGACCTTGTGTCTGACCCCCGCAGATTCAACTAGGCACACAGGCACGACCCTACGGCTACCCAGACGGCAAGGCAAAAATTAAAAACAACAAAATAATAGCAAACTTCCTGGCTGGAGGCAATGTATCAAAAAATTTAGCTGTAAAAATAGGCAGTTTCCTGCTTTATTTGTCCATATTGCGAGAACGCAAATTGTATCTCAGTTTTGCAGGAGCTGTCTGATCTGGAAACAATGTATTTTCAGCCGACGTTGCAATGTTCACGTTTGCAGATGGCAAATGTTCTTTTGGTGCAGATGGCAAAGGTTCAGGGTTCAAAAGAGCAGTTTCAGGAGGAGAGCCAGAGTTTGATGTATCAGTGATCAGTTCTGCATCACTGAAAGGGATGAAACTGGGTATTTGTTCTGCTTCAGAGGCACTGATTCCTTTCTTTACCCAGTTGTCGTAAGGAAGTGGCAGAGGCACACGTTTGACGTGTGTCGTGTGGATCCAATTCTTCCGTCCGGCCACACGAATAGCAGTTCTCGTCGCCAATAAGACTTGGAAGGGGCCAACGAATCTGGGCTGAAGATTTTTCGTTCTTGCTAAATTTCTAATGACTACTTGATCCCCAGGTTTCAGCTGATGACCTGGACTCTCCGGTGGCTTTGGTAATGCATCGAAAACCTGTTGGTGAATAAGGCTCAATTTAGCAGTCAAGTCGAAAAGGTAATCAATTAACATTGGGTATTCCAGCTGCTTAAATTCTTTCGGTCTAGGTACCCCCCAAACATTTGCAGGACGACCAAAAATTATTTCATATGGACTAAGCCCTACTCTAGAATGTACAGTTGCCCTTGTTGATAACAAAGCCAAAGGCAGTGCATCTGGCCAGGGCAAACCCGTGGACGCTTGTATCTTAGCAAGTTTCAGTTTAAGGGTGCCATTGTAACCCTCAACTAAACCCGCAGACTGGGGATGATTCGCACTGTGAAACTTTTGTTTAATCCCTAAGCCGACACACACACTCTGCATAACTTTCCCTACGAACTCACTTCCGTTATCTGACCATACAATCCGTGGCATTCCGAATCTGGGGAAGTATTCTTTAAGAAGGATTTTGGCAGTGGACAAAGCAGTATTGTCCTTCAGTGGGTATGCTTCGATCCATCTGGAGAACGCACAAACTACCACTAGGACGTACTTTAGATTGTTGCAACGATTCATATGAATGAAGTCTAACTGAATCACTTCAAAGGGGCAGGAAGGAGGAGCGAAGTGACCTGCAGGTGTGGGGATCCCCTTGCCAGGATTATGCATCAAGCATACCATACAGTTTCTCACCACTCTCTCTGCACACTTACTAATCCCATCATTCTTCCAAACTGGAGCCAACATCTTACAAATCCCTTTAGAACTGATATGCGCTGTTCCATGTGCCATCGTTACTACTGCAAGCACATACGCATCAGGCAACATCCAACGCTGTTGTTCCGACAAGTCAATCCAACACCCACTCGAGTCCAATTTACCCGTGCTCTCTTTCCATGCAAGCTTTTCCTCCTCAGTCGCCTCTTTCTGAATTTCTTTCACACTTTCCACTGTGTCCTCACACATTCCAGACTCAGAAATCCATCTTGCAGACGTTGTAACATACATTCTACTCATCATATTTCTAGCTGTCTGTTTACCAGTCTCATCAGCAAAAGCATTCCCACGACCAACATCATCCGTGATTGCTTTATGAGCACTGCATTTCACAATCGCAACTTCAGTCGGCAAGGTTAAAGATTCCAACAAGTCATTAACTAGCTGACCATGTTGGATCTTCGTCCCATGGGACGTAATGAAACCTCTCTCTTTCCACAAACGGCCAAAACTATGAGCCACGCCGAACGCGTACTGGCTATCTGTGAACACATTCACTCTCTTTCCCTTAGCTAAAACGCACGCTCTTGTTAGCGCGATCAATTCTGCAGCCTGGGCAGAATTCTGACTCACTCTTGCAGTCTCCACAATCGTACTCAAAGTCGTTACTGCATAGGCAGCAGTCACGTCACCATTCTCCAATTTGAAGCAAGACCCATCAACATACAACGTGCCATCTGGATCTGATAACGGAGTGTCTTTTAAATCAATTCGTCCTTTTGTCTCTTCCTCAGTTCTGAAACAACAGTCGTGTGGTTCGGAATCACTCGACTCTTGACTAGTCGGCAACAATGTTGCTGGATTCAATACATTGCATCTTTTGATCTGAATATGACTCGCTAGCAATGTCAGTTCGTAACCTGATAATCTAGCACTGGTAAGGTGCTGCGTCTTGGTTCGGTTCATGAGTGTATCCACAGCATGAGGAACCATAACCACTAGCATGTTGTTCATTACTAAACCAGCAGATTGTCGAATGGAGGCTGCAGCTGCGGCCGTAGCTCTCAAGCAACTAGGCAACGCTCTAGCTACCGGATCTAACGTTGATGAAAAATACGCACAAGGGCGTTGTTTATCACCAAATTTCTGTGTCAAAACACTCAACGCACAACCTTCTCTCTCATGGACATAGAGCGTGAATGGCTTACTGTAATCGGGTGTACCCAATACAGGAGCTGAACACAGTGCATTTCGTAACTCAGAAAAACTCTCCTGACATTCGGCGGACCATGGCACTGGACTTGGAACATTTTTCCCAGTCAAAGCTACCAATGGTTTTGCCAAAAGAGAAAAATTTGGGATCCATTGCCTACAATATGAGGTAATACCTAAAAAGGCACGTACTTCTCTCTGCGTGCTAGGAACATTCATCTGTGTAATTGCTTTTATTCTCTCTGGGGTCAACTTCCTTCCCTCCTTTGACAAGAGATGACCTAGGTAGGTCACTTCTTGGCAACAGTATTGCATTTTTGAAGGTGACACCTTGTGATTCAAGTTTGACAAATGATGCAATAAAGAAATTGTAGCTGTTTTGCAAGTTTCCTTGTCCTCGGCAGCCACGAGAAGATCATCGACATATTGTGCTAAAGCAGAACCAGGAGGAAGTACAAATGAGTCTAACTGGCTTTTTAATGCTTGACTATAAATAGATGGGCTTTCACAATAACCTTGTGGAGCACGTTTAAACCTGAAGCTTCGTCCTCCTAGAGAGAAACCGAAGATATCTCTGCTCTCCTCGGCTATCGGAATGCTGAAAAAGGCATTTTTCAAGTCGATAACCGAAAACCATGCTGCTGTAGCAGGAATCAATGTTAACAATGCAGTAATGTCTGGAACCACAGGAAACTGTGGAATCACAATTTTATTAACCTCTCTAAGATCAATTACAAACCTATATACTGGAGGTTTTGTTGGGTCAGTTCGCTTCAGAATAGGCAGTACAGGACTATTACAGACATTACCTCTAGTTTCTTCTACAACGTCTTTCTTGATTAGATCTTGTACTATCAGTAGGAGCGCACGCTCACCTTCACTAGAGATTCTGTATTGTGGAATTCGTGGAAATTTTACATTCGCTTCCAAAGTTACTACATATGGTGGGATTTCCAAAAGACCTACATCATTAGGACCAGTCGCCCAAAGAGTATCAGGGAGAGAACGCAGCTCTGGTGGGAGCGCATCCATCGACAAGTACATTGGAGAGGTGATTCTTTTACCCAACGTAAGCTGTACTCCTTCTGGAGAACAGTACAATGTCGCATATAGGCGTTTTAACAAGTCTAAACCAAGCAGATTTTCATTACAACCTGTCGTCAAAATCAGGGGTGCTTTCAAGTGACGGGGTCCAACAGAAATAGACAAAGGACCAGAAACAGGGTTGTGAACAGGGGCGCCTGAAAAACCTACTGAAACGTTTGTTGAGCCAGACAAAGGTGCGCCAGGGAGTTTCGCATGTATGATAGAACTTTTTGCTGCACCAGTATCCAACAGAAACGGTTCGACTATACCTGATGTTGCTACTGCGACATAAGGCCCACTCTGATCTACTGGAACTGATACTACTCCCTCTCTTTGTCCATGGCTGTCCTAGTACTCCCTTGGCTGAACTTCCTCACTAGCTTCATAGTAGTCTTCAACATGATACTGTTGAGACCTATTTTGTTGGGCAGATTGTCCATTTCGCTGATCGAAATGATTAGAAGGGCGATCACTTGTCTGTGGAGGCATAGCACCTCGTCCTCGACCTCTAGAGTTTTGTATAGAACTACCACGACCTCTCTGAGCTGTCGCAGCATTATTTTGCGCTAAGACTGGACACTCAGTCTTATAATGGCCTTCCATTTTGCAATAAGCACATTGATTCCATTGGTACTGTGGCCTCTGAGAATTATACTCCGTCCTTTGATATGACCCTTGCTGTGTATTAGTCTGATTCGTGCGAGGCGGATATGCTTGCTGTAAAAGAACTTTAGTTTTTAAATCTTTCGTCTTTTTATCTGATTTTTCTTTCTCCTCTTTATCCCTATTTTCATAGTACTGGGCAGTCGCAAGTATTTGCGCAGTCGTAGAGACAGCCCACGCGCTCTCAGAATTCTTTAATTTACCACTAAGTTCTGGCAACAGATTGTGCACAAATTTATCAACAAATAATCTCTGGCCTCCTTCTGTGCTCATATCCTGACCACTATGATCCACAAAAGTCTCCTCGAATCTTGTGAAAAAATCGGAGACGCTTTCGTCTTTCTTCTGTTTGCACGCGGACAATTTGTCCCAGTTAACGCGCAATGCTGGCATCAGGGTTTTCATTAAATCGATTATTCTACAGGGCAAATTAGCAATTAAGGGTTCAGGTTTAGAACCACCTGTTTGCTGACCATCCGCCGCAATTATAGCTGCCCAATCACCACCTAGGGCAACTGGATGATTCTCTTTCCGAATTTTAGCCCAAATTGGTTGCGGTACTACATTACCAAATAGCAGATCTATGTCAGCTAGATTCAATACACAAGCTTCAACTGTCTGAGCCAACTCTTTGTAGTACCCTGCAGGATTTTTACGCGGATCTGGCAAGGCCTGTTTCACTGCTAATACTTCAGCTCGCTTCCATGGAATATGTATCCATACTCTCTGGAATTGGGCCGGAGCGGCTGCAATACCAAGGTTTACATTAGCTTGCACAGCTTCACGCCAAATTGGTGGAACCTCCCTCATTGGATATTGACGATTTTGTTTCGTACTACGTTTGTCTAACTCCCTCGGTGAACGAAGTGATGGGTCATTCCTATAACTTAAAATCAGTTCCATCGCTCCTTTTATATTTTGACCAACTATCATACCTGCAGCAAACTCTTTCTGAACATTAATTAATTCTTCTAGATTTGATTCAGAGTCATTCTCTTCCAGTTCCTCACGTAGAAGGAAGCACATTTCATCGAACACATAGCGTTGTGTCGGTTCGTTCCATTGCATAAATGTATCCAATACATCTTGTACATTATATCTTACAACTTTCGAAACCCATCTAAGAGCGGTGGAATCTAATATTCCCCGTTCTTCAGTGCTAGGAAGCTGACTACGTCTCTGCACAGAGTCAGAGGTAGGAGTCTTAATCAGAGTTTTATAGAAGGGAGATAAAATATTAGAGACAGAATCAGTGATTCTCCGACGAACAGAAAACGGAGTCATAATATTAGCAGAAGCAGTAAATAGAGTAGCAGTTGGAACAGATAGAACAGGAACAGTAGGAGCAGCGGGCAGAGTAGCCTGTGAACTAGCAGGTGTGAGCGATACAGGTATAGGTAAAGAAGCCGGTAACCCTGGAAGAGGGGGTGCCGAAGGAACATTAATATTGACCACAGGAGGTACAGGAACTTGATTCAGAGGAGCAGGAACACCAGGTTGTCCAGCAACCAGTAATTGAACATTCGGTATAGGTGGAGCCGTAGCACCCTGTGCATACGGTGGGGGTGATCGTAACAAGTAAGACAACAGGGGATCCTTTTCAGGGTCCTCTACTATCTTAGTTGTACTCGATGGCAAAGCAGGATAGCACTTGTCTATCGCTAAATTACGCTCTCTATTGGCCACCTCCATCGCTTTCTCGGACTCGTTGAGTTGCAGCTGCTTAGCAGACTGTTCTAAAGTCAACTCTTGCTCTTTCTGTTCTTTCTTCAACTTTTTAATTTCTCTCTGTTTAGATTCTTTTCGCCAATAATGGAAAGAATCAAACATTGCCGGCCGGGCTTTCTTCTTGAACAATTTCGTTTCTAAGTTATCAAGAACTTGAGGTTCAAAACTACCATGCAGTGGCCAACTAAGGACACCATCTTTCTCTGTATAGTGGATCCATACCTCGTTATAAGAGATAGGGCCCACACCAAATTTGCAATATAGATCATAAAGGGGAGTTCCAATCGGAGGAACCGTACACGAGTCCTCCAACTGGGAATCACTGTTGCAACTAAAACAAGACAACATACAATTTTTCCGACTTACCATTTTATAATCCGGAACACAGAACAGACAAAACACAAACAAAAGGTGCGCACTCGAACCAAGAACCAAGAACTTAGGCCTACCAAAGCGAACAAATGTATCGATACCCAAACTAAACCAAATGATTATCTTAACCAGAACAACCAGTGATAATCTTACGAAACCAAACCAAACCAAAAACTAAAAGGATTATCCAAACAGGAGCAACCCTTACAAAGTAACCAACTAGCAACCACTTAATACTTAATACTTAACTGAGGCACTGAAGACGTCACCAAGGAGAAACCCGTCACGTCTCGCCGTACTAAGGACTGCACCTCGGTTCCAAGACAGGGTGACGGTTAAAGCAACGGACCACTGTAGCCATCCGAACGGGAACCCTCGTGGAAGAGAACGTCGGGCCACTTTTGCGATATGCCGGGATCGATGAAGTGGGGCGCCTCCCTCTGGAATCTTCACACGAAGCTTCTCGAACTCTTCAGGCTTTTGGACCGGTACCGAATGACGTCGGGCCCCACGTTGGGCGCCAATTGGAGTTCTGGACTTTTCAGTTCCGTCCAGAGGTGTCATGGATAACACCCGAAGACCCCGGAGTTCTACCTGCCTCAGTGCACAAACAAACAGAAACACGGGCTTCTCAATGGTGGCGTCAAAGACCAAAGGTTTATTACTGCAGGGACACAGAAGTCACAGAAACTACACTTGGCAGTATCTAGGAGCCTGTTCGATTTGTACAAAATGGGTTGCTCCTTAAATACTAAATTTTCTGCTTGGGGCAAATTCTTTACATGCTAGTACAGTTCTAAACATTCGTGTCCTAAACAATAAATATTTGGCATTTGCACAAGAATCATCTACAGTGTCTGATGTCAAAATATTAAGAACGAGGGGTTCCCACTATTCCATCATAATCTCATGTCAGCTTTTCATTCAAGAGGCGGACCGCCTCATTGTAAATTTCGTTACCTCCCCCTAATAAAGGCCCAGAAGGGAAGGAGCAGAGCCAGGTGCAGAAGATAGTAAAGTAGGATAAGAGATGTTTGTGGGTCGTAAATGGGCAAGGTTACCAGCTTCGGCCGCCTAATCATGATCAGGCCAACGGACACGAGAACCAGTATAGCAGGACTGGCCTCAGGCTGGGGAGGCAGCTCTTGCTGAGTCATGTTGCCACAGCGTTGCTTGCCTAAGGTGCACGTGTCACTAGCAAGGTGACTCGCCTGCTAAAGCCTATGTGTCCTTAATTGAAAGAGGTCATTGCGTGTCCATTGACTATGTGAGGGCAAGGAATACAAAATGTCTGCCGTAATCTAAGATGGATGCCATGGGTGGAACAGAAATATGTTTGTAACAGGAGTGCTCTTGCTCGTAACATAGCGAAAACACCGGGATATACTAAATGGATCATTTGCGGTTCACTGATACCAAAATTATGTATTTGCGACAATTTAAAAAACACGGGTTCAAATCGTCACGGAACCTCATAGGATCATCACGCCTATGATGTCTGCCACGCCATCTGCTAGCCGCTGATAAATCCGCACCAGAAGTCTGTAAGACACTAGCAGACGTGAAATGACCCCTTACCCCATACCCAACTCCTGACTGAAAAGTCCAGAAGCCGCATCTTGTGACAAAACTTCCACATTAGTAACCACATTTTCTTTATCATGCCCACCCAAACCATGACTTTGCTCCAAATTAAAATTACCGGTATCACCACTTGTACTTGGCATTTCGCCATCACCAATGCCCCCATCATAATTTTCCCAATAGGTCACAGGAGTCTGGCTAGAACTCCCGGCCGTTGCCCCTAAATCCGCAACAGATCCGCCTCGGGTATACTTGGACTTACCAAAAGCCGCACCGTGCTTCGCCTTGGTTGTTAAAGAACCCCTAGAAACAGAATGGAAACCAGAGCCCCAGCCAGGAACCGCTTTAAACTTACCCATTACCTGAGCCTGACGCACACCAGACGCCTCATTGTTGTGCATATGCGAATGTTCAACCCACACCCATTGGCCCTGCTGTGGTCCCAAAGCAGAGTCAAAATCTAACTGAGGGTGGTGCGGCGGTTGCCTAGGTTCTGGATACACCGCCAACACCCCACTGTCCGAGCTGCTAGGGAGAAGTGAGCTTTGACCACCCACCCTCAAAGAACCCACCTCACACCTATTATCCAGAAAAAGTTCCTCCTCTGTGAATGTGTCCGAGAAAAATACCTCTCCACCGACCTGCTGCTGGTCTATCACAACAGGTGATCTTGGTGGACCTCTAGCTTGAGGCATCAAAACTACCTGCTCAAGAACAACACTTTGCTGAGAGTCCCTAGTGTCAATGGAAACTGGGCCCCTGCGCAATGTACTGATGTTCGCAGAAGACTCCGAATGCACCACCTCTTTCTCATCCTCGCTGTCAGTTGGATAATCCACTAATGCGCCGCTGCAACCACCCTCCCATACAGCTGGCGCTATGTTAATGGTAGAATAGCCACTCTGTAGAGTCTGTACTTGTGGCGGTATCATGCCAGTAAATGCTGCCTCCTTATGTAGTAGCAACCCTTCTGACGACCTGTTAATGTCTCTGGCTCCTGCTGCACCTTCCTGAACCAATGCTCCCTCACTGTAAGCACACTGCTGGGCGCTATTCACAACACTGACGCTGCCTCTGCCGCCCCTCTTCCCAACCTTTCTCACTGTCTTGGGCACTAAAATGCCAGAGCGACCCCTCAAAACACCTGGGGCAGAAGCAGAGCGCAGCGGGGCCCTTTTCCCTCGAATGCTCCTTCCTGAGGAGCGCGCTCGACGCACCTGTGAGGTGGGGGCTGATGCAGGAATCGACACCAAAGGGGGGCGGCTAGACTGCGGCAGACACGCAGCAACTGCCTGACTTACCCCTGTTGCCGCCACACGCCTCGGGCACTTCGGTTCCTCAGTGCCATCAAATGAAGCTCCAGGGCGCAACAAATCACCTCGACCAACTGCCAGGAGCGCTCTGACAGCCTCCTTCATGATAGCGTCCTCCATTATAATGGCCCGCCTTTCAGCTTCGCCGACCAAAAACGCTCCGCGACGCCTGTCAAAATCACCTCAGCTGACAGAAAACAGCGCGTCCAAACGAAGCTGAGCAACTCCTCCCCTCACGCCGACAACAGCCCCTCCCGCCTTGCACGCCCGCTAAAACCCTCCCTTTCCCCACTCCTGCCCAATCCCCGCACATGGACTGTTCCATTGCGCGAATTTTCCCAGGGGGACACCGGCTTGCGCCACATCCCCCTGGGACCCAATAATGTACAAAAAAACAAATCTTAAATAAAATTGTATTTGAGTCATCGTTGTAACACTCATTGTTTCTAACGTAACCGAAGAAGCAAGTGCATCTACTGGTTGAAACAAAAATTAGCAAATCTATACTACAATTTTAGTAAACGCACATTAAATATTAAACTTACTGTGCAAAATAGGCAAAGTGTAATAACCTGTTAATAGATTATTTTTTACATCAAAAAACAGAATGGGCATAATAACAACTTTTAAGTCAGTTCATAATAGCAGAATAATAGCAGCATAAAACATCATCATTAAACAGTAAATTGTATTCGTTGGTTGTTTAAGACTGAAAGTGACTAATCTCAACAGGATGTAAAATCTAAATAGATAAGAATGAGTCATAAATAGAATAGTTCTTAGAATATAAAGTGCAAGTGAAATTATAATTAGGATTATCAATATATATATATACACACACATACACTCACACATACATATAACCACACACATAGATAGATAGATAGATAGATAGATAGATAGATAGATAGATAGATAGATAGATAGATAGATAGATAGATAGATAGATAGATACATAGATGGATAGATAGATAGATAGATAGATAGTTATGCATTATGTATAGAAAAGTGAACTGGTACAGGATGTTTAAAAATCCTGATTGCCTGCATGCGCGATAAATTAGAGACGAGCTAAGTCGCTCAATACTTCCTTATCTGTGTACTTACCGAGTATTTTTAACATGATAATCTCTTCTATTTATCAGTCTGTCTAATTAGGTGATCTCTGGATTTAGCTAGGCCCTGTCTGTGACACACCTTCTCCAGTGCTTGATATGTTTTCATTCTGTGATGTAATGTTCTACTTGTATTCTGCAAGCTGCCAATAGTCACCTCTCCAGTTCACACAACTATTAATTGTTTTTTCACATTTTAGGATGATAATTAAATGTGTCGTAAGAAATATGCATATTGTATTTATATTTTGAAAGGAAAGAAGGGCCATATGCATTATTGCCCATGCTTCAAGCATTTTCTGGGCCCAGCACTGGTGCTGCAACATTTAATTATACAGTGTAATGCAAGTCTAACATGTTTAATAACGACGACAACGCTAATTTCATTAGATGACGCCAGATTCTGCATCTATCTTGTCTTTGATTGTGGGACAAGTTTTTTTAAACTTAGAAAAATGTGAGTTCACTATGATGTTATTGATTTGGGCCAAGCAAAAACATCGGTCATGCCTGCCTTGCTACCCACTTTGGGTTATAAAAGCAGCAGCAGAAATAGAAAATGAGTAGGGCTCTACAACACGGTATTTTTCGGTAGATAGAACTCCTCGCCTTTTATCTATTCAGTGGGCGTCAAATAAGAGACTGCTAACGGGTAAATATTGGGACACAATTCAGCAGCACTGTGATGTCTGCAGGGGTCAGAGAGTACATGATGCCGTTTTACCTACCCCATGAATTTTGGTGAACTTCCCGGCAGTGTTCCAATATGTAACGCTAATATATATTAAATAGTTTAGAGTTGTCCTATTGGTACAACATTAATGCTATACTTCTGATGTAGTCTTCACAGACACACTTCCTTCTATTTCTTGTGATACAAAATATGAAAAGGTATATACAAATAACAATGTTTTTTTATGCTGATTTTCATTTCAGAAAACGAATCTGGTATATGTTACTTATATAACGTTATTTGAGATTCCAGAGAAACCTTGAAATATCAGTTATTTCCTAATGGGTTCTGTCTACCCACACAAAATAAATAATAAAAATGTTGAAATACTGCATCTAATGCTTGCTAATACACATATGAATTCAATTACTTTTTTTACAGAATTATAGATTTAAAAACATTTTTATTTTTGGACTTCACTGTTACATTCCATCACAAAGGTATGCACATCTGGTTTATTTCAAAGCTTTGAAGGGACCACAAATGTTTAATTTTCCTTTAATTTTTCTTTTCTGTACTTTTTTTGTTCAGAATATATTATTCATCAAACAGTTCGAAAGGACGATTACATACAATCGAAACAGGGATAAGAGAGTGCAAATACAGACATTATAAATGTAATTCTTATATAGATATTGGCTTATTTAAGAAAACCCTGCATAATTTTGCAGCACGTAAACTGGCACATGAGTGATGCAGGGCTCTCAATTGGATTTATGAAGCCACACAAATCACAAGAAAGGCAACGCAGTGCAAATCACTTTATCTCCTTCGTCTGCGTCCAGGAAGCATTCCATGTGCGTGGGTTTTCTCATGCAACACTCATAGAATTGATGTTGCCCCAGATTTTCAAAATCATGTAAACCTGGTGAAGCGCCAAATCCATATGCCTCCCGGGGTGAGGCATAACGAGGAGAAATATGTTTATTTCTCCTCATTTAACATAACATAACATAACATTACATAAATGGTGTGTATTCCTGCCCTTTTATTTTCGTGTAGGGCGAAATTCCACAAATGAGGCCCGATAGTATGTTATTTTGTAGTAATGACAGGACTCTGAAAGAGGTGAAGAAGTAGAAGAGGAATCCCAGACGAGGCAGATGGAACTCTAGTGCTTACTGCTTGTTGGGGACTTGTTTACTGATAGAAGGGCATACAAATGATCACAATGGACAAGGCTAAGAGTAGAGGAGACAGAGTTGAGTTTGGAGCAATAAAGATTTAGATGGGATAAAGTAGGAAGTTAATGGTGCATTGCACGATCTTGCAATTCCCGGGCAGCATCATAATCCCTGGGTGTTGCATGGGAAAACTCACTGCAACACCTATGGAACGCCTCCCAAGTGCTTTGTGCTGCCTTGCCTTACTCCAAATCTTTGAGGCCATCCAAAGCCACGCATAATGGCTTTGCGCGGCCACATTGATATGATATTGTAATCTGCACCGCCTAATCTGCACCGCCAAGCATCACAAACAGTGATGCTTCTGTGGAGCAGGTCGCTCATAACTAAGCCCCTGGATGTTGAACTATCACAGCATTCCAATTACCTTATAATTGGTATTTTTGTTGAAGCACTGCATCAGATACCTGGTATGAGAATAGTAAAGATATTATTTAATGGACTCTGAAATGGTTTAACTCAGATGAGTGAAACTGTTTTTTAGAAGAAGTTTTGGTAAAAGGGAAGATATAGGGGCTTATTTGTGAGTCCATTGTGAAGCTGGAGTGTCACTTTTTGTGATGCTCCGGGGGCGCAGATTACAAAGTCATATCTATGAGGCCTTGCAGAACCACTATGTATGGCTTTGATGGCCTCATAGATATGGAGTAAGCATGGCATCGCTAATCACTGTGACCATGGACATTGCAGATGGTTTTTCCAGGCAACATCCACAGATTTTGATTGTGCCCCAGATTTACAAGAGCATGTAAATCTTTGGAAGTGCCAAATCGTTACCCCTCTGGACATGAGGCGTAACAAGAAAAAAAATATGTATTTCTCCTCGTTGTTTCCACTTTCTATGTATGCTGTGTTCTGCGTTACACATAGAAAGAGGAAAATGCCTCATATGACTGTTTGTGCATGAAGTTGCCCATTCCTGCACAAAAACAGCCCTGCTTACAACACAGGCACCTTTGCACCATGGGGCAATGGTGCCTGTTTTAGTGCTAGGTAGCTGAATTGACGCCTGTGAGCAGAAATGGCGTCAGCATAGGGAAAAAGGACAGGAATGAACTGTATTGCATAATACAGTGCATTCCTCCCCTTTCACTTTGACATAGGGAACGGCAGCAAGATTACTTACTGTGCTGCCCAATGCCAAATCCCCATGAATAAGGGCCATAGTAACTGAAACATTCAACTGTGTGGACCTCGTTTGTCATCTCCCAATGCATGTTGAGAATTCACAGAAATGAAGTACACTGCTGAATGTTCTGATTGGAAATCACCTAAATACACAAAAGTTTTGCTCCTGGTTTGTGCAATTCACATAAGTATAAGTAGTGAAAAAACAACAAGATGGTATGCTCTTATCTGAAAATATTTTTGTCTAACCCTCCATTAATTTTCCTCTTCATTCACCAATGAAAGTGGCCAGTTATCTAATTAACAATGCATCAACGAGTTTAAATACAAACTATATCAACATGGTCGTTTATTGAGAAGACAAATGTTTTTCTTTCAATTGCTCTCTGTACATCTACTTAAAACAGGTCAGATTGTTAAGCACTCACTACTGTCCATGTAGCAAATACATTGTGACATTGCATCTTTGTTTAACAACAGCATCAACATGTTTCATGATTTTTAATGATACTACCAGATGTACCCTGTATAGCACAGACAAATGAAACAGTAAATGTCTTGGGTTGATATCATCATGCAGTTTAGTTTTATCATGGTGATTTGTGATTTGTTGTCTTTTTTTACTTAATTATTCAACCAGATTTGACTTGGTAGTATTTCTGTATATTGGAGCTAGCATTTCAGATCAGAAGGCCAGACAACTTGCCCTTGGAGTCACACTAGGTTCTGGGGTCAAGTGATGGAGGTCCAGTCCTTCTCACTCAGGGAAGAAGGACGGCAGGCAGCAGGTCAGCACATCAAAGTAGCAATTCTTCCAGAGCAGTAGTCCTGCAGGGCAACAGTCCTTCAGCAGCACAGCAGTCCTTCTTCCTGGCAGAGTATCCACAGGTCCAGAAGTAAAGTGGTAGAGTATGAAGTCCATTTATTATTTTATTATACCCAGTGGTGCCTTTAAAGTGGAGGGAGACTTCCAAGAAATGTGTTTGAAGTGCATAGACATCCTCCCTCACTTCCCTGGCTCCAAACTCACTGTAGGGGCTATGCAGTCCTTTGTGTGGGGACAGGGCTCAGTATATTTAGGTGTAACTGTGAGGTTGTGCCCAGCTCCTCCCTCCCATTCTCCAAGAATGGCCATCAAGTCACACCTAAGCTCCCATTGTGGGGCTGTCTAAAGGGAATACACAAAGCCCAGCTGTCATCGAACCCCAGACTTGCAATAAGAGACAGGCGGTAGGCACACCGGGCTAAGAGCAGGAAAACACCAACTTTCTAAAAGTGGCTGTTTGAAACTTGTAATGATAACATAGCACCCTGTCCTATTGGCTACCTAGGGCCTAACCTTAGGGGTGACTTATATATAACAAAAGGGAGGTTTAGGGCTTGGCAAGGTTTTTCAAATTCCAATTCATCATGGCAGTGTGATACTGCCTTCAGGCTACAATGACAGGTCTGGGGCACATTCTAGACTGCTGCTTAGGTGGATGCCACAATAAGTGCAGCAGGTCCACTAGTAGCATTTAATTTATATGCACAGTGTTTATGGTATACCACTCTACAAGGAACTCCAGAGTAAATTAAATATTCCAAACAGGTGTAAACCAAGTATACCATGTTTAGAGTGCAGAGTGCAAGCACTTTAGCACTCGGTAGTGTTAAAATGCACAGAGTCCTAAGGCCAACACAAATTAATTCAGCATAAAGGGGGGGATGAAGGCAAAATGTTTGGGAGCGACCCTACAGAAAGGGCCATTTCCCAACAGATTTGCACTGTGAATCATTGTTAGACAAACAATTAAACATTCACTAATCAAGAAACTGTAGTACATTTGTAACTTTCTTAGCTCATTTCCAACCTGCGCCACAAAAATGGGCTATTTAATTACTGATCAGATTTTCCAATGTAAAGCTGCCATCGGTCAAAGTAAAAAATAGATCTTTCTTTAACCCCTTCAGTGCTAATGACAAGGGTAACTCGTCATGGAGTTTCCATTGATTTCAATGGAAATTGCATGCGGAGCCATAAAACACCTTAGCATCCAAGTGGTTAATGTGTAAAGTAAAATAATGCTGTTTCATGTGGTAAATCTGACCAATATCCAACTGGACTCCTAGGCTGCAAGGCATAATAACAGTTAACTTATCTAAGTTGAACTGAGACCCAAAAATGCCCAAATTGGATTGTTTCATAGTTTAACACTACTGGTTTGCTTTCTGAATTACATGGCTGTATTGGAGCCCTTTTAGTGTCAGGAATCCCAATGATGGGTCACATAAAGCCATGTCACATCCAACATTCAGTATTTGACTTTGATGACCCTAGCCACGTATGTAACTTATGTTTTCTAAATCATGCACAATTTTGTAGGAGAAAAAACAAATGCAGAGAGATCTGTCCAGAATGCTCTTACTATAAAAGGTAAAAAAAGTCACATATGTAAATCCATGAAAATGGAAATAAATTGAACAACGTGCCTAAATTGTACACAACTTACAAAAGTGAATTCAGCAATACATATAATCTTTAACTTAGAATATCAATTTACATTGCATCAGTATCACAACATAATATATGCAAATATTTCTGCAGACCAATTGGCTATAATTGGCTGCTTATGTCGCAGCCCATCATTTGGTCAGTAAAGAATTTGAGGAAAGCTCTGTAGTTGCAAAATGTGGTAGCATTTTGTTCTCTATTGCACTTTTGTTTGAAGATCTTATTAATTTGAGAGGTTGTTCATATATATCACAGTTCTAATTTTTTGGCTCCAAATCGTCACAATACTGAAGTAACAGAGTCTCTTACATTATACATTTCTCTGAGCACTGTTTTCATAAGAGCACTATGTTTAGTTAACATTTTAACATTGTGAGAAATTGTGAGACTCACACTTTTTGTGAAGGCCATGAGCCTTAAGCTGTCAAAAAGATGCAAAAGTAGTGGTGTGTGCTTTGCCAGACTCAAATGGCCAGATGTACGACCATTTAGCATGCACAAAATTGGTCGCAAAATGATTTGCGCATGCTAAAGTGGGCGTTTGCCATGTACAAAAGCCACTTGCAATTGCCCAAATAAATTTGCGACTAAATAGCGACACACAAAAATTGCCCATGCAATTTGCAACTACGAAAATTGCGTATCGCAATTTGTGAGTCGCTAAATAGCATGTACATAACAATCGCAAATTGCGAAAAAATGCAAAAATTCTATAATGCACATGAAATTTACCACTAACCAGTAACAGGTGGTAATCAGATACAAACTGTAAAAAGACACCTAGAATTCATCACAAACCTTTCCACGATGGCTGCCCTGTATTGGCTAGCAGGGTGGAGGCGGATAATGGCAGCATGGTAGAGAAAAAGAAGACAGGAGAGAATATTCAGAGTGAGGCTGACATTGTTGGATAAGATTGAAGAGGAGATCTATGATCAATACAGGTTAAGTAGCAGTGTCATACTAAAGCTCAATGACACCTTGAAGCCACAACTTGAGAGTAGTACAATGCGCAGCAATGCTATTCCCACACATGTGCAGGTTTTGTGCTCCCTCCACCTCTTGGCCACTGGTAGTTACCAGGATGTCATAGCAGTGGCTGGTGGTGTATCTTAAAGTGCACCATTGCGTTTCTTCCACCACTTCCTAATCGCAATGCTACAACACATACACCAACACATATACATGCCCTTTGACAATCAAGCATTAGACCAGACTAAATTGTATTTCTACAGGTTACCAAGAGTCTCACAGGTAATAGGGTGCATAGATGGGACACATGTGCCCATATGTCCACCATCCAGCATAGAATATATTTTTCGTAATAGAAAAGTATATGTTGGACCTGGCCCTTTTTGGCAGGTTCACCCCAAAACTTTTTGCTTTTGCCTAGCCTGTTTCTGTGACCTGGTGTTAGTGATTTTAGGTCTCTGCGCACTTTTTCACTGTGGTACAGTGTAAAGTGTGTGAGCTCTCTGTGTATGTGTGGTGATTGACCTGCCCTCCCATAGGAATGCATGGGGAATATGTGTGACCATGGTAGGTCCTGATGTGTGGGGAGTGCAGGGTCGAGTTTGGTATGTGCAGACTCGTGAGATTGAATGCTGTGTAAGGATGTATGCGGCATGAATGTGTCTAGTGTGGAAGTGCCACTTCTAGACATGGGTGTGCGTGTGTAGTGAGTGTGCTGACACATGATTGGCTGGAGCCTGGCTCCAGGATGTCTGGATGGGTCTGCCCAGTGGTGTGTGTTTAGATTAGCATGCTGATGTGAGGGGAGGGGTGCACCTGGGTCCTGAATAGGGCTGGGCTTTCCCCACACAAGGCTGGCTCCGCCCCCTGTGATGCGACTGACGACCCTAGCCTGACTAGTGAATGGGAGGAGTGGCTGAGCTCATCAAGGGGGATCCCAAACCAGCTGCGCCTGGTTTTTCCCCCACCCTGCACCTTTAGACAAAGGAATTCACTGTATAAAAAGGGGCTGTGTCCCCTTACATAATGTTCTTGTTTCTGACTTGAATCCTGCCAGGGGTGTGCTGCTGCTTGGGCCCAGGGGAAGGCTTGCCCCCCTGGGCCCTGCCCAGCCCCTGGATACCTCATGGACTTTCCTTTTCTGGGAGCTGCTGTGCTCCACCTTATGTCCTGGACTGCTGAGGTCCTGGACTCCTGAAGGACTTTGTTGCTTTATTTTTGCCTCTAGCGCTTTGGAGCGCTTTATTTCTCCCCCCAGCGCTTGAGAGCGCTTTATTTTGTCTTTAGCGCCTGGGAGCACTTTATTGGAATTCTAAGCGCCTGGGAGCGCTTTATATCGCTCTAGCGCCTGGGGGCGCTTTTATGTATTATCGAGGGTGCCCACCCCTAATTTTGTGCCCTCGAGTGGAATCGCCGCCGACTCAGAGATCGTGTGAGGGGGCGCTGTGCCCGCCTCCCTGCCCAGGGCCGCCCTGCCATTGGCGGCCCTCGGCCACAGGAAGCCAGGCACTCTCGGCCAAGACGTGGGCGGGGTTGAGAGACAAGCCGGAAGGAGCCGGGAACCAAGGCCGCGCTCCGGGGCCTCGAGAAGAAGTGGCGTCCTCCTGCGGCCCGGGGCTCCCGTGAAGTGGTGAGAGCCCCGGGGCCGCCAACAGAGATGAGCAGAGGTGTCGCGGGGCTCCCGTGTCCTGGAGGGAGCCCCGGCAGAGAAGTCCCGCACCGCCGACCCGAGAAGCCCGGTGAGTGAGAAAGGGCTGGGAGAGGAGTTGCGGGCAGGTTCAGAGTTGTCTGTAGAGCCTCGCGGGCTCCGGGGGGGGCATTGTCTCTTGAGTCCAAGAAGGACTCCAACGAGAGGGGGCACATCGGGGCATTTTTGGTTTATGCCGTGCCTGTCGAGGCTCCAGCACCCCCCGGGGCATTTCCATTGTTACGAGCCCCGAGAGGCTCAGGGCACAGTTTTGATTGATTAGGAGCCGCGAGGCTCCCAGGGGCATTTCCGTGGTTTGAACCCCGAGGCTCGTGGGGGCATTTCTTTACTTGGAGCCCAGAGAGGCTCGTGGGGGCAATTGCAAGTTTGAGTCCCCCATGAGGGACTCCAACAAGGCTGCACATTTGTGTTTAGAGCCTCGAGGCTCCCACGACCACGGGTTTTATTGGCCATTTTGACGGTTTAGACCATACTGTTAAACAAGCATTTGCAATGCAACAGGTCTCGCATTTACATCAGTTTGAGCTATTGACATTGTAAATGACAATGCCTTTTATTTTTGACTTCGTTTTAAAAACATAAATAAAAGACATTGTCATTTACAAAGCCAATAGCATAAACTCGGGTAAATGTGAGACCTATTTGTGGTAGTAGGCCACATCTATTTCTTTTATTTCCATGATTTTCTGTATTGCCAATCTGTATATTGTGAGATCATCTGTAGAACATGCTTATGTCATTCTTAGAATTGTTTGATGTCATTTAGAATTGTGGGGGTTTGGTGGTTGGGCAGTAGACGGTTGGTCCTGGAGGAGTTGGGATGTTGGTCTAGCTGTTCCTGTGGGTTTTGTGGTATATGAATAAAAATATACTTTTCACAAACCTTTTCTACGCCTGATGCCCATCATTATATTGGCGACGAGGGAAACTTTAACAAGACCCACTGAACATGCCGGCTAATTGAAATTTCTGGACTTCGTTTTCTTCACGATCCAGAGATCAAGCCCAAAGACTTCTCCTCTATTTTTCTTAATTTATTCTAGCCTTCGGGCGAAAATTCTACTACAAACAAGGTATTTTTACTGTTATTGTACCTGTTTTAAGCTTCCTGGCACTTTTGATCTGTCCGTTAATTCAACTGTGCCTCGGAGTTCCAGCGCGCTCTGCCAAGCCTGCTCTTCGTCATTGTGCGCTTCAACACTGCGCTCCAGTGACATCATCACGCATCTACGTGGGGCGGCCATCTTATCTTCAATCACTTTCGTGCGTGTCAGCGCTGCGCTCCAGTGATTTCACCAAGCACGCTTCGTCGCTTCAACCTTCAAAGCGGTATTGTGTGTCGGCGTGTTTTTCACTACGCTTACTGGAACTGTGGTGAGATTCCTTTATATATACTTCATTACAGCGCTACATCAGTGACGCGCACACTTACTCCTTTCATTATTTTTTCAAGCCGTTTTGCGCAAACAAAAATTTTTAACCGTCAGTGATGCGCACACTTTTACAATCCTCTTGATGACTGCAAGCGCATTTTCAGTGGTGCGCACACTTTAACCATTTCGTGGATAGTTCACCTCATCTTTACTATTATTGCAGATCTGTGTTACATATTTAGCGCATTTTCAGTGGTGCGCACACTTTAAATTGGATTGCATTTAAAACATTATTTTTCTTCTTGAGGTACATTTCCTTGTTCACGTGAGCTCATATTTAATTCTCTGTTTGGAAAGGTGATTTCTTATCAGATATTTTGAACTTGGCTCCTGATTGCTTTACAACTTCATATTTCCGCATTTGCATTTATACCATATTCTATTAACGTTGTCAATATCTCCTTTGACTTTGTTTCATTTCTCCATTCATTTAGAATATGGCTAATGCACAAATCTGTAATCAACCCACAATTTTCCTACAAATTCCAGGTAAGCCTAAATTGGAATGGAAGAAGTGGTTTGAAAGCTTTGAGAATTACATTGTAGCTATTGATGGTTCTAAATTTTCTCCAGAAAGACTTAAAGCCATCTTATTCAGTTATTTGGGCTCTGCTGCCATTGAAATTTTTAAAAACTTGATTCCCATTCCACCACCTACTGGCGGTGGTGAAGGATGGAACCCTTATAAAGAAGCCGTAGCCAGATTGGAGAAACAATTTCAAGATGAGCCTAATGTCGTTATTGAAAGACATGCTTTTCACAAAAGGAAGCAATTTCCTGATGAAACTATTGAAGAGTATGTCGCTGCTTTAAGAGTTCTAGCTGCTAATTGCGCCTATGGTGCTACTGTTGATTACTGTATTAGAGACCAGTTAATTTTTGAATGCGAATCCAAAAAGGTTCAGGAAAGACTTTTGGCGTGTCGCAATCCGACACTTAGTGAAGCTATTGATTTAGCCAAAGGTGTTGAGAGATCCATTTTGTCCTCTAAAGTCATATCTGCTGAAAGTTCCAAAACTATTTCACCTGTTTGTACTGTGCAATTTCCCAACAGAGGAAAGATGAGTTTGAAACAAGTTTCTAATAATAAGTTTTCTTGCTATAGGTGTGGTTCCAAAACACATTTAGCTAATAATGCCAACTGTCCTGCTATCAAAAAGAAATGTGTTACTTGTGGTAAAGTTGGCCATTTTTCTTCTGTTTGCCATGCACCCAAAAATTTTTCAAAATCTTCTAATTCAATGGTTAGTAATATTGATGTTGTTGAAGAGGATTTGCAGAATATGATGTTAGCTATCTATGACAATATTTTTGAGTATTCTGTGAACAACATCAATCTACCGTTTAAGGCACCCTTGGGTGTTGTGTTAATTGGTGACGTTTCGCTCCAAGCCATGGCTGATTCGGGTTCACCGATTACCATTTTATCTGATGTGTTTTTCAAAGAGAATTGGAAAAACGTGAATCTCCATAAATCTGACATCAACCCCAAGGCTTTCGGCAACTTTGATATTACCATGTTAGGTTACTTTGAAAGTTCACTAGAATTTGAATCCAGGAAAATTTTTACTAAGATTTACGTTGCCATTGATGGTAAGAACATAGTTGGGTGGTTTGATTTAGGCAGACTAGGTGTAATTTTGTGTCCTGGTTCTGAACGTCCTCTGCAACTCAGAGATTTTGATGTTAACAATGTCTACATGGACAAATATAGTCTTGATATGATTCTCAAAAGACATTCTAATGTTTTTAAAAATGTTGTTGGCCAGGTCAAAGGCTACATGCATAAAATTAAGTTAAAGAAAAATGCAGTTCCTGTTCAACATAAGGTACGCATAGTTCCGCTAGGCATGCGTGAGAAATTGAAGGTCCACCTTGATACCTTATGTTCTGAAGGCATTATAGAGTCAACGGATAGTTCTGAGTGGGTGTCAGCTATTGTTTTGGCACTCAAAAAGAACCAAGATTTGAGGCTGTGTGTTGATTTGAGGTCTCTCAATAAGAATATTATTGTTGACACACATCCTTTACCCCGCATTCAGGACATGTTGTCAGCTGTGAATGGTGCCAAATTTTTTTCTATTATAGACCTCAAATCTGCCTATCATCAGGTTCTCCTTGATGATTCTTCCAAGGATCTTACTACTTTTACTACACCCTTTGGTTTATACAGATTTTTAAGGATGCCATTTGGTTTGGCATCCGCCGCTAGTGTATTCCAAAAGCTTATTGAGAATTTATTTCATGGCATTTCTGGTGTTCAATCATTCCAGGATGATATTTTGATTTTTGCAGAAACAGGTGATCAGCACAATGTTATTCTTAATAAGGTTCTTGGAATTCTTGGCTCTAAAGGTATGACTGTCAGCAAAGACAAGTGCAAATTTTTGGTTGAAGAGCTGAATTACTTAGGACATCGTATCACGGCTGATGGCATTTTTCCCAAAGAGGATTTAGTCAATACCTTGGATAAAATCAGCACTCCCAAAGACAAAGATACCTTACGTTCTTTCTTAGGTTTGGGAGAGTACTATTCTAGGTTTGTTAAAGGTTATGCGCTAGTGGTAGAACCTCTCAGACAGCTACTTAGAAAAGGTGTTCAATTTATTTGGAGCAAAGTTCATGATGAGGCTTTTGCCAGTGTCAAAAAACTCATTTCCAGAGCACCTGGTCTTAAGACTTTTGATCCTCAGGGCAAATCTTTCGTCACTGTGGATGCAAGCACAGTGGGCCTTGGTGCTGTGTTTTCTCAAATGGTGGATGGTAGAGAAAGAGTGATTTCTTTTATTTCAAGGGCTATTCGTGGTGCTGAGAAGCACTATAGTACTATTGAAAAGGAGGCCTTAGCTTGTGTTTGGGCTGTTGAAAAGTTCAAGAGTTTTTTGTGGGGCAGGCCTTTTATCCTTGTCACCGATCACAAACCCCTTGTTTTCATGATGGATGGTGTCAGGAGTGGTAAGGCGTCATCCAGACTAGTCAGACTGATTGCTAGACTACAGGAGTACAATTTCGAAACACAACATATTCCTGGTGGTAAAAATTTTACTGCTGATTGTCTGTCTAGACTGCCTCCTTTTGAAGAAGACAGTAATGACATTTTAGATCAGCATGAATGTGTTGTTGCTCTAGTTGATGCTGTGAGTTCCTTTGAATCTAGTGTTTCTGAGAAGGATTGGCTTGAAGCTATGGACAGGGATGTGCTGCTTAGTAAAGTCAAGAAATTTGTTGGTGAGGGTTGGCCACCCATTAGGAATTTGGAGGATAAGTTGAGGAGTTTTGCTCAGATTGCCGATGAGTTGAGCATTGAGGGTAATATTTTGTTACGTCAAGATCTGTTTATTCCGCCTGAAGATTTAAGAAACAAGCTTATCAAGCTTGCTCATGCTGGTCATCCCGGAATTTCTGGCACCAAGAAGATCCTCAAGAACTTTTACTGGTGGCCTGGCATGGATTCTGGTATTGAGAAGGTTATTGATGATTGTTCTGTTTGCATTAGAGCTGATAAACATTGGAAAGTTTCGACTCAACCATTATCCCTCAGAGAGGGTGCTGTGGGTCCTTGGGATAAGATTTCCATTGACTTTTCCGGTCCCTTTGAGTGTTTAGGTAGGGAGAAAAGGTTTTCTATTGTGGTCATAGATAATTTTTCAAAGTGGATTTATTTCACTTTTGTGGAACATCCCAATACTGATGCTGTCATTGATTTTTTGAGTTTTATTTTCAGTTTGGAAGGAGCTCCCAATCTCATCTTGTCTGATAATGGGGTGCAATTTGTTTCCAAGAAAATGAAAGATTTTTTGGAAAAGTTTGGTGTAAAATCTGAAACCACTCCTTTGTATTGTCCCAGGGCCAATGGTCAAGTTGAAAGGGCCAATAGGTTTGTTAAAGAGGGCATTCAGGCTGCTCTAGAGAGCAAATTGGATGTTCTATCATTTTTGAAAGAGAAACTGTGGAGTTACCATGTTACTCCTAATTCTTCTACAGGGTTTTCCCCTTATTTACTGATGAGAGGTAGACATGCTAAATCTGTTTTAAGACCTAACTTTGTCAAGGGTGTCAGGGCTGATGTCGATATGCGTAGCATTATTGGTGAGGTCAAACAGAACATTTGTGAGTCGCGTTTGGCTGGCAAAATCTATCATGATGCCTCTCTCAAGTCTAAAGATAAGATTATTAAGGTTGGTGACTGGGTTCGTGTGGTGAAACCTTCTTTATCTAGTAAAGGTTCTTCTAAATTTTCCAACCCGTTTCAGGTGGAGAAAGTTACTGATTCTGCTGTTTTTCTTTCTGAGAAGGGTTGGTGGAGCAAGGGTTCAGTTATTCTTCTCAAACCTGGGCAAGAACGTTTTTTTGCTGTAGATGAGGATGGTGGTTGTGTGTGGAATGGTCTTTTGCAAAGTAAGGTGTCTCGTGCTGCAGATGTATCTATCGATGGGTCTGCCCATGATGCTGGCTCTGATGCTGCTGTTTCTCCTGAAATTGTTGTTTCAGGAGAGGGTCCAGGAACTTCTTCTGTTCCTGTCTCTGTTTCTGTCCCTAACATGCAGGAGTTCTCAGGGTCCTCCTCTCTATTGGATTCCTCCTCTCATAAAAGGATTTCTAAAATTCCCAAGAGGATTTCTAAAATTCCCAAGAAGTTTGATGATTATGTTTTGGATGTTTAATTTATTTTTTTGTTCTTTCGTTTGTAAAAAGATACATGTGGTAGTAGGCCACATCTATTTCTTTTATTTCCATGATTTTCTGTATTGCCAATCTGTATATTGTGAGATCATCTGTAGAACATGCTTATGTCATTCTTAGAATTGTTTGATGTCATTTAGAATTGTGGGGGTTTGGTGGTTGGGCAGTAGACGGTTGGTCCTGGAGGAGTTGGGATGTTGGTCTAGCTGTTCCTGTGGGTTTTGTGGTATATGAATAAAAATATACTTTTCACAAACCTTTTCTACGCCTGATGCCCATCATTATACTATTGCTTTGCAAATGCTTTTTTAAAGCAGTTATTAGATCAGAGGTAGTAACTTGCTATGTTTTTAAAACTCCTACAGTGTCCTCGGTTTAGTGAGCACCATATTGCTTACATTGACCACATAAGTATCAATTGTGTCTAAGCAATGTAGAAGACTTTATCGATAGAGATAGTGAGTCACTCCGCCAGTCAGTCAGATGGGATGGGAGGCTGAAGAGCAGACTCCAGAACGCAACCAGGTGTCTGTTAAAGGTTTGATAGTTTACAAATAGAACAAAACCATGAAGTAAAGTTTATTGCGACAGCTCTAAATAAGGAGGGAGGTTTGGTCCAGTATTGGAACAATTTACCTTTCCTACCTGATAAGTTGTTTCTAATGTGTAATTTTGGACATACCCCTTTATTTGTCTAAGATTGTACATTTGTGTAATGTAAAAAGAGTTGAGCCGTCTATTCCTGTCCTAACTGTATCTGTACCTGCCCACCCATCATATCCTACTTTCTTTGATCTACTTGCCATCATTCTCCATCCATAGTCATTATTTTACATACAGTGTCTCATGCTTGAAATGCTCCAGCTTCAATAAAAATGTTCTCTTTAAGCCATCGTATTTCTCCTCGGTGTGTGCATTATCAAATGGCTAAGATTAAAAAGCAAAGACACGATATGCTCCGAAAATAATGTTGCCATTTAAGGTGTAAAAAGACTGAACAAATTACATCTATGTTTGAGGATAGTGGACAATGTGTGCCAGTAATACACTGTACCTGCCCATGATGCCATGAAAAATAGCTTTATGGATCTGCAACTGCCCACCTCGCGTCTCAAGTAAAATATATTTATAAAGAAGCACAATAAATGACTGTAGACATTAGGCTTTACTTACTTCACCTTTGTTTGTATTCCATGTTGCTTATATGACCCGGACCCCCCAGGTTGACACCGGTCCCGCCCCCACGGAACCCACGAATCAAGACTTGATTGCCAGAACTGTGGGTAAACAGAGACCATGTTTTTAATCAAACAATCACCAATAAACATGACAATATTTATCTAATCAAATTCACATATCCTACAATGCGTATTTATCAACTAGATCACTAAGCAATATTTACATTTCATTTTTGATCCTAGTATCATAAACCATCTGCAAGAAATGACAGATTTTATTTATTTACAAAATTCTCTATCTCTCCAGCACTAAGGGGCCCTCTGGCTCACGTCCCCCAACTGAGAACCACGCAAGGCATGCCCCACCATGGTTCCTTGAGAGGTGAGCCCCTTCCATCTCATCCTTGTCTGCTACCCTAGGGGCCCACCCCTCCACCACCAGGCTGTCTAAGGGGAGGGCTTGTAGGATATACCCAGGGGCCGCAGCCCCGTGCCCTGGTTTATAACCTGGTGCCTTTGCCACCAGCCGGTGTCCCCATTCTCTCTGGGGTGAGCTTACTGTCTCTCCCCCTCAGTACTGTCCTAGGGAGTTTGCAGAAGGACTCCCGTTAACAATGCAGGTCCATTTCTGTGGTCTCCTTACCCCAACATACAGATCAATTTCCTACATTCACCCAAACTCTAACTCTAAGGGATGGGTGGGTGGGAGATTGTGACGAAGTCCACCGTGAGGAGGGGCCGGCGCTGAAGGAAGAGAGGATGATGGCGCAGGGAAGGCACCTTAAATAGGCCCCACCTACACCTCCCCCATTGCCAGTTCTGGCTGGAAGTGACCTCGCGTCCTGCCCTGGAGGCAATTCCTTCCTCACGTCCGCCAATCAGGTGACCGCCGAGTCAGAAGGGTGTGGCCTGGATCCCAGGGCACCGTATCCTAATGGCGCACTTTTCTTACAGATCGGGCTTTTTCATTGGACCCGGACCCACCAGGTTGACCCCCGTCCCGCCCCCATGGAACCCACAAATCAAGACTTGATTAGCATATTTGTGGGTAAAAAGAGGCCATGTTTAATCAAACAATCACCAATAAACATGACAATATTTATCTAATCAAATTCACATTTCCTACGATGCATATTTATTAACTAGATCACTAAGCAATATTTACATTTCATTTTTTATCCTAGCATCATAAACCATCAGCAAGAAATGACAGATTTTATTTATTGGCAAAATTATCTATCGCTCCAGCACTAAGGGGCCCTTTGGCTCGCGTCCCCCAACTGAGAACCACGCAAGGCATAACCCACCCGCATCCTTGAGAGGTGAGCCCCTGCCATCTCATCCTTGTCTGCTACCCTAGAGGCTCACCCCTCTACCACCAGGCTGCCTCAGGGGAGGATTCCTAGTATATACCCAGGGGCTGCAGCTCTGTGCCCTAGTTTGTAACCTGGTGCCTGTGCCACCAGCCGGTGTCCCCATTCTCTCTGGGGTGAGCTTACCCCCTTCACTCCTGGCCTAGGGAGTATGTAGGAAGACTCCCGTTGACAATGCAAGTCCATTTCTGTGGTCTCCTTACCGCCACAAGGGTGACTAGGGCCAACCAGCCCTTCGCCCACCCCACCACAGAATAACTTTCTCACAAACAACCAAATGCCATCAATCCATAAGTCTGTTCCAATGTTGGCAAGTGTATACCATCACAATGGAACATCTGGTCCCGTCTGAGCAATCGGTGAGGTATGTGACACAGTCGGCCCTGCCCGGGACAGAGTTTGGCCAATTCTCCTTTCAGTCTTCTCACTGAAACATTCAAATCACTTGACCTCACTCCGGGCCCTCAGGTACCCCACGGGATCATGAACGACCATGCGATCCGTGCCCCAGGGAATGTTCTCCCCAACCATGCAAATTCCATCAGTAAAGCCTCCCTGACAGCCCATGGATCAAGGGCCACCATGTTGTTGCTGCCCAAATGGAGGATGATTAAATCCGGGGACTGGAGTCCCTTGTTCACCTTCGTCTCTTCCACCAACTGCCGCAGCTGCCCGACTCTGAGGCCCCCAACGCCCTACCAGTGGAACGACTTCCCTTCCAAACACACCGGCATCGACCTATGTTGCTGTTGCAATCGGTAAGCAGCCCACCGCATGAAAGGGTGTCCCAACACCCATATTACTTTAGACGGCATGGTACTGCAGGAAGAGAGAAAAGACGTTAGAATGGCCACACACAAGCATTCTGAGCCATGTCACAATAGGTCAGGATGCACAAAGAGCTTGAAACATGAAGAAGACCATTGACCCAAACGCTTCACCTCGTTGACTGACAGACCTGCACCCAGACCTGCACCTGCAGCCAAGTTTGCCGCCCCAACCCTGAGTAAACTGCCCTGAATTGGAATATTGATAAGCACCCTCCCTGCTCATGGATAAACAGGGTGAGCTTCTGCCCTTGTGGACGAATTGCCAAGTAAGCTGCCATCGGCGTAACCGGGCACACTAAGGTCACCGTGGCAGGTTTAAGCTGGAACGTAGTCCCAGTGCCCAAATGAATTGTATTAGATCTTCGTAACATGATGGCAAGGCCCTCTTGACTTAGTTTCACATCCTGCAGAGCCCCTGCCATATATATTCTGGAAATCCCCACAAGTTCGCCCACCCTGAAAGCCCCATAAAAGGCTAATGTGAAAGCGGCAGCAAATAGGGCTGTCTCATAGCTGATGAGCATATAGCTTGCAGGGTCTCAGCTATATCACCCAGCATGTGCCAGTCCAGGGGCCTTCTGTCATCTTTCTTCACCCCCTCTAATCTGGCCCACCCCGTTAGTGCCTTCCTGCCTAAGAATGAGTTCCCCCCATCCTGAACTCCCGATAGCTTAGCAAAAATAAAACAACCGCTGCTAAGTGGGCCCTTGCGGTAGACACTGGTCTGCCTTGCTCCCTAAGCTCCTGTAAGAAGCCACATATTGCTTCTGATGAGAACATGCTCACAATCCCTTGCAGCTGCACAAAAAACCTCTAAGCTTTAAAATTATGTTCATATGCCTTCCGGGTGCGCTCGCTCTGGGAGGCCCCTAAGAGACCCGCTAGTGCAGGGTTCCTATCTTCCACAGAGATTTCAGGAACACTGTCATCTGGTCCGCTGCTTGGGGCTGGAACTTCCGGAAATCCTGCAACTTGGACCAAGACAAAGCATCAGCTCCCAGATTCTCAACCGCTGAGATATGTGCTGCTCTAAATATCAAATTTAATTTCAAACATAACAGCACCAAATGCTTCAAAAACCTTAGAACATGGGTACAAGAGGCCCCCTGCCTATTAATAGCCTCCACTACCGATATGTTGTCTGACCAAAAAAAACTATGTTGCAAGAGACGTCTGACCAGACCGTGACTGCCACTACAATGGGAAATAATTCCAAAAAGGCAATCTTTCTTGTCAGCCCACATTCATGCCAAGCTGCTGGCCAATTGTCCCTGCACCAGCGAAGTCCCAACACTGCCCCAAAACCAACACTACCTGCTGAATTGGTTAACAGACCCAAAGCCTCACTGGTAACCGGTGGCGCTGGCCAAACCACCTTTCCATTGAAATCCCTCAAGAACTCACGCCAAACCCTCAAGTAGTCCTTCACTTATGTACGCAACCTAGTATGGTGATGTTTATCAGCCGCCCAGACATTGCTCTCGCAATTGATCTGGAGAAGGGGTGACCCATAGGTATGATGTGCAACGCAAAATTTAACAGGACTACTAATACTTGGAGTTGATGTACATGCACTTTTGCGCCCTGCAGAGCCGAATCAATTGCCTGTGAAAAGGCATGTGCCTTGTCCAACAGTAGCCTGCACTCCCCTCTAACAGTGTTGATCTCAATCCCAAGGAACACCATGCATGTCGCAGGGCCCACTGTCTTCTCAGGTGTTAGAAGGACTCCAAACTCTTCAAACATTTCCCCTAGCTCTCCCAAGGCCTGCCCACAAATTGCTGAAGATGATGGGCCCATCACCATGAAGTCATCCAAATAGTGGACAACATCCGTGTGACCTGATCTGAAAGTGAACAACCAGGGCAACATTGAACTGAACAGCTCAAAGTAATCATAGAAGTAATGGCCCTTAAATTGAAAACCCAGTAAATGATAATCCTCAGGATTCACTGGCATGAGCTGGAAACTGACTCAATGTCAGTTTTTGCCATGAAGGCATTGAGGCATAGGCCAAAAAATGTTTGCAAAGCGGCGTCAAAAGAAAAGTAAGTCACTGAGCATTGCGCACGGTCTATCGCGTCGTTAACTGAAGCGTCTTTTGGCACAGACAAATTATGGCTCATTCTGAACTGGCCTGGTTCTTTTTTAGGCACCAACCCTAGTGGTGAACAAACAAAATTATGCCATGGTGTGGTGGTGAAGGGGCCCGCTATCCTACCCAGCGCGCCTTCTTTCTCCAATTGTTGGGCCACCACAGTTGCGTGGTTGCATGCAGACAGTAAGTTCTTGCAATGCTTCACAGGTGGAAACCCTTGTGCAGGAATGTGAATACTCCTAGAAAAACCCTGGTAAAGCAAATGGGCTGCATTCCTATTGGGATATTGATTCAGTCAAAAAAATCAGTTTCTCAATTTCAACTGGAGTGGGCAAAGACCTATTGGGATGACACCTTGGGGTCCCTCCCCCTGTCTTTGGACTTTTTAATACATTTAAATTCGGGATGTGATGGGTGGCCACAAAAGGCACAGGCATGTTTGAACTTACACGTTCCGGCTGTCCGCATATACATTTTTAGGTTGAATGCCCAACAGGTCACTTTTGTCTTCCTCTATCCCCGTTGTGTTGTCCGAAAGGGCTGTTTCATTGGCATCTTTTTATTCACACTTTCTAACAAAACATTCACCTCTGTCTGGTCCCAGTCAATCTCCGGATCCTCTACCTTTGCCCATCTAAAATCCCTATCGTAATCTGACCATGCCATCCCCCCATACATTGCATGTGCCTTCACAATTTTTTTTGAGTAAAATATCAATTGCGGTGCTCACTCAGGCCTCTTCTCCAGAATCACTGTTGCAAAAACATTAAACCCAAAGAGCCAATTCATAATTGACTCCTCAACCTTTGGCTTTCTCTCCTTGGAAGAGCTATCCTTCCCCTCCCTGTCCTTAACCTCCACATCACTCCTTTTAGGCGTTATCAGTGAGAATATACCGATAAACTTCCCTTTCCAAATCTTTTCTTCAACATCAGTCGGGACATGAGATGCTAATTTCCCAGGCTTTGAAAGTAGCGTGTCCTGTCCCCCCAAGGTTTTCCCACCGCTACTCTTATTCTTATCAGTAGCCTCAGGCCCCTTACCTGTTGGGCAACTTTTGCAGGGGCCTCCTGACCCACTGCCATGGGGACTGTGCTTGGAACCTCTTTCGCCTGCATCTTCACCAAGAGATCTGTCTGTCTGTGCAACTCACTCAAGGTGCCCCCAAAACCTGTTGCTGGTGCCCACGGGGCCACTGAGGTGTTACTGCCCTGACTCCCAGAAGCAGGTGCGGCTAACTGCCCTAACAACGCTGCAATTGAAGCCAGTATGCCCGCTGTGGACCCCTGCGTTAAGTCGCTTGACCCCCTGAGAATCTCAGGCGCAGTCGATACTACAGATGCTGAGCCATGCGCTGGCCCCCACAGCATTCGTCCCAGGTACCTGCACTCCTGCCACTGCATTCGGGGTTGTGGGGGCCAATGCCCTCAGTGCCCCGCGTATTTCCGCCAATACTGCCCCCACATCAGTGGCACCAGGGACCTCATGCTGTATTACAACAGATGTTACCGTGCAGGATAAGGTTTTTTTCAGAACAGATTGTGCTGCCTTGACATAACCCCGGCCCCATACCTCCATTCCAGTCATCGCTTCCTGCAGTGTGCGACTGACGTGAACATTATTGGCAAGGTTCATTTTGGCTGATTGACCAGCCGTGCCATCTCACCTCAGCATTGTGCCTCACTGTCTCATTTATCCTTCCGTACCTTCTATAAATGGAAATATATTTACAATTATTTCTAATCTATTTAAAAGAATCTTGTAAATATTTTTTACCAAATTATTATTTACAACGTCTCCCTGATGCAACTCCTCTTTGGCTCCATTATGTGTGCCGCATTGGTGTTTGCGGGTGGGGGGGGGTGGGGGGGGGGACAACAAGGAGGGATGCTTGCCAGTCGACTCACCTGTATCACTCAGCGGGCCCGGCTGGCTGCAGTAACACTCTATGACCATCGTCCGTACCAGTGGCTCATCTAGTCTAGTGGCACTAAACTAGAAAAGTAGACTAGTGCAACATTACAAATTAATGGTGCATGCACCGCGGGCCCTAACTAGAGTCTAGTTACGGGTGGTGCGGCGCCATTGTTGGGCAAAAACTGTCATTGGTAGCTGAGCGCTATACTACCAATAAGAATCGTCTCTCTCAGTAGCGCAGCGCTCAGCTGCCAATGACATTCAGGCTCTAGCGGTCCACAGCAGGCGCCATTGCAGGCAGACAAGGCAGCACTTTCATTGGGTAGCTGACCGCTACCAATGATAGCCGCCTGTCTGCATTGCCTAACTGGTGACGAGTCATGAGCTGTACTAATTATGGTCCGACTCCGACCTGACCCCGGTCTCAGCCCCCAGCAAGTGTGCACTAGGGCTGCAAAGGCTCCTCCAGAGAGAAAGAGAGAGTACAGGTAAGCAGTGTGTGTGTCGTGCTCAGTGCTGCAGAGAGGGCCACGTTTCACTTACTTCACTTCAGTTCTGGTGTTTTTTGGTCCCATACTACCACCTTTCCCTTGCAAACCTGTTCTGGCAGCAGTGGCAGCCAGCTACATGTTTTAGTGTGCTGCCTGGGCTCAGTTTGTATTGTTATAGAAAAACGTGGGAAAGAAAAAAAAACATAGGGGGAGGAAGGTCAAAATCGGGGCAAAATCAGTCAGAAAAATGGGCGGAGATGAAGGAGAAAGCAGTAAAAAAGAGCAAAATCAGCAAAAACTGGGCAAAAGCAGGATAAAACAGTCAGAGCAATGGGGGAGACTAAGAAAAAAGCAGTAAAAACATGGCATAAGTAGGAGAAAGCACTCACAAAAATGAGTGAGAGGAAGGAGAAAGCATAGAGTCGAGAGGAAAGAGAAAGCAGTAAAAAACAAGGCAAATGAAATGAAAAAGCACTCCCAAAAATGGGGCAAATCACTTAATCGTGCTGTGCCTACAAAAATGAATGTAGTGCAAAGTAATCATTGCTAATATAAAGCGCTCTAATACCTTTCAGCGGTGTTGGTGTTTCATAAACCTGCACACAAAAAAATCTAGTGCTAACTCCAATACCTTTGGGTGGTGTTGGCACGACATAAAACTGTGCAAAGAAAATGTGAAAATCAAAGTCGGTGGAGGAGGGTATCTGTGCAAGAGAGTTCAGTGGGGCAAGCAGCGATGAGCGGGAGGTGGACGGGAAGCCAACAGTAAACGGGATTAAGTGATTTGCTTGTAATCACAAAATGTGGAACTGAGGCCCGGGAAAAGCATTAAAATAAGCAAAAGCATGAAAAAACACTCACAAAAATGAGTGAGAGGAAGGAGAAAGCAGTAAAAATGGGGCAAAAGCAGGAGAAAGCAGTCAGAAAAATGTGGGAGAGGAAGGACAGAGCAGAAAAGAAAGGAGGCGAGAGCAGTGAGCTTATAAATTTATATTTTGTGCCGCCATGGGGATTATATGATTATGAATATGAAATACATTACAGTTTCGATAATTTCATCAATAAATAATTTGCAAATTCATCAATAGCATAATATACATGTTTGTCAAAATAAAAACCCAAAGTAAATAAGCCACTTTTATACATTAAGTCCATTTTACAGTCTCCCAGTCTATCCAAAGTTAATCCCTGACACCAATCCTGAGATCCCCGGCTAGCCTCTAGGAGAAGTAACTGTTTCGTCCATTGTACTACAGCGGACTACACTTGTGCCAGTCTCTTTATCCTGTCATATTGCTGAGCCACGTGGTCATAAGTGCACAGATCTTTCAGCCCTTCTCCCTGGCCCAAAGGCCCTTGCTCTTATATAGTGCCGTTTCCTGAGTATAGATACTTAGCGAGCTGAGGAAACATGCCTGATACATGGGGGGCTCGGTATCCTTCCATGCCGTAGCTAACAATAACCTAGCTATGGCTATTGTAATTAATACAAAAGCCCCTTGTGATGTCAGCAAACTAGCTCGACTATCATAACCCAATAGCATCAGAGGTGGGCTGACTGGGATCGGCTTTTAAGTTATTTGCTGCCAAACATTTTCTATACCAGTGTTTAAAGGCATCAATTTACTACATGCATAAAACATGTCCATGCTGTCTGCAGGACCAGTTTGGAATCTAGGACAGTTGCCCTTCTCCCTTTTCCCCCATTTGAAAAGTTTCCCAGGGGTATAATACAGGTTGAAGAGGGTTTTGTAATGCAGGGCCTTTAGATTTGCTGACAGAAAGATCTTCTTCCCTAGTTCAATCGACATATCGAGATCGATCTCCTCATCCCCCAGTTTTTTCTGCCCATTTCACCTCCGTTTTTTCCAAATCATCGTGGAGGGTTTCTAATAATATCGTATAATAATCTCTGATCCTACCATCCCCCCTGTATATCGTTTCTAATAATGGTATTTCCCTCAGGTTGAAAGACCATGTAGGCAAACTCCTTAAACGCTCCCTGATCTGTATGTATTTGAACCGCATCCTATTATATATCCCCAGGTTTTGAACTAGTACTGAAAATGGGATGATCTCTGAGTTATTAAATAGGCTTACTATCCTTACTATTTCGGCACGCTCCCAACCTCTACCCATGACATCATATATCTCCGCTGGGAGGAGGGAGGGGCGCCATAAAGGTGAATACCCATTGCATTTTGGGATTTTTAATAATCTAATCAATCAATCAGGCATTTGTTAAGCACAACTACTCTCCCGTAATGGTCTCAAGGCACTGGGGGTAGGAGGGGCAGGTTTCAATCCATCAAGGAGGGGGTCTGTCGAAGAGCCAAGTTTTGAGGTTTGTTACAAAGATGGGAAGCGATGTTGTCTGTCGAAGGTGGAGTGGAAGGGCGTTCCAGGCTCTGGTCGTGAGGAAGGAGAAGGAGTGGCCTCTACTGACTTTGCCACAGATCTTCTGGGCAGCCTTTATACACCTAAACTGTGTTTTTGTTTTACAGTAACTGGGTTCCAGCTGCCTAACTAACCGCCCCACCACCTCTTTCCCAACCACTAAGTCATAGATGGTAGGTAGATTTGATTCCTCACTTCTCGGCCTATCTGTCATAAGCAAAGTGCCCTTCTGTTGCAGGGCAGCTGGCCAGTAATAAAACAGCAAGTTGGTAACAGCCCACCCCCTGTCTATTATTATTATTTTATTATTATTTATTATTAAAACCATTTATTAAGCGCCTGGTTACCCAAAACAGTGTGTCCCCGCGCTGAATACTGCACAAAAAAGCTAAGGGGCGAGACAAAGGCAGAACATATAAGAGACGGACGTAACACAAGAGTTAAACATGAGGGAAAAGAAAGGTTTTGAGTTTTCTACGGAACGTACTCTCGGAGGGCTCCATCCGTAGATCGAGCGGGAGATTGTTCCAGCATTTAGCCGCTAAAAATCTGAACGAGCGTCCGCCCATCCTGGCTCTAGTGATTTTAGGAAGTTTGAACATCATCCTGCCGGCTGATCTCAAATCTCTGGTGGGTCGGTGTATCGTCAGAAGGTTAAGGAGATAGGCCGGGCCCTTGCCCTGAGCGATGCGATGAGCGAAACAGAGGGACTTAAATTTAATCCGCTCTCTTATAGGTAACCAATGGAGTTTGGATAGAGCATATTTACCTGACGCTCTGCGAGGAAGTTTAAGAACCAAGCGAGCTGCGGCATTTTGAGCACATTGAAGTTGGTATAATCCTTTTTGGCTCAAACCTAGGAGCAAAGCATTTCCGAAATCAAAATGAGGGGTGACCAAAGCATGGACAATAGTCTTTCTAGACTCAATTGGCAAAAGATCCAAGATCTTACGGAGGGCTTTCAGTATACTGAAGCATTTGGCCGTTACTTTGTTCACATGGGTTTTATATGAAAGCTCTGAGTCCAGTATAATTCCCAAATTGCGCACTGACTCCACAGGGCTAGGGGGGCTGCCCAGTTCTGTAGGCCACCACATATGCGACCATACTGAAGCTGATTTCCCCACTATCAGCAGCTCGGTTTTGTCGCCATTAAGGCGAAGACAGTTGTGGTTCATCCAAGCTGCTACAGATGATAGGCAGCTTGAGAAGTTGGTGGCATCCTCTCTACACTCAGGCGTGAGCTTAAGCAGCAGTTGTGTGTCGTCGGCGTAGCTGACAATGCCCACCCCGAAACTCTCCACTATGCAGGCCAGGGGTGCCATATAAATGTTAAATAAAGTAGGGCTCAGACTCGAGCCCTGTGGAACCCCATGGCCTACATTTCTGCGAGAGGATTTAAAGGGGGGGCAGTGCATTTGGAAGCTCCTGTTAGTCAAGAACGACTCCAGCCACGCCAAGGCCATTTCCTTCACTCCGATACCCGCCAGCCGAGACAGCAGCGTTGAGTGCAGCACGGTGTCAAACGCTGCACTGAGATCTAATAAAACCAACGCTGCTGTCTCTCCATCATCCACTATACTCCTCAAGCCTTCGGTGGAAAAAAGAAGGGCTGATTCAGTGGAGTGTCCTGCTCTAAAGCCCGATTGAGTGGGATGCAGGAGCGAATGTTCCTCCAAGAAGCTCATGAGCTGTTTATTCACCACCTTCTCAATAATTTTAGAGCAAAAAGGGAGGAGGGAGATGGGGCGGAGATTCTGAAACTGAGTGATGTGGATATTGGTTTTTTTTTAAGGGGGATTACCTGAGCAGTTTTCCACGCATCCAGTACCTGACATTCATTAAAGGAGAGTGAAATAATAAGGCTGATCTGGTCAATTATTGTGGTTTCCAATACTCCTTTAAAGCAAGCCGGGGAGCATACATCGCTGGGGGAGCCAGATTGAATGCTGTTGGCAATGCTTACTAAATCTTGTTTCTCAGGAGTGACAAAACAAGAGAGGCAGGGGTTCTCCGTGTAGGTGTTTATAGCTTCTGCCTGTTCAGGTATCTGGATGTCATCTTTCGTAAAGGTGGCGTAGATTTTATCAATCTTACTTATGAAAAAATCTGCTATAGAATCGCACAGCTCTTCTGAATAAGTATCTTGGGCCTCCAGCCTAGTAGGAACCGTAAGCTCTCTATAGATGGTAAAGAGTTCTTTAGTACGGTTCTTAGCAGAATCGATTCTGTTTTTAAGGTAGAAGCTTTTTTCTGCTCTCAGCATTTTCTTATAAGTATTCAGTTCTCTTTTGTAGTGCAGTTTGTCCTCAGGGTTATTCTGTGCTCTCCACCTACGTTCTAGATTTTTGCATCTAGATCTAGCCAATTTGAGTGGTTCCGAAAACCATGGGGCGGTTTTAGATTGCCTAACAGGGGGGTTGGTTGTCCACGGAGCAGTCTCATCGAGTGCGGTGGTCACCCATGTTTCGTAATTATTCCAGGCCTCCTCCAAAGAGTTACTGTGGGAAGGGGGATTTTTTTGGAGAGCACGTCTGAAGATTTCTTGATTAAAATTCTTCAATTTTCTACGTTTCAGGGAGGGGGTTTAGAAGGAGGGTTGTCTGAAAAGGTTTTATCCACTGTGAACGGGATAATAAAATGGTCTGACCAGATTATTCTAACCGGAGTAGAGATATTAATACCATCCCAGTTCGCAAAAATGGGATCCAGGAGATGACCATGTTGATGGGAGGGGGCTGTAGATTTAAGATCGAGGCCCAAAGATGTTAAGGCATTAGCCACATCCTGTGCTTTCTTACAGACCATGTCATCAAAATGGAGATTGAGATCTCCTAGAATAATACATTTTTTATAGCGAAGAGCCGCCTGAGTAATGCACTCTAAAAGCTGGTTGCCAAACTGTCCTACTGCCCCTGGTGGCCTGTACACCAACAGCCCATGAATGACATTTCTCGGCCCTATATTAATAGTGAATAAGCCACTTTCACTATTATGTAAGGTGGCTTTCTCTAGGGTGCATTCAAGCTCCGATTTGTACATGAGGGCTAAACCCCCCCCTCTTTGTTTGTGTCTGTCTAGACGAAGTAGACAGTACCCGGGAGGAGTTGCCTCAAGTGCCTCGGGAGACGAGTCTTCGTCCATCCAAGTCTCGGTAAGGAAGAGCACATCGGGGTTCTCAGCAACTAATAGATCGTGTATTTCGAGCTTATGTTTCTTTAATGATCTACAGTTTAATAATATCATATTGGTTTTGGGTACATCATCAGCAGGCAATCTAGGAGATAAGAGATCCTGCTTACATGTTCCGCATACCGGCGGTAGTATATCAGCTTGAATAGAGTGGACACAGTCGGTTAACACATTTGGGCGCATTTGTAAAAGCTCCTGTTGAGTATATGGTAAAGAACGCCTAGCTGGTGCCATCCTGTCAAGAGAATTCGCCCCACGCCCCGGTCTGTCGCGGACGGGCGCTGACGGGCTGGACTCTGGCTTGACTCCGGCGCGAATACGGCGCACCCGCTGAACGCGTCTGCTGCGTGGAGTCATAGCCGTTTGCTTTTATACTGGTGGCTCAGTCCACCCAGGGAGGTAAGCCCTGCCCAAGATGGCTGCCGCCGTCACTTCGCCCGGGACCCAGGTAGACCAGCCCTTATGTCGGCCAGACCCTCGGGGGGGGGGGGCAGCGAAGGATTAGGAAAGTGCAACAAAATTGTATTAAAATCACAATTTAAAACAGAGCCTTCACCCTAAAATCGGTGAAGCGTCAGGCGTCACGAAAATCGGCGCGCTGGTGCTGGGGGGGGGAAAGGACACACAGGGCAATCAACACAAATATTAAAAAGCTGGTGTCAGAGCATAAAAATAACTGCCCGGCTCAAGCCTCAGGCGATTAGTGCAATATTCGAGCGATTCGACCTGTTTCCTTGCTTTTATACTGGTGGCTCAGTCCACCCAGGGAGGTAAGCCCTGCCCAAGATGGCCGCCGCCGTCACTTCGCCCGGGACCCAGGTAGACCAGCCCTTATGTCGGCCAGACCCTCGGGGGGGGGGGGCAGCTAAGGATTAGGAAAGTGCAACAAAATTGTATTAAAATCACAATTTAAAACAGAGCCTTCACCCTAAAATCGGTGAAGCGTCAGGCGTCACGAAAATCGGCGCGCTGGTGCTGGGTGGGAAAGGACACACAGGGCAATCAACACAAATATTAAAAAGCTGGTGTCAGAGCATAAAAATAACTGCCCAGCTCAAGCCTCAGGCGATTAGTGCAATATTCGAGCGATTCGACCTGTTTCCTTGCTTTTATACTGGTGGCTCAGTCCACCCAGGGAGGTAAGCCCTGCCCAAGATGGCCGCCGCCGTCACTTCGCCCGGGACCCAGGTAGACCACCCCTTATGTCGGCCAGACCCTCGGGGGGGGGGGCAGCGAAGGATTAGGAAAGTGCAACAAAATTGTATTAAAATCACAATTTAAAACAGAGCCTTCACCCTAAAATCGGTGAAGCGTCAGGCGTCACGAAAATCGGCGCGCTGGGGGGGAAAGGACACACAGGGCAATCAACACAAATATTAAAAAGCTGGTGTCAGAGCATAAAAATAACTGCCCGGCTCAAGCCTCAGGCGATTAGTGCAATATTCCTTGCGGGAGTGTTAGTGTTTTCAATGCCCGTCTGTTTTTTTGGTGGTGCCATATAAAGTTTGAGAATATTGTATTAATTTTCTGTAATATGGTATCTGTCAATTAAAGGGGGATAGAGCTAAACAGATATAATACTCTGGGGAAGATTTTCACTTTTTGTACGTTGACCCTGCCTATGATTAGTAGATGCAGTTTATCCATGTGCCTCAATTCCATGCCTATATTATCCAGCACCAGATGAAGATTGCTAGGCCATATCGCATCAATGTTAGAGCTTATCCTGACCCCCAGATACATGGCCGAGTCAGTTTTGCATTGGTATTGCATGATGCAATGCCGTGAGGTAATTATTTATGTCTTCCCCTTGTTCAAATGATACCCTGATCTACTCCCAAATTCCTCTGTCATGCTCTCAATTTCCTTAATTGCCTTCTCTGGCTCTGATGTAATTACAGCGATAGGCCAAAACCTTGGTCTCATATAAATTATTTGTTATAGGTTTAATTGCTAGGTTTAGAAGTATCTGATTGATTAAAGGATCTATATACAAGGCGAAGAGAATTGGGGAGCACGGGCATCCCTGTCTCATCCCCCTGGCCACCTCGATTTTCCCCGATGTATTCCCCATCATCTTGAACCGTGCATAAGGCTTAAAATACATCGCGAAGATGACTGCAATTAGTTGTGAGCCAAAACCTCTCTCTGATAAAACTTCCCAGAAGTACTGCCGTGTCACACGTCGAAAGCTTTCTCAGCACCTAAGAGGATCACAGCCATATCATCTCCTGTTGCTGCTGCTCTATCCAATTGTGAAATCACTCGTCTTACTGAGTCTGATGTTCTCCTGCCTGGTACAAAACCATGCTGCCATGGTGTGACTAATTTGGCTATAACCCTCTGTAGCCGATTAGCTAAGTCTTTTGAATAAATATTGGCATCAGAATTTATCAGAGAGATCGGGCGATACGAGGCAGGCAGCTCCGCTGGTTTCCCCTTTTTGGTAAAGATTACTATGTCTGTTCCCTGCCAGGAAGTAGGTGGTATTCTACGGTGCGGTATATCTAAAAAAAGATCGGATTGGAAAGCAAGATGGTGGTCGGCTGAGGTGACCATTCGCAGCTCGTAACGCCTTGATCTACTGAGACCCCAGATATGCCCCATGGTACTAAAATAAAGAATGCTGTTGGAAGCCCTGATTTTTGTGCTGAAATTGCTGAGTGAAGAGACTAGTAGCTGCACCCCCACTTGCAGGATTGCAGCCGGACAGCAAGAACTCCTACTAACCTACAAGAAGCTCTAAAGCACACTGAGTCATTCTGATTGCTACCGCTCGGAGATGCATTTCCCTGTTAGGATGAAGCCGAAGGGGCAGCCGGCAACTCGAGGGAAGACAGGGGCGACTCCGGCTACCGGCAGCCAGCGTTAACTGTGGTCCCGACATCCGCCCGCTCTGTGTCAGAGATATGCACTGGGACAGAGGCAGCGGCTGAACAGCCTGGACACCGAGGGCAAACCGAGACCCGGAAGGACAACGTTCCACAGAGGAAGGGGAAGGGCGGGTCAGTGCCCCAACAACACCTGCGCGGTCCGACAATTGTGGAACTATTTGGAGGTTCAAAACCGCAACCAGCATTGGGAGCTGGAATTAGGACCGAGGAGCATGGCGAGACGGAGGATCTGTATGAAAGGGACCGGAAGACAGCATTAAAGACTAGCCTGCAGGTAAATGAAAATCTGGCAATAACTACTCAGGCAATACATAATCAAGCAATGTCCAGCTTAGTTGGGGCTGGCTGCCTACAGATACGAGACAACAGTGAAGGAGGGCTGAGACACTTAACAAAGGTGATTTGGACGGGGAAAGTAAAGGAACAAAGAAGGTCAAAATGGTGATACCTATATTCACTCTAGCAATAGTACCCAGCTGAAAAATGCAATAAAGGATATTGTAAGTGGGGGGAGGCAGAAATACAGAAGGACCACACGGAAAATCCCCCTGAGAACCCAAACTGAGCAGAAATAAGAAAACCCAGGACAAAAATTTGGGGCAAGTACGGCGCCAGAAGTCAAAGCATAATAGGGAAAGCAGGCGGAATGTGAAAAACACTGATGTAGAGGTAATAGATTGCTTCTACTAATTATTGGATTATACCTGGTCAATGGAGGATTCTGCCTCTTTGTCAAGCACAAGTGAGAGTGAGAGTGAAATTCTACCCTATACTAGTGGAAGGGACTCTGCTGCAACCATGAGTAGAGCTAATAAGAAGTTAGGGTTCTCAGGACAACATAAAAAAAGGAAAATACCTGCCTGGGATTACTCACCACTGCACTAACTAATTGGGGATCCTGGGGGCAAAGCACTGGATTCTGAAGGCAGCGCTATCACGACACTTTTATGCTATCTTGCAATCTATCATGGCACACCTGAAAGAAACAAGACAGGATAGCTGGTGCTCCCAGACATCTATCTGTAAGGTGCAGGGGTCAGTACGGAAAGATGTTAAAGTATGTAAAGATATTTCTGATTGACTAACAGAGCTGGGGACAAGAACTAGAACTCTTGAGATGGATATCACAGCAAACCAGAGTCAGACTGAATCGCACGAGGCCAGGAACTTGGAGGATCAAGAAAACTGCCAGCACCGGAACAACCTGCGGTTCCTGGGTATTCTTGAGAATAAGGAAGGCACTGCCATGCGTCTCTATATGGTGCAGCTATTAAGAAAAGCATTTCCGGATGTGGAAGGGTGGGACTGGACTCAAGAAATCCAAAGTGCTCAACGGGTCCCCTTGACTTTAAAACAGCCACCTAGAGCGAATTGAGGACCCAGAGCTGTACTAGTTTACTTCTGGAATTATCCCCTTAGGGAGCATATCTATGAGAAAACTAGACCAGAAATTAAGGGCAAGGTGAATGATTCTGAATTTTTCACCCGGCCTGACTTCCGTCAAGTAACCGTTGAGAGGCCCTGGAGGTTCCGGCAGATGATCAATCCATTTCAGACAAAAGGTGCACAGGCCTATCTGATGAATCCAGCAAAACTAGAAGTGATAGCTGGTGATAGGACCCACTTCTTTACATCTGAGATTAAAGTGAAGGAATTCTTGCAAAAACTCAATGGAAGGGTTCAGGGAAAGTAGGATTTAAAATATTGACAAATTGTCTCGACGATCAGGAGATCTGATCTGGAATAGAATAGACTAGGGATAAATTAAGGACTCACCGAAATATGTATTAGCCACTATGTTTTTCTTTCCTTTCTCCTTTATACTACGTATTTAGGAGTATTCTCTTCTTTGTTGGGCTTTTGTTTTGGCTTTGAATCTTTGTTGAAAATCCAATGGATTTAAGGAGATTGGGCTCATTGTTCAGGGTGTAAGGTTGCTTCATCACTTAACAGACTAGTGGTCTGTAAGCTTCCAGGGGAAGAGGGAAGGGAGAGGGGAGGGGAGGGATAGGTTGGGGGTAGAAGAGGGAGGTGTTTGGGGGATAGGAGTGGAATTAAGGGGGAAAAAAGCCAAAAAGAAATTGCAAATGTAAAAGATTTTGATAAAAACTTTAGAATTATATGATGCAGATGGATGATCTCTGTAGCTAGCTTTGGCTAAGTTGAGGATTTGTTCAGCGAATGTGGGAGGGAGGTGAATGATAAAACGAAAAGAGCGAAGATATACAAGATACTAAAATGTATCGACCCAGAGGTAATCTGTCTCCAAGAAACACATACCGTTGGTGCAACAAAGATGCCCTTCAGATAAGGGGCTATGAATTAATTGACAGTATGTTCTACACAAATTTCTATGATAAGAGGAGTCACCATATATATTAGGCACCAAGTTGGGATAGTGAAGCTTACAATACCAGATAAGTGGGGGCATTGGGCAATAGTTACATTAAATACTGGGTTGGCAATAGGGACAATATATGGTTCAAACCAAGACAACCCTAAAATATGGCAGGATTTGGAAGTGGAGCTCGCCTCCTGGCTGACCACATTGATAATATGTGGGGACCTAAATATATACCTGGGGCTATCTCAGTATGATGGACTAAAATACAATGGTTGGAAACCTCAGGTATATAGAGCACTAATCACCTTTGAGGACAGTCATAGTTTGTCTGTTGTTTGGGCATATAGGAATACACCTCCATCAAATTTTTTTTGATTAGATTATTTTTTACCCCTTTTAATATACTTGATGAGGTAGAGATAACCAAATTGCCTGGACTCTTTTCAGATCCATTACTGCTGGAAATAACAGGGCAAGGAATAGAGGTGAAGCAGCGTAACTTGTAGTATGTTTTGTAGACACAAGTAGCCCCATAGCTGTAATCAGAGAAGAATTCCTTGAATTTGTACCCTCAAAAGAAATGGATGATATCTCAATTGCAAATATGATTATGAATACATATTCTAATTTTGAACTAAACTTAGAAAAACTCCATGGCCAAGGATATGATGGATGCTTTACAATGGCAGGAAAGGAAGGTGGCATTCAAGCCATAATAAAGAGAACATATCCTAAAGCTGCTTTTGCTCACTGTGCTGCACATAAACTTAATTTGGTTGTTGAGTACCTGAATGTTGCTCCGGATGTACGAAATTATATTCGCACAGTGAAAGCCATCATCAGGTTTTTCTGTGAGAGTCCCAAAAAAAAATCTTATTCCCAATGTGCCATTGCTGGGCAGAACACGATAGACAGTAAAATATATGATCATTCAAATTTTTAGCTCACACTTTGAAGAGATTTCAAAGAAATTAAGCTTACTGGGCACTTCAGCATCAGAGGAAGCACTTCAGGATGCATATCAATTGCAATGTTCTTCCAGCGCAGTGAGCTTTCCCATGTGCTTATCCATAATTTCAGATTACTCATCAAGATTGGAATCTGCAGGCCAGGCTTTCCAAGCTTTTCAGCTTGATATCCTTGCGGTGTGTAATCACGCGCAAGACCTTATGACTGTGTTCCTTGGTCACAGACAAAAAGCAATTTTAAGGACATTTTTACAAACGTTCAAACAATGGCAGAAAAACTGAACATTGATTTTTTTGTTCCCAGACAGTGTGGCTGGCAAGTATTTCATTCTAATTTTGGTTCCTCTTCTATGGAAGAATATTATCGCAGGTCTATCTATGTGCCATACAAGGACTCTATCATCGCATCATTTAAAAGCTGGTTTGGCAATGATAACAAAAAAGATTTGAGTCTGTTCTCACTTCACCCAATACATATGGCAAAAATGGCACTTGAGCAATATAAATGCCTTATAGCAAACATCAGAGAAATTTACGACATTAAAAACTTGGACGCCGACCGAAGCAGTCACATGAATTTAGGTTTGGTTAACGAAGGATGAGCAGTTTGACAATGGAATTTTGGATTTGCTAAACCACACAGATGTATTTCCCTCAGTCCATCAAGCAATTCCCATTGCTCTCACATTACCAGTGACCCCTTGCACAGTGGAAAGGTCTTTCAGCACAATTAGAAGGGTGAAAACCTAGTTGAGGTCATCAAAGACAGATGATTGCTTATCGGGTTTGTGCATGATGAGCATACATCAAGCAAAGTAATTGATAAATATGCACAAGACTACAGACATTTACAGTTCCTTTTTCGAGATCACTAACCAGAGAACAAAAACTGTATAAAACTACTCATTGAAAAATGTGACTGTTCAGCAAGAGTGTGGATGTTTGCAGTTCCTGCAACAGTTATCCAGGTTAAGTTTATATGTTTTATTTTCCAATTTGGATGAGAACAGCTGTTATTTTATTTAAGTTTATATATTTGATTTTATTTAATACATTTACAAAATAAATACATATGTCATATATTTTAATTCTGATTTGTTTGTGCACGTTAACACCAAATGCAGACTCTACATGTTTTTTTCTAATTCAGTTATAGTGCCTTCACTGCCTTGATCACATGTGTATGAATAATGTGGGGTATTTAATAGTGGTGATATTAACACAGATACAAAATTGCTAATCAGACAATGACTGGTTGATCCTTCCATTAAGCTTTTGCATCAGTTGTCTTAACCCTGTGCATGCCTGCGTTGTTTTACCTTTGGCCACGAGCCACTCCAGCCTGCAGCACTGTTTTTTAATTTGCCAACTGCTGGAAGGTGTGAATGATATCTACCAAAGGCCACAAAAGAAAGTGATGGCTGTGGCGCATCAACCCTTTGATGTAAGAGATCGTATGCAGGCTGCTTTCTTCCCCCCATGACTCCTCCTGCGCCCCAGTGTTTCTTGTTCCCCACCTGGCACACATCATGTCGGAGGATGGTGATGATGTTAAAATCTGCCCCCCCTGGAAAACGTTCTATGGACGCCCATGCTGGGCCTTTACCCTATAGCTTTTAAATCCTCACATAATGTAATATATCGGCACAAAGACATCTTAATTCTTCAATTTGATGTAGGGTTTGTCAAAATAAGTACATTTTGCATTAAGACAAAATACACATAGTTTGCAGACAGACAAATGTAAACAGAAACTTGAATGGAAGTAGATCAATAATAGAATCAACAGTTCTTGGATAAAACAATTGCTGCCTTGCATAATTAAATCTGTGGCTGCAAGAAAAGGATACAGTAAATGGTTTGTTTATTTCTCTTTCTACTGCAAAACTAATTGCAGTTTTGCTTGGGATACTAACTACACTGATCCGTTCTCTGTGACAGGCACTGATGAAACATGAAAGAGACTCCATCGAGTTGGAGGTGAAGTAGAGCTGTGTGAGGTTTATTTACTAAGGGTTTTGTGAGGTCTGGTATGATGCTGCGCATTTTTGAGCTGTAACCTTATCCATTTGCAATAGTAATTACATTGATGCCATGCTTTGCATCACTTTATGTCCCTTTGTGCCACTGAGCGCCCACACAAATCCTTAGTAAATAATACCTTATTGTTGTCTGGCTTGACAGCCAAAGTGTCACCAGCAAATTATGTGAGAATTACCAGGAGAGGGTCTTAGGCTCTGCCCACATGTTGTTAGCCAGGTGTATATGTTTTGATGGAGTGAGTAAAATGTGTATGCATCCATAAAAAAAAGTGCTTGCCCCCCACACAGCTATGATAATTTTTCATTCAGAAGCACACACATTACATTGTAAAGCTTTTAAAGTCTCTAAGCTAACTAGATAATTTATTATGTTTTGCTCTGGCAGCAGCACAGATGGGAGGAGGGCAGTCATTGGCCTACATGTATTTTTAGGTCTGGCTTGAGAAAGCAATTATCACCTGACCTTTTAACACCAATATTATTCTACAGTTCTTTGCTTCTACTCAAATACATATTCATTGCCATTCTCTCTACGTGTAAAGCTTCACATTACCATACAAAATTCCTTTAAAGCCGGACCTATTGGCATTACCAATGTTTTTATTTATATGGGTATAATTTATTTGAGGCTTTTATAGTGTTGAAATGATTTTGTGTGGGATTTATACTGACATTTTGTCTGACGAATACTAATTAAATTATGAGTGCCAGCAGTATAACAAAAATTGGACAATGAAGGAGCAGTCACTAACTTTTATAATCTTTATATATCTTGTCCTGCTGATGCTGATGGCAGCAGCCCTCCACTGACTTCCTTTATCCATTGTGCACCTGAAAGACTAATTCATAATTTTGAAAAATCAACGCGGGGAGAGAAAAAAATAATAGGTCAATCACTGTGCTTCCCAGAAAGTATCAAAAAGAGAGTGAGACCACACTGTGTAGGAAAAATTAAGTCTCTTGAAAAATATATTGAGACCCTCAACAGCTAATTTTGGTCAGTGGCATGTTATCCCCACTCACCTACTAGTAGCCAACAGTGCCATCCTCTGGTCTTGCCTCCATCAGGAGGAATAGTGTCAAAGTGCAGAGATGGTGGGGGATCTGTGATACTGCAGTGGTGTAAAATCGCCTCCCACCCCGGAGGTAGATACATTTATGAAAGATGGCGCGGGTAAGGTTAAAAAGGAGTGAGATGCAATAGAGAAGAGTTCAATGTCCCTCACATCTAAATGATCACATGATCAACATGTTTCAGCCTACCTGTGCCAATAGAGGTCGATGGCTTTTGTCTGGAGAGTGAAATATCAGATCCATGTTGCTCGCCTGTAGGGACTCTTTCCCTTGGACATCTGTGTAGTAAGTGTATTCACTTAGATGAGGCTAGAGAATACAATGTCCTCCCCTCAAATGGATAAAACAGTACATCCAGTCAACATTGCTGTTCACGTTGTCACAACAATATTTGGGAATACAAATTAGTGAACACTGTTTCTAACATTGCATTGGTTAAATTCTTAACATCACCATTTGTGTGTATAGGGCAAAGTATACAGTGATGACATGAAAGCAGCTAGTGGAAACTGAGAGCAAAAGAACAGTGTATATATTACTGTCATGAGTGAAAAGCAGATTTAGCGGGTGTTTGGGTTCTGCTTCCCACTTAGTTGTCACGTTTTTTCTCAAATTAGCAATGGTGCTGGCATTTGTAATGCCCTGCGTTCTCATGGCTCATAGGATTGTGACGGCCTATGGAAGATGCTGAGTCAAGGTTGCCCACTTGTGTTGTTATGACTAAAAGTAACAAATGCTTTATGTGCCTTCAAAACGTGCTATTCTATAGTAAGCGATATCAAGTAATCCATGATTGCTGGTTCTGGTGTGCATTTATAACTGTAACAGGTGCCTGTTATTATGCTTAAAATTAAAAAGCGTAATGCTTTTAAAGCGTGCGGTTCTTTAGTACAAGAGATCAGATATCGATATGCCATGATTACTGGTGTTGGTCCACATTTAAAGCTCTAACGCAGAAAATATTTTGCATATTAGGAAGGCAAAGCCCCATGCAATGCGAGGAGCAGGTGGGTCTTTTATGGCACTTCCTACAGGAGTTACGAAAAACTATATTTCATGAAATTAAGAAGGCTTGATGTGAACCTCATGAGTCATTTACATAAATTCCTTAAGCGAATATAGTTGGTGCCCTATAGGCTGTGGAGATGAGGCAGAATGGCAATGCTCCCTGAGGGGGAAATTTTAGAGAAACAACTGTTACAACCACCTATGGCGAAAGACGCCATGCACTTAATTGAAAGTGGGGGGGAAAGAGGTGTTCTTACTTGTGGTGCTGTTTGTCTGTGCATGTCTCACCCCACCCGTCATGCATATTGGCGATGGGAGTGTTGTGGTTCTTTTTATCTGCAAACCTGAGAGGTAAATGATTCTTAGGCGTAGATTGTACCTGGCGTCAGCGTCTGTTGCATTGAGACTAACAACATATTATGCAAGCCTTGCACGATCAAAGGGGCATTATTGCCTTATTATTTCTAAACAGTGAAAGGCGGTTTTGGAGTCTTCTCAAAAATGTCATATATGAATTGTGATCAAGTTACATATGTAAGGCCACAAATTACATGGATACAGCGTCTGTTGCATAAAAACTAACAACAGACTACATGACCCGTACATGATCGAAGGGGCTTTGTAGCCAGCTAGGGTGTATTTTTCAAAGGGTGTTATGTCGCGTCTTCCCTAAATAAGGGTTGACTGATCTAATCTCCCTCAGTGTGGAATGAATATGAAAGGTGCAGTTGAGGCAAAGGCCATCTCATGCATCTCATCTCACCACCACTATCACTCTTTATAATAATGGGATCATTTTAATACAAGCCTCCAATGACAACCTAGCTACGATGGCCAAGATTTACCCCACCCTCAAAAAAGCGTTTACGGCAATGCCACCAACCCCTACTCAACCACCACCCCCTAGATGGGTTTATCTAGCACTCCCTCATTAACAGTTATGAGTTCTCCAGGCTCCCTAAACCCCTCCCCATCAGGTGACCCCAGTACCACATCGTCCATGGTAGGTCAAACCTCTAGAACACCCTCTCAGCCTGTTGACGAGTATCCGGACTCCATCCCCTCAACAATTGTCTGTCCGCTACAGGGTGACTCTTGTACCGGGTGGACCCCTCAAGCACCACAGTCTCGTCAGTTTTGTGATGATGCCCCTTCTCCCATACCTATAACTTTGTCCCATGTTAGGTTAGAATCTGGACTGCGTTACTCCTCGATCCCTGATCTACCCAAACTTCAGCTCAATGACCTCTCCCCCCTTGAAAAGGCTACAACATCACCGTCAACAGATCCTCTAGCACCTACTGATCAACTCCCTACTCAGGAATTACCCACCATCACCTCAAACTTCACAGGCTCTCTCTGAATCTCCCCGACGCCGGTTGCCTCTCCTTCACAGCCTACACCCCTCTCCCATTACCCTGATTTGGCAGCGACCCTAAAGAATATTTCTACACGATTGCTCCCTCTCGTGTCGGAGCTACATGACTTGAAAGTCCTATCAAATGATCTTTTCCCATGATCAGCTCTTTTTTCAGCTCTACAAATTGACCCAGAGCCTCCACCATGGATAGTTAACACAAGGGTCAGTCGTTACCCCCTCCATTTCAAAATCTACTCCCTCTCCAAACTCCCAACCCTGCCCCAGGAAAATTGAGTCCCACTCAGCATCCACTGCTAACTTTAACTAGACCCCGCCGAGGCAAATGCACTCCATCCTTGCCAACATGGACAGAGAACCTCCCCAATCTGAGATGCAGCAATTCTGACATCCTCACCAAGGTAAACATTACCCAGACTCTCGGCCCCCCAATCCGCTACGTCTCAAATGTGTACAACTAAACTGCAGATCAGCCAGTAAACACGTCTCAGACATCTTTGACTTCATCCAACACAATGACTTAGATTTTATCATACTCACTGAAACTTGGCTAAAGCCTGCCACCACACCTATCTTAGACGTCTTAGTTCCTCCCACTCATAATATCATCAAGCTAGAGAGAGCTCTGAAGTTGGGGTCTAGCCTGTATCCACAAGAATACTCTCTTGATTTCTCACTTGGAGTCTTCTTCCCCTTCCTCTTGTGAATGCCTTGGCCTCATCATCTCAAGTAAGAACATACCGATCTGCAAACTACACACCTTTTACCACCCCCGGGGGACAACCTCCCTTTCATTGAACAATAAATGGAAATCATCTCTAGCAATGTCGATTCTGATGTGTCACAAATCTTTCTGGGTGGTTTTAAACTCCATTGGTCTAACCCCAATGACCCCGTGGTAGCCTGCCTTAAATCATTTCTAAATGTGCAAGAATGGGCTCAGCACTGTGACCAACCAACTCATACTAAAGGAGAAACTCTAGACCTCATCATTTCCAAAGAACAGACCATGACCTTATACTCCAGCACCCCTTGTGACAGGTCTGACCATCACAGCATCCTTTTCTATATTAACAGGGACGTGATGTCGAAGAAGGATCAACCTCGGAAAGCAAGGGTATGGAAAAGGGACCTCAGATTCAGTAAACCTCGATATTCACGCTGCCCACTTTTAATCTGTCCTCTCTTACCAACCCGACCTGGTTGAGGTGCAAACACTCACTGACACCGACAATTCGACCATTACCAACATCATGAATGACATTGCTCCACTCCAACTTAAAAATGCTTCATCTAAAATGTACAAACCGTGGTACAACGACAACTTAAAAACAGAATATAGCAATCTTAGAGCAGCTGAACGCTCCTGGGGATTCAATCCCTCCACAGACCGACTGAAACTCTTGAGAGAGGTCAGGAGCCTCTACAACAAACAGATCAAGAGAGCGAAGGCCGACTATTCCAGACTACAACTAGACGAAGCGGCAACCTGCCCCAAGAAACTTTTCGAATTGGTCAAACAACAATCGGTTACTGGTCCAATCCTCTCTGATCCGGGTGGCATCTCACCCTCCTGCGAAGATTTTTATGCTTTCTTCAAGGAGAAATCACGACTCATCTCTATTGACCTCACCTCTAAGAAGGCTTTATTACCCTCTTCTACTGTCAACTCACCCCCTGACTTCTTTGAAAAGTATAACTTGTCCCTCTTGAACGCTAAGAACAATGCGTCTTGGGGCACCTTTTCCCCATTTACTGAAAAAGACATCAACAAAATTCTTCAGTCTATCAACCAGTCCAACCACTTTGTTGACCCACTGCTCTCATCCATATTCAAAGAGACCAAGAATGCTCTCATCCACACCTGGACTAAGATTGTAAATGCTCCTTATCTCAAGGCATGGTCCCTGACTGTCTAAAAGCAGCTCAGGTCTCACCTATTCTAAAAAAAAACAACGCTGATAAATCTGATCTCAATAACTTCCGTCCCATCTCCAACATCCCCACTCTAGCCAAACTCCATGAAAAATGTGTGCAATCCCAACTCTGTGCTCACATAGAGAACTGCCAACTCCTAGAGCAGCATCATTCCGGTTTTCGGAGGGGGCATAGCACCGAATCGGCCCTCAAACACGTTATGGACGACATACTGAAAATGCATGACCAAAATGAATCCTGCCTACTGATCCTTCTTGATCTTTCCTCAGCATTCGACACGGTCAATCATGACAACCTCCTATCCATCTTGCAACACAGTATGGGTTTCTCTGATCTGGTGCTTCGATGGTTCTCATCCTTCCTCCATCGCAGAACACAAAGATTCAACGCAAACCACTCCTTCTCCCAGCCTTCTCCAGTAGTCATGGGGGTCCCGCAAGGATCCACTCTTTCTTCCATCCTCTTCAACCTTTTCTTGGAACCTCTAGCTCACACCCTAAACTCTACGAGCATTCTCTTCCACATGTATGCCGACGAAACTCAACTCTACTTGAAAATCTCATCCCCGGAAAACATCATCTCACTCAACACCGTCCTAACGTCCACTCAAAATTGGCTAACCAAGAATCATCTGCTCAACACCTCCTGTAGTAAGGGCTGGGCCTTGTTGCGCACATTGTTAAATTAGCCGCTCGCAGTGCTATCTACCCTTGATTGATTCTGTGCGGAGGAAGTGTGCTGTCCATGGAGACACAGAGGACCGCGCTGCTTCAAGGCGCTTGTGTGGATTATTGAGCCCGTGAGCTCTACCTGGGATTCTCCGTGATTGCTGAGGGAGAGAAGTGAAGAACTACTCCAGCGGGAGCGGGACTGCGAGGCCCAGAGGTGCTAGCGCTCGATCATCGCGTGCACCTGGTGCCTCTTCCCGCCCCCTCCTCCCTGAAAGCTTCTTTACTCCTCACGGCCCCCGCTACGCGGGTGCCGCTCGCAGTGCTATCTACCCTTGATTGATTCTGTGCGGAGGAAGTGTGCTGTCCGTGGAGACACAGAGGACCGCGCTGCTTCAAGGCGCTTGTGTGGATTATTGAGCCCGTGAGCTCTACCTGGGATTCTCCGTGATTGCTGAGGGAGAGAAGTGAAGAACTACTCCAGCGGGAGCGGGACTGCGAGGCCCAGAGGTGCTAGCGCTCGATCATCGCGCGCACCTGGTGCCTCTTCCCGCCCCCTCCTCCCTGAAAGCTTCTTTACTCCTCGCGGCCCCCGCTACGCGGGAGCCGCTCGCAGTGCTATCTACCCTTGATTGATTCTGTGCGGAGGAAGTGTGCTGTCCGTGGAGACACAGAGGACCGCGCTGCTTCAAGGCGCTTGTGTGGATTATTGAGCCCGTGAGCTCTACCTGGGATTCTCCGTGATTGCTGAGGGAGAGAAGTGAAGAACTACTCCAGCAGGAGCGGGACTGCGAGGCCCAGAGGTGCTAGCGCTCGATCATCGCGCGCACCTGTTGCCTCTTCCCGCCCCCTCCTCTTCCTACTTAGCTCAGTAATCTAACGCGAACGCGGGACGCGCGCGGATAGAAGCGCGGACGAAGACCGGACAAAGAGCGGGCCCTCTATGGCCCTCAGTGGCTGAGGTAGGCTGGGCTGGGCCCTGTCATTTTCATTTGTACGTTAGCTATTGTAGAGCGCAAAATAGTGACACTTTAAAAGAGATAGATTTCGAACTTTTACAATCATTTAATATTTGTATATCTAAGGATTCACCATAAGACTTTGTTATTGGTATAAATATCACCTGAGCTATATATTGCTGCCTGGTTGTCGCTTCCTGTAGGATGACTGCAAAGAAATTACGTTCCGGAAGAGTTCTAGGGGGAAGGTCGTGTATAAAAACAAGATCTAACCCCCTGAGGAATAAATTTGATAACGGTGTGTTAATGAAAGGCCAGATGCAGTTATTGAAATTATGGGAACAACCGGTGGATAAATCGTTGACAATCCTGGAAGTTGCTGGTTCTCAGATGGCGCCTTTGGTGGGGGCTCCGTCTGTTGTGGAAAAAGAATCCACCACTGAGTCAGTCTTTAAAAACCCTTTGTCCCCTCAGTCAACATCTATTGTGGCTAACTTTCCAGTATGCGTATCAGAGGGAGAACTGCCGGATAATAAGTTAACAGTTATAAATGCACCTCGACCGAAGACTTCAACTGGCGCAGAATGCCCCGACGTGGCCTCAAAAGGAGAGTCTTTCTTGTCTAGTATTGACCTCGAGTTATGTGGTCGCTATATGGAGAATGGAAATTTGAATCATTTGAATCCTAGTAAGACGGCATTGGGAGCTACGCCATCAGGTCTATTGTTATATAGTAGTACTCCCTCTATAAAATCCAATGACATTCCTTCACTACAGAATGATTCTAGGAGTTCACTACTTAACCTATCCGGTATTTGCCCCATTGCCGCTTCTGGACTGCCGAAAGATGATAGGCCTATTTCTGAATGTTTAATAGTATTAGAACATTTACTGGCTTCTATTCTATCTTTATTGAGCAAATTCGTGGGGAACTCTGACTGCACCTTGGATTTGGTTACACAGATATTGAAAGTCCTATTGGCAAAAAGTGCAGAAAATGGTATTACCGCTGTTCCGGAGATTGTTCAACCAAATCATTTAGTCAGCAATAATTTATTAGAAAAAAATGCTCTTGCAGGCATTCCAGAAGTAGGTAATAAACATGAGTTATTAGGGATGCCTACTCCATCTGCTTCAAATGATATGAAGGTATTGGAACCTACCCAAAAAGAAGAAAGTTTGTTGGAGGTGGACCCTAACGCGGGAAAGGAGGTATTCCCAATTTTTACCCTTGAAAAAAAGGAGTCTGAAATGAAATCTGGTGAAAACGATAAAGATAGTAAAAGCAGAAAGAATAAAGGAAAAAATAGGAAACCCGTTCGTAAGTACAAGAAAAAAAAACAGAAGCAAATTATCTTCCAAAAACATATAAGCATTGTAGACCACAATGTAGCAGAGATTGAAGATAAATCCCTATTGGATATGTTTTCCAATAAGGCGACTGATGGTACTAATGGTTGTGTAGCCAATTGTTCACTTAATATTGGTGCCAATACTACGGAAGTTACTCATCAAGAGGACCATTCAGTATTGCCCAGCGCTCCATCTGTAGAAGTGACGAGAATCATGCCTACTGAATTAGGGGCACTTAACCCTTCAGCGCCTACTTTTCAACTGTCGGTTGATGCTGCGAAAAACTCTGCTCCTCTCCAATTTAAAGCTTCTAACTTATATGCGGATACCTTGACTTTGGACTTCTTGCCATTATTTGACTCTGATTTATACCTAAACAGGTCATGGTTGCTTAACTGTTTTAAGGATATTGAATGTTTAAAACTAATACAGTCGAATGACATTGACTTGGTTTCCTTAGTAAGGTATGAAAATGGTCTATGTGTACGGGCAAAGTTCTACTCTAAAATAATAGTTAATTTAGTGTTACAACAGGCAGAATCACTCCAATGTAGAGGGATTGATGTGTTACCCTTTTTGCAGATGGGAAAGGATGTTTTACCTAGAGAAGGGGTAACAAGGCTGGGTGTTATGCAGGAAAATATGTCCAAACCTAATAAGGATTTACAAATCAGAGTCCTAAGAGGTAAACGTATGGTTTCCCAGATTTTACCTACTCCTTTGAACATGATTGCTCCTATAACGGAGGATAAACATCAGTGGAACTGGCTTCCAGGTGTTTTGTCTAATAATAACTCGGATAATTCTAGACGCTCTCTACATCTTTAGCAGCCAATTAAAAGTCATATCTTGGAATGCGGCAGGGCTGCATAATAGATCGGAGAAACTTGACTTTTTATTTTCTTTAAATGCGGATGTGATATGCATTCAAGAATCCTGGTGTAAAAATAGTCTATATGGTGGAAAAGATTATTTTGTGCTTGAGGCAGCTGCCACGCCGGCTAAAAAAGGCCACGCAAGAGGGGGAATTGCCTGCTTTTTGTCTACTTCATTGCAATGGCAATTTTCTCATTACGTTGACACAAGCAACCTTTTTCAGGCTATAACTATTAATAATCTAACCAGTATAGGCAGCCAGCGTTCTTTAGTACTTATCAATGCATACATCCCGCCAGAAGTTGGTTTTAATACGGTTTTGAAGCAAATGTTTTTATATGTTAAACTGCTATTAGAAGGTGACCAGCCCCCGTATATATTACATATGGGCGATCTGAATAGTAAAGTGTCTCACTCAAGTGTAAATCTGTTCAGAAATAAGTTTAAAGAAGAGGCTTACAATATACCCCAATCTACCTTTCCAATTAAATTAAAAACCAGCAAAAGAGGAAAGATAATGTTACAAGAACTTAGTTACCTAGAGGGGTTAATTGTAAATGGCAGGATGCCATCTGATACACCTGCTAAATGTACGCATAGGTCCCCTAAGGGTGAATCTATTCTCGACTATGTAATTACGGACTATGTCTCTTTTTTTCTTATTCAGGACATAATGGTCTCTCAAACTTCTATGAGCGATCATAACGTGATCAGTATATCCCTTTCATTACAACCACAGGTTACGGATCCCTGGTCTTTAAATGCTGGAGGAGTTTCTTTGCTTTATAAGTCAGGTAGATGTTTCTGGAACCCGACAACCATGAAGGGTTTGCAAAAGATTCTCGCAGAAACCTTACTGGAACTAATAGAATGGCTGGGTATGGAATTCTTTTACTTTGAAAATTTTATGAAAAAGCTTACTGCGATTGCAAAGAAGCCTAGATATTCCAGGAAAGTGACTTTTGTTCCTAGTTTATTGTTGCCTTTAAATAAAGAAATAAATAAATTAGTAAGGCAACAATTTCTTTTTAGATCTACGGAAACTAATAATAAGTTATCCCTATTAAAAAGAAAGAGGACCAGAATGAGAGCAAAACTAAAGAAAGAAAAAGAAGACTCTCTCTGGATTAGCTTAAGGGAGGCTTCTGTCTATGGTAAATCTAGAGAATTCTGGTCCATAATTGGTAAGGGATGTGGAGCAAGAATCTCCCCTATTCCCGTTTCTATTCCAGAGGATGGTTGGCGCTTATTTATACTGAATTTGTATGCATCAAACGGTGTAGAGGGCGCAGTTAGTGATCTTATATGGGACTATAGGTTTGCTATGGATCCGCCATCTGAGAAATCCATTGCTTCAGCGATTAAGAGTATGCGCTCTTCCGGAGCATTGGGACCAGATGAGTTGCCCATTTCTGTATTGAAACAAGATGTCACTACTTGGAGCAGGATTCTCTTCCCATTGTTTAAAGCATGTTTTTTATTAAGATCAGTTCCTACATCTTGGAAGGGAAGTATATTAATACCCTTATTTAAGAAGGGAGAGCGGGACAAACCCATGAACTATCGATTGATCGCTCTATTGGACGCTGTTGGAAAAGTTTTTGCCAAATGCCTTCTAATATTAATTTCTGATTGGGTGGAGGCAAATAATATTTTACCTTTGGAACAGACTGGGTTTAGAAAAAAGCATGGCACACTTGATAATCTGACTGCTCTGCAAGTGATTATGGACAACTATGTAAGAGTCCGTGGAGGTAGGGTATATGCGGCATTCATAGACTTCTCCACGGCGTTTGACAAGGTAGACCGTCCAACGCTGTGGAGAAAGCTTGCTGAAATGGGTATGCCGCCGCTTCTACTGGAACTTGTAAGATCTCTTCACTCGAACACCTGGTGTAAGGTGTTGCAAGGTGGAGAAAGGGGTCTTTCTCAGGCCATTCCATCTGTAAACGGGTTAAAACAGGGGTGCTTATTGGCCCCCTTGTTGTTTTCTCTATACACTGCGGATCTTCCCGCTTCCATTGCAGCAAGTGCTATGTTAGCTCCGGTAGTTGGAGGTTCATCCATTTCTGTCTTAATGTATGCGGATGATATCCTCATTTTAGACCTAACTCCTAAGGGCTTATCTAACCGCCTTCAAGCTTTGCACATATTTGCAGAGGCACATTTTATGAGGATTAATGTTTCCAAAAGCAAAATTATGTGTATCACAGGAAGGAAGAAATGTAGATCTGTAAATTTTGGATGGGCTATAGGAGGCCAGAGATTAGAGGTGGTTAAAACCTACACCTTTTTAGGTAAAGTAATCTCGGCAAACCTTAGCGAAAAACCCCATATTGAACATAATTCCCGTAAGACATTGGCACATGGTATGGGGTTATGTTCACTATACTCTGCTACAGGGAAAAGACACTTTGCCCGTTTCTTGGAAGTGTATAATGCAAAAATCCCTGCAACTCTGCTTTATGGAATAGAATTGGTGGAGTTAAGACATTGGGGCTTTCTGCAGACTATGGAGGGAAAGGTTTTAAGAAGAATTTCTTCTTTTAATACAGCTTGCTCAGTCCCCGCATGCAGGCTGGAATTTGGCCTTCGGAGCTGTTGGGTACAGGGACTGATTGCCCTGGTAAGATGGGTGGCCTGTTTGGCCAGAGGTGATCCAGGTTCCTTACGGGCATATATAAAAAAGGAACTGCTGGGCAATCTAAATGAGTTCTCTTTATTAGTAAAATTTTTTAGAAAAGCTGTAACATTGCTAGAGTTGGATGAAAATACTTTGTTTTTGCTCTCTCCTTCTCAACTAAAGCTTCAGCTGAAACATGTATCTTGGGAACTCTGCTTTAAATTGGATAAGATTGCTTTACATGGAAAGAATGGGGGTGATTTGCTCCTAAACTCGTATTCAATAAAGGAGGCCCAGCAGTATGTTTCTTGGAATATCCCTCATCGAGTACGAAGGCTATGGTACCTCTTGCGACATGATTTGCTCCCTTTGAATTCCCTTCTAGCAAAATGGTATGGAACACCTCCCATATGTAATTTTTGTAATAAGGCAGTTCAAGACCGAAATCATGTTTTGTTTATTTGTCCTATATTACGTCCATTACGCTCTAAATGGCTGAGATCTATTTGCCTACAATTGGGAATTTTAAATGTAAATGCCTTTTTTCATGCTCTTTATTGTCCACCCAATGAAATGTTTTGCTTCAAAAAAATTTATTTTTTTAGGAGTTTTTTAGACATTTATTAATGAAACCTGTAGACTATTTGTGGATTCTCCGGTCAGTGTTTATGTTGTGATCCTTTAACTGGTTCTCTTTTGTTCAGTATTGTATAATTTTACTGTATATTTTGATGTATTGTTTGGTGATTGATATATGTGGCCCTGGTTTGAGAGCCAAAAACATAATAATAAAACTTTGAAACTTTGTTAAATTAGCATAGGCTTATTGGAAGTTTAAACGCCATTTTACCTTTTCACCGCTTTTGCACACGACACTGCAAATAACTGTTGTTTTAAGTTAGGCTGCGTGAAATGCTTCACATGAGAATGGCTTGTTTTTAGCATCCCTAGACTTACATCGTGACTCTAGTCTGCACACTGAGTTCTAAAGCCTCCAAGGTCATCATAACAAGGTAGCTGTTGTTCGGGATGATCGGCTCACATTTTTAGACATAACATAAATGCAGCTGCAGCCAACGTGATTCTGGGCCCTTTAATATCACACTGTAAGCATGATTTGAGTCACTTGGAAGAATCCTGTTTTTCCAGAGAGACAGAGAGCTTTTGCAGATCCTGATGTGATACACTTCTGCTGATTCTAGAGGTATGGGGTCCCCCGCACAAGCCTGAGAGACCTTCTATATTTTATAAAACATAGTTCCTACCTAGGGAGGGTTAATTTCTAGGCACTATAGGACCTATTTTCACCATCATTGTAATATGATTTCTCCTTTTGTGTTTTATGGAATTGTAACAATGCTGGTCATATTATTTCTAATCATATGTCTCCTTATGTTAGCAAAGATACTGCATCTTAGAGAATGACGTTAGTATAAATATTTTAACCCTTCCAGTGTCTCTTTTACTCCTGTTGTGGACCGGTGTGAGAGTATAACGAAGGAGTGTTCTTGCTTTCCACCATTCCTGAGTATAACCTACGTCGCATATTCTGGGTTGTCTAATCATTGGTTCCTTTGCTATAGGACGAAGAGCTAATGTGACACTGATGCTAGCTGGTTAGGGTTTCTAGGCACTAAGGTGAGTTTTTTGGTACATCACAATTCACTGAAGTCCTGGGCCTCTGTGCACAGTTCTGTGTAGGAGCAGAATCCCTGCGACATGGCGCACCCAACGTTGTGGTCTTATTGTAAAACTCTCAAGTAGTACTTATATCAGTCCACGGCCCCCTCACTATTGTTTCCGGTTAACAGTGGTGACGGATAAACCTACCTACAGTTATATAGGTCTTTTCAAGCTTGATAATATTAAATGGTTTCCAGAGGATTACTACCCAGTTGTGCTACATTACTTTGTATTGTTCTTTTTTCTTTCTGTGTCATAATGGCTGCCGTTGATATCCCGCAACACAGTCGGTTGGCTGTTTGCAATCATTTGCAAGGTTTCAACATCCCCTTGGAAGGCATGGCAGTTGTTTTTGTGGTGAGTGCTGACGCAGCTTACCCGTTTGAGCTTTTCTACTCATGGGTTACTTTTCCAGCAGTTACTGCAGATACTAATGTGTTTCATACATACACTCCTACTGCCGTGCCTATGGAGTATGCTCCTTATAGGACACAGGAGATTCAGATTTCTGCTTGGCAGCACCGCATTTGGTTTGATGGCGCCCTCCCCCACTCTCTAACGACAGTTAGATTTGGTCCATTGTCCATTCCAGGCGCTTCTTGGCCTGTTTTGGCTGGATTTACCCCGCACCCGGCTGCGGGTCGATGTCCCATAGCTGAATTGAGACCCCCTTATACCTCTGCAGTAACGGTTATAAGGGCCTTAGTTTATTACATTTCCCGCAACATGCAGGGTGGGGCAGAAAGACTTAGTGCCAGAAGGAACTGACTGTACCACATGGGGTATGATTTTTGCGGCTGTCTATACTAGGTGCTTCAGGCACCCCGTCAATGTCTGTCCTACCCTCAGTCATTAAATATGTTCAGGATGAGCAAGGGACGGAGGCGGCTGTTGAATTGGGAGTGAGACTCGTTAGGGTGTTTGACATAGTTTCTGATCTCGTCCTTGCTAACGTTAAGGGAGATGCGGTAAGCCTCCAGGGGACTAATGCTTTACGTGATGTCCCCGATGCAGAGAAACCCCGTCAGTTGCCGAAAATTATTACGGCGGCTTATAAGACCATTGGCCGTAATAGTTTATGTTTTAAGCCTTTTGCCAAAGCAGTGCAAAAGCAAACTCAGGCGGCGAAGGCTGACAAAGGTGATGGCCCCTCAGGTCCAAAGCAGACTTGGAATAAAAATAGAAAACGGGGGAAAAAGCAACAGAAGCAGGGGTCCCGTCCCGCCTGTACTTGTGTGTACTGAGCGTACTTATGAATTGCGCGACTGCGCTACGATTACCTGATCGTTTTCAAGTTCCTAATCAACGTTCTCCTTGCTCTTTGCAGGACTCCCCTGTCTCACCCACCGGTGGAGGAGTTGGCGGCAGAGGAAGGGGTGCGAAACAAGAGCAGCCCCACAAGTCAGTAAAGGCAAGCAGGACGACTCTCCACGTCAGAGACCCCAGTTTCAGAAAAAGAAAGTTGCGGCTTTAACAGCAAGATATGCCACAGATAGTGAGAATGCAGCTTCGGAATCTGACATGGGCGCTGACGCTGTTGGACAGCACGGAGGAGATTACCATAGTGTGAGAGGCGCTGCGTCCACTACTGAAGGTGACAGAGACTGACTCATTTGTTTTAGTTGAGAGAGCTGACACTAGAGTGGCACCCCCTGAGCGACTTTTTGAAATTGTCCTTTTCATTGAAGGTGACATACAACGTACTGTAAAAGGGGTATTTTGGGAGAATCTAACTACTACCTATGACATTCTATTGGCGGAGGTCGACTGGCCCCCACCTTTTATTTTAGCAGCTCCGCAAGGGGAGGAGGTAATCCTCCCTAGTTTCGCGCACACAGTGCCGAAGGAGCAGGCTCTGAATTTTGCAGAAGATTGGGCTAAGGCGCTTGCACCGGCGTTGTACCGTACTCACTGTGGTTGGGACAAATTATCCCCCAGTCATGAGATTCCCTTGCGGTCTATGCCACAGCCTCAACCCCAATACCCCATGCGGTGTGAAGCGACAGCTACCGTGGCAAGAATCCTTGAACAATTTGAATATCAAGATGTGATTGAAGTGTGTGTCTCCGATGAATGACCCTCTTTTTACTGTGACTAAGCCTGATGGCTCGTACCGTTTGGTATTTAATTACCGGCACTTAAACTCCCATTGTCATACGTGTGCGGTACAGAATACTCACAGTTCTGCCCTTGTGGATAGTCTCATCCACAAAAGGTTTAAAACCACACTTGACATATCCGATGGCTTTTTTGCCCACAATCTGTCCTCTATTAGGAGCCAATGGACAGCTTTTACTAGTGGTGGCAAACAGCGCCGATTCCGCCGTTTGGCTATGCGCTACAAAAACAGTCCTGGCGTCTTTGCCGCCCGCAAAGCCTCTCTTTTAGAGGGACTCGACGCGGATGCATGTTCGTTTGTGGATGACATTTATCTCACAGACGACAAATTATGGCCGCATCTGTGTCGTGTTGACCGCATAATTTGCAGTTTTGCGTACTTTGGCTATAAATGTAACTTTACAAAATCACACATTGCTGAGTACACAGTGTTGTTCCTGAACTACGAGCACAACAATGAAGGTCGAGGTTTGGCACCCCACTTCCTGGAGAAATGCGCTCAGCTGTGCGCTCCCTCAACACAAAAAAATCTAGAATCTTTACTGGGCTTTTATGAATTTTTGGCGTACTTACATTCCCGATTATGCCCAGCGTACCAAGCCTCTTTACGCGTTGCTACAACCTACTTTTTCCAAATTTTGCTGGCTGCCCGCACATTCAGCTATCTTACAATCTTTGCAGGCTGATCTTCTAGAATCTAAATTTATGTTGACTCTTGATAACCACACATACCTCGTGATAAGAATCGTACCTGGGGTGGTGGGTTTCACCTACCTGACTTTTAATGAGGATGACACAGTCCCTATCGCTCACAAGTCACACTTGTACACTTCGGCTGAGTTTCGGTTTTCCACTGAGGAAAAAGTATTGACCGCAGTGCAAATGGCGATTCTCAAGGAACGTGCACTGTCACAGGGAAAACTCATTTTGGCTGTTACACCGTTTCCTGCCTTGGAGGAAGTGACAAAAGTCAGTGTACCAAATTCAAAAGCTTTGCACCCACGGTGGATACAATGGGCCACGTCCTTGACATCTCCGGATGTCTCGTTAATTTTTGATTCCTCTTTGCAGACTCAAGAGTTTTTGCAGTATGAATTTGTTCATCCTGCTCCTCTGACCATGCGGCCATTAGAGGATTTCCATTGTATCATTTACACTGACGGTTCAGCGCTAGCAGCTACGGGCTCGCATATTCCTCGGCCTGCGCGATGGTGGTTGGTACAATGGTGAATGGTGAGTTCAAGTCCGATGTCGTGCATACACACACAGACATTAGGAGACTGTACCGCCCAATTGGCAGAGCTTCATGCTCTGATGCTTGCATTGGAGTACGCAGATCCCAGTGTGACTACTCTTGTCGTAAGTGACTCTTACTACTGTGTTCAGTCTTACAATGACAATTTATTCTTTTGGACTCAGAATGACAATCGTGACTCCAAAGGTCGCACAATAAAACATAACATGATCTGGGTTCAAGTGGCTGAGCTTAAAGAAAGGTTCCCATTTGTCTTTGTAATTCATACTCTTGGTCACAAGCGTGTGGGAGTTCACGCTCTGTTGCTAATAGTCTTGCCGATGAAGCAGCCCAGACAGCAGTTGCAGCATACTCAGTAGCAGCAATTACAGGTTCCAAAGGAGAGATTGATGATGACATCTTGGCAGCTATTGCCCCAAAAGAGAAGGGAGGCAATTACCTGAAAGGTTTCCCTTCTAAATACTCTTATCATTTAAGACCCGATAAAGTTCCTTATGTGAGAACCAACGACGTTGGTGACAGGTTGATTCCCAACGCGGACCGCAGGCAGACTTTGATTACAGCGGCTCACGAGGGCATGGCCTCAGTGCATGCTGACGTGTCAGCTACTGTATCTCTCCTACAGCAGCATTACTGGTGGCGGGGATTGTACAAACAGACGCATGATTATTTCCTTCATTGTGACATTTGACAGCAGATTAAGCCTTCTACTGCTGCACGCCCACCCCAGACCCAGTTGTACATATCTAATAAACCACTTGCGTGTTTTTTTACTTAGATCAATGCGGTCCTTTCTTCTCTGATACAGCGTATAAGTACATCTTAGTAGCAGTTGACTCTTGCACGCGCTTTGTGTGGATGTGACCCCAAAGGAGTGCTGATTCTGGAACTGTTGTAAGGGATTTGCGTGTCTTTGTTGGAATTTTTGTGTGTGGTACCTTCCACTCGGACCAGGATCCAGCATTTGCCTCTAAGGCATACAAGGATGCCATGCATTCATTGGGGGTCCAAGTAAAAGTTTCGTCTCCATATCGGCCTGAGGGCAATAGTGTTGTGGTGGGGATGAACCGTGACTTAAAGCAATCATTGATAGCTAGAGTATTAGGTACAGGCCGGAACTGGCTAGCCCACCCCAATAGCGTTCAACGTGCACTAAATAATCTCCCTAGAAGGTCTCTAGTTGGGCCAACCCCATATGAAATGCTCTTTGGTATCAAAATGTTGTTCTGGACCTTGAAGGTCTAGACCAAGCGGTGTCTGCTGCTCCCTTTGACATAGATGAACATTGTACTGTTTTACAGAATCTACAAAAGACCCGAGACAGTCTTGCAAAGGAACATTTGCCCTCCACATCTGATGCTGTGTAGCAGATTCCAGGAGTTGGCTGGCTACCCCGAGTTGGTGAACTGGTCTGAGAAAAGGTCGCAAACAAGAAGGAGTTTGGTCCCTCAAATCGTGCTTCAATTCCTGTGCTTGGCGTGCAGGGTACAAGAACAGTCATTTTACCTCCACTTCCTGGTCGAAAGGAAAACAGGTACATCTCCATTGACTATGTCAAACTACACAGAGTGGCCGATTATTCTTAGTATGACACCTGCGGTCTCTTTTCCAGGTGTGCTGCGAAACTCTGTTTTGGTTCCAACACCTGCTGCCGGAGCTGATGCTGCCATCGAGATGACAACAGTTACAAATCTTTTATTGAATCCACCGGTTGATGATCCTCTTGCTGATACTGAGTACACTTATCCCACAGATTTATCGATGCCTGATTTGCAGACCTGTGTGGCTAATCAGTCACGTTTTTCATTTGACACTGAATCCATGGACTTACATTTGGCTGGTGCTTTTTTCAATTTTTTTGTTCATGTCCATTGGATTTGTGGTGTTTTTTTTCCGTCTTGTGAATGGACACTATGTTAGGTAAAGAACTACAATTAGACTAATTGATGGAACTTTGGCACCCCACTCCTCTTCACACAGGATGAAGAGGGACCAGACTTTCGTGACTATCACTGCTTGGCCTGTCCTAGATGAGATTGTATGGGATGCTGTTAAATTTCAAATCCACGGCCCCACAGAGGTTATTAATGTCCCTAATGTACTGCGTGTTTCAATGGGGGATGTGGTTAAACAAAATATTCGCTCTGATGTTTGGGATGTCCAAGCAGTAGAAGCTCTATTTTCTGATTTGAAATATTACACTGCCTTTGATGCTGAAGATTTGTACTTAGATTCTGCTAATTATGATGATTTGTTCTGTTACCACACTATGGCAATCACTTCCTGCACAAAGCAAACACGTTTAGAAATGTGGTTAATTACACGCAATGGGAACATTGTCCCGCTACTGTTGAAGGCAGTTCCAAAACTCTTTTGAAAAAGTTTTCTTAGTTTACTGATTTTAATCAGTCCATCCCTGATGCATTTTATTTTAAGATGACTGAGAAGTCCTCTTCCAAGGTTAGACTTACCCACACTAAATTATTATATTCAAAGTCTTTTATCAACCATTTGGCAATAGGAGGCTATGAACTGTGGAAAGATACTATTAATCTTAAATCTGTTTGGGGTTCTAAACCATGGCAAGTGCAAAGCACTGAGGCTTTGCATCGTGCATGTCTCATCCCGAATATATGTTGTTTCTGAACTCGACTATTTCACACACCACCTGCTTTGGAATGGCTAAGTCTAAAAAATTAAATGCCCCCTCTTTTCCTGATTTGGGAGATTACCCCGATTGGAACAATCACACCAGTAGGTCCCTTAGTGACTTAAAATCACTGTTACCTAATTCGTCCTTCAACATTTCCAGTTTAGATCCCAAGGTTGGCTGTTGTGGCACAAAAGTGCTGATACATGCCAGCATCATTTTCTGGGTTTAACCCCTGGCTATACACAGGTTAGAGTTGATCCCTGTTTTCAGAGTGACCATTCTGTCACTACCTATTCTGTAGGCAAGCTATGTCAGAACTGGCTTAAACATTCCACCTTAGTGTCAGTTAAGCTGCACTTGTCCAAATTATCTGATGATGTGGATTTGAATGACTTTGTGAAAGGTATTGCTGCAGGCAGATCCAAAAGATGGATTTATGCTGTATACAATGAAGTTTGGAAATTGTCCCAAATTGAAGCTGCTTCTAGGTTGAGAGCTTTTGATCAAGTTAATTTAGAAAAAGTGCTTGCAGTTGTAGATAATAGCATTAACACACTTTCTTCCAGGATTTCTACATTAGATAATATTGTTTCTTCTGTTGTTGATATTGTGCACGATGAAGTTTCAGTTTTGTACCATGGTCAAAATCAATTGCATTCCATTATGCAGTTTGCATGGACTTTACAAATGTTAAAGGCTGGGAAGGTGCCTTGGGACTATATGAACACTTCTTCACTGTTTTTACGATTTAATTTGACTGTTAAACAACAATTTATGCCAATGAAAGATGCTACGTTTTCATTTTTACATATTGAAAAGTTAGAACCCTTACCATTTTCTGTGGCTGAGACCAATTCTGCAGTTTGGCTTATTCATGGGTTAATAACACTCCCTTTCCCGCTGTTGAAATTTGAAGCATGCATGAAACATTATGCCACAGGCAGATATGAACCATTGGGTAGCGCATATCTCCATGAGGTTTGGTTTCTTCCTTTCACCAATAGTTGTCTGAGGGAGGAAAAAGAAGTTTATTTAAAAGGTGAAGATTGCACTTCCACCCCTGATCACTCATTGGTCTGTAGAAATATACAATTGCACGGTTCTTGCAACCAGGAAGCACCAAATTTGGCCTGTATTTTAAAAGGTACACCAATCCCGGCTATTACACCGACTTTCACTTTGTTAGCAAACGCTAGTTATTTATTATTGAATAATGAAGATTGCTGTGGTATGCTAGCTGGACTTCCGTACATAGTGACTGTTTCCCAACGTGTAGTCTGCTGTAAGAATGTACTGTTTCCTCCTCCGCATGGGAAGCTCGATATATCCATCTGGCCTTCTGTTCCGAAGATCAAAGCAGAGTTCAACAAGATGAGTCGAATAAGGGCTCTTTTGTCTCAAAAAGAAGTCACCCTTACATCTGCGTGTGAAACATTCGTCCTTCACGTGGCTAATACTCATACTGAGCAACATGCCTTGCTAAATACAGATCTCCTCCTCCATTTCGGAGCGTTAATTCACACTATATTTAATGCCTCTTCGACCACGGGCTTGGCACACTTTTTTAAAATAGTAAATTCTGGCCTTGTGACTTCATTCCAAACTATATTTGGTATGATACTGGCATTTTTTCATTCTATTTTTTCCAGCGTCTTTGGCGGTTTCCCTTTAATTCTCGCTTTGGCTGTGGGTGTACTGCTGTTAATTTGCTTCCTGCAAAATGGTTGCACATTCTGTGCCCCACAACGGCCAGCCCTGGCTGCTCCAACTTCGTAACCGGATGCTTGAATAATATGGATCGCTACCTCCGGCTACTCTGAGTGTGGCGTATGGTTTATCTTTGAGAACGCTTTAGTATTTTCCTGCTCATGACATATCACAGAGAGGAGTATTATCCCATTCTAAGATGGCTGCCACATTTTTCATAAGGTCACTTTTGAACTGTTTTTCACTGTTTACATATACCATTCTTGCTTCATTATTTATTATTCACACATTTTCAATTCATTTAAAGCATTTTACATTTTCATATAGATTTATTCATTTATTTATTTATTTTTTTCACATGTCCTGAAATAAGTATTCGTTTAAAACTATCCTCATGTGAACATGTAATTACCATTTTTCAGTTAGATGCGATGCTATATTGCGCATTTACTGTGGCGCTCGGCGAGTATTCACTGTTAAACATAATAATATGCACGGATTTGAATAGCGATCACGTGATCGCGATGAGAACCAATCACAAAGGTTGGCATGGACATTATTAAGCTTGGTTTTACTACCCGTACAATGATTGGTTGAACGGGAATAGCGCGAAAATCCAGGCATTTAACTGTGAGTAAAGATCGAGTCGTTTGGTTATTCAGGTTAAAAGCGCTTTTAGAAAGTTTAGCGCGAGTGAGGTTGAAATGGTTGCTTTATTTAAAGTATTGAGTATTTTCCACCAGAGTGATATCGCTTTTGGAAAGCTTAGCGCGTGGAAGGTGGAAACGCTTGTTTTAATCACGCAATTGAGTATTTTTTCATTTAATAGTTTTGAAATGTGGGCAGACCGTTGATAAAATTCAAATTCATTTGGCAACGCCTGTGTTTTGGACAGCTTAAATAGGTTGCTGATATTTTGCTTGACATTCACGTTCATATGAATGTATCGCTTTACTGTGTAAACTTGTTGAAAGTGCTGTATTGCTCACATAATCCCTTGTTTCCCTTACAGACCCCCGAGGAAGGGTCAATTTCGACCCGAAATGCATTGGGTAGAAGTTAAATGTTAACGTCTTTCAATGTTTTCAACAAATGAAGTAATACAAATTAATTTGGAACATTGATGAAAATAAAATGAAATGATTGAGATTTCATACACAGAGTGGAAAAGTTTATTCATATGAAAAAGATGAAAAAATGAAGATGAGACCATTAAGGTCAAGATAACATAGTGCACAACTCCATTTGAAAGTGAATGTTCACTTTCTCCATTTGTTTGCTTCGTTCATAAGAGTGCACCTAGACAAAGCACTTTAAAGGAGTAAGTAGCACAAAATGAACCTTTGAATGTGGAATACAATTGAATAATTTGGGAGTGCCAGACGAACTACAAGTGTGATTTATTCAGAATTGTCTACCCTTCGTCCAGGCACCACTAATTTAGGAGGATGAATTTGGAAGATATTGCTCAGATTACGACTAATAAAGCAGAGACTTTAGCATACACTGCTGACGAAGCAGAACAGATTTATGGGTTAATCAAGGAAACGAGAGCATTCAGCCCACAGATAAGTACAGTCAATCAATTACTAAAGCAATTAGAATATGTCAGTAAACGGGAAATAAATCAGCGTTTACACGCTACAACATTGATACATTATCACAGAAACAAGCGAATCCCGAGGGGATTAAGAATTGCCTTAAAACCTATGTTGTGCAGGAACAATAAAGCTTTCTTAAATAGATGGTACCAGATATTAAACAAATGCAGTTTGGATCTAATCCTTTTGATCGTGGAAGAGCTTTCTAAAGAATTGAAATTGGTTGAAGAAGAATTAAATGGCATTAAACAAGAATTAAATCAACATGAGGATCTATCTGAATTACTAGAGGACACTAATAAGAAATTGGAGAAATATGCAAAAGAAATTGAGGAAAGAAAAATCAAAAAATATCGGCGAGACACTATTGATTATAAGCTGGAAGAAGTTTATAGCTGGGCAGAAGTGTATAATCAAAGAAAATGGCAACAACCAACCACAGATAAGACTTCCTCACAGGAGAGTGTAGTATCCGATTCTGAAACAACCCAACATAGGAAACCTATGAATAAACAAGCACAAAGGGAACGAAGAGAAGAAACGGATAAAACGGCTTTTTTAGAAATAAGTCCAGCAGCAAACAACGCTCCATCTACGAGCGTAACAACAGGAGACTTGACAAAACCAGGAGGGGAAAAAGAAAAAACAAAGGAATCAGAAGCCGACCGCAAACTAAGATCAATGAAAAAGAAACCAATCTTGTCATAAACATTTCTGAAAAGCAATTGACGGACGCACAAACTAGAGTGTTAAACAAAGGTTTGACTTTCGTTCCGATTTACAAATCTAATGCTCAGGAAACTGAAATTTCTGTCTTTAAATTTCTTCGGGTTTTGCGATTAAAGAATTTTTTCAACAATGTGCAACCGATAGAAGGACCAAAAAGTGACCTAAAAGAATTCAGAACGAAAAGCACATTTTGTGCACCAACATCACATAAAACTATTGATGCCTATGAAAGAGTTATAAAGAGTGAGATGAAAAAGATAAAATATCATAGTGGGACCAAAAGTAATTTCTCAAGAAAGGAATGGCAAACTTTGAAATCTTTAACTGAGATGACTGAAATAACTATACAAAAAGCAGATAAAGGAGGAGCAATTGTAATAATGGACACAGAATTCTACAAAGAGAGTGTACGTGCTCACCTTCAAGACATTGACACATACCAGAAATTAGAGGAAGATCCAACCAACACATTTTCAGCAACTCTGAAAATTATTTTGGACAGAGCTTTAGAAATGAAATGGATATCAACAAAAACGTATCAATTTCTGAACTGTAAATATCCAAGGCGACCTCAATTTTACATGTTGCCGAAGATTCATAAGAATGCAACAAAACCGCCTTTCAGACCAATAGTGTCGGCATGTGGCTCATTATCCGAACCACTAGGTCAATACCTAGATTGGTTCCTACAACCACTAGTACAGAAATGGGATACCTATATCAAAGATACCACTTCCTTTTTGAATTTATTGATGTCACTGGAGATTCCATCCAACCAGGAAATTTGGCTCTGCACTATTGATGTGACAGCGCTGTACACATCTATCCCTCACAGTGAGGGCATTGAAGCGATGGAGTGGTGTTTACTCCAAAATGAGATAAGTGGAACGGACAAAGTTTTGTTGCTTGAACTACTTCAATTCGCATTACTACACAGCTACCTCCAATGGGAAGGGGATTTTTATGGTCAATGTAGTGGTACATCCATGGGGTTTGCGGGGGCACCGTCCTACGCGAATACCTTTATGGCAAAGTTTGAATATGACCACATTTTGAACAACGTAGACTGGACACAAAGTTTGATTACATTTAAAAGGTATATCGATGATATCTTTATAATCTGGAGTGGTACAAAAGAAAAACTGTTGGAGAACATTCAAGTTTTGAATTCACAACATGAAAGACTGAAATTTACATACCAAATTGATCAGAATGAAATACCATTCTTGGATGTGTTAATCAACATTGAAAAAGGAAAAATCAATACAAGGGTGTACACAAAAGAAACAGATAGAAATAGTTGTCTTCATTTTACCAGCTTTCACCCATACTCCTTGAAAAAACATTTACCATTATCTCAGTTCATACGACAGAAAAGGATAACATCTGACCCCATGAACCTTGCCACCACGTTCGAAAAACAGATCCAGAAATACCTAACACGTGGATACCCAAAAAACCTGCTCGAGGAATCTAAAAACAAAGTACTAACCATGAACAGAGAAACATTGCTACATCCTAAAGAAAAATCAGATACTAAACTCACAGTATGTGTCTTGAAACATTCAACGCAATCAACAAGGATTGCGAACATCATGAGACAACACTGGCATTTAATCACGGATGAACCTGAGTTGCATTCATTATTTTCTCCAGAGATCACTTTTGCATATCAACGGTCAAAAAACATGCAAGAACTATTGAAAAAAGGAACACCTGAGACTTCTGATACAATCTTTAAAGGGATGCAAAGATGTGAGAATTGCATGCATTGCAATAATGTGATGGTGGGAAGAATGATTACACATCCTATGACAGGCAAACACATTCCTTTATTACATTCAAGCACCTGTGATACCAAGGGAGTGATTTATGGCATCAAATGCCCATGTGGGAAATTATACATTGGTCAAACAGAGCGCAAGATTAAGATAAGAATCACGGAACATAAGAGTAACATTCGTTTGAAAAATGTGAAATCAACAGTAGCAGTGCATTGGGCTGAAACAGGTCATAATATAGCGCAGTTACGTTTCACCATACTGGAGGTGATCAAACCTAGATCTGATCAAGACACTCACAAACAGAGATTAAGATCGGAATATTTTTGGATCCACAAATTGGGAAGTCTACACCCACAAGGACTGAATGACAGGATCGAGCTATCCTGCTTCTTATGAACACTTTGAGAACGCTTTAGTATTTTCCTGCTCATGACATATCACAGAGAGGAGTATTATCCCATTCTAAGATGGCTGCCACATTTTTCATAAGGTCACTTTTGAACTGTTTTTCACTGTTTACATATACCATTCTTGCTTCATTATTTATTATTCACACATTTTCAATTCATTTAAAGCATTTTACATTTTCATATAGATTTATTCATTTATTTTTTTTTTTTTTTCACATGTCCTGAAATAAGTATTCGTTTAAAACTATCCTCATGTGAACATGTAATTACCATTTTTCAGTTAGATGCGATGCTATATTGCGCATTTACTGTGGCGCTCGGCGAGTATTCACTGTTAAACATAATAATATGCACGGATTTGAATAGCGATCACGTGATCGCGATGAGAACCAATCACAAAGGTTGGCATGGACATTATTAAGCTTGGTTTTACTACCCGTACAATGATTGGTTGAACGGGAATAGCGCGAAAATCCAGGCATTTAACTGTGAGTAAAGATCGAGTCGTTTGGTTATTCAGGTTAAAAGCGCTTTTAGAAAGTTTAGCGCGAGTGAGGTTGAAATGGTTGCTTTATTTAAAGTATTGAGTATTTTCCACCAGAGTGATATCGCTTTTGGAAAGCTTAGCGCGTGGAAGGTGGAAACGCTTGTTTTAATCACGCAATTGAGTATTTTTTCATTTAATAGTTTTGAAATGTGGGCAGACCGTTGATAAAATTCAAATTCATTTGGCAACGCCTGTGTTTTGGACAGCTTAAATAGGTTGCTGATATTTTGCTTGACATTCACGTTCATATGAATGTATCGCTTTACTGTGTAAACTTGTTGAAAGTGCTGTATTGCTCACATAATCCCTTGTTTCCCTTACAGACCCCCGAGGAAGGGTCAATTTCGACCCGAAATGCATTGGGTAGAAGTTAAATGTTAACGTCTTTCAATGTTTTCAACAAATGAAGTAATACAAATTAATTTGGAACATTGATGAAAATAAAATGAAATGATTGAAATTTCATACACAGAGTGGAAAAGTTTATTCATATGAAAAAGATGAAAAAATGAAGATGAGACCATTAAGGTCAAGATAACATAGTGCACAACTCCATTTGAAAGTGAATGTTCACTTTCTCCATTTGTTTGCTTTAATACTCATACTGAGCAACATGCCTTGCTAAATACAGATCTCCTCCTCCATTTCGGAGCGTTAATTCACACTATATTTAATGCCTCTTCGACCACGGGCTTGGCACACTTTTTTAAAATAGTAAATTCTGGCCTTGTGACTTCATTCCAAACTATATTTGGTATGATACTGGCATTTTTTCATTCTATTTTTTCCAGCGTCTTTGGCGGTTTCCCTTTAATTCTCGCTTTGGCTGTGGGTGTACTGCTGTTAATTTGCTTCCTGCAAAATGGTTGCACATTCTGTGCCCCACAACGGCCAGCCCTGGCTGCTCCAACTTCGTAACCGGATGCTTGAATAATATGGATCGCTACCTCCGGCTACTCTGAGTGTGGCGTATGGTTTATCTTTCCGGTTTTCGTACTTTACATGCGTGCAGCCAGTTTTCCATTGCCTGGATTGCAATTTTGAATGGGCTCTGGATTAGTGTCTCTGCAACACAGTGTCTCCTAACCCGGATTATGATCTACTAATGAGCCCCTTAGTTGCTCATGAATTAGACTGTTCTGGAGTCGGGATTATGACCTGCGCAGTGGCTCAAGGGGTTCTGGGCAATTGGAACATATGGATTGCAGCCCATGACTTTCTGGCACGCAGTTATCTTGAAGAACACCCGAGTTGTCCTCTGATGAGCTAGAGGCTCCGGCTGTTGACGAACATGTGTGTTCTTTCCCTTTATTAAACTGGATGGCTGAAATGTTCACTGACAAGAACAACGACTTCCTATTGGAGGCAGTTGCAACGTACTGTGCCAATACGCTGTTGGATTGAAGTTTCGATGTTTCTGCTTCATAGACACGTAATGGACTGATGAATATGTTTTCTTTCTTTCCACTTCATTTTATTTCCCTCATTCTATACGTTACATGTGTTTTGACAATATACGTCAATGTTGGATTTTGACATTTTTATGGTTTACTAATTTGGATTTTACTCCCAATTATTCAGTTTGGTGAAATCTTTAATTGGTTCAGTCTCATTTGAACTCTGTGTTCTAAAAATTGCCCCCGCTATTGTGCGTTCTCCGATCAAGGAAGGCTGTAGTAAGGGCTGGGCCTTGTTGCGCACATTGTTAAGTTAGCATAGGCTTATTAGAAGTTTAAACGCCATTTTACCTTTTCGCTGCTTTTGCACACGACACTGCATATAACTGTTGTTGTAAGTTAGGCTGGGTGAAATGCTTCACATCAGAATAGCTTGTTTTCAGCATCCCTAGACTTACATCGTGACTCTAGTCTGCACACTGAGTTCTAAAGCCTCCAAGGTCATCATAACAAGGTAGCTGTTGTTCGGGGTGATCAGCTCACGTTTTTAGACATAACATAAATGCAGCTGCAGCCAACTTGATTCTGGCACCTTTAATATCACACTGTATGCATGATTTGAGTCACTTGGAAGAATCCCATTTTTCCAGAGAGCTTTTGCAGATCCTGATGTGATACACTTCTGCTGGTTCTAGAGATATGGGGTCCCCCGCACAAGCCTAAGAGACCTTCTATATTGTATAAAACATAGTTCCTACCTAGGGAGGGTGAATTACTAGGCACTTTAGGACCTATTTTCACAATCATTGTAATATGATTTCTCCTTTTGTATTTTATGGAATTGTAACAATGCTGATCATATTATTTCTAATCATATGTCTGCTTATGTAAGCAAAGATACTGCATCTTAGAGCACAACGTTAAAATAAATATTTTAACCCTTCCCGTGTCTCTTTTACTCCTGTTGTGGACCGGTATGAGAGTATAACGAAAGAGTGTTCTTGCTTCCCACCATTCCTGCGTATCACGTAAGTTGCATGTTCTGGGTTGTCTAATCATTGTTTCCTTTGCTATAGGACGAAGAGCTAATGTGACACTGATGCTAGCTGGTTAGGGTTTCTAGGCACTAAGGTGAGTTTTTTGGTACACCACAATTCACTGAGGTCCTGGGTCTCTGTGCACAGTTCTGTGTAGGAGCAGAATCCCTGTGACACTCCAAAAAGGAGTTCCTGCTCATCTCACCTCCAAAACACATCCCAAATTAGATTTCTGGCTGACTCACCTCACTGCTTTCAATTGCACCCCGATTATCATAGATTCAGCCAAATCACTAGGAGTCACCGTGCACAAGAATAATTCATAATCACTTCAGCAATGTTTGTAAGGGGGGGAAAACCCATTGACTTGAACTCTCAGAAATATCAAACGTTTCCTATCACAAAGTGATTTCAAACAGGTGGTCCAAGCACGTGTCCTTCCGAGGCTAGACAATGCAGTGCAACTCTCTGTGGCCTTCCCAAATACACCTTGTTTCCATTAAGGACCTCACTAAATACCGTGGCTAGACTGGTTACCGGTGCCAAACGAAATGAGCACATTTCCTCAGTCCTTAAATCTCTCAACTGGCTACCCTTTGAAGTATGAATTCAGCTAAAGATTACAGTACTGGTACACAAAGCCCTTCACTTCAATACTCCCAGGTACGTGGCACAAAAACGTGAACTATCCTGTGGGGAGAGAGCACCAAGAAGCTCCTCTACTTTTCTCTTGAAACCTTACACCTTTAGCAAAAAGAGAACTTGTCTCCGAGCCTTCTCAGGGGAAACCCCAAAGATTTGGAACTCTTTTCCACTGGAAATACGTAGTCTCACCTTAACTACGGCGTTCAAATTGGAAACCAATAGATTCTGAATAAGCAAATTCTTACCCAAAGCGGGTGAGGCTCATGGGATCGGATGACATTGTTTGTATTATCATGGTACCTCCTTTGATACAGTTCTTCTATTCAGCATATTATTGCCCCCTTCGTTACCTGCTTACTTCTGCTTATTGTATTGTCTTCTTTTTCCCAATTGTTGCTGTTAATACACACATGTCCTCCCTTGTAAAGCACTCTGATATCCCTTGGGATCCTGCTTGCACTATGTAAAACTTTATAATTAAAATAAAATAAATGTATTTCCCTGTAATGATATAGCAGAACCAATGTTTTAATCAAATAACTTGTGCCCATGGGATATTGTCATTGAGTCCTTTGCTAAATGTGCCCAGACCATAAATCCAGTGTTGTTCCATCTGTAGCAAATTCCTGTCTACATGTGTGTCAATATCATCCAGGGTTTTAAGTATCACCCATTTCAAGTCATTTGCGGAATTTCCATTGGTCAGGAAATGACAACTCCAAATCATCAATTTTTTGTATTTGATTTTGCTTCTTTGCTCTCCGATGAGGGTTTTCATCTTTCTGAATTTCTTGCTGATATATCATAAATTGCGGGGGCACGTGATCATGTAAATGACATGGGAACTGTTACAATTCATGTGTTTTCTCAGGTTCCACTCAGTGGCGGCTCCTCCGCTATGGCAGAGGAGCGTCACCCACTGCTTTTAACCAGTGCGAAGAAGAAACATAAAATGATAACTTTACGTTATTATCATTTTATACTTCCTGCTGCTTTGCGGGAGGGTGTGGCTGATATGCTCTCAGAGCAGGGCATGGGAGGATTGGTTTTCCCACTCCTAAGTGCACATGATTGTTTGGCCGGCACTCTCGGGCTGACCAAAACAGTCTTGCACATTTTCATTGATCTCCATGCAGGGGGCGTTATAGCCTGTGTGGAGAACATGCCCAGGCCCGCATGCTGCACTGCAGCATTGTGATTGGTCAGGGGAGCCTGGGTGCTTACCAATCACAACGCTGCTTCCTGTTACTCGAGTTCCACTGGAGAGCAGGAGCAGAGACGCAGGACTCGGCGACAAGGTAGGTTTATTTTTTTTAATGTCATTTTATATTCGAACCATGCGCAACCTCCCTTGCTGCATGACTCCCCCCATGACCCATCCGCCACCCGCGATCCATCTCGGCCACCAGTGGTTCCACATGAGGTCTTGTTTTAAAACAATTGTCTTTGTGGCCATGGTCAAATGACATACTGAACACAAAACACAAGGAACGTGACCCATGATAGAAGGGAGGCCACATGCTGTAGAAATGATCTCACTTCTTTTTTTAGTCTACTGTGGTTGTGTATGGATCAGATGATCTTGCCGATTTTTTCCTCATTTGTGTGCAAAGCGCGGCTTCAGCCAATTGAATGCTCCCGAGTTGACTATTTTCCAATTTTTGTATGCAGATTTCTTTAGATGGAATGAGGTGAAGGTGAAGGTGGTTACGCAGGTCAACATGTCTTGGTCAGGCAGGTGTTCTTTGTCTTGTAAGAGAACTTTACTGTTCTGATTTCTTGCCCATTTGTAGCATCTGTTGATAATCTAGGTAGGATACTCCCTGGACTTCAGTTCGTTGGTCAGTGGTTTTTTGGGTTCTAAAAGTCTCTGACGTCTCTGCAATTTCTCCATATCCGTTAGATATGACTATTTAGTAAATTTTCCAACAATGATCATGGGCAAAAACTTTTGAATAGGAGTAACCTGTTCTTATCTGTCGTTTTTTTATAGGTCTTTTTACGCAGTTAGGTGCCGCTGGTGAAGACCGTGATGTCTAGAAATGGCAGTGTTGTCTTGCTTACACTGCTTAACAAAACATTTCCTGATTCACTGGAACTCAGGTGCTTCGTACGAGGCACTCTGAACATTTTCTGCTACATGTGACCATATTGCCTAGGTGTTAAACTTGTTCTCCCTCACATTTCGCAGCACCAAACTCTTATCATAGAGAATGTAATTGCATTTTTCTTTAGACTCACAAACCATGCTTGAAAAAGTCTAACGTTCTAGTTGCTAATTTGGGGGACATGGCCAAGCTGCCTTTATGTGCAGGCACACAATGGTCCTGCCACCTGCTTAGCACTACATTTTCCAACTCACTGGAACTCAGGTACTCCATGCGAGGAACTCTGTACATTCCTGCTACATTTGACTACACTGTCCCGGTGTTGGGCCCATTCTCCCTCACCTTTTGCAGTGCCTAACTCTTATCATAGAGATTTTGATTGTGCTGTTTTAATGACTTATAAACCACGTGTGGGCAAAGTTGAGTGTTCTATTTGATAATATGGGGGCGGTGCCATGGTGCCTTTATGTGGTTGTGCAGTGGACATGTGCAGCTGGCACGCCAAAGGTATACCAAGGGCAAGCCCTTCTGTGCTCGCCTGCAACCGTTCCGCGGCCAGCGGCAGTTACCATGCTGGAACTCCCACAGGCAAAGTCCTCACCTCCAATCTCTTGAAGAGCTTTAGGCCCATTATTAACACCAACAGCTACATTTGGGACCGAAGCCACCTACGGGGCCAGTCGCATTACAAATATGTAAACTGGAGTTGGAGGTCTCCATGCACAGCTAATGACAGCCCAACTAAATTTGTCCCGTCCTCCTGCACCTTACAGGGATGCATAATCAATGCCTGCTCACTAATTATGAATGCCCAGGAAATACATTACTTAAGTATCAACAACCGATTGGATGACTTATTCATCACAGGGACATGGTTAAATCCTTGGGCCAACCTCGCTATTGCAATGGCCTTACACCTGTGGAGTTACCATCATTTTCTGAGATACTTAGTAACACAGCTCCTTTGACTTTGGTTCTCACAAGGGAGCTGAGCATCTTTGGTTCTGCCTCAAAATTAGCCCTTCCCAATCATTTCCAGACTGCTTGCTTTACTGTCCCCTGGGCCCTGGAATATAATTTCTTTCCACTGTAGATGAAGCTCTTGCCTCATCTTCAATTAAATATGCTACCTTCCTTGCCCTAGGAGAATTCAATTTCCATTTTGATGACTGCTCCATTCCAGATGTCATCAATTTGCCAGATACCTTTAAAATACTAGGGCTTGCACAAAGGGTAACCAGTTATACACATACCCTAAGCCAGAACATGGACAGGATTTTTACCAACCACCTTGGGCTTTCTGTTAAGGACCTGGTCCCTCAATCTTGGTCTGACCACAGCTAAACTTTATTCAATATGGCCAACACTAGCCATAATTTCTCTAAGTCTGAAAGTGACACGAATCCCAAAGTTTGCAAGTGGCATGGTATAAAGTCCCACCCTGCTCTTACACCCAAACTTATCAGCACCACTCCCACCCTCACTGGTAACTATGGTGAGGACCTCGACCTGTTCAAAAACTGGATGCTCAAATCTTTCTCAAAATGACCTACACTTGCCTACTCTAAAAATTGTCATTCGAAAATTTCAGCTCATCGGTTTTCTTCCTGCTTTAGCTCAGCTAAAACTCAACTATAAAAAACTTGAATGCCAATGGTATAGAGCTTACCAACAACATGACCTTTTCCAATATAGAATGGCTCAAAAGACATACTACAAATACATCTTGGAAGCAAAAAAAATGCTATCACACCTCTAAAACTGAAGCTCACTCTGACTCAAAAGTGATCTTCAATGTGGCTTAATCTTTTCTCCAACAAGAAGCTCTCATCCAGCAAATTCCCCCATCCCTGGTTCTTTGCAACCACATCTCAGCCGTTTATAAGCAAAAGATTTGTATGTACGCATCAGTTACTCCACCCCTAAGGTGGAACTACCCCAATTTCAGGAGTTCTCTGTAGTACTCACCCAGCAAGCTATACTGACATGCAAACAGGATTTCTACTTGATGCCTGATCTCCATCCATATTACATGCATTCATCGACATGGTAAATCCTATCACTAAACACATCATAAACACATCACTAGAAGAAACGAGTCCTAGGTGAGTGAAATTGGCAATTTTTAAGCCATTACAGAAGAAATCGCTGGTAGATCCTACTATTCTTTCCAACCTAAGAACTATTTCCCTCCTCCCAATGCTTAGCAAGGTCTTGTAACAAGTTGTCAACCAACTGTCACATTTTTTTGAGTATTCCGATCTACTTCATACATGGCAATCAGCGTTAAGGCCCAAACATTCCACAGAATGAACACTCCTTGAAGTCTCAGAAACAATTCAAATGACCCCAGAATCAGGGAACAATGCAGTGCTGATTCTGTTGTACCTATCTGCTGCACTCAACACCAACTCCCATGCCATTTTATTGCAGCAGATTCAGAACATAAAAATTTCACACACTGCCCTAGCCTCGCTAAAATCTTTCTTGACAAATAGAGGGCAAATGGTTGCCCTCTGACAATTCGTATCAACAGAAAGGAAATTCACTATGGGAGTACCACAGGGTTCTTCATTAAGCCTGGTTCTTTTTAATGTCGACATGACTCCCTTAATCTCCTTAAGTTCTTCATAAGGAATGTCCACTGCATCCTATGGGGACAATACTCAACTGATCCTGTCCCTGGAAAAGAAACTCATTTAGATCACAGAATAATTTTTGGAACTGCTTCACCGACACTATTCAATAGATTCGAGATAAGCACCTTAAATGCAATTCCGACAAGACAAAAATACTCCTCTTCGGTAAATCCCAATGTTTGTCTCCCATGAAATGGTGGCCAGACTCCGCACCCCCTTCCACTGCCACAGCAATGGTCGCGAAGAACAGTAGGGTAAAATTTTGCACTGATTTGTCCTTTCTGCCACAAGCAACGGCAATGGATGGTATATGTTGCAATCTTATAAAATCACTAAAATCCTTTTTTCATCTCCTGCCTCTGGCCACTAGGAAAAAAGTTGCATTTGCATTATTTTAATTAAGACTGGACTATTACAACAGCCTGTATGAAGGGTGTACAAAACGCATCAACCACAAACTCCATATGGTACAGAATTCCGATGCTAGACTGGTCCTACAACTTCCTTGGGAAAGGTCTGGATCAGCTGCTCTCAAATAATTGCCCTGGCTCCTAATCCATAAGAGTATCCTTTTCAAACTACTTCTGTTTACTCATAGACCCTTCCATTGCTCTGGGCCAAAATACCTCAATGGCCGGTATTGCCATTATCTGCACTAGCAAACTTTAGGATCGTCTTTTAAAAACCTCCTAAAATCCCCCTTGTTTCAATTACAGTCCTGAGCTTGAAAGTCTTTCACATAGCTAGGCTCCAAAGCCTGGAACTTATTTCCCAGCAATATGCACATCATCAGATCTGCAGCATCGATTAAAAAAGAACTTGAAACCTGACTATTTCAGGCCATTGAATCTTTCTCTATCTCATTAATCAACTTTTTCCGTCTTCTCTCTGGAACCCATAGTACTCTGAGCACAGCATCAGGATACTCTCTTCTGAGTGACGGTTGTGTTCCACAAATAACCTATTCATTCATTCTTGTGAATTTAGGGAACGTCCTGTGTATCCAGCCATGCCAGAGAATCCTGGGCCGTCTGTTTGTCGCAATCCCATATGATGAGGATCTCATCTATGTAGTGTTTCCATAAGGCAATACTTTGATAATATGGGTTGATGTTGGTCAAGATGTTAGTTTCCTCAAAATGGCTAACGTACAGTCCGTCCAAGCTTGAGGCAAAGGTACTCCCCATAGAGGTTCATGCACTTGGAGATACAAGGTGTTGTCATTAGGACTGAGCGGAGCTCGCGGAGTTGGCCCGCCACCTAAAGGGGCCTCCTGGCACACTATTGTTTGGGAGATAAAATCCTCTTGGCTGCTGAGGGTCATTGGGGACCAAGAACCCCAATTGTTACCAACAGTAAGTCCCACACAGTGGTTGTGCTGAGACCTCATCAGAGGCCCCTCCCCCATTCTCAACTACTCTGTAAATGCTCCTTCTGGCGCACTACTCGTTATGGGATGAAGATCCCTTGGATGCTGAGGGTCATTGGGGGCCAAGAACTCCTATTGTTACCACCAGAAAGTCCAACACAGCGGCATTGCTGAGATCTCGTTAGAGGCCCTCCCCTTTCTCAGCACCTGCAAATGCGGCTCCTGAGTCCTGATGCATTAGTGGTTGGGGGATGAAGTCCCTTTAGATGGTGAGAGTCATTGGGGGCTAAGAACCCCTACTGTTATCACCAATAAGTCCCATGCAGCATGATTGCTGAGAGCTTTTTGGAGGTCCAGCCCCTTACTCCACCACTCTGCACACACGCCTCCTGGCACTAGTTCCCTTGGATGCTGAGAGTCGTTGGGGGACAAGAACCCCTACTGTTACTACCAGAAAGTCCCACACAGCAGGACTGCTGAGACCTCATCAAAGGTGCCGCCCCCTTTCTCAGCCACTCTGCAAACGCACCTCCTAGTGCACTACTGGGTGGTGTCAGGAAGCCCAACTTAACTGCTGAGGGTCGTTGGAGGTCAAGAGCCCCTATTGTTACTACCAGTAAGTCCCACACATTGTGATTGCTGAGAGCTTGTTGGAGGCCCTGCCCCCTTTCTCAACCACTCTGGAAACACACCTCCTGGTACACTTCTTGTTAGGGGATGAAGTTCCCTTGGATGCTGAGGGTCATTGGGTGCCAAAAACCCCTAGTGTTACCACCAGAAAGTCCCACACAGCGGGATTGCTGAGACCTCGTCAGAGGCCCCACCCCTTTCTCAACTACACTGCAAATGCACCTCCTGACATACTGGTGGTTGTTGGGTGAAGTCACCTGAGGTGCTGAAGTTTGATGTGGGACAAGAACCCATCCTGATACTCCAAGTAGTTGCACACAGTGGGGTTGCTGAGATCTCATCGGAGGCCCGCCTCCTTTTTTCAAGCATTCTGCAAATGGCCCTCATGGCACCCTATTCGTTGGGGGATGAAGTCCACTTAGCTACTGAGGGACGTTGAAGGACAGGAACCCCTGTTGTTACCACCAGTAAGTGCAACACAGTGGGATTGCTGACACTTCTCCCAAGGCACTGCTCCCTTTCTCAAGCGCTCTGCAAATGTGTCTCCTGTCACACTACTGGTTAGAGGATGAAGTCCCTTTGGCTCCTGAGGCCGAGAACCCTCTATTGCCCATGAATTGTGAGAGGAGTTTGAGGATGGAACCGAACTTGGACATGATGGGAACGGGCAGGCTGTGGTTGTCTATTTTTGTGCATATTTGGAAGTGAGAAAAAATATGGCATTCTAAGTTTCTTTCCACTCTCTTTTTCTTGGAAATTCATCCACTGAGTCCCACTTTTTTGACCATGTTTTCAATGATCCTTTTGAGTTTCTCCGTTGGCTCTTGTGTGATAATCTCGTAACGTCTACTGTAGTCCAGTAGATCAGTGAACTGCTTTTTGTAATTGCTCTTGTTGAGTAAAATGATCCCACTGTCCTTGTCCATCGGTTTGATCACCAGTTCTTGACTGTAAGCATCCGCAAAGCCTTCAGTTCTCTTGGTGTAGTGTTGTCGAACATCCTCAACTTCAAGGCATCCATGGCTTCAATTTCCTTAAAGATGAACTGCTCAAATGTTAACACCTTAACTGGGACCATGGTATTGGGATAGCAGAAGTTGGACTTAGTCCATAAATTGATGTCTCCCTCATCTGTGGTATTTGCTCTGGCGTAGATGAAGGCTTTCAACTTCAATTTGCAGCCGAATTTGGCTATTTCTCCATGAAGATGACATTTTTCAATTGTAGGCGTCGGAAAGAAACCCAACCCTTTGTTCAGTATACAGATTTGTTCATCTGATAGAGGTATGTTCATGAAATTGAATATCAGCAACTGCTGTTGCTTGTCCCTGGGTTCTTGTCTTTTGTCTTGATTCTGGTGACTATTCCTGTGTTATTATCTTCCACTTTGACTTCTTTCTTTCTCCTTGTCTGCTGGTATTGGCCTCTCCCTAAAATCGGAAGTCATTTCATGGGTGGGAAATGGGGGCAGGTGTCCTCGCTTATGGGGGTTTATCCAACCCCCAAATTGCGGGGGGACGCGTTGGAAGTATGGGGCTGGTTGGTTGTTAAAAAATGGTTCTTGCCAAGGTTGTTGTCAGCCGCGACCTCTTCCTCTGTTCCTACCTCTAAATATGTGTCATTCTCTGGTCATAATCTGTTAAATGGTGGTTTGTAGCCCTCTTTGATGTATGGGTAGTTTTTTTTCTGTGAGAAGTGTTTCAAATCTTTCCTTAGATTCTATATCTTGCTCTGCATAAGGAAACCTTTCATCTCTTTCATGTCTTTGTTTCCTCAAGTTTCTTTTTGAAAACTGATAGATGCATCATCTCAAACAAACTCAAAAGAATAATTGGAAACATGGTTGAAGAAGCAGAAGTCAGTGGAGGAATTTCCAAGAGAGAGGACGATTTTCTCTGTGCGAAGGAACCTAGAACTCCATATTTTTACTCTCTTCCAACGATGCAGAACACCACATCCATCACCTGGCTGTCCCTCTGTGTCCAGGATTGGCTCCATTCCTAAAACCCCCTCACAATTTGTGGACTTTTTTCTCAGACCATTGAAGGCACATAAAGCGTTTTTTACTTTTGGTCATAACAACACACAGGCCAACCTTGAATCAGTGTTTTCGCAGGTCGTCGCGTTACTATGAGCCACGAGAATTCTCAGCATTACAAACTCCAGCCCCATTGCTCACTTAAGAGAAACGTGACAGCTAAGTGGGAAACAGAACCTGAACACCCATTAAGTCTGTTTTTAAATTTTAGACATAGAGAACAATGCATCATGACAGCAGGGGCAGCAGTATAGACCGTACAGTTCCTCGGCCATGCCTGGCCTAGCTTACCCAATCACCATGACATAATCATAATGCAATATGACTTTACACATAGTTGACATGTGCGGTAACCTTGGGCGCCGGAGAGTGTCCAGAGTATAAAGAAGTCAATGCACCCTAGTCATGCGTAAATTGACAAATCATATATATATATGACAACGGCAAAAGATCGTTCATAACAAAACAGAAACGATAAACTGCGGCATCGTTACATAGGTACATCTCTGATCGTCCCCATGCCCAACCCCGGAGCCCAGCCCCCCCTCCCCACCCTACCCAACCCCTTTAAGCCTACATGTCTCAGTTGCGTTGCTTTCTCTACGTGTTTTCGTGGTGTGCACCAGTCTGTGTGTCAGACGTATCGTCTGCTTCGTGTCCACCCACAGTGCGCTGTGTCTGACTAGTCTCCTGCCCCCCTGTGCTCGCGGCGGTGTCTGCTGCCTGTAAAGCGTTAAGCATGCGCTCCCATTGTTCTGCCATGGGTTCCCTGCGGAGACCCACTGTTTCTTCCCTCCGGATGGCAGTCCACTCTGCTCGGGCCCACGACTGTAGGGACAGAACCCATGCCCGCACACTTGGCGCAGTGCTCGCCTTCCACCTTCTGGTGAGGAGGCGCGTCGCTGTTACCATCCCCAAATCCAAGAAGCGGGATGATGCCTTGCCCTTAGGCGAGTGCCTTAAATGGTGCAAGAGGTATTTGGGCCAGTCACATGGGATGGTGCGGCCTGTGCATCATGTAAGGAACCCACTAACGTCCCTCCAGTAAGTGCCGAGCCCGGGGTAGTGCCACAAGAGATGGTGGAGGTCTGCGTTCACCGCACCACACCTAGGGCAGGAGGGGTCCGTCCTGTGGAAGTACTCATTTATTAAATCAGGGGTGAGATAGGCCCTGTGAACTATATATACCTGGATTTGGCGGAAGCGCATATTTCTGGGGATGCGTACCAGGCTTTTGAGGATCTTTTCCCATTCTTTATCCGCCAGCGCTCGCCCTAGGTCTCGCTCCCAATTGCCGCGGAGCGGGGTCAGGTCCAATTCTGTGTGCACCCTTAGGGATGCAGCAAACCACTTGATCAGATGCCTACCTCTGCCCATGACATGCAAGTATTGGATAGTCAGAAGCTGCGTTGGCTCCTCCGCAATGGCACCCCACCGAGCCGCCATGCGAGCTGTGAGAGAGCGGTGCAGAAGGAACCCACCAGGTGGTAGGCCGACGTCTGTGACTAGGGTCTCGTAGGGTATCAGTGCTCCATCTCGGTACAAGTCGCCCAACGTATGGACTTCCGCTTCCTGCCACTGTTCTAGCATGCAGCGCGTGAGGACCCCTCCTCCCCCCGCGAGCCCTCCAGTGGCACCGCTGGTGCGTACGGGAGCACCTCTCTCGTGAGCTGCAGCGCCCTGCGAAAGCATCGGAATGCCACCGCCAGCAGCAGAGGGGTGGGGCACGCAGGCGCCGCTAGTGGGTGAAACAGTGCAGTGATCCGCTCCAGAGTGTAGGGCAGGTCGTTTGTGGCGGTGTCTTCTCTACCCCTGTCCGCTAACCACCGGGCGATCCACTGCAGCTGCACCGCCAGGTAGTAGTGCTTAAAGCAGGGAGCGGCCAATCCGCTTTTGTCCGTGGGCAGGAATAGCTTCCCGAGCGCCAACCGGTGACGGGATGCTCCCCACACAAAGTCACGCAGGATCTTGTTAAGTTTGGAGGAGAACAACGCGGGTACGAATAGGGGCAAGCTCGTGAAGAAGTACAGAAGGCGAGGGAGCACCACCATTTTGGCGAGGGCCACTCTGCCTGTGGGCGTCAGGGGGAGCGTAGACCAGAAGCCAATTTGAGCCCAAAGAGCCGTCACCGCTCTACCCAGGTTTCCGTCAAATACGTCCGCCGGCTGGCGGTAGATCTGTATCCCCAGATATTTAAACGTGTCCGCTTTCCATTGGACCCTGGTGCCAAGAAGGCTATACTCCGGATCAGCCACGTCGCTGCGAAACGCATAGAGGCATGACTTGCCCGTGTTTACTCTGAGCGCCGATAGATCGGCAAAGCATTGCAGTAGGTGGGCCAGTCGCTCCGATACACTGCTCACATCGCGGACGAAGACTAATAAGTCATCAGCATACAAAGTGAAGGATTCAAAATAAATCTATCGGGCTATACTTACCAATAGCCCATATACCAATAAACGTTATAATAATTCAGTCGGCAATGGAGAAGGTTCAATCGTTTATTCTTCAAATGCAAGCCCTGACAGGGGAGCCTCAGTCTACACGGCCCTCGGAGGTGCGCAGAGGAGACTGATTACATGTTCAAAATACAAAGCATATATATGTTTCATGTGTTCAAGATGACAGCCTACAAGGAAGGATACAACTTGTCAGTAAGCCAAGAGGAATACCCATATAAGGCACAATTGATTTGCTAGTAGCCTAGGCCTAAGCTATTCCGGGGGCAGGTCAGTAAGGTGGCTCCATGTCTATCTGGAGCCCGGGGAGTACAGGAACGGGCTCTGCTAGAATGTGCGCATCCCACAAGAAGGGCAGGTGTGACCTTGAGTTTCCTTGAGCTGCCAGCTATCAACTATCGTAGGCAGTTTGGCTGCCGCCGTGATTTCAAGCAGAAAGCATAACCACGTGATTTCTGGGAAACAGTATTTTCACATGGAGAAACGAAACAAAATGGCTCCGGTTATACCAATAGGAGCAAACAAATAAAAAGTGAATCGTCGGTCGATAGGCGACCATAGTGAATTCTAGATACCTGATTATATAACTACGAGGTTATATTGAATATATTTGGCCAATAATGCATGTTATAAAATTTTGATCCCAACAGACTGCCCTTTTGGCCTACTATAGCCAATATAACTAGATTTATTCTACGAAAACTCCTTCATCGATCTGCATGAGATCTGACACCTCCTTTTGGATCATCTGCTTTTCGGCCTTTGCTTGATGAGAAAAATTCAAAGCAGATGTTATCCTTGCTGCACAGAATGAGCAGCAGACCGGGCCACATTGGAGACACAGGCAACACGTAAATATTACTCCAAAAGCTCCAGCAAGCACCATAAATATCTTCCGACCCCAAGTAGCTAAGAGACCCCAAAACCAACTGCTAAAGGACCAGGTGACGTTATCTACATGTGCTTCGCTGGCTAGTCTATGTAGTTTTTGTATGGCAAGGTGAATGGTAGGGGCTGAATCAGGAATAAACACGCAGCAAGAGCTGCCGATCACACGACAGGCTCCTCCTCTATCGGCGAGGATGACGTCAAGAACCATCCGGTTCTGAAGCGAAACTAACCTCGTCGCCTGCAGCTCTACGGTAATGTTAGTTAAGATCCCAGTGGTGGTCTGGACCACGTTCTCAACTATTCAGGACAAGCGTCGTATACTGCGGCTATTGAATATAGGTCCCCAAAAGGGGGTGAGACCTTTGGCAAAATCCTCGAATTGCTGCAGGGAAGTGTCTGTCTGATCAGTACTATCGGTGTCAAAGCTCCTAATATTTCGGCTAACCACTACCCCTTTTTGAACTAACTGGTGAGTTCGGTGATAATCGAGTGGAGCAATATACATAGGAGGGTTCAGAAACGAGAGATAACAACTTCCTGCCCATCCCCGTGGGAGCCATGTATATGCATTCTCACCGCAGAAGAAATATACATCCGGTGGAGTAATCATAGGTGGGGTACTATATACCTGTAGAGTGTAGGTATAATTACATCTGCTCTTTCCTACCTTAACATGGCCTCGTCCCTGTATGCAGAACGGAGAGGTAGTATTGATAATGGGGATCGGCAATGCTTTGTCATTCGTAACATTTCGTTCTTTAAAATGCTGGAAATACATAGTGTCATTAAAAAGTTCTAAATCCTGCATTTCCTACATTAACCACGTAATATTCTTATAATCTGTATATACATTCATGCAAGCATTGGGGTCCAAAGAGCCCTCTCCACCATTTCCTTCTGCGTCAAATCCTTGATGTTGTTCTATATACTCCAAAATGGCCTCATAATCCTTCTCAGTATAAATTTTTGGTTTGGCTACATAATGTGAATACATCAGAGACAATCATTGGAACCAGGCTTCACAGCTAGCTAAATAAGACATTGGCAAGGAAATGAATAGCTCATGCTGATGCATGACCGAGGGAAGTAACCCACATACCCAACAATTTGTTTTGTTTGTGGTGCTGTGGGTCTGATGTAACATTTCAATAAAAGCATTTTTCATATACGTTTCTCTATGTCTTGATTTGTGAGGGGGCAAAGAATAGAAAATATGCTCTTCCGGGGCAACAGTAGTTCCTAACAGCTTCTGTACAGGATGCTGAAACTCTAAGTATACAAATACACACATCATAATCATTGTAATGATAACGATAAAAGCAACGAATGCCACCTTCACTCTGGTGGGCCATCCGGAAAACAAATGCATATTATCCACATATCGCCGAGGGGCAAGTGGCCTTTCATCCTCCATTGCAAATCGAGCAAAAGGAAACATGCTCTCTATAAGTCCAGATCTAACTCGGTCCCTCTCTATAAGTCCAAAAAACTATCTTTGTATCCACAAAGCACGCACGCCACCAGAGGGGTTCTTCTTCCCTGTGTCCGTTTAGAGCCTCACAGGCAGACTCTTGTCATCCATCAAAGAGAAAGAGACGGCAAACAACTTCCTTCATCCCGTGGAACAACCGCAGCCCCCAACTCAGTCTTTCTTTCTGAACAGAGCTATTTAGCACAGTGTTCCAAGCTCTCAACGGGTTCAGTCCAGTGTCTCGCTCAGTACCCCAGTGCGTCTATCCGATGTTTCTCAACTCAAGTCTTTCCCTAACTCCTACCATGAGAATCTGGGGTACCGCGCTGTTTTCGGGGCCGCAGGTCATAGTTACAGCGACCAGGTCGCTGTTGATCAGAAAATAACTCAGTTGCACGGGCATCAGATGCATTTGAACCCTGTGATGCACCAGAATCACTGGTCTCCGCTGATTGAGCCACCGCCCTGTCAACTGGGGGCACCGCTTCACTTGTCTGCCCTTCTTCTCGGGCTTCTGAAAAAGGCACAAGGTTCTGAAGCGACTCTCCTTCTTGGCTTGGGATTCCTTTGCGGTTTTGCAAATCAAATGGCAAAGGGAGCGGGAGGCGCTTCAGGTGGCTCGCATGGATCCAATGTTTGCGCCCATGCACCTTCACGGCCGACCTTGTGGCTAGTATGATCTGGTAGGGTTCAGACCACTTCGGTTCCAAACTCGATTGATAGTTCTTCCCCAGAACCCACTGGCCTGGTTCCAACCGATGTCCAGGACCCTCTGGTAGCGGCCGCAATGTTTCGGATACCTGTTGATGAATAGAACGCAGATCTTTAGTCAAGTCATACAAGTAGTCTGTCATAGGATAATCAATATCTCTAAAGGACCTGGGCCTAGGGACTCCCCACACATTGGCAGGACGGCCAAAAATTACCTCATAAGGCGATAACCCCGTTCTTGTGTGTGGTGTCGTTCTCAGAGACAATAACGCTAAAGGGAGGGCATCGGGCCATTTTAATCCAGTACTAGCACAAATCTTGGCCATCTTTAGTTTTAATATACCGTTATATTTTTCAACTAGACCAGCTGACTGGGGATGCCTGGCTGCATGAAATTTCTGCCTAATTTGTAAACCATCACAAACACTCTGAACCAGTGAGGAATTAAAATGCGTCCCGTTATTAGACCAGATAATCCGGGGCACGCAATATCTGGGGAAATATTCTTTCACCAGAGCTTTGGCAGTTGCAACTGCAGTGGCTTCCTTGGTGGGGTAGGCTTCAACCCATTTACTGAAAGCGCAAACCACCACCAATACATATTTCAAATTGTTCACTCTCTCCATTTGTATGTAATCTATTTGTATAACTTCAAATGGCAAAGCTGGTGGTGCAGAATTTCCACTCAGGACAGATTCTCTACCCCCTGAGTTATAACGCAAACACACGGGACAATACTTAACCACATGTACTGAAGTTTTGGGAATATTTGGGTTATTCCAGACTGGATCTAACACTGCACAAATACCCTTAGCTCCTATGTGTGCTGGACCATGAGCCATAGTCACTACAGCATATACCAATGCATTAGGAAGTAACCAACGCTGCTTCTCAGTTCGATCTATCCAACATTCATTCTTGTCCAATTGTCCCACTTCCTGTTCCCACCTTTTTGCTTCATCTATGGTAGCTTCTTTCTGTAATTCTTTTACACTTTCAATGGTATTGTCAAACACAGATGTTTCCGCCACCCACCGGGCTGAAGCACTAGGAAACATGGGAGTCATCTTAGTTTGTGCTGTTTCCTTGGCTACTGAGTCAGCATAAGCATTTCCCTTTCCTATGGAATCAATGAGTTTCTTATGAGCACTGCATTTGATGATGGCAACTTTATCTGGTAGTGTCAAGGCAAGTAACAATCGGTCAATAAAAGGACCATGTTGAATTTTCTGGCCATGTGTGGTAAAGAAACCCCTTTCCCTCCACAGCCTCCCAAAACTATGGGCAACGCCGAAGGCGTACTGACTGTCTGTATAAATATTTACTCTCAGGCCTTTACTGATTTCACATGCTCGTAACAAAGCTATTAGTTCAGCTGCCTGGGCTGAGTGATGAGAAATCCTAGCGGTTTCCACCACCGTTTTCAGGGTCGTAATAGCATACGCAGCTGTTGCAGTACCATCTGGTAATTTAAAACAAGAACCATCAACATACAACTTTCCTTGGGGTTCTGGTAAAGGGGTGTCGGTAAGATCTACACGCCCTTTTGTTTCCTCTTCAGTTCTAAATATGCAATCATGGATATCGTCCTTTTTATCATTGGAAGGGAGAGGCAATAATGTTGCTGGATTCAATGTAGCACATCTTTTAATTGTAATGTGGGGTGCAAACAATGTCAGTTCGTATCCTGTTAAACGAGCACTCGTAAGGTGCTGGGTCTTAGTTCTATTTAACAGAATATCCACAGCATGCGGTACCATGACTGTGAGATCTGTATTCAAAAGTATACCTTCTGATTGTCGGATGGCCACCGCTACCGCCGCAGTGGCCCTCAGAAAACTGGGAAGGGCTTGTGCGACCATGTCTAGTACTGATGAAAAGAAGGCACAGGGTCTCTGTTTTCCGCCAAAACCCTGTGTTAACACTGAAAGGGAACAACCGTCCACCTCGTGCACATAAAGTGAAAAAGGCTTCCGGTAATCCGGGGTACCCAAGACAGGTGCAGAACACAAAGCAGATTTCAAAGAGACAAAGGCTTCTTGACATTCATCCGTCCAGGGTAGGGGTTTATGCACATCTTTAGTAGTCAAATACAACAAGGGTTTAGAGAGGAGTGAATAGTTAGGAATCCATTGGCGACAGTAAGAGGTTATGCAAAGAAAAGCACGGACTTCACGTTGAGTACGAGGTACAGACATGTTAGTAATTACAGATATTCGTTCTGGAGTTAGCCGTCTCCCCGCTTTCGACAGTAAGTGGCCAAGGTAGGTCACTTCCTGTCGACAATATTGAAATTTGGAGAGGGAGACTTTATTTCCTTTATCAGCCAAATGATGTAACAATTTCACAGTCGCTTCCTTGCAGCCTTCCTCCGTATCGGAGGCCACCAAAATATCATCCACATATTGAATGATCGCATTACCGGCAGGCAAAATCAATTAATCCAGGACTGCCTTCAAAGCCTGGCTATATATGCTGGGACTTTCTGTATAGCCTTGAGGTGCACGCGTAAATCTAAAGCTTCGGCCTCCTAATGAGAATCCGAAGATATGTCTGCTATCAGGGTGAATTGGGATGCTAAAGAAAACGTTTTTTAAATCTATTACAGAAAAATATTGTGCAGTAGGGGGAATCATTGTAAGAATTGCTGTAATATCTGGTACCACTGGGTATTGAGGGACTACTATTTTATTGACTGCTCAAAGGTCAACCACAAAACGATATTCGGACTTATAATCAGGGGCACCATCAATTGGTGTCTTCTTCAGAATCGGCAAAATTGGACTGTTACAGACATTAGCAGCTGTTTCTTCCACTACCCCCTTGTCAATGAGGTCACGAATGATATGCAACAAGGCTTGTTCACCTTCTGGTGAAATCCTATACTGTGGAATGCGTGGCATCTGTGCATACGGTTTCACTGTTATTGACACAGGGGCTATTCTCAACAGACCAACATCGGTGTCGCCTGTTGCCCATAATGTCTGAGAAATGGTAGAGAATTCAGGAGGCAAAGTCTCATTCTTAGCAAAGTATTGGGTCATTTCCACAGGTGGCTTCTGCATTGTTAGAAAAACACCATCAGGGGAACAATAAATTTGTGCATGTAATTTTTTCAAGATATCCAACCCTAAAAGGTTTTCACCACAATTAGAAGTGAGAAGAAAGGGTGTGTGCATGGAGATGGGACCGATCGTAAAAGGCAGAGGTTTTGAAACGGGGCTCACTACCGGTATTCCAGAGAATCCTACTGATACATTATTTTGCCCAGAGAGAGCTGCCCCTGGGACCAGTGTATGGGCGACTGAACTACTCATCGCCCCAGTATCCACTAAAAACTTTCCCAATGTACCCAACAGTTCTCCTTTCACATAAGGTCCTTCTTGGTCAACTGGTACTGTAACATGGCCCCCGCTCTGTCCTTGGCTGTCTCATGCGTAATCTCGTTCATCATACCTGTCATCCTGATAAGTCTCGTTGTAGTATTGTCTGTTCTGAGGGTCATCAAAATGATTCTTACGAGAACCCTCATGCTGTGACTCCTCCCTTCTCATACTATTTCGATCTATGTTCCCTCGACCTCTTCCTCGTCCTCTACTAGGTCCGTTCCTTGCCAACAACAGAGGGCAATTCACCCTCCAATGTCCTTCCTCCTTGCAGTAGGAACATTGGTTTATCCCAACATTCGGAGGGCCTCCTCTGCCTCTTCCTGTCGTCTGGCCTCTTTCGAACGAGCCTCGCACTCCTTGTCCTGAATTTTGCCCTCTACTGACTTACTGCAGTAGTACTCTAGTTTTTAGATCCTTAGTCTTTTTCTCTGATCTTTCCTTACTCTCATTCTCACGATGTTCATAATATTGGGCCATACTAAGGATAATAGACGGTGCAGCCGTAGTCCACGTGCTCTCAGCCGATTGGAGACGGGACATAACCTCCGGGAGCAAATTTGTGACAAATATATTCACAAATAATCGAATTCCTCCCTCGGTAGAGAGGTCATGGCCACTGAAATCTTTGAAAACTTTCTCAAACCGAGTGAAGAAATCGGACACACTTTCGTCCTTTTTCTGTTTACACGCTGTCAATTTATCCCAATCTACTTTCCTCGGAGGGAGAAGGGTCTTCATGTAAGTAACAATTTTATCTGTCACTGCTAATATTTCATCCCGGGGTTTTTCACCTGGCTTTCGTTCCTTATCCCAATTCTTTAATTGGTCCCATGTTCCTCCTAATTCGGGGGCATGGTCCGTATCGTGTATCTGTCTCCAAATATCCACCGGAATCAGGAGACCAAAAAATAACTCGATATCAGCTATAGTCATGATAGCGGAATTGGCGTTTTCGGTCAATTCCTTGTAATAAGCTGTAGGATTTTTCCGGGGGTCAGTGAGCTGGGCTTTTAGCGTAAGGACCTCGGTTCGTTTCCAAGGGGTGTAAACCCATTGTTCCTGAAGCCTAGCGTCCACACGTGCTCTGGTGATATTACCCCCATTGTCTTTTATCTCGGGCACTTCCGGGAAAAGAGAGGATGCACCTCTCTCATGGGGTGCTGAGCTCCCATTCGGCACTCTTTCGGTGCATCCGTTCCCGATAATTCAAAAGCGTTGTCACATTCTGATAGACTTCCTCAATTTGGAGATGGAATTTATGAGCGTGATCCCTTATATCAAGCAATATCTGAGGCGGAAGTCCTTCCTCAAAATGCTGTTCCCATACTGAAATCAATCGAATCGCCATGCTTTCTAAAGCCAGCTGTTGTGCAACGGGTTCAAAATCCTTCATAGTGCTCCAAATATCCTCCAAAGTATAAATAGGATTCCGCATCCACTGGGATGCCTGAATTATAATAGCTCTCCTCTCCTCCTGTCCCAACAGCGACCGAGTGAAAGCTTGTTGATCACTCAAGTCAGACATCGGTTGTTTGGGCGTGGCCCCCAGACTAATTGTATTCCGTAGATCTGTGGGGGTCTGAGTCGGAGGGGAGAGTAACACAGGGTGCAAGGGAGAAGGGACAGCCGCTTCCGGCCGAAGGGATATTAGGGGTGAGAAAGTTAGTAGAAGAGAAGGAGGGGAAAACTGAGCATCATGTCCCGATCTGCCAGCGGGAGCCGTGGGGACCACCCCTATCTGTGGTTTGGTGGCTGAAACAGCTCCCGTCTGGTCAGCTCGTAACACAGGTACGGCTGGATACAAGCCTTGTGGGGCATAAGGGGGAGGTGGTCGGGCTTCCAGTAATTCTTCTAATTCATCTCCTGTCTCTGGTCTAGCCACATAGCTTTTATTCGTCTCTAATCGAAACTATCTATCCATTCTTTCAATATTCTCTTCCACCTTTCCCTTATCGTATGCTACTGCCTTCTGAGTAATCGTCTGCCCACTCTTCAGCCTTCCCAACTTCTCTTCTCAGATCCGTCGTCTCTTTGCCTCCTTCAACCATAAGTTCAAGGAATCAAACATTGACTGACGGCTTTTCTTCATAAATAATTTATTCTGTATATAATTAATCTTTTTCTCATCAAAAGACCCCGTAAGAGGCCATTGTAACTCCAAATTATCCTTCTTATACTTGTTCCAAAGGGTATTAAACAAAATCGGTTGTAGACCATGTTTAACATACATATCAAAACTGGGACTGCCCTCAGGAGGGGCCGGCTGTCTTCTTCAAGCGGTGTACCTCGCTGACAGCAGCACCCAAAACATATTTTACTAAAACAAGACATTATGCTTATTTTACTCGTTCCGTCTATACAAAATCACAAAACACACACCTATTCGGACGCGTCCCTTCTCACCGGTCACTCATACATTCTTCATTCAATCGTCACAATAAAGTGCTGTAAAACAGTACAAGGCAAATACTTCTCAGAACCTATTCAATGCAAATGACGTCTTCAAATACGAACAGAGCCCGTCGACTCCTGTTCAGGGAATCGATTCAAAAGAATTCCAGACCAACAAAATTTCACCAAAAAGGAACAGTCGTCAGACTGTTCTGAGAACACCTGATAGGCGAACCACAAACTCTCTCACAGGCCATCCCATGGTCCTGTTCTGGTTGGGCCGGGCATCTGGACACGTCTCCAGAACCCTAGCTTACCCAGTTGCTCCCAGGGCTTTCCCGGAGAGAATTCGGCCGAGCGAGCAACGCCGTACTCTGCTAGGGCATCAGATGTAGTCTCAATTATTCACCAAACAAGTCCGTGGGGTCTATACCCGTGCAGCCCCTTCGCCGCAACGGTAGATCCCCAGATTCCCTCGTGGTCTGGCTTCTCCGACCACCTTCCAACAAAGACAGTTAACTGTTATCCAAAAAAGGAAACACTCCCTCTGAGTGATCCTTATCCAATTCAATCACAAATATCACTCACCTGGTGCACTCAGGTCGATTGCGAAGTTCTCCACTGCCGACACCTAAACAGACAGGCACAGTCTGTTTTCCTCTCGGGTTAAGCCCGTAGGACTCAGGCGTGGGGTCTTCAGTAGCTGGGAGGGATACTGGGCTCGAGAGTGGAACGGCTTGTTTTCATATCACAAACGGGTGTCTCAAATCAGGATCCTCTTTCTGTCCACCCACTTGGCCAGAACTCCTCCTTGTCCCGTTACCCCTGTTTACAGGAGGGGACGACCCTATCGCGGAGTCGCCAACTGAAGGATTCAAAATAAATCTATCGGGCTATACTTACCAATAGCCCATATACCAATAAACGTTATAATAATTCAGTCGGCAATGGAGACGGTTCAATCGTTTATTCTTCAAATGCAAGCCCTGACAGGGGAGCCTCAGTCTACACAACCCTCGGAGGTGCGCAGAGGAGACTGATTACATGTTCAAAATACAAAGCATATATACGTTTCATGTGTTCAAGATGACACCCTACAAGGAAAGATACAACTTGCCAATAAGCCAAGAGGAATACCCATATAAGGCACAATTGATTTGCTAGTAGCCTAGGCCTAAGCTATTCCGGGGGCAGGTCAGTAAGGTGCCTCCCTGTCTATCTGGAGCCTGGGGAGTACAGGAACGGGCTCTGCTAGAATGTGCGCATCCCACAAGAAGGGCAGGTGTGACCTTGAGTTTCCTTGAGCTGCCAGCTAACAACTATCGTAGGCAGTTTGGCTGCCGCCGTGGTTTCTGGGAAACAGTATTTGCACATGGAGAAACGAAACAAAATGGCTCCGGTTATACCAATAGGAGCAAACAAATAAAAAGTGAATCGTCGGTCGATAGGCGACCATAGTGAATTCTAGACACCTGATTATATAACTACGAGGTTATATTGAATATATTAGGCCAATAATGCATGTTATCAAATTTCGATCCCAACAAAAGATACCTGATGGACGCCATCACCTAGCGGTATCCCGTCGGCCAAGGTTTGCCTCATGGCCGCAGCCAGAGGCTCCATGGCCAGCGTGAAGAGCAGCGGAGACAGAGGACACCCCTGACGAGTGCCCCTGCCCACCGCCACCGCCTCCGAAATATAGGGACCCAGCCTGACGCGGACTACAGGATTTCTGTAAAGGAGCCCCACCATCTGCCAGAAGTTCGCCTCCAGCTCGAACGTCTCCCGTACCAGCGACAAATAACCCCATTCTAGGCAATCAAAGGCCTTTTCCAAGTCCAGCACCAGGCATCCTGCCCTGGGCCAGGCCCTCGTCACTTACGCCGCTACCCTGAAGTACCTCCTGAGGTTCAGGCATGTGGACCTTGCCGGGACAAACCTGTTCTGATCCGGATGGACTAGATGCGGGACCATAGGCACCAAACGCTCCACCAGGATTTTGGCTAGCACCTTGTAGTCGGTATTGAGCATTGCCAGCGGGCGGTAGGACCCTAAAGACATGAGGTCTCTGTGTCAGGTTTAGGCAGGGTCACTAGGAACGCTTCCCGCATGGACGATGGGAGGTGGCCCGCGTCTACCGACGCCCTGTACACCCGAAGGAGATGAGGCGCGAGGATGTCTCTGTTCGCCTTATAGTATTCCGCTGGCAGGCCATCGGGCCCCGGTGTTTTCCCGGTTGCCAGTGCTTGGATCGCATCTCCCACCTCCCCCAGCGTGAGTGGGGCACCCAGGTCCGCCTTCTGACTCTCCGTGGTTGCGGGAAGCGCGACCGACTCCAAAAAGGCAGCCAGTGTGTGCTCAGGGCCCGTGCCTCTAGCTCTGTAGAAGTCCCTGTAGTATCCTGTCATCGCCCGATGGATCTCGCGCTGAGTGTATACCACCGTTCCCTCCCCGACGCGGATGGCCTTGGCATGTGTCTTGGCGGTATGCGCTGCATAGTTGTGGCACCTCAGGCGCTCGATGAGAACCGCGTGTTCGCCACGTAGGTCCCCCAGTTTGCTCGCATGTCTGCCAGACCCCTCCCCTTCCCTTTCATATCTTAGGAGCTCAGACTCTATGCGGGTCAAAGAGGTTGACAATTGTGCGCGGATGTTCCCTGTTGCACCTAAGCAATGTCCATGTATGGTAGCCTTATGGGCATCCCACTCCACCAGTGGGTCTCTTGCGGAGTCCTCATTCTCCTCAAAGTAAGTCAGTATGGCCGTACCCAGCGAGGACCTAAACTCAGCGTCCTCCAGCGCTGCCGGCTGTAGCCGCCACGTGGGTACCGGAGGCCGGTCCGCCTCCCAGCTAAGCTGGAACCAAAGGGGGTTATGATCTGAGTGCATTCTGCCTAGGTACTCCGACTTAGTCAGAAGCGGGAGCAGGGACTGGGAGCCTACCATTCGGTCCAGGCGAACATGGAGGTTGTGCACCGACGAGTAATATGAGTATATTTTGTTTGTAGGGTGTTGCGCGCGCCAAAGGTCATTTATGTCCCAGTGCGATAACCAGTCCTTGCGCTGTCAATGTCGCCGTTGCTGCGCGCAGGGGTGGAAAGGAACGGTCCAAGTGTGTGTCTAGGACCATGTTAAAGTCTCCGCCTAGTAGCCAAGGGAGGCCCATATACCGCTGTAGGGCATGATTCAAGGATGCCTGGAAGGCGGGCTGGTCCGTTTTGGGGGCGTAAATGGAACCTAGCAATATCTCCTGCCCGTCGAGCCTCCCCCTTGCAAGGGTGTACCTACCCTGCGGATCTACCTGAGTGTCAGTGCATATAAATGGGACACCTGCTCTTACTCAAATCAAGGTGCCGCGCGCGTGCGCTGAGTAAGTCGTTCCATGCACCTGTCCTCTCCAGCGTCTACGGAGACGGTCCAATTCCACTGGGGACATATGGGTCTCCTGCAGGAGCGCTACCCCCAAACTATGTCGCTGCATGTAGGCAAAGACAGAATACCGGCGCGACGGGGTGTGAATGCCGCGGATGTTCCAGGTCATGATGTGGTGCACGCCATAGTAGGTATTGGAGTGTAATCGCTTTGGGGGTTAGGGGGGCGCCATGGCGGCCCAGGTGCCGGACTCCCGGGCGGGGGTGACTGATTGCCGCTTCTGAAACATGTGAACTAGAACTAACAAGTTAACTTCATGGGCGATTTCCCAATGGGGCATGCGTCCAAACTAGGTGGTGTATCAACCTTTTAATGCAACGTGTCCGCAACTCAGGGGAATGCGGTGGAGCACGCAGTCAGCTGTTACCTCAAGGCGCTCCTTGACCTATGGCCCTTAGGTCCATTGTGAGATGTTGGAGGATAATTAAGTAGTGTAATGCCCCGTATTGGCGCGGGTCATCCGCGAAGGGCGCCCCTGCGTGTGCCTATTGCCCAGCCTGCGTTAAACAAGAGCACGGTGGCGTGTCTGCGCCTCAGCAACAGCGCCTAGTGTCTGGCCTACGCAAAGCGCTAGAGCTAGCTCACGGTACTTAACAGTGTGCCGCGGCCAACACATAAAGGATACAGCTGATAGCATGTTGCATACAGAGAGTCCAGCAGTCCATCTCGGGGTCATCCCCAGTCACACTATGAAGTCGGCTGTCTGGGGCGTCACCACCGGCAGGGTAGTGTCGTCTGACATCTCAGTGGAAGGCGAGGACAATCTGCTGGCGTCGGGGTCTCTGTGCGGCCTGGAGCCTAGGCCTCCTTCAGCATTCTCCACCCCCAGTGTCGCAACTGCTTCAAGTGCTTCCTGGCGCTCTTGCCATATTTTCTCAGAGCTGGGCGCTGCTTGTCCCGGGCCTGTAGCCCGCCGGGTCCCCCTCTTCCTCCGCCGCTTTCTGGAACGCTGTTCGTGCCAGCCACCCTCTTCCGGGCCCGTTGCCCGCGCTCCCGACCATTGTCCAGTCTCTTCCAGCCAGTCCCAGACTTTCGATGGATCCTCAAAGAAGCGGGTGCCCCCCTTGGCGACCACTCGCAGTCGGGAGGGGAACAACAGCGAGTACCGCAGTTTCAGTTCCCGCAGCTGCTTCTTCAATGCCAGGTACGAGCCGCGCCTCTTCTGGACCGTGGCCGTGTAATCCGGGAAGAACATTACGTGGCTGTTGCCCACTTTGAGGTCACCCATCTTCCGGGTCTCGCGGAGCACAGTGTCTCGGTCCCGGTAGTTGAGGAGTTTGAAAAGGAACGGGCAAGGGCGGGCACCGGGTCTCTGTGCTTGCGCTGGCACTCTGTGTGCCCTTTCCACCACAAAGTGCGGGGACAGCGTGCCCGTCGGTAGGAGCGTCCGCAGCCAGGTCTCCATGTAGTGCTCGGGGTCCCTCCCTTCCTCTCCCTCCGGCAGGCCGACCACCCGGACATTGTTACGTCGAGAACGCCCTTCCGCATCATCTGCTTGGTCCTCTAGTGCGTGGACTCTGTCAATTAGGTTTTGTAGCGCTGAGGTATGACTGTGCACTACCGGCTGAAGTTCCTGGACCGTTTGGCGTTGTGCAGTTACTGATTCTGACAGTTTGTGGTGGTCCGCATATAGCAGCGTGAAGTCGGACGCGACTTTATCGATTCTCGCTTCCAGGGAGGTCTTGGTTTACGCTATGGTGGTCCCAATGCGTTTCACTGCCGCCAGAACCGTGTCCATCTTGGCCGCCAAGGCAGCTGCAGGGTCCATGGTCGTTCGCCTCTGTTCCTGTACGGGGTCGGGGCCACTCGCCTCTTGCTGTTTCGCCTGTGTCTTGTCCCGGAGCCTGCCCATCGCTTGCTGCTGCGCCGTGGGCATCAATGCGTCCGAGTCCGTACCCTGCGGCGGCCGCGGAGAGGATCTTCTACTTCGACAGTCGACTGTATGTGTGAGGTGCGGGGATCACTGGTCAGCCCCAACTCCCCTCTCCCGGCCTGCCTCCGTCTGGGCGTTCAAGGGCAGTCTGTCGCCAAGGTCAGCACCACGGCGCACCCTCCCGGCTTGTTTCGTGAGGAAGGGGAGCCTCTGTATCCCAGGCCTGTTCCGATGTCGACAACTCAGGGGGCCCCCCCTTGACATCCGGTCCGACCACGTTAATGACAGGAAGAAGCGCGGCCCACGGGGCCCAGGAGCGAAGGCCCTGCGGTGTATGGACCACCAAGATGGCGCCCGGATCAAGATGGCGCCCACTTGTCGCAGATCTCTTTGGAGGACGCTTTCCACCACTCTCTGGCCGCAGTCGTCACTATTCTCCCACTACCCCGAGGTCCAGGACCAACAATCAGCACCCCCCACAGCTGTGCACAGACCTGCGCGTGGTGGGTGGGCAGCTCCTCACTGCCCATTGACCTTTTCAGTAGCTCCAGCAGTATTACACCGCAGCTGTCCTCTGCAAGCAGTGAGCTCCCAACCAGAAGCGCAGCGTATGTCCGCAATGGGCGTGGGGAGCGTCGCAGTGCTTCGCAGGGGTCTTAACTGATCACCACTGTGCCCCCCGTCGCTTCTCTGGTCCCAGGTCGCTCCACCGCCAAAATGGCCGCTCTGCAGCCGGTGTCGCCGCTCTCCCCTTCTCTAACAGCAACAGGGGGGAAGGGGGAAGTTTTGTGCGTGGTAGGGCCCCACCAGTGTCCAGGTCCTCGCCTTTGCCTCCCCTTGCCCTGCCGATGCCGTCACGAATACGGTTTGGCAATGTGAACAGCAATATTGACTAGATGTACTCTTTACTGTTTTTCTATTTCAGGGGAGTACATTGTATTCACTAGTTTCATTTAGGTGAATACACCTAATACATAGCTCTCCAGGGGAAAGTGTCCCTACTGGCGATTAACAGGGATCTGATAAATCATGGTCCTGACAAAGTCATCAACCTCTATTAATGCAAGTAGGCTGAAACATGTTGAGCATGTGATCATTTATATGTGATGGATATTTAACTCATCTCAAATTCATAACACTCCTTTGCAACCTTACTCCTGCCCCATCAAATCATCTACCTCCGGGGTAGGAGGTAATGTAACCCCACTGCACTTTCTTTCACAGATCCCACACCATCTCTGCACTTTGAGATGATCCCTTTTGGTGGAGACAAGACCCAAAGACGACTCTGTTGGCTACTAGTACATCAGTGGGGATAACATGCTTCTGACCAAAACTAGCTGTTGAGGATCCTAATACTATTTTTTAAGAGAATCCATTTTTTGACACAGTGAGGTCTAACTCTCTTTGATGTTTTCTAATTCATATTTTACAAACAAATACCCTCATTCTGGCTCTATGGGCCTTATTCACAAAGATAAACTTACACATTCTGTATGTTTACAATTGTTTGCTATTCACAAAGGTATTCTATTGGTAGTATCTTTACAACTGCAGAGTCTCTGCAGATAACATCCGCCCATAAAAAGATAGGACTGTTCTATATTTTTATTAGTGGAGACTCTGCACTCGTAAACATACTACTACTATAAAATACCTCTGAGAATAGCACATAATTTTAAACTTACACTAAAGTGTATGTTTACCTTTGTGAATTAGGCCCCATGTTGTCACACCATACAAATGCTAAATATGCTACATATGGTCACATTATTTTATTCCCAAAATCATGCTCAACAGAGTCCTAATTATTACCTCCTTGTGTGTCGTTATTTTGTAATGTCTCTAACAGTTTTGACAGCTTTTACTATTTTGTCCATGTGTTTGAAAATGAAAATAATTCCTCATTGTTTGCTAATGATACCTTGATTTGTATTTTTTTATTTTGAAAGTGAAATGAATGCAAGAATACATTGGAAATTAATAATTGGGAAATTCTTTCCGATAGAATATAATTGTGTTAAAAAGGAAATAAAATTCATGCATATGTTGATCGTGCAAATGAGGTTGAAAGCTAGTGGAAGCATCACTCCATATCTTGATATGAGTACCCTTAAAAATAAATGCTCATATCCCATGAGTTTTGTGGGATTGTGGGATGTATGAATGGACAATGTCGCCACATTTTTGTGTAACAGTGTAGCTTTGGGCTACTGCACGAATGATTTCGATAATTTAAGAAAACAAACAATAGTGAATATGATTTAGGGAAACATAACCAGACAACAACACGCGGGCCTCACTTAAGAAAACGTGTTTCCTCAATCTGCAGTCTCAGAAATCAGGAAAAGCGTATTTTGGGCATGTGCTAAATCACAAATAGAATTTGTGCATATCCTAATTTTGATGTACATGCGCAAATTGAGATGAATATATGTATATGTCCTGATACAATGTTGGAAAGTGGGGGCTTGGCTTAGCGTTTGTTTTCCGAGATTTCAGTCCAATATCCTTGCACGGAAAGATGCACTGAAATATACACCTGCTCAAGAGCTTATCTATCAGTAGCCCAGAGCATGCAGTACTCAGCTGGGGTAGGCAGGGCAATCCCATTGTCTGGATTTCTTCCCACCAAACAGAGAAAGTATTTAACTTTCGATTGTCAAGCCATTGCCAGTCCCCTCTTTCTCTTACCACTCTGAACTATTGTGAAAATGGTTAGCAATGTTTCCTTCATTGCAAACTTGTTTGTTAAATTTTCAGTCCGTGGACTCCTGTTTATTTAACTTTCAGCAAATGAAGTTATATTGGTCCTTACCATGAAATTCTATCTTCCCCATTGTTCCATGAGTAATCCAATCCTTCCCCTTTTTTCTTTTATATTCTCCTTCTCTTCCTCTCTCTCTTTCGCCATCTTTCCGTTTTTCCCTTACTTTCTTGATGCATGTCTCACTCATTCAACTTCTCTCTGCATACCTCATATTTAAAGGTTTAGCCCTTCGTCCTCTCTCTTACTCAATGTTTAGCATATTTCCAGCAGTCTAGGTTCCCTGGCACTGTCTCTTTCTGTCACTATTTGTTTACATTTTCTCGCTCTCTGTTACTTCTTTCTGTCAGCCTCTTTTAAAACATTTCTTGCTGCCTCTCTGCCATCTGATCATGCTTTCTCTCTCTTTCTTTTTTCTTTATCTTGAGTTTTCTTTCTCTGTGCCTCTCTTTTATCTCCTTCCTTAATTTTCACTGAGACTCGCCTCTCTCTGTGCCTCACTCTGTGTGATTCCCTGGCCTTCTTCCTTCGTTTTGGTCTGTCTTCCATCTGCTTATCTCAACTACTCTTTTCTTTCTTCCTCAATTCTTTCTACCTCCCTCATCACTTTTCCCTCTGGGTGTCCTTCTTTTGCCTCTCTCTGGTTTCTCTTCATATTCGTATGTTTCTTTCTCTCTCCATCTTCCTCTTTGCCTCTGTCTCTTCAAGGTCTTGATTACCTGACAAAGAGGCATTATTTCACCCCTTGTCTGCTGAAGCTTTTCCATTGACAGTGCTGAATCATTTTTTTTATATTTGGGGTTCGGTTTGTTGATTCTTATACGAGACACTGGGAAATAGGCAAAATACAGGTCATAGCGCTTTGGGGTGCTGGATAGTGAATAGTTTAATTTACTATTCCAACTCCAGTCCCCGTGGATAGTGGGGAAGGTGTTGGATAGTAAATTAAAACTATTCCCTATCCTAGAGCGCCCCCCAGCGCAATGCGTTGTAATGGTTTTCGTTGTAAAACCTGCGTTGTAACAGCACTGCGTTGTAAAAGTTTTGTTGTAAAGGATGTTTCCCGGGTGCCCTGGTAGCCGAGGAGGAATGGGAGAGTGAATTTGAAAGTGAAGTCAGGCTAACGAAAGCAGCACATATCTCAGAGTGAAAGAGACAAGCCAGAGAGTACAAGGAAGAGAGGTGTGACCTAATGCTCAGTAGAGAAAGGGCATGTAACTAGGAGTTAGAGTACAGGACAGCACACTCTTTTCAAGAGGAAAGTGGGCCAGCACTGAGAAGAGTCGGAGATAGATAAAAGGCTACTAGCAGGGCTCAGAGCCACATCACCCAGTCGACATAGGAGAGGGGCCGGCCAAGAAATAAAGAACCAATTTCACAGGTCTTGGCCAAGGGAAGGATCCTTTGAGCCAAAGATATGGCAGTAGTGGAGGATTGCATCAGGCATGAAGGAGGAAACCCTAGTTGGGAATTTCTCTGCATGCAGCAATGCCTTGCAAGGTGGGAACAGTATGTTGAGGAGAAATCGACATAGTCACCCACAGTGAGAGTGCGCCCACTACAGCAGAAGGGCGTGGCGGGGATTGCATATGTGCATGGACCCAAATGGATAAAGAAAGGTTGAAAACAATGTTACCGTCATTGCTGGATGGGACAGGGAAATGGATTACATGCTATGAGAAAAACACTACAGGTATTAACCTAACAATAGGACACATTATGATTCTGCTAAGCAGCCTAATTGGGGAGACTAACACTGAGTTCACCCAAGATCGCTTTCTAGGAATCACGCTAACAAATACCTAGCATAACGGGGCTTTGTTTAATATCCACAGGCACTGGATCTGGAATGCACTGAGAGAAATATTCTCTGACCACCCAGGTACAGGAGGGCTAATGGTAGAGACCATGAAGCCAAAGGAAAGCATAAACCATTCCTTAAATAGAATTAGTGAAAGATGGGGACAAGAAACTGGACAGCTGTGGTTTGATACAGGGCCACAAGTCACATTTTTCCATAATATTTTGAAGAAACGGTTACCCAGGCGATACAGAGCAGGTTGGACAGTGCAGTTGGCTTAGATACTAAACTCTGGCGGGAGATACAAGCTCATATACTACACTTCCATAAGAAAAAGTAAGAAAATGATAGAGAGAAGCAGGAGCAGGCCCAAAGAGACACAGCAAAAGTAGTGAAGTACAAGTTGAAAAAGATTGCCCTTGAGGAGGCAGCAATGGACCCAGATGTACAGATGGCACAAGTTGCAGCTGTGCAGATGGCACCAATCACAATGGGGGATCAACCTCAAAACTTTAGAGGGTTCCTGAAGGTCAGCAGTTCTGTCGTAGGTGGATGGGGAGGGTGTTTCATGTCTTGGCGGCGAGGTGCGAGAAGCAGACACCGAAGACCCACTGTCAAAGCATTCCAGTCACCAAATAAAAAGAAACCCGTTTTCTCAGGCATCATGCCCAGGCTTGACATTTCCTTCATGGTGCATAGCCCCGATTGCACACCAGATGCAGTAGAAGCCTCCGAATCCACGGAGTCTACCCTTTCAGTTATGAATGAAGCCATCCTCAGCAACAGGAACACTGTTCTTCTTCCACCCGGAATGGTAAGACCCTAAAACTCCCCAGTCCCCACACGTGAGAGTCAGTAAGTTAAGAGGCCTCAGTGTAGGGTGACCAGACATCTCAGATTTGCCAGGACAGTCCCAGTTTTTTGGTTATCTGTCCCAGCAGATTTTGCTGTGTTTTTGTAGAGGCACCACTATATCAGCTTTTACGATTTTTGTTGCAGGAATAGGTGCTAGTCTTTTGCAGAAACCAGTTTAATTAGCACCCATGATAGTCTGGGTAATAGCTACATTTAATTTACACCCCTTGGAGTCTTGAGGTCTGTGCTTTCTCTATAGGTGAAGGATTGTCTTTCAAGTCATCCTGTACCCCTCTCCAATGTGAAATTGTCCTACTTCTATTTTTATCAGGTGCCATGATTTCTTTGGGCTTTAGAAATCTGTTCACCCTACCTCAGTGTGATGACGAGTTCAAGACTCCATTTTGGAGTTCCTCCAACCTTCCTCCTTCCCAGAGGTCGACAAGCTGAGAGCCAATTTCTTTAGGCAATTAACAGTTGTATCTAGTCTGAGGAGGTCATTAGACCCAAGCCGAAAGCTAGGGGCAGCAGGCCCAGTACAAATGCTGATAGCAAGCAGGTTGTGGTCTGAGGGAGAGCAGGGTGCCAAGGGCGAATGCTTTGAGTCTTCTACCCCTACTCCAGATGGAATGGTGGTGCTCCTCTTCCAGGTTCACCTCTATTCCAAGCATACTCCGCTCAAGACGCCACAACCTTGCAGGCACCATCCAGGAAACAATTGACCCTAACTGCTGACCCCACAGAGGGCTGTATAGGGGAGGGGGAAAGAACCACAGAGCAGCCTCTGACCCTCTTCCTGCAGGGAAAGGGAAACAATGAAGGACAAAACTCAAGGAAATGCCCAGAACTAAAAGACATGTTTCCCAAAGTTAGCACAAAGAGAAGATTCCAGACAAAAGGCTGGGTCGGAATCAGCCAAACACAGGTCTCTGAGGCTGCAATGGAGGTCCATGTTGCACACCATGTGCTAGAAACAGGGAGATACACAAGCATAAACGTGTTTTCAAAGGGCATGTGGTGAGCACCAGCAACACCAAACTGCAACACACACCCTCTTCTCACATTTCTGAGCACATCTAGGGAACATCTAGACTGAATAACACAACTCATAGCAAAACGGAACTGGGAAATACCTTTAAAAATAGGTAGCGCCCAGCAGGAAACGCCTCGGGAGGGGGCCACACCGCAACCGCATACCTATGCACACACTGGATGTGGCCCCTTTGGTAAAACTAGTGACACCCCTAGAACTCTGAGCCACAAGTCTATCCTTTCCTAAGCTCATGAGAACACTTCAAGAACATACCTTAAACTGATCTGACGACCCAGAACCGAAATGCTAGAGAAGATCCAAAAACACCCTAGCAGGATTAGGGGTGGGGCTCAATGGATATATAAATAAGATCTGTCTCATAAATACTGTTATAGTAATCACCCTTCCTTCCCTTATCCATCCCATTCCATTTCATCAACTTATTTCGGTCAATGTAGACCATAATAAGTGCATGATAAAAGATGATTTGCACAGATTAAAACATGTAAGATAAAAGAAATGCAAAAAAACCATGCAGATGAGGTTTGCAAACTTAGCAACATTAAAATACATCAAAATAGGCACAGGGTGGGAGAAACATAGGATCCAGCCCTTCAACCCAACCTCTTTCAGCAACCCTGTCAGTTTCCCTGTAAAGAGCCAATAAGGCCGTAAACACTATATATAGAGTGTCATCAATACATATTTACAGTTCATCGTTATTCTTAATTGTTAAAACATGGAAAATCAATTAAAAAAGATAGTGTAAAAAGTTAAAAAAGAGAGAGGAAGGGTACACTGTAAGCTTTTTTTGTTAACACTGAGGAGCCAAGTTAATCAACCTCCGGCGGTTATGCCACATTTCATTAAGAAAATGGGATACGGCAAAAACAATGGGTGGGTGGGGGTCATATTTCAGAACTCTAAACACCTCAACACAGTGCTTGAACCCTAAGTTCCGGCAGAGCGTGATGAGCCAACGCTGTCTGGCTGGCCTGTAGCCAGGGCAAAAGAAGAAGACATGGAGCTCTGACCCAACCCCGCAACTACAAGCTGGGCACCAAAGGAGATTGGCTTTTGTCCATTTATTAGTAAAGGCACGAAGCGGCAAAGACCTCAGTCTGAATTGAATGTATAGTTTCCATGCAAAGAAGGGCTAGATATCATCCAGGAAGGGCTTGGTCCGATAATCCTCTTTAATCCTTAGGAAGTCAGCTGTCAGATGTCCTAATGCCTCATCCCCCTGAACATAAGCTAGCTTAGACAATCTGTAGGATTTGATTAGTTCTGGACGTGATGTCATGGGGCACGATTCTTCGGGGTTACTCCAGCATATTGACTCAGTAAAGATAGGTCAGGTCAGAACTGACTCTCTCAGACTTTTTACTTAGTTAAAAAAAAACTATTGCTCATTGTTACTGTTGGAACCTGAGATGTCAGGTCACCTAAGGTAGCCCGGCCTAGGGTAAGGCAATATCAACAAAGGCACATGTGTGAAGGTTGCAAACCACCCAGCAGTAAATCCACGCAATAACACACAAAAAGGACACTACACCAATGTTGGAAAAATATGAGCTGGTTTATAAAAATAATATCTCTGCTCTTTTGTTTTCAGAAATCACAATTTAGGACATTTCAGTTTGTCTTGAAAATAATAATTATACTTTTAAGCTGCTGAAGCATATTATCGTCCAGCATTAACAGTACATTGCATTTAGTCAGGAATTTTAACCATATCTGGCAGGTAACACTTATACTTTTACAGTTCAGATGAGCATACACTGTACTCTGCTTAACTCCTCCCTGAACTCAAGGAATTCTCAGATTTCCACCACTTCCCCCTGTGGCTAAATTATTAGTTGCAGATCTGTACTCCCCAGCCCAGGTTATTGGCCTCCTCAGCAACTCTACTCCTCCAGAGGTCAAGCTGTCATGAATTGTCAAGTACCAGAGGATTAATTAGATCCTCAGTCTCCTTTCACCCCTCGGGGATATCATAGGCTTCTTGAATCTGTCAGGTTTGAGGTTGTGCCACTCGTTTTCAGCCCCTCCACCCCTTTCTCTCAATCAGTGCTGCACCAGCGTGGGAAAGAGACAGACGATCAGGAGGCCTAACCAGCTCTCCCTCGCCACCCCTTACTCTTCCCTGCTTACTTGGAAGGGTGGGCCAGCAGGCGGTTCTTCCGCTCACCCTCTTTACTTGTGAGACGCTCTTCCTCGAAGATCGGCCTCCCCGCCCCCTCACAGAGGAGCGGAGGCCCTATCAGGTGGGAACTGAGGCGCTGTTACGGGGAACCAGCCGCTCGACGGAGCTGCTTTCTCCCCCCCAGGATCTGTCCCTCGGCGCTTCAATCGACCACCAGCCACACGGCGGAGCCGCCTCTTCCTCTCGGTTCTCCTCAGCAGTGGGAGACGATGATCTCTACACAAGGATACTTCCGCGCATGCGCGGGGGTTCAGCGTCTCGGCCCCAGCAGCTGCTCAGACGCCCTGACGCTGATCAGTGTCTCCGCAACGGGCCTGCTCGGTCCTAGGCCCCTCCTGTAAGGCAGAACCCGGTTCAGTGGGGAATAAGCGCGGTGGCGCCGGACATGGACACTTCGCCCTATCTCTCTCGGTCCTATCGGAGCGCTGTCACAAAGCGCGGTAGGTGCCCCCGGGGTCCCGCTCACGGTGGTAACCTCTCAAGACTTCTCAGGCTCAATGGATCCTGTCTCCACACTCCACCACCTCGTCAGTCAGGAGATTGACTGTCCACTATGAGTCCAGACACCGGTAAGAGAAGCCCAGCGCTACCCAGGCCAGGAGCTTACTTCTTACCCTAGAAAGGGAGGGGGGTCCAAAGAGGGCTCCTACACGATAAGCCACAAAGCACTTTTCTAGCACTAGACCACCAACCCTCCTTACTGGACAGACATAGGGGCACAGGGGACCTCTTAATTCAGTTCCCAGTGCAGGGTCCTTCTCAGCTCCACAGACTACTGGAATTAACCCCCTCACCTAACTGTCCAGGGTCAGCAGGATGAACTAACTTGGCTAGGACAACAGGAATGGGAGGTGGAAAAGCCTTGACAGAGGGCTACCCTTGTAGAGCAATCCACCCTTCAGGATCCTACCCCTACCAGTCCTCAGCCTTCACTCTAGCTGCTCCTCACTGACAGACAAAATGGCTGTCCAGCATTCCGCCTTTTATAGGCTGACCCTCAGGGGTTCAGAAGGGACCAGAAGGTTCTGGAACACCCTATTCTACTCTATGGGAGAGGTTCCAGGGTTGGCAGTTAGGACAGTTGGTAGCCACCATTTTGTGACTCCAGCTATTTCCCTGTCAGAAAAGGCCTCTAGGCCTGAGGTGAAAAACTATGAAGGGGGAAAGAACACCTATCCCCTTGACCAACACCTAGAAAAAGCTAGTGGACACAAAAATTAATAAGGGTATGAGGGGCAAAAAGGGGACAAAATAAATAATAAATTGGAGGGACTACGCAAAAAGCCAGACAGGTCTAACACGCGTCCCCCCCAGCTGAAAGTGGGGAGAACTACCCAAACCCTTGGGAGTCCTCATCACTAAGGCGGAAATACCTGGAGAGACCGTCTGCATTGGCGTGGTCCATTCCAGGCCGATGTTCCACCCGGAAGTCCATTCCCTGTAGGGAGATGGACCACCTCAACAGCTTGGGATTCTCCCCCTTCATTTGCATCAGCCAACGAAGGGGTCGGTGGTCAGTCTGAACCAGGAAGTGCGAGCCAAAGAGGTATGGCCGCAGCTTCTTCAGAGCCCACACCACCGCAAAAGCTTCCCTCTCAATTGCACTCCACTTCTGTTCCCGGGGAAGCAGTCTCCTGGATAAGAAGACCACAGGCTGATCCAGGTCCTCTTCATTCAGTTGCGATAACACTGCCCCAATGCCATGTTCTGATGCATCTGTCTGGACAATGAACTCCTTGGAGAAGTCTGGGGCCCTCAGGACCGGTGCTGCACACATTGCCTGCTTCAGTTTCTCAAAAGCTTGCTGACAAGCGTTCGTCCAAACTACCCGTCGAGGTTGTTTCTTAGAGGTGAGCTCTGTGAGGGGCGCTACAATAGTGCCATACCCCTTCACAAAGCGACGGTAGTAGCCTGTGAGGCCCAGGAAAGCTCGGACCTCAGTCTGTGTCTTGGGGGGTTCCCAGGCCATGATTGCCTCAATCTTTGCCTGCAGGGGCTGCACTGTCCCCCTACCCACCAAGTGTCCAAGGTACACAACCGACCCCTGCCCAATCTGGCATTTGCTGGCCTTGATTATCAATCCAGCTTGTTTCAGGGCCTGGAGAACTGCTTGCAAATGTTGCAAATGGTCCTCCCAACTGCTACTGAAGACAGCAATGTCATCCAGGTAAGCAGCAGAGAAACTCTCCATTCCAGAGAGGACCTGATTCACCAGCCGCTGAAATGTGGCGGGGGCATTTTTGAGCCCAAAGGGCATCACGCAAAATTGGAAGTGTCCCTCAGGCGTGGAGAAGGCTGACCTTTCCTTTGCTCCATCTGTCAAGGAGATCTGCCAGTACCCTGAAGTGAGGTCAAAGGTACTTAGATATTGGGCAGCTCCTAGCCGGTCAATTAATTCATCCGCCCTAGGGATCGGATGAGCATCAGTCTTTGTAACTGAGTTCAGTCCTCGGTAATCCACACAGAACCTCAGTTCTGGCGTGGTGCCCGGTGGAGTGGCTTTTGGCACTAGCACCACCGGACTGGACCAAGGGCTGTTGGAAGGTTCTATCACTCCTAGCTCTAGCATCTTGGCAACCTCTCCATGGATGCTAGCCTTCACCTTGTCTGACAGCCGGTAGGTCTTTGACTTCACTGGTGGGCTGTCTCCTGTGTCCACATCATGGGTACACAGGTGGGTTCTTCCCGGGACAAGGGAGAACAACGAAGAGTACTGCTCCAATACCTGGCGGCAATCCTCTCGCTGCCCAGGAGTTAGGGATGGGGAGAGAATCACTCCCTCCACGACCCATCCTTCTCTTGAGACGAGAAGAGATCAGGGAGAGGCTCGCTTTCTGCTTCCTCGGCACCATCAGTCACCATCATCAGGATGACCTCTGGCCTCTCATGGTGGGGTTTGAGGCGATTGGCATGCAGCACCCGTAGGGGTTGTCGAGGGGTCTTAAGATCCACCAAGTAAGTGGCCTTACCCTTCTTTTCCAACACTTCAAATGGGCCTGTCCAACGATCTTGAAGGGCACTTAGCTCTCCAGGTTCCATCACCCACACTTTCTGGCCAGGCTCCAACTCCACCGGGTGAGCATTGTGGTCGTACCATTCCTTCATTACTGCCTGGCTGGCCTCCAAGTTGTCAAAAGCTTGCTTCCACAACTTTGCCATTTGGCTCCGGAAGGCCAGCATGTAGCTCACCACATCCTGAGGAGGCTTTCTGGGAGACTTTTCCCATCCATCCTTCACCAGGCTGAGAGGTCCACGCACAGGAGGGTGCCCGTACAACAGTTCAAAAGGGCTGAAGCCCACTCCCTTCTGCGGCACTTCTCGGTAGGAGAACAGCAAACAGGGCAGGAGGACGTCCCATTTCCTCCGTAGGCTCTCAGGCAGACTTCTTATCATGCCCTTCAGGGTCTTATTGAACCTCTCTACCAGTCCATTGGACTGGGGGTGGTATGGAGTGGTGAACCGGTAGGTCACTCCACACTCCTTCCACATTGCCCGCATGTACGCTGACATAAAGTTGGTCCCCCTGTCGGACACAACTTCCTTGGGGAATACCACTCGGGTAAAGATCCCCATCAGGGCCCTAGCCACCACAGGTGCAGTGACTGTCCTCAGAGGAATTGCCTCTGGGTACCGTGTGGCATGATCCACCAGAACCAGGATGAACCTGTGACCAGCTGTTGTTGGTGGATCTAAAGGCCCTACAATGTCGATGCCCACCCTTTCAAAGGGGGTGCTAACGACTGGAAGTGGTTCCAGGGGAGCCTTCAGCTTCACCCCTGTTTTCCCACTGGCCTGGCAGGATACACATGTCCGACAGTAAGTGTTGGACGCCACTTTCATCTGAGGCCAGTAAAAGTGGAGGACAAGCCGAGCAAAGGTCTTGTCCTGACCTAAGTGTCCTGCCAAGGGTATAGCATGAGCCAATTCCAGTAGAAAGGCTCGGTATTGTTGCGGGACTACCAAGGCCCTTGACGAACCAGGTAAGGGTACCTTGGGTTCACTGTAGAGGAGTCCATCCTCCCAGTAAATATGGTAGTGTCCCGTAACATCACCTGCTGCCTGGGCTTCAGCCTGTCGCCTCAGTCCCTCAAGGGTGGGGCACTCCCTCTGCCCCTTACAGAATTCCTCTCTGGTAGGTCCTCCCTCCACATGCCACTCAGCAGGGATGGGTAAATCCTCCAGAGAGTCTACTTCCCCCTCCACGGACTCCTGGTTCACCACTGCAGGTGGCCGATCCGTCACATGGGGTGCGGAAGCCGAAGCAGGCTCTTCCTGTCTTCGGGTCTGTCCCTTTTTGGCAGCGGGTTGGGCCATTGTTCCAGGCTCCAACCCAGGCAAACTCCCTCTCCGGGTAGTCGCAGACCTTGTGCTCACACAGGCCCAGTCAGGTGTACCCAGCATCGCAGTGTGCGTCCGGTATTCCACCTCTCTCCAAGTGTTGTGCTCCATATCATTTCCCAGCAGACAATCAACTGGCACGGCAGGGCTTACGGCAACTCGAAGTGAACCTGCAACCCCTTCCCACTCAAAGGGAACCTCAGCCACAGGATAGTGGCCCATTCTGCCGTCAGCCATCGCGGCGGGGTGGAGTACATTAGGAATCACCTGCTCTGGAGACACCAGTTGACTTCTCACCATAGTCATACTGGCTCCTGTATCTCTCAGAGCCTCCCCTCTCTGGCCATTGATGGTGACCCATTGCCCATACTTAACAGTATTTGGGGGCACCTGGATCTTTTGGACCATCTCCCGTTCTCCCAGGGACACTAAGGTGACACCTGCCCACTCACCCCCCTTATCTAAGGGCACCTCCTCCCCGAGCGCTACACTAGCTACTCCCGGTGGTTTTCCTCCGGTGGGAGGGGGTGGTCTCTTTGGGCATCTGACATCTCCCTTATAATGTCCAACACCACCACACTCAAAGCAGTGGAGAACCCTTGGCTGCTGGCTTTGGCCAGGATTAGGGTATCTGGGCGGGTTTGCCTTAGGGGTGAAACCTGTTCCCTTCCCTTGGAAATTATTTTGGGGACCTTTAGAGAACTCCCTCTTTTTTCTCCCCCCTCCTTCTTCTGGGGGGCGCCCTGTCCGGCCTTTTGGGAATCCCCTCCAGTCCCCTTTGAGGACACCCGGGTACTTGCCCAGATGTCCGCCTCCTCTGCAAGCTTCCGGGGATTGGTCAGCTTGCTGTCCACCAGGTGTTGCCGCAGCTCGGGAAAGCATTTCTCGAGGAGGTGCTCTTTCAAAAATAGATCATACAACCCCTCATAATCCTTCACCTCACTGCCCTTGACCCAGCCCTCTAATGCCTTTCTTGCATAATCAAGGAAGTCCACCCAGTTCTGGGTGCTTAACTTGTGGCTCCCCCTGAACTTCTGACGGTACCTCTCAAGGGTAAGCCCAAACTTCCTTACCAATGCTAGCTTCATGGTGGGGTAGTTGGTTTGCTCCTCTGGTTCCAGGGCCAGCAAGGTGTCCCGACCAGTAGGAGGCATGTACTTATACAAACCACCCCCCCAGTGCTTCTCCTGCACCCCATGGGCTCTTAAGGAGACCTCATAGGCAGCCAACCATTTGGCTATGTCATCTCCCTGACTAAAGCTAGCAATAAGGTCTTTTGGCAAATAGGGTCTGGACTCCCTGGCTGTCTCTTTGGATTCGCTGCCATCATTTATTACAGGAGAGGGCCCCCGTTGCAGGGCCTGGAGTTCCAACTCTTTCAACCTGAACTCATGAACCATCCTCTTCTCTTCCTTCTCCTGCTCCAGCTTAGCCAACTCCCATTTTAATTGCCTCTTTTCCCTCCTGTCAGCGAGCTCTGCTTCAGTTAAGCTTCCCCCAGAGGCGCTACTGCCCTTCCTGGAGTAGGACACTGGTCCTGGGAGTAGGTTTTCCCCCTCAGAGTGGAATAATCCCTCTATCTCCACAACCGTGTCCCGGGCTGTCCCTTCATCCTCCTCCTTCCCTTCTTTGTGTGCCTCCACCCAAGCCCTTAGACTGGTCTGGAGTTCCCCCTTCTTGGCACCATGCTTAAAAAATACCCCCATTTTCTGGCAGAAATTTTTCAGCTGAGCCACAGAATAGGTATCTAGGTTTTCTAGTGCAAACTCCATTTTACAATAGGCAATACCAAGTTATACACACAAGGAAATTTGAGTTGCAAGGACAACCTGAAGCTACCTCCACCCCACCACCAGGAACAAATTTGGAAAAACAAAAGCACAAATTAGGAGGGCCGCTAGGAGAAAACTCCTGGTGTAGTCTAGTGAATTACGCTCAATTACTACTGAGTAGTTGCAACCACATTCAAGATCCCACCGCTAGACACCAACTTGTTGGAACCTGAGATGTCAGGTCACCTAAGGTAGCCCGGCCTAGGGTAAGGCAATATCAACAAAGGCACATGTGTGAAGGTTGCAAACCACCCAGCAGTAAATCCACGCAATAACACACAAAAAGGACACTACACCAATGTTGGAAAAATATGAGCTGGTTTATAAAAATAATATCTCTGCTCTTTTGTTTTCAGAAATTACAATTTAGGACATTTCAGTTTGTCTTGAAAATAATAATTATACTTTTAAGCTGCTGAAGCATATTATCGTCCAGCATTAACAGTACATTGCATTTAGTCAGGAATTTTAACCATATCTGGCAGGTAACACTTATACTTTTACAGTTCAGATGAGCATACACTGTACTCTGCTTAACTCCTCCCTGAACTCAAGGAATTCTCAGATTTCCACCACTTCCCCCTGTGGCTAAATTATTAGTTGCAGATCTGTACTCCCCAGCCCAGGTTATTGGCCTCCTCAGCAACTCTACTCCTCCAGAGGTCAAGCTGTCATGAATTGTCAAGTACCAGAGGATTAATTAGATCCTCAGTCTCCTTTCACCCCTCGGGGATATCATAGGCTTCTTGAATCTGTCAGGTTTGAGGTTGTGCCACTCGTTTTCAGCCCCTCCATCCCTTTCTCTCAATCAGTGCTGCACCAGCGTGGGAAAGAGACAGACGATCAGGAGGCCTAACCAGCTCTCCCTCGCCACCCCTTACTCTTCCCTGCTTACTTGGAAGGGTGGGCCAGCAGGCGGTTCTTCCGCTCACCCTCTTTACTTGTGAGACACTCTTCCTCGAGGATCGGCCTCCCCGCCCCCTCACAGAGGAGCGGAGGCCCTATCAGGTGGGAACTGAGGCGCTGTTACGGGGAACCAGCCGCTCGACGGAGCTGCTTTCTCCCCCCCAGGATCTGTCCCTCGACGCTTCAATCGACCACCAGCCACACGGCGGAGCCGCCTCTTCCTCTCGGTTCTCCTCAGCAGTGGGAGACGATGATCTCTACACAAGGATACTTCCGCGCATGCGCGGGGGTTCAGCGTCTCGGCCCCAGCAGCTGCTCAGACGCCCTGACGCTGATCAGTGTCTCCGCAACGGGCCTGCTCGGTCCTAGGCCCCTCCTGTAAGGCAGAACCCGGTTCAGTGGGGAATAAGCGCGGTGGCGCCGGACATGGACACTTCGCCCTATCTCTCTCGGTCCTATCGGAGCGCTGTCACAAAGCGCGGTAGGTGCCCCCGGGGTCCCGCTCACGGTGGTAACCTCTCAAGACTTCTCAGGCTCAATGGATCCTGTCTCCACACTCCACCACCTCGTCAGTCAGGAGATTGACTGTCCACTATGAGTCCAGACACCGGTAAGAGAAGCCCAGCGCTACCCAGGCCAGGAGCTTACTTCTTACCCTAGAAAGGGAGGGGGTCCAAAGAGGGCTCCTACACGATAAGCCACAGAGCACTTTTCTAGCACTAGACCACCAACCCTCCTTACTGGACAGACATAGGGGCACAGGGGACCTCTTAATTCAGTTCCCAGTGCAGGGTCCTTCTCAGCTCCACAGACTACTGGAATTAACCCCCTCACCTAACTGTCCAGGGTCAGCAGGATGAACTAACTTGGCTAGGACAACAGGAATGGGAGGTGGAAAAGCCTTGACAGAGGGCTACCCTTGTAGAGCAATCCACCCTTCAGGATCCTACCCCTACCAGTCCTCAGCCTTCACTCTAGCTGCTCCTCACTGACAGACAAAATGGCTGTCCAGCATTCCGCATTTTATAGGCTGACCCTCAGGGGTCCAGAAGGGACCAGAACGTTCTGGAACGCCCTATTCTACTCTATGGGACAGGTTCCAGGGTTGGCAGTTAGGACAGTTGGTAGCCACCATTTTGTGACTCCAGCTATTTCCCTGTCAGAAAAGGCCTCTAGGCCTGAGGTGAAAAACTATGAAGGGGGAAAGAACACCTATCCCCTTGACCAACACCTAGAAAAAGCTAGTGGACACAAAAATTAATAAGGGTATGAGGGGCAAAAAGGGGACAAAATAAATAATAAATTGGAGGGACTACGCAAAAAGCCAGACAGGTCTAACAGTTACTCACTTACTTTGTGTCCTGGTGCCCCCCTGGTCCATCTCGGCGTGTGCCGATTGCATGGAGGGGTCAATCACCATCTTAGCTCATTTTTAAAATACTCACTTCCTGAACACCAAGTCAGCACTCTACGCCCACTGCTGCGGTCCCGCCCACTTCCTGCTAAAAGCAAGTGCGCCAAACGGATGTGTGCAGCAGACTGCACTCGGCATATTGACTCAGTGAAGACAGGTCAGGTCAGAACTGACTCTGACAGACTTTTTACTTAGTTTAAAAAAACTATTGCTCATTGTTGCTCACTTACTTTGTGTCCTGGTTCCCCCCGCTCCATCGCAGCGTGTGCCGATTACACGGAGGGGTCAATCACCATCTTAGCTCGTTTTTAAAATACTCACTTCTTAAACACCAGATCAGCGCTCCACGCCCACTGCTGCGGTACCTCCCACTTCCTGCTAAAAGCAAGTGCGCCGAGCGGATGAGCACATCGACGTGCCAAAGGCAAGCCCGTCTGCGCCCGTCCGCGCCTGACTACCACCAGACGCCAGGCACCCTGTCCATTTTCGCCCAGAACTTCCATCCCACTGATCTCTGATGGCAATTCTTCAATACAGTAGTCAGGAGCTTCACTCTCTAAACACTGCTCCCCACAACCTACTTGGTAATACCCCTGCCCCACTCATTGAGGACCATGCAGCCCAGGAGTTACCCCCACTTAGTCGGCAACAAATTAGAGCACACAATAGCATCAACTGTTCCCAAACAAAGTCCACTCCACTAACACCTAAATACCTAATATGTCTATACTGTAACACGCGGTCCCTCCCCAAACAAGCATTAGAAATCTTGTCACTACTAGACACAGAAAAAACGGACTTATTTTTTGTTACAGAAACATGGCTCCAAGATTCATCACTACCAGACATTGCAGTAGCCCTCCCCCGACTACAAGATGACCAGATTAGACAGGATAGACAGAAGAGGAGGGGGAGTTGCAATTGCCTACAGGGCAAACACCAAAATATACATCATAGAAACCCATCTAGCTGAATTGGGCAAAATCTGCACCTTCACAATACAGCTGATGAGCAAGGAGTTATGGAAAGGTGCCCTCCTTTACAGGCCCCCTGGAAACAAAACAAATATTGTCATCAAACTGACGGCGACAATTGCACCACATGTTCTGGCCTCTGGCAACTTTCTCCTATTAGGGGATTTTAGCTATCACGCTGAGCTATTACTAGACCCCCACACAAATGACCTTATCACCAGCCTAAACACACTAGGCCTAAAGCAGCTAGTGACAGGTCCTACTCACACTGCTGGTCATTCCTTAGATCTCCCATTCACAAACTGGCCTAATGTAGAGATCGACCAGGTACTCCCAGTCCTATGGTCAAACTACCATGTAATCAGGTTTCACATCCACGTGAACCCAACTCAACCTCAATCCAGGAAAGAACTGAAACTGAGTAGACCCTGGAACAAGATAAGCTTAGAATCCTTTTCTACTCATTTTATCCGCCCCTCCCTTACTGAGCTCACTGAGCCCAACAAGGCAGCAATAGATCTGGATCTCGCAATCAATACGACCTTAGACACTATTGCCCCTAGAGAGTTGACTAGATATCCTAACAAACTCTCTCCCTCAAAATGACCAAACTCACCGTCAGGGCAGCTGAACGCAAATGGCGACTAAGCATGAGCGCAAAATCCGCTCCGATCGCGGATTTTGCGGATTTTCGGTAAATCCGCGATCCGCGAACTCTCGCGGATTTACCGAGAATCCGCAATCCGCGATCGGAGCGGATTTTGCGGTCAAAAGTTCAAGCCTGCATAATTTACGATGGCGCCGGCAAGCTGCCAGCGCCATCCTCAAATGGTTACTTAATTAGCTTCGACAGGAAGCTCTAATAGATAAGATACAGCAGGGGCTCGAGCGCCTGCTTTATTTTAACAGTTAGAGCTTCCTGTTGAAGCTAATTAAGTAACTATTGCAGGATGGCGCTGGCAGCTTGCCGGCGCCATCGTAAATTATTTCACCGGTGGTGTCTTCTTGAGTAAATATGAAGGGCAGGGTTCATTCGGGCACGACGGTCCTGGCACAAAAAAATAAACCTCAACAGGAAACACTTGCAGATATCAATAAAGCATGTGCCCTAGTTGAAGCTTTAATTCAGTGACTCATTGATCAGCCCAAAAACTAATCTGCTGATCGGTCTCTGCCCTTTTATACACACAAGAGGCATGCTCGCATGGACGCCCCGTCCGTTTGGCCCCGCCCACACACTCGAGGTGTGCACCGTCTTCCCGCCATTTACCCACTATGATGGACATTTCACTAAAGGGACCCCTGCGCACTTCGGCGCGATTGCATAGTAACACACACTTGGTCGCTGGAACTAGTTGAAGCGCAAATGTAGTGACTCATTCACCAGCCCAAAAAAAATCGTGAGCGTTGGGAGGCTGGGCAGATGTGCCTTCTTCCCAAATACCCCCGGACACACAAGAGGCATGTGCGCTCGCGTGGAAGCCCCGTCCGTTTGGCCCCGCCCACACACTCGAGGGAGCCCCGCCCCCAATCCGCAAATCCGCTGAATCCGCTAAATAGGCGGATTTTGCGGATCCACGATCCGTGGATCCGCTAAATCCGCGAATCGTGGATCCGCAAAATCCGCCCATGCTTAATGGCGACGTCCCAAAAATGTAATAGACAGACATCACTACAAAACATTAAGTATGGGCGAAATTTGTGAATTCGCGGTCCGCAAATTTGTGCGAAATTGCCAAAAAAGTCAGCGAGTTCGCGAATTTTCCCGCGAACTCGCGGATTTTTGTGCCATTTTGCACAAATATGTGACCACGTGTGCCTGTAACTTTGCCAGCGTGCCAAAGGCGCCGAGGTCCCTTGAGTGAGCTGGCCATTATAGTGGGGACGGGCGGGAAGGCGTTTCATACCGCTAGTGTGTGGTGGATGGGGCCAAACGGGCGGGGCTTCTATGCGAGTTCTCATGCATCTTGTTTATAAAGGGTCAGAGACCGGGCAGAGCAGCAGATGAGGAGAAAGCAGCCTCCTGGTCACAGGAGCTACACGGGGATGGCGCTCAGGAAACTCATGGATGCAAAAATACGTTTGGCACAGAACCCCAGAATCCTTCAGATGTCCAAGATAGCTCTGCTGCGCGTGTTGGTACAAAGCCATTCTGATTCTGCTCAGTGGGTTCAGGCGCATGCAGCTGCTGCTGCTGGACAATGTCCCATCTCATACTAAACTGCCCCCTACAGGCATATGCTGGTGCTGGGCAGTAGGGTGCAGTGGAATGCGGGTGCTCCACACCTAGTACATGCGCATACCGGTGCCAGGGGGGACATGTGTTTATTGGTGCTGTGTAGCAAGTTATGACTTTACATTTTTACTGCACCAGACGGTGGTACCACCTACACGGATCAGGAGCATCCAGGCACCAGACTTCATGGTGCAGGAGCATAATGGTGCTGTGCGGTACGGGTATATATGTACTGGGGGCAGGGGTACACTTCGCACAATGTGTGCTCACACCCAGAGGGCTCCCAGGCAATTGAGAACAAATGATTTTCACACTGAGAGGGCTCCGGGCAGTTCAGCAGCACGTGGGCTCACAACCCCTGGGCAGCTCAGCAGCGCAGGGGCTCACACCCACAGGGCTCCCGGGCAGTTTAGCAGCGCCACCCTCTGGTTCATCACTGCCACTCTCTGGTATATCACTGCCACCCTCTGGTTCACCACTGCCACCCTCTGGTTTGTCACTGCCACCCTCTGGTTCGTCACTGCCACCCTCTGGTTCGTCACTGCCACCCTCTGGTTCACCACTGCCACCCTCTGGTTCACCACTGTCACCCTCTGGTTCACCACTGTCACCCTCTGGTTCATCACTGCCACCCTCTGGTTCATCACTGCAACCCTTTGGTTCACCACTACCACCGTCTGGTTCACCACTGTCACCCTCTGGTTCATCACTGCCACCCTCTGGTTCACCACTGCCACCCTCTGGTTCACCACTGCCACCCTCTGGTTCATCACTGCCACCCTGCGGTTCATCACTGCCACCCTCTGGTTCACCACTGCCACCCTCTGGTTCATCACTGCCACCCTCTGGTTCATCACTGCCACCCTCTGGTTCATCACAGCACCCTCTGGATCAACACTGCCACCCTCTGGTTCATCACTGTCACCCTATGGTTCATCACTGCCACCCTCTGGTTAATCACTGCCACCCTCTGGTTCATCACAGCACCCTCTGGTTCATCACTGCCACCCTCTGGTTCACCACTGTCGCCCTCTGGTTCAACACTGTCACCCTCTGGTTCATCACTGCCACCCTCTGGTTCATCACTGCCACCCTTTGGTTCACCACTACCACCCTCTGGTTCACCAATGTCACCCTCTGGTTCATCACTGCCACCCTCTGGGTCACCACTGCCACCCTCTGGTTCATCACTGCCACCCTCTGGTTCACCACTGCCACCCTCTGGTTCATCACTGCCACCCTTTGGTTCACCACTGCCACCCTCTGGTTCACCACTGCCACCCTCTGGTTCATCACTGTCACCCTCTGGTTCACCACTGCCACCCTCTAGTTCATCACTGTCACCCTCTGGTTCATCACTGCCACCCTCTGGTTCATCACTGCCACCCTCTGGTTCATCACTGCCACCCTCTGGTTCATCACAGCACCCTCTGGTTCATCACTGCCACCCTCTGGTTCATCATTGTCACCCTCTGGTTCATCACTGCCACCCTCTGGTTCATCACAGCACCCTCTGGTTCATCACTGCCACCCTCTGGTTCATCACAGCACCCTCTGGTTCATTACTGCGACCCTGTGGTTTGCCATTGCCACCCTCTGGATCATCACTGCCACCCTCTGGTTCATCACTGCCACCCTATGGTTTGCCACTGCCACCCTCTGGATCATCACTGTCACCCTCTGGTTCATCACTGCCACCCTCTGGTTCATCACAGCACCCTCTGGTTCATCACCGCCACCATCTGGTTCATCACTGCCACCCTCTGGTTCACGACTGCCACCCTTTGGTTCATCACTGCCATCCTCTGGTTCACCACAGCACCCTCTGGTTCACCACTGCCACCCTCTGGTTCACCACTGCCACCCTCTGGTTCACCACTGCCACCCTCTGGTTCATCACAGCACCCTCTGGTTCACCACTGCCACCCTCTGGTTCATGCCACCCTCTGGTTCATCACTGCCACCCTCTGGTTCATCACTGCCACCCTCTGGTTCACCACTGCCACCCTCTGGTTCACCACTGGCATTCTCTGGTTTACCCCTGCCACCCTCTGGTTCACCACTGCCACCCTCTAGTTCAACACTGTCACCCTCTGGTTCACCACTGCCACCCTCTGGTTCATCACTGCCACCCTCTAGTTCACCACTGCCACCCTCCGGTTCATCACTGTCACTTTCTGGTTCACCACTGCCACCCTCTGGTTCACCACTGCCACCCTTTGGTTCACCACTTCCACCCTCTGGTTCACCACTGCCCCCCTCTGGTTCATCACTGCCACCCTCTGGTTCAACACTGTCACCCTCTGGTTCACCACTGCCACCCTCTGGTTCATCACTGCCACCCTCTAGTTCACCACTGCCACCCTCTGGTTCATCACTGTCACTTTCTGGTTCACCACTGCCACCCTCTGGTTCACCACTGCCACCCTCTGGTTCACCACTTCCACCCTCTGGTTCACCACTGCCACCCTCTGGTTCACCACTGCCACCCTCTGGTTCATCACTGCCACCCTCTAGTTCACCACTGCCACCCTCTGGTTCATCACTGTCACTTTCTGGTTCACCACTGCCACCCTCTGGTTCACCACTGCCACCCTCTGGTTCACCACTTCCACCCTCTGGTTCACCACTGCCACCCTCTGGTTCATCACTGTCACCCTCTGGTTCATCACTGCCACCCTCTGGTTCATCACTGTCACCCTCTGGTTCATCACAGCACCCTCTGCTTCACCACTGCCACCCTCTGGTTCATCACTGCCACCCTCTAGTTCATCACTGCCACCCTCTGGTTCATTACTGCCACCCTCTGGTTCGCCACCGCCACCCTCTGGATCATCACTGTCACCCTCTGGTTCATCACTGCCACCCTATGGTTCATCACAGCACCCTCTGGTTCACCAGTGCAACCCTCTGGTTCATCACTGCCACCCTCTGGTTCATCACTGCCACCCTCTGGTTCACGACTGCCACCCTCTGGTTGATCACTGACATTCTCTGGTTCAACACAGCACCCTCTGGTTCATTACTGCCACCCTCTGGTTTGCCACTGCCACCCTCTGGATCATCACTGCCACCCTCTGGTTCATCACTGCCACCCTCTGGTTTGCCACTGCCACCCTCTGGATCATCACTGTCACCCTCTGGTTCATCACTGCCACCCTCTGGTTCATCACATCACCCTCTGGTTCACCAGTGCCACCCTCTGGTTCATCACTGCCACCTTCTGGTTCATCACTGCCACCCTCTGGTTCACGACCGCCACCCTCTGGTTGATCACTGCCATCCTCTGGTTCATCACTAGCACCCTCTGGTTCATCACTGCCACCCTCTGGTTCACCACTGCCACCCTCTAGTTCACCACTGCCACCCTCTTGTTCACCACTGCCACCCTCTGGTTCATCACAGCACTCTCTTGTTCACCACTGCCACCCTCTGGTTCACCACTGACACCCTCTTGTTCACCCCTGTCACCATCTGGTTCATCAAAGCACCCTCTGGGTTACCACTGTCACCCTCTGGTTCACCACTGCCACCCTCTGGTTCATCATTGCCACCCTATCGTTCACCACTGCCACCCTCTGGTTCACCACTGGCACTCTCTGGTTCACCACTGCCACCCTCTGGTTCACCACTGCCACCCTCTGGTTCACCACTGCCACCCTCTGGTTCATCACTGCCACCCTCTGGTTCATCACTGCCACCCTCTCGTTCACCACTGCCACCCTCTGGTTCATCACTGTCACCCGCTGGTTCACCACTGCCACCCTCTGGTTCATCACTGCCACCCTCTGGTTCATCACTGCCACTCTCTGGTTCATCACTGCCACCCTCTGGTTCACCACTGCCACCCTCTGGTTCATCACTGCCATCCTCTGGTTCATCACTGCCACCCTCAGGTTCATCACTGCCACCCTCTGGTTCACCACTGACACCCTCTGGGTCACCACTGACACCCTCTGGTTCACCACTGACACCCTCTGGTTCACCACTGACACCCTCTGGTTCACCACTGACACCCTCTGGTTCACCACTGCCACCCTCTGGTTCACCACTGCCACCCTCTGGTTCATCACAGCACCCTCTGGTTCACAACTGCACCCTCTGGTTCATCACAGCACCCTCTGGTTCAACACTGTAGATTATGGGGAGAAAGCACACCTGCCCAGCCTCAACCGGGGGCTGGTTAATGTGTTACTGAATTTGAGCTTCAAGACCGGCACCTGCTTCCTTATCTGTAAGTGCTTCCTGTTGTGGTTTAATTTTTGTGACAGCCTGGAGCATTGTGCCATACTTGTAACTATTCTCTGACCCTGCTTCGAGGGTCAGAGCAGGGTCAGAGAATAGTTGCAAGTAGGCAACAATTCTGGAGGCACCGCTCAGGAAGCACTTACAGGGTTACAGCAGGTGCCCAAGTTGAAGTTAATTTCTTCGTAACCATTTTGTAAATGGTTACAAAGAAATTAGCTTCAACTTGGGCACCTGCTGTAACCCTGTAAGTGCTTCATGTTCATCAGTTTTTGAAAATCCGTGCCGAATGCAATTTCGCGGATTTTTCCGCAATTTCGCGAGATTCGCAGACAGCGAAATTGTAGAGAATCCGCAAATTCCGCGAACAGAACGGATTTTATGCCCATTCTTACAAAACATCACATCGGCTGTGTCGCCTGTGATTGACTAACATCAGTTCGCATTCACCTGTCCCGTTGCGGCTACTGCATGGCAAGCCTACATCCGGCACGTACTTCCCAGAGCTGAGCGCGCTGGGGAGCGGTGTGTGATATCATGCTCGATAACTCCCAGCTGATATCTGCTGTCTTTGAAAGCCCTGTCCTGCAGGTTCCAGACCGCCGCCGTCTTCCAGTGGGTCTTCTCGTTCCTGCTGCTAGGTACAATCAGGCTGTTTGGAGCACGTTTACCGCATTTACTTTTTAAAAAATACAAAGCTGCCACGCGTGCATGTCAGTGGGAGGGAGAGGAGTGTAAGTAAGCAGAGCCTAGGAGTGCAGTGATGTAAGGGGATACTGGGACCCTCAGAGCACGGAGCCCGCGGGTGAGACGGAGATACAGAGAGAAAGCGCGCTTGACTTTGCCCAGTATCTTCGGCGTGGGACTGACGAGCTCGCAGGTTGCCCAGATTGAAGGTGAGGGCTTGAAAATAACAATGATGCCCGCGGCCATGCATACAGCACACAGCGTTTAGTGGGGAGAGCGGTGAGAGCCGCAAGCGTACCAAATGGCCAGCTAGGCGCAGCTGTTGAGACGGTCACAATGGGAGCGGGTAGCGACAGGGTTGGAGACACGGTGTGCCTACATGCTGCACGCTTTACTGATGTTGGGATAGCTGTAAATCGTAGCTCCAAATTCGAGAGAGCAACTGCACCTACTACAGAGACACGGTCACGTAACCATGGATGCCTGACCCTAAAATGGCAGCTCCTCGTGACATATTACCTCAAATTTCAACAGCGAGATGCCATTCATTTTCCTGTCAACTGCCTGTTGTTCTCAAAATCAGAACACAACTCGAATGGATGCGGGGAAACCTCGTCAGACCCCCTTCCATCCCCCATGGAGGGCAATCGTGAGATCTGATGACCTTTTTAAGACCTATTGGAGTCTGGCCCTTCCTTCCCTGTTGACCTCTGTCATTCTCGGCTCACTCACGGTGTGGAAAAGGGTCCCAGGGTGCCCAACCCCAACATGGCCAACAGTGGTCACTTTTTCCCCCCTTGCTGAGCTTTTACCTTTACTTACAAAACCCTGCCAGGACTGTACCTAACCTCAAGAGGACATCTGGAATTTTCTCGGACCATGGCTCCACCCTCCAACCGCACTATTCTGACATTGCTCTGAGTACTAGTGACCCCTACATGGACAGCGGAGTTCGAGCATTTTGTCCGATGCCCGGTGGAGCTGCTCTGTTCAGCTAATTGAGGAGATTGGGCTTGGTTAATCCCCTGACCGTCACCTGCCCAGCCGGACTCTGGACACAGTTTCTCCCCTTCTCCCTGTCTCGCCCTCCCCCCTCAGTGTATTCCTGCCATTTCCTTGTCTCCTTTCTTTCCTTTTTTCTAACTGATTCCCGTTGAAGCTTCATAGAGAGCTATAGAGGATACTGGCCTTGGATTATCTCCCTGGCCGTCACCTACCCACTTGGTCTTTGGTCTGACTTTCCCTTTATCTCTTTTCCGTCTTCCTCCTCGTCCTCTCCCTTCTCACTCCACCTCTCCCCTTTCCCCCTCTATTTGTCGCTCCGGACATTGGACACAGTTCTTCCTCATCTCCATGCTATGGCTCCTTCCTCCCCTCCTTTCCTATTAATTCTCTCAACCTCGTTTGTTTACTGTACCTTACTACGCTATTGTAACTGATGTAATTTTTAACACAATGTTCCTTTGTCATAGCACTCCGATGCCTACGGGTCTAGCCAGCGCTTTATAATCCTTTTGATGTACCTTCTAATACAATGTTTCTCTGGTTATGCGCTCTGATACCTCCGGGTCTAGATAGCACTATATAAACTTCGCAAATCAAATAATCTAAAAACTGTTTTTTCCTAATGCTGAGACCTGAGCAACTTGGCTGATGAGTGGTGGAGCTGCTTGACAGCTAATGAGGAGATTGGCCCTGGTTTTCCCCCTTGACCGTCACTTACCCAGCCAGACATTGGGCATTGTTCATCCTCATCTCCTCGCTATTACTCCTTCCTCCCCTCCCTCCTACGAATTATTGAAACATTGTTTATGTGTACTGTACCTTACTGATAGGATTCCGAGCATTCCATAGCACCGAAACATCCTTACTTGAGATAGTGGGCAATATTAGGCTGGCCCTTGATTCATGAAAATCAGCCATCCTGATTTTACTTGATCTGTCGGCTGCCTTCAACACCATCTCGCACAGCATTCTTTTAGAACGCCTAGCTGAGGCTGGTGTCGAGGGCTCAGCTCTACTTTGGATCAAGAGCTACCTGACAGAACGGCACTCCAAGATCCAAATAGGATCATTCTCTTCTAAAAACCAGGAAATTGACAAGGGAGTCCCCCAGGGATCCATATGGAGTCCCACACTCTTCAACCTATATGTGTCCCCACTGGCAAAGATCATCAAAGCACATGGGTTTGAAACAGTGTCTTACGCAGACGACACGCAACTGCTAATTACCCTAGGACCTGACCCCACTAACACCAAACTCAGATTCCAACAATGTTTGTGAGCAACAAATGACTGGATGACTAACAACTATATGTTACTTAACACCAGCAAAATAGAAATGCTGCTCTTTGGCACTGCACAGAAACAGTGGACAGACGACTGGCCCCCACCTAAGTCAACAGCCCAGAATCTGGGGATAACATTAGACAACAAACTCTCTATGGCCGACCACATTAACAATGTAGTGCGCACCAGCTTCAGGCTAGTGCGTAATCTTAGAAAAATGTTCAAATGGATCCCCCTTCCATCTCGCATGCCCTTATTACTGGGACTAATCATAAGCCGTTTGGATTACAGCAATGCACTACTCAGCTCCATAATGAGGATCTTCTGACAAAACCTCAGGTCCTACAGAACACCGTGGCCAGGCTGGTCCCAAACCTGCCTCCCCGTAGCCCCTTTGCACCCAGTTTGAAGACATTACACTGGCTTTCCATTAAGAAAATTTACGTTCAAACTATGCTGTCTAGTCCACAAGACCCTTAACGGTCATGGGCCAGAATAACTAGCAAAAAAGCTGACTGACTACCGCCCGGCTAGAACCCTCTGCTCTACCAGTAAGCATCTCCTATATCCTATCTGTTCCAAGAGTCGGAACAGTAAGGAATGGTGACAGATCCTTTTCTAAAATAGCCCCAGAAGCCTGGAACACTTTGCCTCTGTACCTCAGGCTGTAACCAAATCATCGTAGTGTTGTATGGCGTTTTATGCTCCAAGTGAATTTTCCTGATTCATGCCCTTATATAGGTACAATTCACATTGCGCTTAAATAGGCATAGAAATCAATCCCTTATTTAGACATAGCCCATGCAGACCAAACACAGGCATGGCTACTTCCACCCGTAACAAACGTCACAACGATTCTTGGAAAATCATCTTAAGCAGTTAGGGAACTTCCCCTTGCTTGAATATTGATTTGTCCAAGAACTCATGTACTTTGTAAAGAACAACTTTTCCCTAGGGGTTCTTTCCTGACATTATTATGCCCGACTTTACGTCAAACTATGGCATTCCCAAACACCTTGAAGGTATAAATATACCTTCACTTGCTATGGCAAACTACGGTGATTCGCAGCAGTTCGACTCTATACTTGCCCGACGCAGCTCGCTACAGCAAGTGCCGAAGGAAGCCAACCCTCCAGCTGACGCACTGATCAAGAGGTTGCCTTTCTCTTGCCGAGAATCTAGCTCCAGTGTTTCCAGGCTCCCCTTGCGGGGATGGTGGGAAATCAAGACCCGAGACAGGGATACCAGACCTCCTTCATTGTAAACAAAGGTATGGAGCTGATTAGAACCTAGAGAAACCTTTGGTAGATTCTTGGCAAAAACAACTAAACCTATGCTACACAATACTTACTTCTTCCCGCGTACTAGACTTAGGTTAGGTACATTGGGGTAGGCGTATTAAGAAGCAACAGTTGAGAATTTTTAGTCAATATTATTTATGCATGTATTTTTAAATGGCTTAGAAACCATACAATGCTCTTACGGTATTATTTTATAATACTATTCTCGCTGTACGCATTACACTTTGCAGTCTGCTTAACAATTGTAGCAGTTCACTTCTCTTGCATAAGAAAGAAGACTGTTCAATAACCCTTTTTATTGAAAACACCAGTCTCTCTATTTCTCTGCAAACTCTGTTGAAACAAACCATTGACTGAGTGAAATACTTATCTATTGTTTCCACGACTCTAGATATATATTTTTAATTCTTGGGAAACAAAGTTGTCATGTTTATGTGGTTGTCAGAAACGAATCCCTTCTTGTGAATTCGAGAAAGTTTCTAGTGACCTCTGAGCTAGCTGGCACTCACTATTAAGTTTAGTATATTCGATAGAGACCTAGTCGACCTCAGTCCTACCAGGGCCGGACTGTATACCGGGCAGTTTGGAATGCTGCCGAGCTGGGGGCTGATTTTACTGCAGTGGGGGATGATTTTGTTCATGGAGACGTGCTTGTGCTTCGAAATACTGAAAGCAAAACAAATTTCGTTTAGCTCACGCAGGTCCCCATTAACGAAATCAGCCCCCAGCTCAGCAGCATTCCAAACTGCCCGGTAGCCAGTCCGGCCCTGAGTCCTACGTCTAATCTATAGGATATATTATTTCAATGCGCAGAGCCTATTGGTAATATAGGAACTACACTACATGGCAGTAATTTAACGCTAGTTGCTAAAGTAACTCAGTCTTGCTTTTCTCAGAGACCCCCTTTTCCCGTAAAATACTCCAATAGACATCTGGAATGGGTAAAGGGATAAAATATCCGCCATAGCTAAGTAGGACAAAAATCCTCTGTATTCGTTTTTGGTTTGTTCAACGTTGAAGGATACAGTGTTCCAAAATATTGTGCACCTTATCTTTGTTTCCTTGAAACTTGCTCTGTAAAATTTAATTAAACAAAATTGTCCCTCGATGACAATACAGAGGCCGGTGGAGCTACAGGCAGCAACGCCGTACACGTTTTAAACTATACAGGTTTCCAAGAGACCGACGATGATGCTATAAACATTCCAGAAACTTTAAGGGAAGCCATCACTATGAAACTTATAAGAAAGGGCCTATCATCTAGAGGTGGTAGAGTCGTTTTTGTGATAGAGGCACACAAATATCATCAGACAGAGGTATTCTATTCATGGATAGTCTTCCATGAAGCAAATCCAGTAACAAAAGTGTTTCACTTCTACAAAGAAGATGAAGCTCTAGAGGAATACATTCCTTTCGAGGATGTTGAAATTCCACTAACATACAAGGAGCATGCGCTCTGGTTTAAAGGCGCCCTAAAACATACACATCACATTACAAGGCTCGGTCCACTAAATAGACCAGGAGCAACATGGCCGGTATTAGCCAGCTATACACCACATCCTGCCGTTGAAAATATGACAGATGTGAAACTATTAGTTCAAATAAAAGAGCTAATTTAAATCCACAGACAATTGGTTCAATATGTCATGCGGACCTTTACTGTCCAAACAGCAATAAGGATTACACAACATACCCCTTACCAGGGGAACACAAATAAAGTTACACCACAGACTATACAATCAGTCATTGGTAAATTACCCGCAAAACGGGAACAAATTCCATTCTGGATAACTCAAAAAATGACTCAAATCAAGGCAGTATTTCCTGACACTACCCCTCATGAGAAACACAGGATTCTAACAATCTGTTTACCAATGGGGATCGCACCACACCTGGAGGACTGCGACACTTGGGGTACAGTCTTTGCTGCAATCTACACCAAAACACATGGTATTCCATCTATGGCGGTAATACCAGACGTCTTGAAACAGATTCAAAATTAAAATGAGGCAGAGCCTGCTTTAAATTTAGGTATGAAATTACTGAAAGATTTCAAACAGGTCTTAACAATAATATTGGCTAATATTAAAGGTGAAGCAGCATCTGTGGCGATCCGCCAAAAGATAAGAGAATTTGATGTGACGGAGCAACCATATGAACTGGCCAGAATAATTGAAAAATCCTATGAAGAATTAGGAAGACACCGTTTGGGTGGTAAACCAGTGAAACTCCAAATGACTGAAAGTCCTGAAAAGGTCTTTATTAAAAACACTCCTACTCCTCCTAAGAAGACGTGGGAGAACACTAAACAAACTTCTAAAGAGAAGCGTTCTCAATCCCCAGGTAGGTCTCCTCAAAAGGAGCCCTCTGAAAGGAGGTACAACCTCAGGAATAGGGATAATTTGAGAAAACCTGATAGATATCAGGATACTGATACACGTTCCTCTCGTACCTTTCGGACTTCCTCACAGAAACGGAAAGAAGAGGATGATCAGAACAAAAAGAAGAACGCGTGAAGTCCAAAGATGATCAACACGTTCCAAAAAATAAGAAAACCCAATTCACCAAAAAGAAGGTAGCAGGTCTAAAAATCAGACATGCTGAGGATCCCGAGGACACAACTCAAGAACGGGGAATCGGCTCAGACTATGTTGGACAGCGCAGCAGAAGTCACCATAGCTCGCAAGAACTTGAAGGATCATCTAGAGACAGTGGACTTGAATGAGTACATCAAAGTTGAAACTGCGGATACCAGGGTTAGTGTCCCACATAAGTTATATGAAGTAACACTCCGGATGGAGGGGGACATAACTAGAAAAATAAGAGCACTCTTTTGGGAATAGCTCTCTCAGGGTTATGACATTATTTTAGCTGATCAAGACTGGCCACCTGAATTTGTCAGGGAGTGTTCACATGGCGAAAACATCATTATGCAATAGGCAAACCTTATGCAGTGTAAAGTAAAACCTCAAATTCACCGTGTGTGATGAGCTTGCAGTATCGAAGGTAATCAAGTGGTCACTGGGTAAATTCCTTTGGCAGCAATTTTATTTTAGACTGATATTCAATTCATATTGTCATCATATGTTGAATACATCACATGTATGCTGTCTTCTTCAACCTCAAAATTATATCCATAATGGGTAACACATATCCATAGCAAGTATCCGGTAACTCAGTAACAAATGCGTCCCCAATGCATTTCGAGCATCTGCTCTTCGTCAGGTGTAATATTCTATAAAGAAAACAAAGGAACATCCATGGTATATCGCGCTGTACAGGAGCAAACATCACAAGGATAACGGTGTAACAACCGTGGAAACTAGAGCTAATGGTAACCGTGAAGGAGCAAAAGTAATAAGTAGGAGTAAAAATGGGGAGTGAACAAAGCCCCCGTGTGTTTAAGCTGAATGGTAAAGTGCGAGAAAATAAATGGTAAACACCCAAAATCTGGGCTGTCCTGAATAATCCTTTCCTTAGCTAGGTTCACATTTATTTATTTATTTATTTATGCAATTTGTTGAGCGTGAACAATTGCCCAAGGGCGTCTCGGCGCTGTGGATGAAGCAGAATGAAAGGAACAAGGGATCGGGTTATTGGTTGAAGAGCCATGTCTTTATTTTTCTTCTGAAAATTGTCAAAGTGGGGGCAGACCTAACGTGAGGTTCAAGGGAGTTCCAGAGTTTTGCCGTTGATACGTGGAAACTGCGATCGCCCCATGCGACAGTTCTGGTGCGTGGGACTGTCATGGTGAAATTATTCATTGAACGTAGTGATCGTTTGGGGACATGGAATGCGAAAGGGTCAATGAGAAAACGCGTGCCCTGTTTGTGCGAGGCTTTGTAGGCAGTGCAGAGGGCTTTAAACTTTATTCTATTTTTGACTGTTAGCCAATGATAGTTTTTTATGGTGTCGGCAATGGGTTGGAATTTGGGGGTGCCGGAAAGTAGTCTGGCCGCGGCGTTTTGTATAGATTGTAACCTTTTAATGACCTTGTTTTGGGCATTAACCAGAAGTCCGTTGCAATAATCCACTGAGGACATGACAAATGAGGTGACCAAGGTTTTGCCAGAATTCGGGGGAAGGAGTGGGAGGATCTTTTTTATGGCTTTAAGTTTGAAGAATGATGATGAGACAATGGAGTTAACATGAGCTGAGTAAGTGAGTTTGTTGTCTATGAGTATTCCTAGGTTTTTGACCTTGGTAGCTGGGAGGGGGGGCCTAGGTTGGTGGACCACCATGCATCTGGCCAGGTAGGAGTAAGCTTGCCGAAGGTCATAACCTCGGTTTTATTGGAATTCAATTTGAGGCAGTTTACTGACATCCAATTGCTGATAGCCAGCATGCCCTGCTGAAAATTGGCCGATCCATCATTTTGGATTTAAGTGTTACACTTTACAGTTCAGGAGGCCGAACAGCAGTAGCCTCCCTCTCCGTTTTTTGATAAAAAGGAAGGCAGAAGGAAACAAAAATAAATAAACAGAACGTTATACAATTTAAGTGTTCAAACTGTCAAGCCATCTAGTCAATGGAGCTCAGACAACCAGGCCCTTTTTCCTTGCCCTTCTTCCCTTGTTGGCATAAATAGCTCGCTCCATCCTATAAGTGGCAAGCAGTCTAGCTTGCCACTGACCAAAAAAAGGGGGATTCAGATCGTTCCAATGCATAGCAATACATATCCGCAATATGGTCATCGCAACAAACATCAGTGCACCTCCTGCCTTAGGATCCAACTGGTCGTAAAGCCCTAGCAAGATAGTGACTGGCATGAGTTGTATATCTAAAGAGAGGATTCTGCTTAAACACGCTTGTACCTCTTTCAGTTGTGGCTCAAGGTTAGGTCAGGTAGCAAACATGTGCACGGCATCCGCACTATATACTGTGCAGCGCGGACATATAGTTCCAGAGCCGGTTGACCATCTGGCGATCCTACTGGGGGTTATATACATAAAATACCCCGTCTTATAAAATTGCGCTTGCAATTTAGGGGATAACAAATATGTTTGTGCTAGACCCAAGGCACAGCAAAAGGCATTAGGTGGAATATTTAGTTTCAACTGCCATTTAGCATCTATTTTGCTTAGGTCGTCTGGTCGCTGTTCATTAAGTGCACAATAGATATCTCCAATCCTTGGTAGCCTAGTGCCAAGTAGATTGTCTATCAAACCTACCATGGCAAACCCGGCGGGCCCCCCAGTTTTATTTGCCAAGAAGCTCGTAATAGCATTATACTGAAATATTTGGCTGTTATTCAAATTATAACAAGTTTTCAGCTCTTCAAAAGACCGAATACGGCCAAGAATATACAAGTCTCCTAGCTTGCTAATCCCAGCAAGGTACCATTGTCGAAGATATATATTTATGAATATTTCTGGGAGGCTATCATTGTTCCTGATTGGGGTATAATGGTTCAGCTTGGCAATTCCAAAAACTTTACGAATATTGCAGAAGACCTGATGTGCTCTAATCAACGTCTTGAATCTGACTCTCTTGTAATAACTATATTCCAGATGGTGCCACAAACACCCCCTGACATTTTCTCCTAGAAGTAAAAAATAGGGAGAGGGCAAGCCTGACGGGATTAGAGTATGATCCTCAAACATTAGTTCACAACAATACTGTAGGGCGGCAGCTCAATAATATAGTTTTAGATTAGGGAGTGCCCATCCTTCCCTCTCCCTAGGTAGAGAGAGGAGATTGAAGGCCCTTCTTGGCTGTGCGGAAACCCAGAGGAACTGAGAGAAGATTTGTTCAAACACTAAGAGTACACGACTGTTAAAAACAAGCAGAATTGTGCAAAAAAAGTAAAGGAGTTTGGGGAAGTACGTCATTTTTAAAACATTACACCTTCCTACAATGGTTAAATGCAAGTTGTCAATTTTCCTAAGTGATTTCTTCATGTCATTGGCTACGGGGGACAAATTTTCCATGACCAAAGTATCTAAGTCTGAAACGATATTGACTCCTAAGTATTTTGCTTTATATAGTTATTTTGTTATCTATCCAGTTTACATTTTTATTAACAACAATCTGTGTTTTTGTACTATTCAGGGCGTAGCCCGAAATCAGGCCGAATTCATGGACTTCTTGCTCAAGTGCGCTTATAGCTGACTCGGGTTCTGGGGTTATTATAGCAAGATCATCAGCATAAGCCATGATCTTTTTATCTATGCCATACCTACTTGCTGGCAGAATTGAGGAATTAGCTTCAATTCTCCTTATCAGGGGGTCGATATAAAGGTTGAAGAGTTGGGTGGGGAACAGGGACACCCCTGCCTCGTACCTCTTGCTATCTTTATTTGTTCTGAGAGTTGAGCGTTTATAACTATTCTAGCTGTTGGATTCTGATACAAAACTTGAAGGGCCTGGATCATTCTTGGACCAAAACCGGCCAGGCGTATGACAACCCGGAGAAATTGCCAGGAGACCCGATCAAACGCTGTTTCTGCGTCTAACAGAATTGGTGAGATCGGGTCTCCTGTCACTTCTGCGGCATCAAAAAGTGTAATGGATCGGCGGACATGCTCGGTGGTGCCTTTTTTTAGTATAAATCCGGGCTGCCACCTGGACACTAATAGCTGAATGTTGGAAGACATTCTAGTGGCGATAACTTTATAGATTTTTTTAGAATCAGAATTAATTAGTGTTATAGGTCTGTATGAGGACATCTTAAGGGGTGATTTGTCCTTTTTAGGAAAAAACACGATTTTGGCCGATGACCAGGAGTTTGGTAGAGAGGTCCCTTCAAAGATGGAACTTACTACATTCGTGAAAATATCTTTTATCTGAGCGGAGAAGATTTTATAGAGTTCAACAGGAAGACTGTCGAGCCCAGGGGCTTTACCATCCGGGATGCTAGCCAATGCAGCCGCGATTTGTTCCCAGTCAGGGGGGTTTTCCAAATCGTCATGCGCGTCCCTGTTCAGTTTGGGTGTTGGTATCCCCTCTAGGTAGTCTCTGATCTTAATGTCTATATCTTCGGGTGAACCTCTGACTTCTTCTAGGTAAAGCTTCTCATATCATTTCCTAAAAGATTCCTCTATTTTTTAATTTTTTTAGCGTCAGTGGTTATCCCTTCCGTGTCTGTGTTAATTGAGGTGATGGCATTTGCAGTTAGCTGTTGTCTGGTGGAAATGGCAAGCTGATGGCCAATACGTTTGCTCCACTCGTAGCATTTCTCTCTTGATGCTGCCCATTTAGTAGCTATTTTCTCCGTTAAGACAGTCCTCATCTCAGATTTGGAAACGGCCACCTTTAACTGTGCCTCTTCCATTTCTGTACCTGCCTGAACTGCTTGCACTAGTTTTATTTCCGCTTCTATCATCTGTCTTTGTAGCATGTCAGTTTGTGCTTTATCAATCCTGTTCTTTCTGATTGAGAAGCGTAATGTCTCCCCCCTTATGCCTGCTTTGAGAGTGTCCCAAACCACCATTACAGATGCCGTCCCAGTATTTATATTCAGAAATTCCTGTATCCAGCCAGCCATATGCTCTCAATAGTTACTATCGTACAACAGAGCCTTTTCAAATGTCCAACTCAACCTTTGCCCCTGGTTGGCCCAGCCTTCTATATTAAGAATTAGAGGGTTGTGGTCCGATAGCAGTCGGTGGGTGATATCAATAGAACAATCATGTATTAAAGCAGATGAGACAAAAAAATAATCCAATCTAGCTAGAGATAAGTGGGGAGCAGAGAAGAATGTAAAGCCATTCTGCTCAGGTTTGGAGTAGGCCCACATGTCTATTAAGCCATGAGTGTTGATTAAATGAAGGAGGGCCCGATAAACTTTAGGCTTTCTTCCTTCGTAGCGCCAAGAATTACCTGAGTCCCAGGCGCTAGGCAGGTTTAGGTCGCCACATAGAATTACTGGTAGTGGCCAGTTTGCTAATTCATCATTCACATGATTTATCACCCCTGGGTCGTCTATGTTGCTAGTGTAGATCGAACAGATCGTGAATGTAAGATTAGAGGATAAAGAGCAGCGGCAGCCAGTCGTCCTTTACCGGCGGCAGTATCCCTACCGCATTGCAGGAACAACTCCACCAGAATCCACTCCTGTGATTTTGCTCCCCTTGCTCTGCTCTGGCCAAACACTGAGATTCTGGGCGTCCGGAGCCCGGAAACGGCTAACAGCGTGGCCGCTGCAAGCATAACCGAGAAAATGCCCTTTGTGGTCTACTAGGCCAGCTAGCTGATTGCGGGCAGTCAGGTCGATCCGATCAGCTTCGAGCGGCTGGCAGTATGGTGGTCGGGAAGGAAAAAGGTCACATCAGCGCCATCTCCTGTCCGCACACAATAGTCCATTCCATCCTGAGGGAAATTTGGTAGTGGAGAGAAAAAATCGGGGCATAAAGCAATCTATACCAGCTAGGGTTCTAGGCTTGGGTGACGTGTGGGTCAAACATCTAATTAGTGTCCAACGTAGTCTTAACAATCTGCCAAGAAGTTCTCTAGGGGGTATCACTTCAAAAGAAATCCTTTTTGTAACTAGAATGATTGTGCAGGGCCTCAATTGTCACACTTCAGTGGTGGAACAAAAACCATTTGATATCAAAGATCATTTGGCTGTTTTGCAGGACTTAAATGAAATAAGATCCAGACAAAGTAACGTACTTCTGAAGCCAACAACCACTGAAGAGAAACCATCCATCCTAGCATGACCTGTCTGGATTCCAAAGATTGGGGATCTAGTCAGAGAAAAGATCACGGACAAGAAGGAATTTGGGCCTTCTTACAGACAACCAGTACCTGTCATAGCCATCCACGGATCAAGAACAGTATTACTGCCACCCCTTGCTGGTAAAAAAGAGAACAGGTTTGTGTCCATCGACCTGGTCAAACCTCATCATGTGGCCGATCATAGGTAGCAGGCTAAGTGGACTCCAAAGATATAGCAGACGCCCGAATCTGGCTACTATCCAAGAGTTTCAAACTGAGAGACTCATCACCTTTGAAGAATCTGCAGTGCGAAAAGAAGGACTATGCAACACAGCAATGGAACTTGTACCTCTTGAGACCCAAATAACAGTTTGTCAAGAAATGCCTGTCTACAATGAAATAGCAACTGACTATACAAATGTAACAAGTGATCAAGTGGTTCCAGCGATTTCACCAAATCCTGATGCAATCCCTACAATTGACAGAACTGCCTCTTGCTATTTCATTAACTTTGATACGTTTTCCGAGGATCCCAGCAAATCTGAAAAAACGCCAGTAAAAAGAACTTTCAAAGAACAAGCGACAGAACTTTTTCATCAATTGAGAAAGACTTATCTGGTTTCACCATGGATTGAACTTTGGATTGAGTTGGGTGTACTTTTTCTTCTACTTTGGTTGACTCTTGCATTTACTTTGGGAATGCTGATAAATGGAAGATATGTTGAAAAGGACACAGCAAGTAAGAACATCTTATCATCAAGCCACACAAATCATCTTATAATGAACAAAGAGACTTGTCATCAGTGAACATCACAGGCGTTCCTATACCAGGTGGTATAACTTGGGACAGAACTGAATATGACATTCTTGGTCAGGCATAGCTGTTGAAGATTCCACACCAATTCAAGATTTCCTTGAGTGACTTTGTTTCATCTAGTACCTTTTCTGATGATTGGTACTTCGAGACTGTTAATAATATGATGTCAGACTTAGAAATGTCTGCAAAATGTACAGATCATGAATACTTAGAAGGTTCATCAGATTATGAACAAATGTATTGTTTTAATCACTATGGTCATCATTTCTTGCATATATCTGCAAATCCTAGAAATGTATTAACTTATAACCAATGGGAACATTGTCCTATGCCACCAAAGGTTAGTTCAAAAACATTGTTTGGCAAATTTCCATACTTTTCAGGGTATAATGTTTCAAATCCGTAATCATTTTACTTTAAAAATGTTAATAGGACAGGAATGAAAAGTATGTTGACAAATACAAATCAAATTTATTCTGCGGCCTTTTATGCTCAGCTGTCTACATTAGGTTTTGACTTTTGGGAAGACAACATTGAGACAAAAATTGTCTGGGCTTACAAAAGACCAGCTGGTGCAGGGCTTAGAAGCTTTATTTAGAGCCTGCATCATCCCAGAGCAAATAATGTTTTTGAATGACACTGTCCAACAGACATCTTGTCTTGGGTTAGCCAAGATAAAAGATTTAAATAAACCGTCCATACCTACACCTACACCGGATAGTTATAACACTTCAGAGGGGGTGGTTGACGTATATGCTATTTTGCTTCACAACAGAACAGATCCTGATTGGAAAAAATGGTTAATCTGGCCCACAGACACAAACAACTGTCAAGATAGATTCCTGAATAAGTCACAAGGGTTCACATTCACTAGGCCAGATCCAAGATATGTTCAGAGACAGCATCCAGGGATACTAACATCATACAGTGTAGGGAAACTATGCCTTGATTGGCTACACAAGTCTACACTGAAGAAAGTAAAACAACACTTATCTTTACTTAAAGTGGGCACTGACCTGAGGTACTTCTTACAAGGACCTAAAAGACCGCGTCATAAACGTTTTATATACTCCGGTATCTATGCTCTATATAATGAAGCGTGAAAGATTACACAAGCAGAGACTGCAGAACGAATACGAGAAATTAATCGTATAAGAGAAATCTCTCTCTTTAGGTGACAATGGGTTAACGACTTTCATCCAGGATATATTCTTTGGATAGCATAGTATCCTCTGCCATAGACATAATGGAACAGGACTTGGTCATGTTGCAACATGGTCAGTCGCAATTACATTCTATAATGCTACTAGGCTGGACGATACAAAACCTTCGTTAAGGCTATGTGCCTTGGCGTTTACTCAACACAACGTCACTGTTTTCTGAGTTTAACCTCACAGTTAAACAAATCAAATTGGCGCAGAGGGGAGCAGACTAAATGGTGCTCAGCATTGAAAAACTGGAAAGATTGCCATTTACAGTTGATGAAAAAACAGCCATTGAATGGTTAATACACGGTACAATCAATCTGCCTGTTACAATTTTCCATTTCCAGTATTGCTTAAAACGTATACCAGCAGGCCTATATGAAAGGTTGGGTAAAGAATACATCAAGACATCCTGGGAATTACCTTACACACACAGGTGTTGGAGTGGGGGTAAAGAAGTGTTTCTTAGTGGCAATAATTGTGAAAATGCACTAAGCGGTTCTCTCCTATGTCAGGGTATAAACTTACAGGGGCCTGCAATGGTTCCTCGAACAACTTATCCTGCCACCTGCAACGTTCACCAGCTGTAGTGATTGATCCAATTTTTAGGTAGCGTTCTAATGAAAGTTACATTATATTGAATGATCACAGCTGCTGTGGCATGTTGCCAGGTTTAGCCTATCTCGTAACTCTCAGCCAGGGTCACTTGCTGTATGCAAGTATTATTTATAAAAACCAAGACAGACCAAAAGTCGCCGTTATGGCCTTGACTGAACATCTCTTCTATACAAATTGATACTTTGAGCAGAATGAAAGCCATTCTTTTACAAAAAAACTGTGCCATTGACCTCGGCCAAAGAAACCTCTGATCTGCACTCGCAAGGACTTCTGCAGAGATACACACCATATTAACTACAAACTGCCCTGTATGTTTCTCAGAAATGTTAGGTCATATCTTAAACATGTCTGATACGAGTGGTATTGTACATGTATTTAAGATGATTTTTTCGGGACTGGTAGCACCTTTTGAAGCAGTCCTAGGATTTTATTTTGCAAACTTTGTGCACTCTGTGTTTGGCGGACTACCTCTCGTTTTGGGACTCGCAGCAGGGATACTATTTGTGCTCCTTCTGCTCCGATATGGCAAGCCAAATCACAAGCGATACCCAGATCACTGTGGAGAACACACTTCTGGCGGTGAAGTGTCATGAGCGCATAGTCCAAATTTTGGCATTAACTCGTTTAAGAGAATTAAATGCCACATGGTTTATGTCATTCAGACCCATCTGGCAAGATTGCATCTTACCTGTTCTACAATGCCTGCTATGTGGAGAAGAATGCGTGTTAGACATCTGTCTCACACTCTCATCAGTCATGCCAACGGATGTTGATGCTTTGCTGGACCTGGTAAAGGCCCATGCGCAGTGTTGTACCCAGCGGCTACCAATTCTGATGACGACATTCATTGAGATCTCACAGATGCAAAATGCTGACTGTGAGGTACGAGAGGAAAGCGGCACACTGGTACCATCCAATTCAAACATTGCTAACGCGATCAATGCTGACGGCGATGCATCTTTGTGCAATTAATCTTCTTAACGAGGTAATGCAACTTTCATCTACAATGGTAGACGAATGCTTTTCAGACTTAGAAGATTTGATGTTTTCTCCAAACAATGACACTGACTTTTAAATTGGCACACAGTGTTCTGAGAGACTCTGAATTCGACCTTCATTTTTCAAAACAAGTTTCTAACTTTGGAACTCTATTTTTTCTATGATCAAGCTTTTGTTTTTCCAAATTTGTATTTCTCATTTTTTGGCACAAAGTAATCTGCTCATAGTAGAACTATTCATAGAGAACTAGAATTCTTTGAAGAACTTCCAAGAGACAATATTTGACCTTATCCACATTCAACCAGTTTTTATAATCTGCCATGGAATGGTCTCGACCTTTTTTTTCTGTAATTAAGAGCCATTTCATAAATGTATTTTCATGATTCATTCGGATAGCATTTTCAAATGTCATCTATATGCTTTGAATGAAACAAAGCTTTAAATGCATACACCACAAATGCTTTTCGTGTACAACCAGTACAAATGCATATTTATGTATTTTGGGTGGGTTTTAACACATCATGTTTAGATATGTTTTAATGTGTTTAGAACTTAGTAATGACGTACGTAATAAAATGGAGTGGGTGTTGTGTGGCGTTTAAGGTTCCAAATTAATTTTCCCGATTCATGCCCTTATAGGTACAATTCACATTGCCCTTATATAGGCATAGAAATCAATCCCTTATTTTGACATAGCCCATGCAGACCAAATACAGGCATGGCTACTTCCACCCGTACCAAACATCACAACGATTTCTTGGAAAATCGGCTTAAGCACTTAGGGAACATCCACTTGCTTGAAAGTTGATTTGTCCAAGAACTCATGTACTTTGCAAAGAACAACTATTCCCTAGGGGTTCTTTCCTGACGTTATAATGCCTGACTTTACATCAAACTATGGCATTCCTAAACACCTTCAAGGTATAAATATACCTTCACTTGCTACAGCAAACTACGGTGGTTCAGAGCAGTTCGACTACCAACTTGCCTCACGCAGCTCGCTACAGCAAGTGCCGAAGGAAGCCGACCCTCCAGCTGACGCACTGATCAAGCGGCTGCGGCTGCCTTTCTCTCGCCGAGAATCCAGCTCCAGTGTTTCCAAGCTCCCCTTGCAGGGTGATGGGAAATCGAGTCCCGAGAAAGAAATACCAGACCTCCTTCATTCTAAAAAAAGGTATGGAGCTGATTAGAACCTAGAGAAACCTTTGGTAGATTCTTGGCAAAACAACTAAACCTATGCTACACAATATTTACTTCTTCCCGCGTACTAGACTTAGGTTAGGTACATTGGGGTAGGCTTATTTAGAAGCACCAGTTGAGTATTTTTTGTCAATGTTATTTATGTATGTATTTTTATATGGCTTAGAAACCATACAATGCTTTTACAGTATTATTTTATAATACTATTCTCGTTGTACACATTATACTTTGCAGTCTGCTTAACTATTGTAGCAGTTCCCTTCTCTTGCATGAAAAAGAAGACTGTTCAAGTAAAAGTGTTATTGAAAACGCCAGTCTCTCTATTTCTCTGCAAACTCTGTTGAAACGAAGCATGCACGATTGACTGATTTAAATACTTATCTATTGTTTCCGCGACTCTAACGATATATTGCTTATTCTTGGGAAACAAAGTTGTCATGTTTATGCGGTTGTCAGAAACTAATCCCTTCTTGTGAATTCGAGAAAGTTTCTAGTGACCTCTGAGCTAGCTGGCACTCACTATTAAGTTTAGTATATTCGATAGAGACCTAGTCGACCTCAGTCCTATGTCTAATCTATAGGATATATTATTCCAATGCACAGAGCCTATTGGGGATATAGGAACAACACTACAGGAGGTTCCAAAAAACCCCTAAAAACCTGGCTTTTCTAGCTCTTTGTTGGCCCCACGTTCTGTCCCCTCTGAGTATCTGCTGGCGCTATTAGACCTACGGGTGATTTTCGCGCCTAACAAATACCAAATACATACATACATACATTCATACAAACATAAGTTAGATTTGCCAAATATGCAGCATAGGTTCTTAATATATATGAGCCAAGGTATTTTGTCCAGACCCGGGAGACTCAGTAAATCCTTTAATTCTTTTAGGTAGCCTGCTAACTCCGGGGTCACCTACAGTCTACGCCAGAAAGTTAGTGGCCTAAGTCCAGACTCATCCGCTATTGGTCTAATTTCTAGGTCCATGTATAAAGGAAGGAGATGGGTACTAATCGGGAGACCTACATTTTGCCTAATAGAGTTATTCTATGATTGATGACCCCATAATTCAGCCCCATACAATGTAGCACCCCTTGCTTGGACCTTGTATATCTCCACTATAGGGCCAACTGGTTTATAAGAGAAGTTTCTATATATTTTAGCGATTCCCCCCACAATCTGAGCTAACTTCAGGCTTGCTTTTGCCATCTGCGGGCCCCATTCAAATGTTTCTGACAGTGTGACACCTAAGTAATCAAAACTGACACCCTCTCAAGCAAAGTGCCATTTAAGGAGGGATTTGGGTGGGATGTTTTTGCTGGATTGAAGTCCACATATTTGGTCTTTAGGGTATTAATTTCCAGCCCCTGTTTTTGAAGAAGATGGCAAAACTGTCAAGAACCCTCGGATGCCCATGGGCGACTTAGAGAGTTAGAATGTGTCATCCGCAAACATCATTACTGGTACCTTGGTACATGCCAGCTTTGGGGCATCATTGTTCATGGACTCCTTAAGGTGGGCAACCAGAGCATTAATAAAAAGGCAAAACAGGGTAGGTGCATGCACACACCCCTGACTTACTCCTCTGTTTACAGGGAAGCGGGGGTTAGGTCACCAAACTTCCCAAATCTCCCCTTATCACCAAAAGGCTTATACAGCAGGGGTCACCTTCCAATACCTCACTAGATTGTGACTAGTAAGTTGATGAGATTACACCCCTCTGGTAAAATAGAGGTCCTCCAAGACCATTGAGAACAGAACACATAATTAGGGGAATTAACAATCAACAAAGTTCTTCAAAAACAGGTAATAGCAAAGACAACGAAGGACATTGACGTTCTTGCACAAATGGATGAAAGGAAAAACACCGGTCCTCAGTGAGGGCTCTGCTTAACACCCTCTTAGGTACACCTTTCCAATGTGCAATCGAGACCTTCGATAGCAATTGTAATGTTGTGGGATATGACGAGCACTAGGACTGGCCCAGCCTGTGTAATGTGGGAAGGGCACAGGGACGAGAAGGAAGATGAGTCATGGGTGAGAGTAAGGAGCAGGAGGAGTAAAAAGGCAGAAGTGTAAGAATAAAGCTCCCACCAAAATACCTGTTGTGTTGGTGTCGTCTGTTCCGGCCTAATGACACTACATCTGGCGACGAAGGTGGTCATGGACCCTGGCTGTGAGTGACTGGTGCCAGGGTGTCCCGCTGAGCGCTCCGCTGTCCCGGAGCTACTGCGTTGTGGTCCGATCCAGGAGCCCACCCAGGTCCGTGTCTGCTGCTCCTGCCCTGCTGGCCTGGTAAGTGCTCCGCTGCCCGGATCTCTTCTGTGGTATCGCAACCCGGGAGCCCACCCCGGTCACGTCTGCCTCCTGCGGTGCTGCTTGCTAGTCACGACCGGGAGCCCACCCCGGTCGCGCAGGATTTGGCCTGTACAGTGCCCGTGTTGCCACCCTGTGACTGCGTATGCTTCCTGGGGCTCTGCGGGACATGTGCGGTGGACTAGGCAGCCGGCTGTCTACCTTTCAGTGAGACCCCAGTGTCTGCCTGTTCCCGCATTGCAGGCACTCCAATTCTGGCCAATAATCTTGTGAGGAGCGAGATTTTCCCCGGCGGCAATCTTGAAGTCAGGCGCCTCTACCAATCCACTGTGAGGAGGGTACAGCGGCCATATTGTAGTCAGGCATCTGCCAACAATCTTTGCAAATCACCACAGAAGTAACTTTTGCATTCTTTGCCTGCAAACAAAGACTGATGCCTGCAAACAAAGATTGATTTAAAATAGTGGAGTGGGCTAAACAGTTTTGCTGCAGCCATCTGAAGGCCACTCATGTTAATAATGCCAGATCGTCGTTTTTCCTAATTGTTGGGACCAATGTATTACTAGGCCTCTCGCTGCTGCTTCTACATGTTCCTCCAAATATTGACATTAGAAAATTCACTGCATCCGCACCAAGTGACAACAAGCTGCGCAATTTCTAGTGGGCAGACATATTTTTGCTCATCAGTTACATACCTGTGCACTGCCCATCCATACACCATGTTGGGGTCTTCATCGTCGAAACAGCATGATGTATGACGTTACAACGCATGCTATTACAACGCATGCCTTTACGACGCAAGTTTTACAACGCAAGTCGTTACAACGACTTGCGTTGGGGGGGGCTGGATAGTGAATAGTTTAATTTACTATTCCAACTCCAGTCCCCGTGGATAGTAGGGAAGGTGTTGGATAGTAAATTAAAACTATTCCCTATCCTAGAGCGCCCCCCAGCCCAAGCCGTTGTAAAAGTTGCGTTGTAATGGTTGCGTCCTAAAGGTACTTCGTTGTAACAGTTGCGTTGTAAAGGATGTTTTCCAAACAGCGTCATGCCTCCACTGGCGCCAGCACCAGGCCGAGTCCCCTACATCAGCATCCCAGACAGGAGCCCACAGAAACGCCATGATCGGAGTGCCATTTCTGCGTTCGCCGGAACCCCTAGCTCTCATCTCTGGGGGTGGCATGGGCCTTCGCTGGCAAGAATGGCTTGAAGATTTTGAGGACTTCATGAAAGGTTCACATGTTACTGATGAGGGTCAGCAGCTCATTGGAAGTATTCAAAAAGTGGATTTATGCTGTTCCTCTGGAGTCAGGGTTTGCAGAGTCCCGAGAGACTGGACCCAACCGTGCCCCGCAAGGGTCAGTGTTGGGAATCCATATGTTGGATTGTAGCTCACACACCCTTTCAGGTGTCATGCTTCATCATTTGGGCTGCTCTTTGTTGTGTCAGCAGTGCAATATCCAACGGCTCCCTATAGTAGGGGCATCTTATTGGAGATCTTTTATCCAACAGCCTTGTGGTGAAGTGCGGGTGTGTGGCCAGAACTGTGTAGATGTAGTGAGGTGATTTAAAGTAGGGTTGGGAGTACCTAGAAGGATAGACTTTATTCTGGGGGTCTCCTATCCTAAATAAAAAACAAAGAACAAGGCACTCGCCTGAGTGTAATGACTCACGTAGTGATGTTCTTGTTAGAACGTGTGGGTCAACATGTTTTTCGCTTTAAGTTAATTGTACTAGCGATTCTTCAGGACCAAGATGATTGAAGTATCTACACCTAGAGTTAGTGGTATATAATATTACTCACATTAAAAGTGTCTACTACTAAATGTAGTAATCAACAGGGAGGGAGGAGGGTAAATGGTCCATTCTGTTCCCCAATCTAATATGCTATATCATCAAGTAGGAGAATGGACACTAGTAACTACGAAACCGTAGGTTCGTTGGAAACACCCTCATAAACGCTATGTCTATAGTGCAGTGTATATTGGTTCTCTGCCCCGCATACGCATTATGGCATTATCATTGGGTGTCCAAATTAGTGTGGTATGCCAGCCTCAACCAGAGGCAACCTCTGGTTTAAGTAGTAGTGTCCAGAGATGAAGGGTGGCACCTCCAACGAAATAAGGTGAGAGGTATTGGCCAAGTATAGCTAAAACACAAAACGTTTACCGTAAATGAACTTTAATAAAATGGTGAGGTTTTGCTGTTAAAAAATTATTTGTGGGTATAACTCAAGATCGTGTTACTGGATCTCTTTATATCACTTGTTTTACAAAGTCTACATGTTTTAGCTCCCTTGTGCCTAGCCGGGTCTGTGGAGCCTTCGTCAGGACAGACAATAACAAACAACAAAGGAAGTACTTACACGACTTGTGCAGTAAACAAATAGGTGTTTTATATCTCAAAACACACTATTTCTGAAATTGTGAAGTTTCCTAAAATATAAAAGAAACAGTGAAAAGTATACATTTGTTAATGGAGGTGCACCTATGGCAATATTAACAGTTCCCCATTTGGGATATCTAGAATATGGTGTGCCTAATTTGAGCACTTAACAGAAAAGCAGTTCCAAATGGGACCACCAAGGGAGGTGCTATACTTAAGAGCGATATAAATGTTTAATATTTCAAAATTCTCTGTTATTGCTATATTTACCAAAGTATTCGGGCTGTAAATTACAGACTCTGTGCTACCGAAGATGGTTTCGGGCAACTGAGCTAGTACTGTGTCCTTCATTGTGTTCCAGACCGAATCATATCTTCAAATGATGCCGCATACATTCTGATAGTGTTCATGCCTTTCACTAGTAATACCAAGGAGTGACATTAGGTTACATGCACACAGAAGTGTTGGTCTGCCGTGGTTCGCATAGATTGATATATGATGACTCCACTTTACTCAGTTATGACTCACTAATCAGTATTACAAGCGCGTTACCGATCTTGCATAGTTAAAAAAGGAGTCGGCGGGGAACTCGGGTTACCGACTATGGTCTATACGTTCAGAGGGATGTTTGCGTGATGGCTGGTTAATGGTGAACCCCGCATCATATTTAGCCGCATTGGTTCAAGGTTTGTATATTCAATTTTAAAGCCTGGCACATAGTTTAATGCGACATAAAAACAAAATACTTAATAAAGTTACTCGCATGCCCAAATTCGAGGTGTCATAATTTTGCAGTGTCTTGCGCATTATCATAGACACGCATTGCGAAGTACAGGTAGAAAAAGGCGAAATATTACCTATAATATGGAGTCTTTATGCCTTTACAGGGGCGTAGGACTCACTGGTCCCGAGCTGCGCAAGGCGAGAGAAATATACAAAGCATAAGTCTTACGGCTTAATATCAGACGATGTTTGTATTTCTGTGGACGCCATTCTTACCTTAACTGCAGAACACTGACCTCACACAAGTCCTTGCTAAAACGGACGATTGGGACACATTATCCGAAAAAAAGAGGGAACAAATACGTACAGCCATACATGGCATAATAATGACTGAATACTTGAGATACAAATCGGCACCCAGGGGATTATGGGTCAACAATGCCCCAAGAATTTTTTTGCATGATCTAGCCTTTCGCCGGGATTGGTCTTCCATTTCATGGAAATGTACTTTGGACTATCTAGTTCTTATTGTGAAAACAGCCAAAAGACTATTGGTTCAAATCCAGACGTGTGAGAATGAACTCAAGAAAGGTATCAATCCTTTAGTTTACAAGAAAAAGCTGGAAGAGATTACAAAAGAGATGAACGAAATGCAAGAATATATCATGCAAAATAAATTACAAAAATTAGGTAAGGATCTCAAAAGATTCAGCCAGGAACGAATGCACCCGTACTCTAAAGAAGACTACGCAACACCTGACCCGGGCTCAGAGAATGAGTCTACAGGGTGGAAATCCTCAGATGCCTCAGAAGGGAGCACAGAAGATCCGACCCCTAGGAGAGGTCACAATAACTATCGTTACCAACGTCCATGAAGAGGGAATAGGTGGCAGAGACCGTATCAACATGGCAATCAAATGCCATTTTTCCAACCATATTCACCTCAGTATGCTGCATGGATGAACCCCTATAATCAGGGATTGCTCCAACTACCACAGATGGTGAACCAACACATGCCAGGTACAGAGAATTTACACCAACAGCCGCCTTTTTTAGAGAGAGGCCGAAATCAACCCCTCGGGCGAAGAAAAAACCTGACCTGGCAAGACCAGCAGCACAACATAATGACACGCAGCATGTCATCCAACAAACCGAGTACGAGCAAAAGTCATTAATAGTGAACTTGACCGATCTCATCCTGTCGGCTGACCAAACCAGAGTGCTAAATAAAGGTTTGGGATTCGTTCCCACCCCCATCCTAGACACTTTCAAGTTAAAATGTGAATTGGCCGAATTCTGCAGAACCTTGAAATTGAAAGCCTATTTTTCTGGAAAGGAATCACCACAAAACGAAGGCGATACCTCTTTAAGAAGGAAGTCTACTTTCAATCCTCCAAGTAGTTTGATCCCGATTGAGATCTTAACATTTGAGCAGGTCCTGTTGAAAGAAGTGTACACTTTGAACAACAAGATTAAATGCCCATTTCAAAACTTTAGTAAAAAAGAACGACTAGCACTGGAAGAACTACAGCATAATGAGAGGATAATAATAAAGTCTGCCGACAAGGGGGGAGGCATAGTGATCCTGACGAGGGAAGGTTACGACCAACAGTGCCTCGCCCTCTTGTCTGATACAAAGTTCTACAGGAAGATTCTAATTGACCCTACACCCAGACTTCAAAACACTATTGCCATAATGATTCATGAAGCAGAAATGAACACATGGATCTCCAAGAAGGAAGCTGATTATTTGACAACAAAGGAACCAAGAACACCGTTCTTCTATTCGCTCCCGAAGACCCACAAAAACAGATCCCCACCACCAGGACGTCCGATAGTTTCGGGAATTGGTTCGATATTAGAACCATTGTCAAAATTTGCGGACGAGTTTCTAAAGCCACTGGTACAGAAAACTCCAACGTATTTAAAGGACACCCGAGACTTGCTAATCCAATTGTCAGATAAAAGCTTTGACCCTGCCACAATGTTACTAGTCGGGCTTGATGTAGAGTCCCTCTACACAAGCCTTCCACAAAAAGAAACCATGCAAATGCAACAAGATGTATTATTTATTGAGGAGTGGACCCAACAAACCCCGAGACATTTTGTGCTAGAATGCTGCCGCCTAGCCCTGATGGAAAACTTTTTTGAATATAATGGAGATTTGTTCTTGCAATGCCATGGAACTTCCATGGGCAGTGCATTTGCTCCTTCGGTGGCAGGACTTTATGTCAGCCATTTTGAAAGTTGTTTTGTACTTAACAACACAAATCCCTTTGTTTCCAGTATTTTATACTGGAAACGATATATTGATGACATCTTGATGATATGGCACACTGACAATGACCTGAATCTATTTATTGACTGGCTCAACGGCAAGGACATGTGGCTGAAGTTCACTTTCACATCAAACAATCTCACTTTAGATTTCCTTGATTTAACAATTTTTACCGAAGGAGGCAAGTTGGAGACGAAAACATATACAAAACCAACAGCGAAAAATAGCCTTTTATCGTATAAAAGCTACCACCCGAAACCATTGCGGGACAACCTGCCATACAGCCAGTTCCTCAGGTTGAAAAGAAACTGCAGCAAAGCAACTGACTACAGACTGCAAGCAAAAGAATTGAGTCAAAAACTGAAAGACAGGGACTACACACCAATGACTATATCCAAATGTCAAAAAAGAGCAAAAAAATAACCTAGGGAATGTCTTCTACAAATTAATGCAAAAGAGCCTATCCCCAATCTTATGACGTGCGTCACAACTTACTGTCCAGCAACATACGAGGTACAGAAAATAGTCAATAAAAATTGGCGCATCCTCTCTACAGGCAATTTTGATTGGCCAAAACCCAGATTTGCCAATAGACAAACAAAGAATCTTAAAGATGTATTGGTCCATACGCAACCAAAGAAGAATGAGAGAACCACACATGTAAGAAACGCAGAAATGATCCCCATCACTGGACATTATCCCTGTGGGACTTGCATAATGTGCAAACTTACGACCACGTCCAAATCTGTACAACTCAGTGAATCCCTAAATTGGACACAACGGCAGCACACAAATTGTAATTCTACGCATGTAGTCTATTTGATATGGTGCCCGTGTGAAAAGAAGTATATAGGGATGACCTGCAGAAAAGTAAAATTGAGAATAGGAGAGCACAAAAGTAACATCAAATTGAAAAAGAACACCACCAAATTGTGCTCCCATTTTATAGAAGCAGGCCATCGTCCTGAAGATTTACGATGGACAGTATTGGAAATGCTAACTGTCAAGACCGCGAATGCAGAGAGAATACTGTTCGAGAAAGAACAGAGATGGGTGAATCGCTTACAGACACATCTCATGGGGATCAATGATAATATACCTTGGCATCAATTTGCTTAGATGCATAAAAACCTCATTACAAAAACTGATATTACACCAGACATGAGTATGACTACACTGCTATTTTTAGTTTCTACACTCTCATTTCAGCTATTTGATATCTGCACATAATGAGAGAGAAAAGTTTATGAGCAGACACACACTCGAGCTAGTTCATTAATAACTTTATTAAACATCAGCTTGAGAGAGTCCATACGTTAACACTTTCTAAAAATGTGCATTACATTTTTCTTCAATATTGAGGTCATTTACTGTATACTAGGTACTATTTTTTAACATCTAGTTTTCAACATCCAGGTTACATACAGCCTGTGAACTAATAAAATAAAATTTTGATAAAATCCATTGCTATAGTAGTGTTTGTGTACTACCTAGGCTATTTAGGTATTATTCATTGGCCACCTTATACAAGTACATGAGCACAGACATGATCTCGCATTGACTCAGAGAACACACTCGAATTAATAAAGTTTTCGCGGTTTAAAGGGAATCTCTAACCACACAGTCCTCTTTTTATTATTACACCATAAAAGAGGAAGAGGAAACAATCTCCGGCGTCTAGGGGCAGAGTCAGCACAAGACGCGGAGACTGCTCCTCGTTCGGGTAAGAATGGCGTCCACAGAAATACAAACATCGTCTGATATTAAGCGTTAAGACTTATGCTTTGTATATTTCTCTCGCCTTGCGCAGCTCGGGACCAGTGAGTCCTACGCCCCTGCAAAGACATAAAGACTCCATAATATAGGTAATATTTCGCCTTTTTCTACCTGTACTTCGCAATGCATGTCTATGATAATGCGCAAGACACTGCAAAGTTATGACACCTCTCATTTGGGAATGTGAGTAACTTTATTATGTATTTTGTTTTTATGTCGCATTAAACTATGTCCCAGGCTTTAAAATTGAATATACAAACCTTGAACCGATGCGGCTAAATATAATGCGGGGTTCACCATTAACCAGCCATCACGCAAACATCCCTCTGAACGTATAGACCATAGTCGGTAACCCGAGTCCCCCGCCGACCCCTTTTTTAACCCCTTTTTTAACTATGCAAGATCGGTAACGCGCTTGCAATACTGATTAGCGGGTCATAACTGAGTAAAGTGGAGTCATCATATATCAATCTATGCGAACCACGGCAGACCAACACTTCTGTGTGCATGTAACCTACTGTCACTCCTTGGCATTACTAGTGAAAGGCATGAACACTATCAGAATGTATGCGGCATCATTTGAAGATATGATTCGGTCTGGAACACAATGAAGGACACAGTACTAGCTCAGTTGCCCGATACCATCTTCGGTAGCACAGAGTCTGTAATTTACAGCCCGAATACTTTGGTAAATATAGCAAGAACAGAGAATTTTGAAATATTAAACATTTATATTGCTCTTAAGTATAGCACCTCCCTTGGTGGTCCCATTTGGAACTGCTTTTCTGTTAAGTGCTCAAATTAGGCACACCATATTCTAGATATCCCAAATGGGGAACTGTTAATATTGCCATATGTGCACCTCCATTAACAAATGTATACTTTTCACTGTTTCTTTTATATTTTAGGAAACTTCATATTTCAGAAATAGTGTGTTTTGAGATATAAAACACATTTTTGTTTACTGCACAAGTCGTGTAAGTACTTCCTTTGTTGTTTGTTATTGTCTGTCCTGACGAAGGCTCCACAGACCCGGCTGCGCACAAGGGAGCTGAAACATGTCGACTTTGTAAAACAAGTGATATAAAGAGATCCAGTAACACGATCTTGAGTTATACCCACAAAGAATTTTTTTAACAGCAAAACCTCACCATTTTATTAAAGTTCATTTACGGTGAATGTTTTGTGTTTTAGCTATAATTGGCCAATACCTCTCACCTTATTTCTTTGGAGGTGCCACCCTTCATCTCTGGACACTACTACTTAAACCAGAGGTTGCCTCTGGTTGAGGCTGGCATACCACACTAATTTGGACACCCAATGATAATACCATAACGGGTATGCGGGCGGAGAACCAATATACACCGCACTATAGACATAGCGTTTATGAGGGTGTTTCCAACGAACCTACGGTTTCGCAGTTACTAGTGTCCATTCTCCTTCTACTTAATGTACCTGCCTGGATCTACCTGTTATGGGAGACAAAAGTATAAAGGCATCATTAAGGCTGATGTCGTACATCAAAAACGTAGACACGGTCTCAAAGTGACTCTGACTCCTGTTATTTACACAGGTGAAGTGAACGCAATCACATTTAGAGGAAATCAGCAGCTCATTGCCCTACGCAATGTAATTGGGAAAGAGGTTGGTCAGATTATAAATGAACTTCCGACTGAGAGTGCATCGTCGTACGCAGATGTGCGTGACGCTCTAAACAGGACATTTCTTCACAAGAAGAACATCGATTATGAAAGGTACACATTCAATCTGGCATCTCAAGAAAAGGATGAGTCCATGGGTACGTTCATCACGCATCTCAGACGTTTGGCTCGCTACTGTGAGTTTGGTTATTTCAGGACGGAAGACGCTCTTCGTCTACGAATCATAGATGGATGCCAGTCTGAGTCATTATGAAGATGCCTATTAAAGAAAAGTTACTCTCTTGACGAGATTGAAGAAATGACGCGAGTCCACAATCAGGGGGAAGAACATGCAAAGCGAATGGAAGCTGGAAGAGGCAAAAAACGGCCAATGGGATGGTAGAAAGATGAGGTGTTACAAGCATATCAGACCACACCACATACTACTACAGACAGGTGTCCCGCAACCTTAATGTTGGGTCGCACAGTGCGCACAAGAATACCAGCCTGGGAAGACATAGCTAGCGATACTCATCAAAATTCTGATCACGAAGGATTAGTCGCAAGAGACCGACTGAAAAAGGAGAAGATGACAGAATATGCGGACAGTCTGAGGAAAGCTGCACAGCCATCCATTCAGGTAGGAGATTGGGTTCTGGTACGGCAAGAACAATCAAGAAAAGCTGACTGTCGATGTCACGCTTGCCCACTGCTGGTGACCAAACAAAAAGGAACTATGGTTACAGCTGAATCAGAGGATAAAAGGATCACAAGGAATGTGTTGCACTTTCATAAATGCACGCCCACTATTAGAGAAAAGTTGGTTGTGCATTGAAAGAGAATGCACCGGAGATAGGAAGTGAGCATCAGCCTTCCACGTCTTCTGGTGAAGGAGAGATGGTGACACAAGAGGTAGCTTCCCGACCCCAACAAATTCATCGAAGACCTGTTTGTCTCATTGAATAACTGTAACTATGATGTTTTCTTTCTTTGTTGTTTAGCTTGATATGGAGAGACATCTCATGGGTGTTTTCAAATTGTGTAAGAAAGGGGGAGATGTAATGTTGTAGCATATGACAAGCACTTGGACCGACCCAGCCCGTGTAATGTGGGAAGGGCACAGGTACTAGAAGGAGGAGGAGTCAGGGGGGACAGTAAGGAGTAGGAGGAGTAAGAAGGCAGAAGTGTAAAAATAAAGCTCCCACCAAAATACCTGTTGTGTTGGTGTCGTCTGTTCTACAACACTACAGCAATGGCAACCTTGAGCTAAATACTGCAAACATGTTTTAACTGATTAGAAGAAACACATCCACCGGAGGAGCACAGACAATTTCCAAGAAACCCATACCAAGAACTGCAGTATTGCGATAAAGGTTACGTATATTTATTTGGCTATGTATGATCTGCCTACTATTGGTAGTGCCATACAAGAGTACTACAGAGGAAATGCCGAGTCAAAACAGATTCGGTAAAGGGAAACTACAGGACCTTTGAAGGGACCTCTTGTACGTTAGCTACAATAACACATGCACTGCACACTTAACTGTTGCATAAGACATGGTGCCAATGTTAGGTTTGAAATCCCCTTTTATAATATGCATTCATATCTATTATATAGGTTAGCATTAGGGGGCTAAATAGACGCCATTTGTATTAGCATTATGAAACCCACTGAGTTATCCTTACGGCATGCAAGTTTCGTTGGCTTGTGCGCCTCCATGTTGTAATGTATGAGTTGCTGAGCTATTTCCCCCTCTCAAACAGCTGTGTAATCAATCCTTGAACAGTTGGGTAGTTCCTTGCTGCTGGAAGCAAGCAATCGTCTCTCCTTTATTGAAAAAGCCCTCATTAGATCCAGCCTGTATTAAGAACTCCAGGTCAATCTCACTTCTTCCTTACCCAGTTAAGATTGTAGATCGTCTTGTGAGTAGAGCACTCTCCCAGTTTCTTGAGGGCAATGATCTACTGAATGAGGTCCATTATGGTTTTCGACCAGGGCATGTCACGGAAACTGCTTTGCTGACCATGCTGGACGATCTTCGTTTGCGTGCAGACAAGGGTCAACATGCCATCTTTTTTTTTTTTTTTTTTTTTTTTTTTTTTTTAAGTTCAAGAAAATTTTATTGATGATAATAAAGGAGAAAACCAGGTGTCAAAACAGAGTACAATATGATATCAAGATAAAAACTCTGAGCAAAATACAACGAACAGACTAAAGCAAGCAGTATAATAAAAGAAATCGGAGTGCAAAATGGGAGAAGGAAAAAAGGCATTGAAATAACATATGAGCATGAAATATGACAAGCATGAAAACAAGATAAAGAATCAAACAAAATGGTACAATGGAGAATAAGTGGAATGTATCAGGGCTAAGGCGGTTTAGGAACTTCCTGTTGTTGGGGCAGAGGGTGAAACAAGCGTGCACTACATGAGTCCAAATAAAGCGTAACGGGAGTCCATAAGATCATACGTTTAGTAGCCATACAAGCCGGGTAAACATAGGCAGTGTCGAGTCTGTGGTTGTGGCAGACATTAAACCACCACGCCTTGAAGGAAATTTTGGAGAAGTCTTTCCAATTAACTGTTATTTGTTGGAAGGCAGCAGCAAGTAATAGGTCAACAATCTGAGGCTCTAGATCCACACCATCCCAACATGGGGAAAGACTTCCCATAAAAACATGTGTGTGGGAAAAAGGGATAGCAGTGTGGAAAATTAAGTTAATTTGAGCCCAAACCTGTAGCCAAAAAGGACGAACATGAATGCATGAAAATAACATGTGAAATAAATCAGCTTGTGGTGACAAACAAGACCAGCATGTGTGGGGAGTACTAGAAAAGCGTTTGTGAAGGTCATAGGGTGTGAAGAGGAGTCTATTGTAAATAAAAAACAGAGTCTGAATGAGTGATGCTGCTCTGGAGGATTTGCGAAGTTTGGTCCAGAGTTTATCCCAGAAGGAAACCGACCAAGAGACAGATAAATCATGCTCCCAGGACTCTTCCACTTTAGATTTAGGTCTTGGAATCTCACCAGCTTGAAGGTATTTGTAAATAGCAGTAGCTTTTGGTGAAGTGCGTAAGAAGGAGTGGAGTGTGGAAGTGGGAGTAGATGAAGGAGGAGGAGGGCAGAGCTGAGAAAGATGATTGTATTTTGTTATGTTGATCCTATTAGATTTGTCTGCCGCGTTCGACACGGTCAACCACTCGGTCCTCCTGAAATGGCTGAAAGACATTGGGGTAGCTGGTCAGGCACTAAAATGGTTCCATGCCTATTTATCTGACAGACGTCAGGTGGTGGCCCTCCATCCTTTTCAGTTTGAGTTTACCAAAGTCTATTATGGTGTGCCGCAGAGAACTGCGATTAGCCCCATTCTTTTTAACGTTTATATGCGTCCTTTGATGGACATTATTCGATATTTTGGCTTAGGGGTAGTCAACTATGCAGATGATACCCAGCTGATTCTTTCACTGGACGATGATCAGTCAACCTCCTTGGAGAACTTTCACAACTGCATGCGGAACGTGGCTCAGTGGCTAAGAGATACCTCTCTGCAATTTAATGCAGACAAAACTGAAATTCTCTACATTCAGAATAGAAGAGCGCCACTGCATCTTCCTGCTGATTTCTGGCCTATTCATGCGGACCCCCCGCTGTTACCGTCCAAGTCTGTCCGTAACTTGGGGGTCCTATTTAATGAAAAGTTGACTCTGGAGACACATGTCAATAAGACCTCCGGGACCTGCTTTTCCATCATTAGGGCTATGAGGAAGATTCTTCCTTTGCTCCCTGCTCAAACACGCCCACTGATAGTCAGGAGCGTGATCTTGAGTAGACTAGACTACTGTAACTCCCTTTTGCTGGAATCCCCTAACTTCTTGATTGGCAGACTACAGAGAATCCAGAATATGGCAGCTAAGTTGGCCTGGTCATGTCCTCAACACTCTTCTTCTTCTCAGGCCCTTGTGGAGCTGCACTGGCTCCCTATAGTGCAGAGAATTTATTTCAAATCACTCTGCGTTGTGTTCAAAGCGCTTCATGGATCGGGCCCTACACTATTACAGAGGAAATTCAGTTGGTATGTTCCTCCCCGTTGTCTTCGATCCTCTTCAGCTTTCTTGGTGAAAATTCTCCCGACCAGAGGAGTCAAGCTGGGGGGTCAGGTCTTCAGTGTTGCAGCTGACAGCTGAATGATCTTTTACCATTCCGTAAACAAATAAAAACTTGGCTCTTTCCCATAAGCTAATGCTTGTACCGCTCACTTCCCAGAGGGTTTTTCACTACCTCCCTCTTTAGCGCCAGGATGCCTGTCGTGTTACAGTGCGCTGTATACGTTTTGCTTAAAATTACAATTACTACTAGAAGTCTGTCTAGGCCCCAGCCACACTAGGCCTCAATTGTTTTTAGCTTGCTTCAGCAGAACTGTAAAACTTTAAATTGTTATTATTCTTTCTCTGCTCCCCAAGGTTGAAGTCGGATCTGCTAATGAATAGATGTCCTTTTTCGTACATTCCTTTCTGTATGTGTAGTTCTGCTCCCACGTTAGGAGACGTTGAAGCCCGACACATTGGCCTTGGACCACTAATAATACACCCATCTGGCAGCTCATCTCTCCGTACCCTCAATGTTCATGCCCGGTTCTGAATTGTATTTTTCCATAGTAGGCGTGGCTGAGGTCTCGAGAAAGCTTTTTCATGTACTAGCGTGCTTTGGGCAGGCAGTCCCCTCAGTGTCCATCTTAAGGTGCAGGTCTTACCGGGGCTGTCTCCGCAGAGCACTACTAATAAAGTAAGTTTGTATTCTCTACTGACTGACCGACTTTTCATTTGGGAAAGCATAACAGGTGGTTGTGGAAATAACCTGAGGGGATCTTAGAGGGCCATGTCCTTCACCAGCACATGACTTCAGTGAGCTCCCTAGCATCATCTAGGTCATGCTATGTCTTCTCACTGATCCCTCATGTTGTAGGCACAGATAGGCTTTACTTGTCCCAAGAAGTAGCCCCTGAGAAACAAATGCCCTATTTACCAGAGCTGGACAGGACAGGAAGGAAGAGTACCATAGATGAAGATATCACTTGGCTCCGAGATTTCTCAAACAAGAGATTTTTGGGGGTAGCTAAACCCCTAACTCAGTGCACAAATACAGCTGCTCCAGCATCCGTCTATGGACTGAAAATGGCTCTAAGTGTATCTGAGGCGGCTTTCTTAAACAAAAAGTGGTCTCCCAAGATGAAATTCCTATGTAGGACCATCCAACTCGGGGATACAAATTGGAATGGGTCACATGGGGGAGTATTTAATGAAAGCATGACTACCAAATGTTAAGAAATATGGGACACCGAGGTGGGTGTATTACCTTGGCTTGAAGGTAAAGGTCAAACCCCTGTTTGTTCATAGGAAAAGGAACACTTTTGATGGACACCAATGCGAACTGTGGAGTGATATTGTATATTCCGGATAAGCAATGAGGCACCTCTAAGCTGATGAATTATTATTGGCAATGCGGCAAGCATGCCTGCACTCAGATGGTTCCAGGGGGATTGATACCCTTCTTCACCCTGCAGACAGTAGCTAATGCACACTGGCTACAAATCGCCTGCTGGGAAATGCTCAAAGTTATGAACAGCACTGAGCTCTGCCTCACTTCTATCACAGAAGAAATGCAAGCAATCTGCCTTATGGTAATGAAGGTCCGTTATGTACTAGACCTAATGGCAGCAATGGAGAGAGGGGACTGAGCCAAGATCTGAGCGTTCTGCTGCACGTTCATCCCTGGGAATTACATGGACAATGGATCACTGATGCTTGCCATTCAAGCACTGCATAATCTACAAAGAATCATGTGTGGAGAGGGAGGTGCCCCTGAGTAAGAGGATGCCCAGGTCAATTGCAGTGGCCCGGTTTGAAGGAGCGATGGAGGGGGACTTGTACCAGAAGCCTGTGTTGCCCTGTGGAGGAGGGCCCAACAAACAGTTTCCCCCCACCACACATTTAAAAGTGCCTCCAATCTCCCACAGCACGGCACGCCCTGGTCAATTGCATTGGCCCAGTTTGGAGTAGTGATGGAGGGGGACTTGTTGTCCCAGAAACCTGTGTTGCTGTGTGGAGAAGGGTCCAGCAAGCAGCTTTCCAGTGCTGTGCACTTAAAAGTGCCTTCCATCTCTTGTTTCTCTGACTACATGTGTAGATCACATTTTGCTGGACACACGGCTACAGGTCAAGACAGGAGCGGGAGCAGTAGAGGGACTCAATAAGGACTACAGCCCCCAAATTGCTCTTCTGCTCACTCCGTCACTGCGTCTTCCCAGCTCCAGGAGGTGAATAAATTAGCGGCGGGGGTCCCGCAGTGACAGGCTGGGACCACCTTCTGAGTTCTCGGTTGTTGAATCCAAGTTTCACCAAGTGGATATCCCAGGTATTAAAGCCAAATCAGTAAACCGATGTACCAGAGGGGGACAGGAAAGACAGAGGTACTTTTTCTTTCCTTTCTCGGCACACTGCATTCTCACTTGAACTCTGTGTATATCTCCCCCCAAAGGACTTCAATTCTTATACCAGCATGTGAATTGTTTGGTTCTCACCATGAGCAGGAAGAAAGTGGGATGTAGCGGTCCTGTTTCTACCCCTATAGCAAAAACCACGTCAATTGACCAGATGCTGGAAGAAGCAGTAAATGTTATCTGCAATGAAATAGCCCTGACAGAATGAAGGCTCTCTTTAAATCCTTGTGGTGACAATGGGGGGCTAGTAGATTTCATACCCAGATCACCTCTGTGCACACCTATAGTCATGCCCCCCAATGACATTGATTCTACTACGCCACAAGGACCAAGTAGTAACTGTGAGGTCATCCTCCCTTTTGCAATTTCTAATACCCACACAGTTTATAACAACAAGGATGTTCTTCCGAAACGAATAAAGAAATTCAAACGTGCCACAGGTCATAAGCACTCAGGCAACCCCGCTCTTCCATCTACTGCTTTCCCACAGAAACTGAAAATGCACCAGCTCATAGCCCAAGGATTTTCTCCCACCTAATTAAGATAAGAACTGGAGTATCAACCTTCTTAATGAACTGTTAACAACTCATTTAAAGAAATTCTCAGAGAAGCTATGTGCAACAATTAGAATACCTCATTACCCCTGCTCTTAAGTTTGGACTACATCGAAGCCAAATTGGTTTCTTTTTCACCTTGTTGTGGTCATGCAGCCTCTCACACAAGCATAATTATTAATGACCCCACTAAGTTGGGAGGTATTACCTAAGACAACTGCTTTCTTTTCTAACTCTTTAGACCCCATGCCCCTCTAGACTCACTATACAATAAACGTACAGCACTTAGGTCAAATGTAGACTCTCTACGTACCTCAACCACCAAAGTTAAACACTCCTCAAAATGCCCTGAGGAAAGAGTTCTAATAAAACAATAAGGGCCATATGTAACAACATTCCATTTTGCGATTCCTAAATAGCGATTTTTAAGGAATCGCTATTTAGAAATCGCAAAATTGTATGTATGTAGACATTCGCTTCTTTTTAGCGATTTCTTAAAATTCCTTAATTGCGATTAGCAAATTGCGAATCGCAATTAAGGAATAATTTCCCATTCATTTCAATGGGCCAGGAGACCCATAGGAATGAAGGGGAAATGTGCGATTCGCAATTTGCTAATCGCAAATTTGGAATATTTTCAAGGGTGCAGGGGTGTCCAAAGGACACCCTGTTGCACCCCTGAAAACTGCATGGGTGCACATGTGGCGCACATACATGCCCTTAGGGCATGTATGTGCGTCACATGGCACTTTGAAAAATGAAACAATATGAATTTTGAAAGGAATTCGCAACTTACCACCAACTAGAAGTTGGTGGTAATTTACGATTCCTTAAGGCCAATTTGCTATTTTTTTTTAGCTTCTTACATTGCATTTAAGGAATCGCAAAATGTGCGATTCCTTAAATGCAATCGCAAGATAAGGAATCGCATATTTTGTGATTCCGTATTTTTAATGCAGATTGCCTTGATGCATACCATTTGACCAAATTGCATTCGCAAACGCCGAAATTTTGCGAATTTCGGCGATTGCGAACTCAATTTGGCTTGATACATATGGCCCTAAGACACTAAACTACTTGTTTTAACTTTCCCCGCCTGCTTGCCCTTAGGTGGCTGTGCTGTTGAGTGTTCCCCTCCGAAAAAGCAATAAGCGTTAGTGTTATGAGGAGTTGTTTAATGAAACCCGAGACTGGCTGGTTAGCTACAGAGGTATGTCTCTTCTCCACGCAAGAGACATCATGCACGTAAGGCGATGTGCATGGACAGGGCCGCACCAACCGGATCTCCCGGGAGATTGTATTGTGGTAAGGTTTAGATTTCTTTGACTGGCTCATCAGTTATTATTCATCCCTGGAGTATCATTTCATCGCGTAGTTCTATCACCCTGGTGCCCCTTGGTTATTTTTGACAGAACCTGCTCCCCCCTTAGAGATACAACATACGAGCAATCCTTTTTTAGCCCACTGGCACGGTGTTCTGCCACCCGCCCTTAGTGATCAGTGCACAGTCCCCACTGTCAATAGGTATGAAGTACCTTCAGATTTAGATTGACAGTTGAGTAGAAAGGCTCCCACATTACCCACTGCCCGAGTGTCATCCAACTTTCGCCCAACACTTCCCATTCCTGAACCACACATTATAGATCTATTTCCATACTTAGTTAGAATGTAGCAGGCCTAGAGGGGAAGATTAATAATTTGGACTGGCTGTCGTTTGTGCTAAAGCATGATATAATTGCCCTGCAGGAAACTTGTCTTATGGTCCCACCACATCTGGAAGGTTATGCCGGCTTTTCCTGCCCTGCAATTCCATCACCCCAAGGCGGGGTCATGGGTGGACTAGGTGTATGGGTCAGTTTAAGCCTCCAGGTAGAGGTTTTGGAACTTAACCCTGTGTCCTCATCACTCTTAGTGCTAGAAATCTGCATCCCTATCAAGTAATGCTTTTTATTTGTTAAATTTTTCAAATAATGATTTTAGTAACATCATTTGTGCGCATTATTTTGACCTGTTTACTTTTATATCTGATCTACAAGCTAATGCAGAAAACCGTCATTTGCAATTCTATTTGTTTTTCAGTGGACACTTTAATGCAAACAATGACAACTCTATGGATAACTGTGTCGCCGTCCAGGATGCAAGAGGGGGAGGGCTTCTTAATTATCTTGCTGTCCTCTACTTAGTTGATTTACTTGAGGTTCTTGGAGGCCCCAATAGCACAGTTCCATCTTTGAGAGTGGGGCAGGGCGTCAATAATTGATTACATATTTGTCAGCTCCAATTTTTCAAAGGAGAGACTGTACTCACAGTCTTGGGAGACATAATGTACTTGGTGTTACTATGCTATTACCGATTAAGAGACTTCGGCGTAATATCAACTTAGTTTCAATTACCCAACACTCGACGGATGGCCTGAGATTAGTATGGCATCTGAGTAAACCAATAGAATCATTGTCCACCTTACTCCTTTTGAATTTAGGCTTGTTTCTCAATTGACATGCAGATAACGGGCATGAGCTGATGGCTCATCATTATAAAAGGTTAACATGCAGCCTTAGGGACTCTGGGGCATATGTAGGTAGGTGTTTGCGGGAATTCACAGAATTCCAGCGTTTGCGAATCACAAACGGTGCTTTGGTATGTAAGTGCACATTAGCAAAATAAGGAATCGCAAAAATTGCGATTCCTTATTTTGCTCAAGCATTTAAGGCAGTGGTTCCCAAACTTTTTTGACCTGTGGCTCCCTTGACCTAATCGGCAGTTGGCCGTGGCTCTCCACCATTTTTTTACCAGTGGGTGGGTGGTATGTACCTCCTGTTATCTTCCTTAAAGTAATTGGGACGCATTCTATCACTCATCCAACCATCCGTTCACTCATCCAGCCATCCGTTCTCTCATCCATCCACCCTTTCACTTCACTCACCTATCCATCCTTTTGTCCATCTACCCCCTTTCACTAACTCATCAATCCTTACATCCACCCTTTCACTCATCCATCCATTCACCATTTCACTTATCAATTCATCCATCCACCCATTCACTTGCCCATCATCTACCCTTTCATTCATCCATCCATCCATCCACACACCCATCCACCAATTCACTCACCCATCAGCTGCCCTTTTTTTCATCCATCCATCCATCCTTTCACACACCCATCCACACTTTCACCCATCCATCTACCTTTCCACCCATACATCAATCTATTTACCTTTTTTCTTATCCATACTACCACCCATTCACTCATCCATCCATCCATCCTTTCTTTCATTATGTATCCATTCCCCCTTTCATTCATGCATTCATCCTTTCAGTAATCCATCCAGCCATTCAGACATTCCTTCACTTATTTACTCACCCCCCTTTTCACATTATGAGCTGAGCCTTTGTCTGCAGAGTTACAGGCAGAAGAGTCCTATCAAGAACGAACTACAGCAAGGGGTGGGGGAGAGTTCACTATGCCCCTGCACATAGGCAGACTGAAAACGTAGAAGTCATGTGTCACACATGATGCACAGTGCCAGGATGTGAGGTTACTGTAACATGGTGTTGTTTCCAGGGCTTTAAGCGGTGTAAAAAAACTGGGGGGTCTCTTCAAAGGGGGTGTTGGATGTAATTAAGAGCGCAGTTTAAAACACCTAGGCTAAAAATCTGCGCTTAGAATAGTGTTGCGCCCGACTGGTATTATGTTGTTCATGTCATTGCATCCAGATATATAATACAGCAAGTATCATTGCACCAACAACAAGCCAGGACTATTGGCTTTGTCAATGGTTGCTAGTTCCTTAAAATAAAAAAGCAGCAACCATGGCTTTGTTGAATATAATATTGAAAATGCTTCAGTTAAAAAATGATGAGACAGTGAAAGAACGATAACCTGTTCTTTTAAACTTATTTCACAGGTTTCTTTAAATGAAGTGTTCTCTAACGTTGCCGCATGGGCGTTTTACCTTTTTTCTTACAGATTGCCCTTCTGTACACTGAGGCAGGAGGCCCCCACCACATGCTTGACCACCCCAGACTGCCCCATTGTCATTCAGTAAGTGGCAATCAGCCCCATACATAATTCCAATGGGCGGGAGGGGCTGCTCTTGTGCTCCTGGAGGAGTGCGAGGCGGCTCAATCAGTGGGGGTGAGGCCTCTCACAGGGGAGCAGCGCTGCTCCCTGTGATGGCCACAATGACAGATATAAGGCGTAGGGACGGTCCTTGAAATTTACGGACGGTTGGTCACCTTGGTGTGCGCGGCGCCCCTGGCACCTCATTACGGCGCACTGGGGTGCCGCGGCGCACAGTTTGGGAACCACAGATTTAAGGAATCGCAATTTTGCGAAATTTTTTCAAAATGCATTTTTAAAAAATATTCAAAGTGCCATGTGGCGCACGGACATGCCCTTAGGGCATGTATGTGCGCCACATGTACTTAGAGGCACATTGCAGGGGTGCAACAGGTGTCCTTTGGACACCCTGGCACCCTTGGAATTGCGATTCTCAAATTGCGATTTTCTCATAGAAAATCGCAATTTGAGAATGTATCCCCATTCATTCCTATGGGCCTCTTAGCCCATAGGAATGAATGGGTCACTCATTCCTTAATTGCGATTCACAATTTGCTAATCGCAATTAAGGAATGTTAGAGATTCGCAAAAGAATTGCGAATTATTACCTACATTCCATTTTGCTATTCTCAAATAGCGATTCCTTAAAAATCGCTATTTGGGAATCGCAAAATGGAAATTACCTACATGTGCCCCTCTATGCTCAAACCTTCTCACACACTTAATACAGGACTCAGGTGGTTTGACGGGGCTTGCTCCAAGGCTAATCATAATTTGAGACTGGCATTAAACGCCGAGCATTAGAGCTGAGATCCTTCAAGCACATCGCAAATATAAAACAATGCTCTCACATAGAAAGAGGGAACTATACAAACAGGATTGGGAACCACTGGAAAGCGCAGCCTAGGGAATGGACAGTAAGTCCTTTTGAGCTCTAATAAGCCAAATTAGAATTAAGAATTCCCCTGCAACCCCCCCTGCAAAATAATATCCCTATTTAAGACTGTGTCTCACATTTTGCCTCTTATAGCATAGAGGACGGACGGCCTAAGCTTTCTAACCTTGTCATGCAACAGACTCCAAATATATCGCCTATTTTAATATCCTTTCAGGATGTAGAGTCGGCTATTCATTACAGCTTGGCTGGCAAAGCTCGAGGCCCAGATGGGATGCTGATGAACCATGTGAAATATATACCTAAGATATGGGCCCCCCTATCACTAGTACATTAAACTCTTGCTTAACAGTTAACATCCTTCACTCCTGGTCCACTGTAACTATCGTACCCATATATGAAAAGGGTGATTGCATGTCTCCCAAATGCTACAGCCCTATTTCACTTATTAATAGAACAATCAAAATGATTGGCAAAGTTATATATGACTGCCTACTTAATTTGGCTGCTGATAAGGGCATTCTTTCGCCTTTTCAATTTGGGGTTTGACCGAAATTAGGCACCTGTGAGCAATGCCTGAATCTGGCTCTGACAATTTCTAAGTACATCCATGCCAGGTGGTGTCCTACCTACCATTATGGATCTGTCCACCACCTTTGATTCAGTAAACAGAGTCAGGTTATGGCTAATGCTGCTGGACTAAGGAGTGGATCCCCATGGTAAACTTTTTACACTATTTACATACTGATCTTTCAGCCAGAGTCCGCCTAAATGCTCAGGGCGAGCTTTCGTTTAAATTTATCTTGAAGAGCGGAGTCAGGCCGGGGTGCATATTTGCCCTATATTATTTATCATTTATATAAATGGTTTAGCAGCTCATCTAACTTCCGCTCAAGCAGATACACCTAGAATAGCTGGCACTTCGGTGCCTTCCCTATTATACGTGAATGACGCATTTCTTCTAGCTCTTACCTGAAACACGCACTAAGAAAGCAGGTGGAGCGTTTTTCTCCCTTATGCAAGGTCTTGATTTAAATCCTAACTAAACGGAGCCACACATTAATTCCTGTGCACCTGGTTAAACAAGGCTACATCAAATCACAATCAAGGGCCAAGCACAAACGAGTACAGAAAACCTCCCTTATCTAATCCTGACTTTTATTTCCTGAGGGTCTTGTAACCCTCAGCTCACCCATGCCAGCCTTAAACGTAATGCAACTGCAGGGACAGTTTGTGACCTCATTAGACCCAGTGTTAGAGGGACTCTTTTGCCAGCACAGAAGGTGTATAATTCTGAGTGCATTAGCGCTGCCACCTATGGTCCTGGAGTGTGGGGTTTCAATAAATGTACCTCTCTGCAGGCTGAGGAAAACCGGGTTTTCCGTTGAATGCTAACCCTACCTGCCACTACCTCTAGTTATGTCATGCATTCTGAATTAAAACAGGGTTTTGTCGCTAATAAGGTCCTCTTGACGCCTCTTTTATTATGGGTTAGCATGTGGATGAACCATGCTGAAACGCTATGCAGGGATATCATCCTTGATTGTCTCAACCTGGATAAAGCCTTTCATATCCCATGGCTAAGATATATTGGTGACAATTTTGCACATCTAGATCTTTTTTTCTTTCATGACTCAAACTTAACCAAAGCTGACAAAACAGAGGTCAAAGCATTATTTCTTGAGCACAGTGAAGATTTAAGAATGAAAAATGAGTTAGCAAAATCATTGGTACTCAGTTATTATAGATCATTAGTCACACTCCATCTATTCATCTTCAGATCTTTCACAGTGGGAGTAATCGCTCCTTTTTCATGTTATGGCTCGCCCAATATATTGGTCTCTGTGCTTCAAAGACGTTCAAGACCCAGAGGGAAACATAATATCTTACTGCCCCTGTGGTAATCAATCTGTACCATCACTGTTGCATTTTTTTGTTCTTGTGCAACTTACACAGTTTACCACGTAAGCACTTTTTTAAAGCCCCTGTTATGCACATTAGGGATCCAGCAGTACAGAGTAGCTTTGCTCCACTTACAGCACCTTGGCTCACCTGAAACCTGCTTTCATGTATGTGCCTTCCTGAAAGCAGTGATCTGGGCTAGAAAAAGCATAATAGAATAATTTGTACAGTGTTTTATTGCATTGTTTTATTGTATGTTTCATACTCAAAATATGCATAGTAGTTATTAGAGGAGAGTAACTCTCAGTGTCTGCCTATGCCCAGGTAGACACAAGTCATATTGAACTTATTCTAAATTGACGGTAGACACGCCCCCATCTACTTTCGTGCCATGAGGAGGATTACATAGCAGACCCGTTTGAGGTTTTTTAGCATTTGCACTTTTTGTGTAACCCCAACATTATTGTTTTTTAAACACCCACATTAAGATGCTGTTTTTAATCTAAATTTGATATCCAATCTTGCTCAAAATTGTACAATGGCTACTTTGGTAATATGTGAACCTTCTGTATTGCTTGCACTTGCACTTTTATGGTCGCAATGATGGAATAAAGTATTTCCTTACTTTTCAATGTCAGGAGCACTTTTAAATGATAGAAAAATACTTTTAGATCAAACTAGAACCTGTCACAAAGTGCATCCTCTTTAGCCCAGATTTACCAAGCAAAGTTCTTGCTCATATCATTACATAAACGGGAAACCTAGATCATTACCCAGAATCCTATAGTTTTCAGGAAAATGAAAATAATGAATACTGTTCTTTTATTCACAGTTTGACCAATTATTTCCATTACTTATGGACTTTGTAGGATGACATAGTAGAATTATAAATGAAGATTATCCAAGAATTGATATCAGCTTTTTATGCAGATTTTCATGGGAGCATTCTTTAATTTGCCAATCTTCTTTGGCATCCAGTACATCCTGTAGGCTGTAAAAGAGGTAGTTACTCTTTAATGCAACTGGCTTAATCCTTTTATGAAGTAAAGTCAAAATAACTTGCTAAAAGGTTTAATAAAAAGGCATTGCTAAGTATTATTCCCACACTCATCATCGGAAGAGCATCTCTCATTCTTCCAGTTCACACAGTCTGTTACAATAGTTTGTCACTTCCTTTTTCAGTTTGGCAAATCGACAAAAAATGTTCTTCAAAGTAAAGCGATTCCTTCATTTTCAGAAAACAGATGAAAGAAGTGTATCATGGTTTCAGGTTTAGAATCTTGAGAATATTCCACCATTGGCTTTAAGTTTAATTTCCTTCCAACGAGGAAAAGTGTTATTTATCCAACAATCCACAGTTGTTTGATTTTCTTAATAATATTGGAAATTGCCTTTCAGAATTTTTGGTGTTTCATCAAAACACCGAGGGCTTCATTTATGAAAAGTGTTGCATCGCTGCGGGAAAACAGCGATGCAACACTTTTCATATTGCCATCCTTGCGACACCATGGATGCGCCATATTTACTGTACGGTGCTCCATGTTGCGAGGATTTACAGATACATCAGTATTCCTGACATATCTGTAGGCGCAAAATTGGCGCATTGCAGGAGTGTGTCTGAAAACAGACGCAACTCTGGCAATGTGTCTTTTCACAATGGGCAAGCCCCATGTGAAAAGCCCTCTGTCACTCCTTACACCTGTTTCAAGCAGGCGCTAGGATTTGACGTAATGACTCCCTAGTAGTGGCGCAGTGAAATCTCATAGATTTCGCTGCAACACTTCTTCGAGGCTTTACTGCGAAGGAACGCCCACCCTGCATACATTATAACTGACACAGGTATAATGTAGCACAGGAGTTTACAAAGTGACGCATCTTCCTAGATGCATCACTTTGTAAATATGGCGCAGCGTGGTGCATTTATAACACCGCCGCAGCGTTACAAAAAGTGACACAACTGTGGCGTTAGGGCCTTATAAATAAGGCCCTAAGTGGTTTAACAGATTTAACTTCAGACTATGGCCCAGAATTACTAAAAAGTCACACAACAAGCAAGACAGCTTGCTTCCCTGCACTTCATGACAGGGAGAGAGCAAAATGAGCCATTGCTACTAGGAAACGACACATTCCTTCTCTTTCCTTGTGCTGGCGCACCTGAATGCAGGTACTCTTGCACCATGCGTTACAAGCAGGATTTTTCTTGTGCAGGAAAGGGCACCTTCCTGCACAAAAACAATCCTCAGAGGAATGCTCCTCCTTCTACTGTCCTGCAGAATGCAGTACGTGTAGAAAGAGGAAATTTCTAGGACATATTTCTCCTAGTTGCACCTCTGTTGCGATGGGGCACCATTATGATTCATTCCTAGGTTTACTATTCTTAGTAAATCTGCGCCAGAGATTATGGATGGATGCATGGGTTCACTCAAGCCCCACACAGGGAGTGCCTTCACAATGCAAAATAATGCAAGGCAGTGACTTGCACTGACTTGCATTACTCCAGATTTTTCAAGCCCTCAAAGATACAAAATGCAGTATTGCGTGGCTTTCGAAATCTGACATAGAGGTTTGCGTTGGCTTGCTTTGTCTTGCATGATGCAACAGCAATGCAAGCCCTTAGTAAATCTGGACCTTGGTTTCTTTAAAAAAAAAAATATGTTTTGTCCTGATCTCACCTATAAGCGTATAGCAGAGTATTACAGCCATTGTTACGTCTCTGGGCTCCCTCCGGCCAACTGCAATTGCTTAGGTCTCCCGACCAACTCCTTTCACCGGAGTTAAGGTGTAATCATAGGACCGGGTACCTGCGCTGTTAATTACCTAAGCAACCTTAGGTCTTAGCCCATGGTCACAAAGGGTTTCCAAAGATTAATCTGGGTGCTGCTGGGACCAGCACGGTCAAGGCGGGCCATTGCCAATGCCGATTTGAGCCACTCTTCCGTTCTTGGGAGGCTGGGATCAGGGTGGACTGGCTACCGGGCAGTTGTGTGTGCTGCCGTGCTGGGGGCAAATTTCATTGATGGGAACCTGCGTGTGCAAAACGAAATTCGTTTTGCTTTTTTTATTTCAAATCGCACACAGGTCCCCATCAACAAAATAAGCCCCCCACCACAGAGAAATTAGCCCCTAGCTCGGCAGCACACACAACTGCCCAGTAGCCAGTCCGGCCCTGGCTGGGATCTTTCCACTTTGCACAAATTTCCCTACAGACCATCAAAATAAGACATAGCAATAGTCCTTTATCTCTCACTGCCAAGTCCTTTGTTGAAACACAATCATCGGCAAGAAAGACCAAAGACATATTTACCACTATGTTCAAGTAAAAGATCTTACGGAGAAATTTCCCAATCCCTTCCCAGAACGGGTCCAATACCGGAAACTCAAAAAAAACATGGATGTCATCGGCTTTAGAGGCCATACATCTGTAACATTTCGGCACGGGGTGGGGGCAAACTTCGCAACTTTTGCTGGGGTATAGTATATTCTGTTGGTCACAAAGAAGTGATTCTTCTTTAAACTGGCAGATTTTGTGTATTTATAGAGAAGTTTTAAGGAAGGTTCTAGGAGATCCCCTATAGTGGACTCAAAGGGAGATTGATTCCATGCGGAGGCCTGTGTTGGGATATTCTGATAGCCTGCTTCCACCAGTTTCCTATACCAGATTGAAACTTCTTTCTTCAGCGGTTGTGGTGATAAAAAAAGAAGCTCTGTATCCCAATCGCCCCTTACCCCCCGATCTCCACCTCAAGCCAGGATTTCAGTTGCAAAAACTTAAACTTGGATATACCAGAGCCTATTCTAGCTCTTAATGCCTCCCATGGGTGTATACCATTCGTGTCCCCCAGATCTGACCAGATAGAGACTCCAGCTCTCACAATAGGTACAGCCAACCCATCTTTAAGGCATAAAGGGGTCCCCGGAGAGTCCCAAACAGGGGCATGGTACGAGTAGTAACTTATCCCGCACCTATTCCTTACTTTAAGCCAGGTTTCAAGTGCATTCCTTAGGATCTTCAAACAAACTTTCTTAAAAAATTTCAGTGACCCACATTTATAAAGAAACCCTTCTGTACTATCGCCCCCTCGTTCTTGACCAGCTCTCCAAGCAATGTTCCCCATGCAGAACCTGCAGTGTTTGCCAAAAGCATTCGAGTGGCTTTAAATTGGAATGCTACCAAACACCAGCTGATATCTGGGAGGGCTACCCCGCCCTTAACCAACCGCCGCCTTAGTTTCTTCCATAACAGTCTCACTCCTTTGTCTCCCCATACAAAACTCCCGATCTTATTCTGTATTTTCTTAAAACCTTGCTGTGGGAATGTCAGGGGATGGCATTAAAAAGAAAGGTCAGTTTGGGAAGAATAGTCATCTTGACCAAGTTTAACTTACCAAATAAAGTTAGGGGAAGGTTCTTCCATCTTACGAACAGACGGTCTAATTCCTTGGTAAGTTTCCCCAGATTCAAAGGAGCAATCTTGTCCAGTTCTTTAACTATCGTGATACCTAGATATTTAAATTCTGTGCCGGCCTGTCTACTTCACTGCTCGATATTCCAGCACATTACCTCTGTCTTGGAGGAGTTGGCCAGATACCCAGAAATTAGGCCAAATTCCCCCAAGAGGGTCTCAACCCTCGGAATGGTTGCTGCTGGGGCGCTAGTATAATGGATAATATCGTCCGCATATAAAGCTATTTTTGACGAGTACTGCTTAGATTTAAAAGGGAGAATTTGATCATCTAGCCTTATTGCCTGAGCCAACGGCTCTATGTATAAGTCAAACAGCAAAGGCGATAGGGGACACCCTTGCCTGGTTCCCCTCTGTATCTCAAAACTAGGAGTGAGTGAGCCATTAATCAAGATTTTAGCTGAGGCTCCCTCATAACATTGTCTTAGGGTGTGAATAAACACCGGCCCACAACCCATTGCTTCTAATACCTCCCAAAGATAGGACCAACAAACTCTGTCGAACGCCTTAGCGGCATCTAAAGCGATTACCACCAAGGGTTCTGCTCTAACTATGGCAACATCGATGTTACCTATGAGAAGCTGCGTTTGCTCCTGTATATATCTGCCATTAATAAATCCCTTTTGGTCAGAATTGACCAATCCCGGTGCCAGTTTGGCTAATCTCCCTGCTAATATACCCATAAAGATTTTATAGTCGGAGTTTAGCAGGGAGATCGGATGGTAGGAGTTAGCTCTTAGGGGGTCCTTCCTGGCCTCGGGTATTAAAACGATGGTTGCCTCTCTCCATGAACTGGGGACTTTCGCTGTAAGATTGTAAATTGATTGGAACAAAGTTCCCAAGACTGGGGTAACCTCGTCGGCCAGATGTTTATATACCTCATTTGGGAGGGCGTCCAGGCCTGATGCTTTCTTATTTTTTGATAGCCTAATCTGAGTTCTTATCTCTTCTAAGGAGATCGAGGAATCCAGGAGATCTTTACCTGCTTGCGTGAGGTAAGATGGAGTTTTGGTGCTCAGCCATGTCCGTATTTGGTGTTGTGAGGGACATATGATCTCTTTATATAGATCTGAAAAAAGGGAGAGCAGGCAGTTCTTTATATCTTCTATATCTTTAGATTTGTCCCCACCCTCATTTATAATAAGCTCGCTAATGTTATTTTTAATGCGGTCAGATCTAACTTTCCATGCAAGCAGGGCACTTGCCTTCTCGCCATACTCATAATTCTACATGCTCTTATTTAGCCATTGAGCCTTACATTTATCCTCTAGCTTCCCTCTAAGATCTTGCCTGGCTAGTTCAAGATCTTCCTGCACCTTAATCGTCCTTTCCGGAGGCCCCCCTATTGTACTGACAAAAACAGCCTCCTAGCTCTTAATTTTACCTTCCCTCAGTTTTATCTCCTGACTTTCAGCTCGATTTTTAAAACATATATGGCCGTGGAGCCGACCCCTTAGATTGACCTTAAAGGCATCCCAGTCTATCTCCATGTTCGTGGAGCCTATATTGATCAAAAAAAACTCTAGAGATGATGCTTTAATACTCTGAATAATGTCAGAATCAGCCAATTTTCCCCAATTAAGTGTCCACCTAGACGGAGTTGGATTGATTGTTTCGTTATATGAAAACAACACAAGGGCATGGTCTGAAAGAAGAAACGGGAGGATGGATATGGAAGATGTTTTGGTCAGGAGTTCTTTACTCACTAATATATAATCAATTCTTGAAAAGTGGTGTTTTTTTTTTACTTTAGAAAGTAAATCCGGCTACCTCACCCATCTGCCCTCTCCAGGCATCTACAAAATCTAGGTCGTGGATCAGATTCTTCATTACTCACCGAATACGGGGTGCCTCTTTATATTGACTTTAATTTGACCTATCCCTTAGGGCAGTGGTTCCCAAACTTTTGACTCCTGAGGACCCCCGCTGAATCACTACTGGAAGCCGGGGACCCCCAAGCAATTTGTACAATTTAAATTTCTTTTTAAAAATGCCTTTTGAAGCAGAGGTAATTTCAGGAGGGAGACAGCCTGAATTGGATCTATTCGCATGGACATGTATGCATACAGCAGTGTATTATTTAGTGGTACATGGCTCCTGCTCTCAGCCACAGCAGCACCTCTACATTCTCATTCCAGAGCCTCGGAGTAGTGACATTTCCTTACAGAAACAGGTTGAATGATTGTGAATTATTGCTAGACCATATAACAATGCTATGCCAATTACCATAAACTCCTGTTAGACATAATATTTAGTCACAGACAGCAGAACAACATTTTAGGTCTGAATATGAAAGTTTCACAGCACCCATAATTCACCCAAGGGCTTGTGGAAAGTGAGCAATCAGACAGCAGCACGAAAATCCTACTGCTGATCCTGGTTGCATCTATTTTTACCCGCCTGCCAATTAACGGTAACCTATACACATGTGCCTTTCAACTGATTTACTTCTGTTGGCAGAAGCTTGCACCACATGTATGCGCACGCGGAGGAAGCTTGCTCTACTGCCGTCTGTGATTTTATATCTAAAAAGAACAATTAATGGACAGTATGTAGAACAATGTCATACATTCACTCCAGTACAGAGATCTGGGCCTAAATCAAAGTGATTTATTATCTGTTCTATGTGTGAGTGAAAGGAGTGTTTGGGGAGCTTGTGGTGCCCACAATCCTAACTGCTGTTTGCTTTGTCAGTGCTTCTCAAACATGACATAAATGAGCGAAAAGGCAGAGATTCCTCGCATGAGGTTGGCGTTTGTAAATCTCTGCAAAACATTTCACTGGGATTCACAGGAATAACATTTATTTTGTAATGTATGTCTATAGACATATGCTGCTAATGCACACCAAATATATATTTCAATTCACTTACTAAACGTACTTGGTGTGTGATCTGAACAATTCACATAAAGCTGGCTTTTTCTGCCCTATTATTGGTAATGTTTAAATGTACATATGCTGCCAGACAGGATAGATTTAGCCTAGAAGCATACATGCCAACATTTTTAGAAGAAGAAAATGGAAGATGTCAAAGATATAATCGGGAGAGTGTATTACCATTGTTGACTTCTATTCAAGCAGAGGCAATTTCAAGAGGGAGACAGGCAAAAGAAAAACATTTTTGGCTTCGAAAATCGGGAGTCTCCCGTCTGATTCGGGCATATTGTATGTAGCAGCACACTGTGGACGATTATCCTGGAGCCCGGGAGTTCCAGAACTGACTTCAGGACTGTGGCAAGCAATCAGAATATTGAATTGTGATCACACCGGTTTGATTGGACGGCCAATGTTGGTATGATCCTGGGGGCACATGGGCGCTGTTTAGTTTTTCCTAGGGACATGTTAAAATGCAGAAGCTGTTTTTTTTTCTGCTTTACGATGCCGGGAATGATTTACTTTCCATGCATTGCCGCTGAAATCGTTTGCCTTTACCAAGCCCCTCCTAATGCCTTTGCCCCGCCCCTTTCGAAAACGCCTGGCATGCATTACTATGCCGGGGCACTTGGGTGCCATCACGGAGTTAAATACTGGGATTGTTATGCACAGCGCATAATTACAGGCCTCCGCCTCACGCAGCAATCCATGTTATTGCATTGTGCCAAACGATGGTATTTCCAAATGACATCCACTCTAGAGATATTAGCAGGCCTAGTAGTGATTCGGATTTTTGTGGTGTTATAAAACTCTGGCATTGTGGGAAGTTTAATTGTTCCTGTCACTCTAGCTGTCTAGCAATGTTTCGGAAGGTTCTGGCCCAAATGTTAGCCTCTTGGATGTGATGTATGCGCTATTTCTATAGCGCAAAATCAGAGAGCAGGCGCCTCAATCTTTTTTAAATGGTTCCCTGCCATGTTATATCTATTTAAAGATGATTAGTCGACTGAGCCAGGTCTGATGGCTTGCAGACTAATGCATTCCAGGCAATCCGGAGGTCAGAGGTTCAAATCCCAGCTTGTCTCTTCGTTTCTGAATGTAGGATTATCGAGGGGTTTTATGTGACAGGTCAAGGCCAAATACCCTTCAGCTTGCTCCTAAAGCAGATTGTATTGTTGTGGTCTCGCCGCCCTTGCACCACCATTCACAGCCCTTGTGTGCTGTGAGGAACTATGGACGTTTAGTTTTTCACTACGACGACAGGCACTCGAGTCCTGCGGACCCCCTGGGAATGTCTCACGGACCCCTGGGGGTCCGCGGACCACAGTTTGGGAAACGCTGCCTTAGGGGATCCAAGAGGACATTAAAATCTCCCCCCATAATCATTGGCGGGCTCTTCAAGATCAGCTTGGAATAAAGTTTGGAGATATAGGATGCATCATCCACATTTGGACAGTAAAATGAGGCACAGGTCAAATCCTTACCCTGGATATTTAAACGTGCAATGATCCACCTCCCTGTTTGGTCTGTCTGGATAGATTTAATGGATCACACCAACCCCCGCTTTATCACAATCGCAACTCCCTGGTTGTTTATGGTTTGACAGGAAAAACAAAAGCTCTCAACCCAAGGGGTATTGGAGAACAGCTTTTTGGATTCCTCGGCGGTCAGGTGTGTCTCTTGTAGGATACATATATGCACCTCGGAAAGCTCTAAGTACTTCATGATCAACCTCTGCCTCCTTGGGCATCTCAAACCATTGACATTCCAGGAGATAAAGCACTTCTTTCTATATTGTACCATTGCCCCTGTCATTAGTTAGAAGTCTCCTGTCAAAAGCAGCTCGTCCATACAGTACATTCCTAAAGTGAGATGAGTATTTTTTCATTTTATCCCCTTGCACCCCACCCAGTTTCCCCCCCTACCCCGCCCCCCCTCCTGTGCCCCTAAACTCCCATGAGGAACCCTCCCTTCCTGAATAGGTGAACCTATATGGCCGCGCCCACCTCATAGCAAGAAAAAAAAATCTACAACAATGAGGCCAAAAAGCGGCGATGGAAAACAATCTGATATTACTATTCTACTCTCGTTTTAATTCTGTATGGTTATTTCCCAGCTTTCTCCTCTCTAATCTTTTCCATAAATTCATCCACCTCTTCGGTTATGCAGAAGAGGCGCATTTTATTGTTATATATAGTTTTTAGCTGGGCTGGGAATTTCAACTGGGCCTTCACACCTAGGCTTTTCAACTCCTCCATCCTACACCCTAGCTCCCATTGCCTAGTAGCTGTTGCATGAGATATGTCGGACCTTATCTGAAAAACAAATGGCTCATGACCTGTAGGTGAAAAGGAAATTGACCCTTCTTTAATACCCGCCAACAGTATCTGTTCTTTAATAGTGTAGGAGAGGAAGTTGACCAAGATCTTCCTAGGCTTATGTTGGCCGGGTTTTTTCCTGAAAGGATCCCGATGGGCCCTTTGGATCTCTGAAGTCAGATTTACATCCGGGAAACCTTGGAGGACTGTCCCTTGTAGCAGTGAAATGATGAATCCCTTAAGGTCTGTCCCTTCAAGGTTCTCTGGTATGTTCAGGAGTCTCAAATTATTTTTCCGCGAGTGGTTTTCTAGCCTTTCCAAGTCCTCTCTTAATGATTTATTCAGGGTTGACAACTTTGCCATATCCATTGTGGCAGACTTAATTGCTTTCTTAATTACTGGTAACTCTGCCTCTATTTGGTCTGTTCTCGCGGCCACTTCCTCCAATTTCTGAGCCAGCACCTCACAGGAAGATTTAATTGCTGCCTGGTTTTCTTCAGAGACCGAGAATCTATTTGCCAGATCCGCCTGATTCATCTCTGAGATTTTAAAACCACAAATCATCTCCCCTTTCATTGCAATCAAGATGTCCGAAAGAGTATGCACTCCTGACCCTGTGCTTCCAGCATTCTCCGACTCCACACCCCCAAATTCATTCATCATAGTTGTGCCCCCCATAGTAACAGCTTCGGCCTCAGTCGTCTTCCCTTGCAGGTATTCAGGAGGGGGGTTAGACTGAACATGTAGATCCTGAACCTCTAAGGCATTAAATCTATTGGGCAGAGTCACTTCTAGATGGGATCCAGGTGATATCTGAGGGGGATTTACAGTAGGCTGCTAGTCTCCCTCTGCTTACATTGCTGAAAAGGAGTCAACAGGGGAGAGGCTTCGCTGTCGCCAATTGGTACCTTAGTTTTGTTTTATATTTAACCTTAGTTTTAGACAACCCTCCTTCCCTTTCTTCTTGGGTGTTGAATTCAGCCGCACTGCTCAAACTTGTTGTAGAAGACATGACTCACTGGTAGGTTTTTAGAGAGGGGGACATTTTGTTTTTAAAAACAATTTTTTTCTTCCCTCTACTTCTCCGTCTACTTTTGTGGAGCCTCCATTGCCATTGCTCCTACTTCCACCTCCCCCGTAGCTACACCTTGTCTCTTCTGTAGACCCCTATCCCCCGTCGCCAAAATGGGAGGAGACTTCCTGGAGGTCACTATTGGCAAGATAATGTCTGAATTTTGCAGTGAATGAGCTGCCCTGGCCCTTATGGTATAGCGATTTACTTTTGGGGGCACGGGGGGGGGGAAGAGACCTACTTTGCCTTCTCTGCCTTCTCTGCCGCATCTGGCACCTCTATCCTTGTAGCCCCCACCTCCACCTCATACACCGTGGGGAGGAAACACTGCAAGCCTTCCAGCCCCCGGGTACAAGAGAAAAGCTAACTCTCAGAGGCTCTCCTGGGAGCCTAGACTGCCCCCGGATTACTTCGCTGCCGTTAAGCCTCTCCACTCCCCTGTCCAGCGAACAGCTTAGCAGAATACTTATCTCAAAAATGTCTGCTTCAAATCCCCCAAACACAGGCTCGGTGTGCTCCATGCCGGTCAGAGAGCGAGACTAGAAGCAGGCAGTGTTGCTGCGCCTCCGCAGCCGTGCAGCCTCCTCCCACCTCCAGTCGATGCACTCGTGCTCGCGTCCGCCGGAGAAAGCCGGCAGATCACCGGCACTGCAACAACTCAACACGCCCTCTCGCATGGCCCCTCAGACATCCATATAATAAACACAGGCAGGACACGAAAAAGAAGCCATCGCCGAAGCCTCAAATCCCGATTCCGTTATCAAGGAGGTGAGCGCCGCCGCGACCGTCTAGCTAGCGGCTGCCATGTTCCTCCCCCATTCTTCAATTTGTTCCTCCCCCATTCTTCAATTTGTTCAGGGACCTTGGTTTCAAAGTTACAAAGATTTCACACAATGCAGCATAGCAATAAAAATTGCTTCTCTCATTGTGTGGAAGGCAGAAAGCAGAACATATCTACTAAGATATGGTGCTGTTTTTCACTCTCCATGCTTTGGTACACTTTAGTCTGCTTTGCAGCAACACACAAACTCTTTCAGCATGGGCAAGCATGTGTGTGTGATGTCAATCGTAGTCTTTGTACTAGAAGAAGTTCCTTCTAGTAAAATATACTGTGCTTTGACATTATTTAACACTTTTAGAACTTTGTATGTGTGCTGCACTCTACAGCAAACATGCAAAGGTATAAAAGTTTTAAGAAAAGAAAACACTTTCTTACCATTGAGCCTGCCTGGAGGAGGTGTACATTTTTGTTGCAAATTCCTGTGTGCCATTTCTAATAGATTGAAATTTGCATTAAAACCCCTGAGCGATTGCATGGGATGCCTATTTCCTGCCTAAAATATGGTTCCTTGCACAACGCAGTGCAAAGTGCTACTTTGCGTTATGTTGGGACTACGTTCAGTGCAATACACACCAATAGAATCAGGTGTTCCCATTTTTTTGAATTTATTTTACTATATGTTCTACCACATGGATTAGGCCTTCTGGGAAATGGGTATCATTATGTTTAATTAATATAATGAATCTGGTTATCCCCTCCATCATCCTTAGGAATGCCTAGGGCCCTCTCAGAACACTAGACTCTTCCTATTTAAATAGTTTTTCACTGATCTTTATCTAAGAAGATCCCAGTCTAACAGCAAAAAGTGTTTATTCACAAGTATAATATTGTTGCAATGTTTTGTATTGCATTGACTATAATGGCCAAGTCTGACTGTCCTTATTTTTGGTACATATTGGTTGATGAGACTGAATTTTATCTAGGGAAAAGAAACCTCACTCTGCTTCCTCAAGTTCCCTTTCAGATTAATGCAGAGGAACGCAGAGTCCAGTCATGGAAGAGAATGCAAAAGAATAGTTCCAGACAGCCTATTTAGCAGTGAGAAAGATGAATCTGTGATTGTCAATGTTGAGAATGGCACTGAAAAAGTGCAGACCACTTCTATTCGGTCTGTTCCTATACTACCAACACCTGCTTCCAGCTTCCCAACAAATCTAAATACCAGCACCAAAAACACCTACAACAGTCTGCTTGAATATAACTTTCGGGGTTGTTGATTTAAAGATACCCGCCAGTCTGGGACTTCTTTACACTTATGGTAAAGGAGGATGCATTGCAAACCTTACAGTTTGTCGCAGAACAATGCACTGCGTGAAGCCAACGGGTCATAGCTTCATCCAGTATCGTTTGACACGCATCAGTTGTGAGAGAGGTAAATTGTGTTTCAATCCAGGTCGGTGAAAACTTTGGTGATGTAAAATGGAGTTACGATCAGTGGGTTTACAAAAAATGTTGGTGATCACATTGCCAGCACATCGTTCAATTTTAACATCCAAAAAATGAATGCACTCTCTGTCGTAGTTCCAAGTGAACTGTACTCGATTGTTAACAGAATTCCAGGATTTAAGGAAATCCAACAGCTCATGTTCAGTTCCAGCCCATAGCATGAAAATATCATCTATAAATCTCAAAAAGACCATGGGAAGCTCTTTTTGAGATTTATAGATGATATTTTCATGTGACCACCAACATTTTTTGTAAACCCACAACTGATGCGTGTCAAACGCATAGTGTCTTCTGAGAATGTATGTCAACAAGAAATGCTGAACATGGCAGACAAATTTAAAGCTCGTGGCTACCCTCAATCGATACTGGATGAAGCTATGACCCGTTGTGGCAACATGAATCGTCTTGACCTTTTACAGGTCAAACCCAAAAGGGAGAACCCCCGGATGGTAGTGGTTTCTAAATACTCCGTTTTGAGCAACCAGTTTCGAAAAATCATCTCCAATCATTGGTCCCTACTCAGTTTGGAACCTGATTTTCAGGGAGCCTTTGCGTTGCCACCAGTCTTTGCATACACTAGGGGACGCAACCTCAAGGAGATGCTGTCTAAACCCAAGGAACAGGATCAGTTGGAAACCTACAAGGGACTCAGACTGTGCTACAACTGTAGCAATTGTAATAACTGCATTCTAGGGAATGTCACAAACCATCCAATGAAAGGTCATCCGATCAAGTTATGAGTGAATGCTACTTGCAATTCGGCTAATGTAATTTACTTGTTAAAGTGTCCCTGTGGGAAATGTTATGTAGGTCACACTGAGAGAAAAGTTAGAACACGATTGTTGGAACACAAGAGCAACATCCGTACAGGCAACACTAAGTCCTCTGTGGCAGCTCATTTTCTAGAACAAAAACACACTGTAGCCCAGTTGAAATTTCTGATATTGGAACAAGTGAAACCAACTCAAAACAACAAAAACACATTACTGAAAAGAGAGAACTTTTGGATCCGCTTTCTGGCGACGATGCAGCCATACGGATTGAATGACAGGATGGAATTCCTGTGTTACCTTTGAACTGTATAGTATTAGCTTGAATTCTATGTCTTTATTAATGCCCCCATGAGCTTGTGCATTTTTGAAATTTTTATGTTTTTGTTAACTTTTCTTATTGTTATATTTTGATCTGATTTTTTTGGTTAGGCAGTTTATGCATTCTGCATGTTGTTTCACTGGTGTTTGTAGCTTATGCACACTGTGATTGTTTTTCAGTACATTTGCATACCACTCTAAGATGGCGCCTACGAACTTTGTTTGTTTAGTCCGTTTTTTATCTCTACTATGCACACCTCACGTTTATCAACCTTCACGGACATTTCCTATGTTTCAATGCTGAATGTTGGTCGTTTATCGAGGGAGTCCCCGGACTGCCCATTATGTGAGTACCTCCTCGTGAGGACGATTGTTAATATCATTAGGATCTGGTCCATTGATCGCGTGTGGTGTTTAACGCGCACGTTTATGTTTCCAGGTTGTTACCGTCTGTTGTACTCTGATGTTATCCGGATTGTGAGTACACAGCATGTTTGCTTGAATGTGGCTTAGCACAGCATGGTGTATCATTTTTGAGCACTTTTCATTAGCGTTTTCTGACACTCCTTCGGTTCTCTTGGCAGCATGTTCTCAATTTCACCGGCAGCGTTTTCTTTGATATTTTCACGACACTGTGGCATTGCATTTAACTTTTGGGTGTACGTACAAGCACATTGTGTGAAGTGTATTTAGCACTTTATTATTTCACATTCTTTATATATTTTTTGCGAGTTGAATGTTAAGTTTAGGGGCCATAGTATTGACTGATGGATGTTTTCCTTTATGTTTGTAGAGCTATCCCCTGAGGAAGGGCTTCATTTCCGCCCGAAATGCATTGGGATTATTGATGATGGGATGATATCATATCTGGATTACATTGTTTTTTGCACCATGAAAATTTGATTAATTTCGTTTTGGAACTTGCTTGAACATGGAATAAAGAACTGAGGAACTTCCTTATCATTTTGATGATTGAACTTGTGATGAACTAAGCATACAATCACAGACTTTTTGGTCGCCCTTTGCTGTGCCCCAGGTGTCTCCCTCCAACGGGAGGAGCTTTGTATTAGTAGAGTATATAATATCAGAAACTCCTGAGTTATGTTCTTTCCCATGGAATAAATGTGATGCACCACTCTCAATAAGGAAAACCAGTAATGGCAATTTTCCCTCTCATTTGCCACTAAAATGAATGTTAGTATCTAATCAAAATACTCCCTTCATTTTTTCAAAATCTAAAACCACTTTCTATTGGATACTCATATTACCCCTTTCTTACTGTTTTCTAAAAGAGCTCAATCTTGTTCTGTAATTTAGTTGAGCCGCAACTTCACCACTGCGCCCCAGTGCAACTTTGAGATAGAGTTACAAACCTTTATGGGAGTTCAAAAAACTTATTTTCAGTAATACTACTAATATTTTTTTTAACACATCACTTTTAAACATACTACTGATTAGGGGAATCTTAATTTACAAACATATACCATATATATACCATTCCATTTTATATTTTAAAACCACAGTTTACTTTAAACCCTTGCCCCATAGTGCTACATCTTAGTTTCCATAGTAACAGTTTCTGCAACATTCAACTGTACCAGTACGGTGGGAGTAATTTGCGTAGTCGCGCTACGCAAAGCTCTGTGAAATGGTAACAAATCTCCGCGAGCATGTAAAAGTTCCAGGAACACACGGAATTGCTTGTTCCGCCCGTTCACAATGCTTTTTTCCTGTTTGCAAACGCTGTTTGTGTGATCGGGGAGAAATATCTTGTGAACACGCAATTTGAAAGCACGAACAAGCCAAAAATTCTGCGAAGCCGCGGATCTCGGAATTTTGGGCAATTCTGCGTTCTACACGGAACGCGAAATTACACAAATTCCGCAAATTCCACGACCAGAATGGAGTTTTCCGCCCAGGCCTAACCAGTAGGTCGAACGTTCACCATATTTTTAAATGCAGCACACTAGCTTCCAAATCCAAATAACATGTGTGGTTGACTATTGAAAAATATTAGCTCATCCAGTCGACTGTACCTTTCAAAACTTTACTCCTTAAACAATTGGAAAGATACTTGTTTTCCAAAGTAACACACTGCGTGTGAACACCCAATGACTTATCTGTTTTTTCTTAAACATAATTCTGTCCACCATTGTAGATACCTCTCATTATACCAACTGACTTACTAAGCTACAGACATCTTTTGATTCTTGCACACATGCCTTCAATATCCTTACAGTATGCATTATAGCTACTGAAGTGCCTGCAGCTTGACAGGTTTGCTCGTGTTGTTCTGCAAAGGACTCCCCACCTTAAAGGGTACGTGATCTCAATTTATATCTCTTACCTAGAGACACCTCTGGTTTATTTGACTAGGTCAAGTCTCCAACAAAAGGCTGGTCCCCTCTATTTTCAGGCTGACTAGATTGCGGTATCACTAGCTCCATAGGGCAGGGGGCGCTTTCAATCCTTATCTTATTTACCTTGATTAATTCATCAGAGCGTGTGAAATAGCTTTGTACCAAATAACCTTTTCTTGGAATGTCTCTAAACTCATCATCAAGATTAAACTTTGGATTATTTCCAGCGGTAGCGAGGGATTCTACACCCTACGGACTTTCCCTGCTTTGTCTCGATATAGGGGCTAAACAGGGGCTGGACAGCCGATCACAATAACGCCGAGCACAGTGATGCTCAACAAGTGCCCCAGCCGCCCTAAGAAGTGGGAAGTGTAGGTTGCCGTGCATTCAGGGACTGATGAACAGTTATGAGCAATGGCCCCCTCCCTCCTGGCTCTTATCGTGTCTTGGGGAGCAGAACCCAGCTACAGCGTCGCTTTTTCCACGACCTTACTCCCTCCTGACTCCCCTGCTGAATACCGCAAACCGGTAACCGAGCAGCTGTCTGCAATGCCGCGATGGCTCCTCCCCGTAACAGAGCAGCCTCTGGAGAAGCAGGGGAGTGTCAGCCCGCCACACTAGCAGAAACCCTCCAACGAGTGCCAAGCGCCCGGGCTGTCCCGCTGGCCACCCAAAGCAGAGTGTACAAAAGACGACAAAAAGGTATGCCAGGCAAGTAACAGGATTCTAGAAAAAAGGTTTCAGGGGGTTTTGTTGCAAACTTTTGAACAACAGCATCTCCTAGTAGTCTCATAATAGAGACCGGAGGACAAGCGACCCACGACCTGCTAACTAGCTGGCCGCCATGTTCCCCAGTAGGCGTTCAACAAACCTGGGAATCCTGGGAAATCCACTCCTGTGAAGAGTAGGAAGAAAAATAAGAATCAGCACTTAGTTAATGTGACTCCTTCTCTCAGGTCATACTTTATGGCTAATACTCAGGTCTTTGGGAAATCTGTAACTCGGGCAGCTCCAGTGCCAGTGTCAGGTGAGACCCAGGAGTTAATGGCCGTAATTCCTCTCTCTAACCGATTTACCCCATTAAGTGAGACTAATACGGCTTCTTTGGTAGAGGGTGGCAAGCAGATTGAGCTAGATGAGCCAGATGATACGTCCCTGACTCCAGCAGCTCAAAGCCCGGATTCTCTATATGGGATGTTAAGGCAGCTATCGGTGGAGATTGGGGCACGTTTCTATACCTCTGAATCCTATCAAAAGAAGATTCAACAAACATGCATTAGTTTAGAGGAAAATCTATCAGCGCTGATGCATCGGATGGAGACCCTTGAGAGCAAAGTAGATGAATTGGGCCTAGAGGTTAAAGACAATTCTCATGAAGTGCGTAGGCTGAAGGAAAAAGAGCGGGACTTAACAGAGAGGCTGGAGAGGCTTGAAAACATCTCGAGGAGTGTTAGATCTGCGGGTCTCTATTTGGCAATGGTATTCACCTTTGTCCAAATAGGGACCCTTACTTCTAAGTCAGGATAAGGGGATTACACTCCTTAATAACCCCTGCTCACCCCCTTGGTAGCTTGGCACGAGCAGACAGGCTTATCTCAGATGCAGTGTGTTAAGCATTTGTGAATATACGCAGTAATACAGTGAAAACACTACAGATGGACACAACACAGGTTTTATAAAAATAAGTATTCTTTATATAGACTTAAACACAAGACCACAAACAACAAAAATCCACAATACTACACTTAAGATTACTTAAAAGATGATTAAAGTTGCTTAATTCAAGTTGATGGTAAATGCAACAAAGTTCTCAACAAAGTACCTGGATGCGTAACGCAAAGTAAATAAAAGGCTTGCAAAAGGGGAGATGCGTCGGTTCCATGATCCGGGGGAGATGATGCTTCGTGCCTCAATGCTTGTGCAGAGTAGGGGATGCGTCTTGATTCTTACCGTAGCGGAGGTGATGCGTAGATTCTCGGCCTGCGGGCCCGTTGCGGTGTGCAAGATGGCGCCTTGATGCAATGCGATGATCCAGTTGCGATGCGAGAAGATGGCACCTTTGATGTGGCGCTGCGATGACAATGATGCCCTGGCAGCCTTGCGACTACTCTGTACTTTGGAGCCCCGACAGGCCCTGTGACACGCTTCTCAGGTGATGCGATGGCGACTCTCACGATGCAACAGCAGGCAGCTTCGATGAACACACGCTTACAGGGAGATGCGGCGAAGGCTCGCTTCTCCGGCAATACAACAATTTCAGCTGCGGCGGCGGCACGCTTCTTCTCGATACATCGCGCTTCCAGCTCCCAGCGGCACGCAAGTGTCTGGAGTCTGAATTCCCAGCAAGAACTTCAGTGGGGAGTTGGAGGTGAAGTCTGTTGTCCCTGAGACTTCAGCAGGAGGCAATAACAGTTCAAGCCATAGGAGAATATTCTGTAGATGAAAGTCCTTACAAAGTTCCTTCTCCTTTCCCTTGTCAATGAAGCAACCCCTGCAGGCCAACCCAGCAAACAGCACAGTGGCAGAGGGGCAGTACAACTCCTGCAGCTTCCTTGGTTCTTCTCCTTGGCAGAAAGGTTTCTTGTCCAGAAGTGATCTCATTTCTTGGGATCAAGGTTCCAATATTTATACCCCAAAATCCTTTGTTCTCTGAGGGCAGAGAGGCCTCTGCCTAGTCCAAACTAGTTCCTGAGCACGTTGTTTACATGTCTCTCTTCTTCCTTTCACTGTGCAGGGCAGAGACATCAGCCGCCCCACAGGAGGTGGAGCCAGCACAGGAGAGGGAAGATACAGCTCTGGAGCACTCTGTTGACATGATTCCTCCTCTCCGTTCACAGTGCAGGGCAGAGACATCAGACAAGCCACAGGAGGTGGAGCCAGCATTGTAGAGGGAAGGCCCAGCCCTATTCAGGTCCCAAGTGCAACTCCTCCCTCCCATCTAGATGCAGATCTCTCTATTCACCACGGGGCTGCCCCAGCCCATCTCCTGGAATCCCCCAGCCCTGTCACTCACAAACCCAGACAAGGCATACACAACCCATGCAGAGGCAGGCCTGGATATTTAGGCAAGAAAATATCTACTTTCTAAAAGTGGTATTTTTAAACACAGAATATTAAAACCAACTTTACTAAACGATGTATTTTATTATTCTGAGTTCAGGCATACTAAATTCGAATTTCTACCATGTTCCCTGAGTCAGTTAGGATTATAAGAATGTAATAATCCAACTGCTTATTCTGGCCTATGAGAACAGGGAGCCTTCAATAGTGAAAAACGAAAATGGCTGTAATTCACTATTAGAACATGCTACACACATCAGAGCATGTCCTACCTTATACTTATAGATGCACCTTGCCCTTGGGCCTACCATAGGGGTGTCTAATATGAAGCAAAGGGAAGGTTTAGGGACTGGCAAGTGTGTGCACTTGGCCAAGTCGACATGGCAGTGCTAGACTGTACACAGGCCTTGCAATGACAGGTCTGACACATACTTTACAAACTGCTTCTGTGGGTGGCACAACCAGTGCTGTAAGCCCACCAGCAGCATTTGATTTACAAGCCCTGGGCACACATAGTGCACTGTAATCGGGGCTGACAGATAAATCAAATAATCCAATCATGGAATAAACAATTAGTACATCAATTTAACATAGGGAGCACTTGCACTGTGGCACGTATTAGCAGTGGCACAGTGCCCAAAGCATAAAACCAGCAAAAACATATCAAAAAAGAGGAGGCAATCCATCAAAATGGAAGGGAGACTCACACCAATGATGCCAGGTCTAACAAGGAGGAATAACATTAGTGTTTTAAACCTGAAAGAAGGTATGAAAGGGGAAAACTGGCTTATGTTATAGAGCGTTTGATTAAAGCCTTCCCCCAGATTGCAACCGCTGAAATTTGGGAAACTAAAATCCAGAGAATTCACAGGAATCCCTTTAAGCTGAATCCTGCCCAAGAGAAATGCAGAACGAGGCAAGAGAAGTACAAAAAGAAGAAAGAGAAGTGCAGAAAGAAGCAAGAGAATTGAACAAAGAGGCAAGAGAAGTTGAGAAAGATGGAGAAGTGCTGAAAAAGGCAAGATAACTGCAGAAAGAGGCAATAGTAGTACAGAAAGAAGCAATAGAGATGCACAAATAAGCAAGAGAGGCGGAAAAAGAAGCCAGAGGAACATAAACAGGAAGAAATGTGCCAATATAGGCAAGATAAGTGCATACAGTTGAAAAAAAGGTGCAGAAAGAAGCAGAAGTTCAGCAAGAGGTGAGAAAAGTGCAGGAATAAGAAGAAAGAACAGAAAAAAGCAAGAGAAATGCAGAAATAGGCAAGAGAGATGCAGAAAGAAGCAAGTGGGGTGCATAAAGAAGAGGGTTTGGGGCAGAAAGAAGCGAGTGAGGTGCATAGTGAAGCAAGAGAGGTGCAGAAAGAATCAAGAGAAGTGCAGAAAGAGTAATAATAGTGCAGAAAGAAGGAAGAGAAGTCCAGAACAAAACAACAGAAGTTCAGAAAGAGGTAAGAGAAATGAAGAAAGAGAGGTACAGAAAGAAGCAAGAGTGGTACAGAAAGAGGCAAGGAAAGTGCAGAAAGAGGAAGGAGGATGCAGAAAGAAGCAAGAGAAGTGCAGAAAGAAGCAAGAGAGGTACAGAAAGACAGAAGAGAAGTGCAGAAAGAAGCAAGGGAAGTGCAGAAAGAGGTAAGAGAAGTACAGAAAGACGAAGAACATTGGAGAAAGAAGCAAGAGAGGTGCAGAAAGAAGCAAGACATGTGCATAAAGAGTCAAGAGAGGTGCAGAAAGAAGCAATAGAGGTGCATAAAGAAGTGAGAGAGGCACAGAAAGAGGTAAGAGAGGTGATTTTATGAGTGCATGGGTATCGCATGTGTGTATGTATAGTGTCTGGGTGATTGGATGAGTGCAAGCATAGTGCCTGAGGGAATGCATAAGTTCATAGTTAGTGCCTGAGTGAATGCATGAGCTGAAGAGTAGTGCTTCAGTGATTCATTGATTGGATGAGTGCAAGGCTATTGTTTGGGTGATTGAATGAATGCATGCATAGTGCTTGCATGATTGGATGAGTGCCTACCTAGTGCCTGATTGAATGCATGAGTTCATGGGTAGTGCCTAAGTAATTATATGAGTCTTAAACCCACTTATTCACCAATACACCTTGGTATATATATTTAACTCTCACAATCACTGGAATCAGCGCTCAGGAATTCTGCTGCGTAGGACTCATAGGAGGTACCAGGGGGGCTTCTTGGCTCCGATGGACCCTCAGGGGTAAAGTGGACTTAATGCCCCAACCTGAAAGTGCCCCACGACGCATGTTTGCAGAGTAGTGTAGAAAGGGGGCGTGGAAAACCTCTTAGCAAACCCAATATATGGGACTCACTGGAGGTAACAGGAGGGGTAGTTGGCCCCCTAGGATGTCCCTGGGGGCCACTACCCCTCCTATTACTTTCAGCCATCCCACACAGCAGGATTACTGAGTTAGGATACCAGGTCAGGCCCCCCTTCTCTACCACTCTGCAAACGCACTTCCTGGTGCACTCTTGGTTGGGGTATGAAGTTCCCTTGCCTCTTGAGGGTCCCTGGGGGTCAACTAGCCCTCCTGTTATCTCCAGTAAGCCCACACAGCTGGATTGCTGAGAGGCTGTCATAGGCCATGCCCCCTTTTTACACCAATCTGCAAACTACTCCGGGCACACTGCTGCTTGGGGGATGAAGTCCACATTAGTCACAAAGTCCTCAGGAAACAGGGGGACCTCATTGCCTCACCAGCAGTGTGCCATTTTTGGTTCCAGTACCCCATCTCCAGGCACCTGGACAATTTTGTTTTAGATTAAAAGAGGAGGGGCCTGAGTGGCCCCCCTCCCAGTCCAGTTTTGGCCCAGGGACCCAATCCCCCAGGGCTTTTCCTCTTTGTTGGGGACTGTGGGGGACCCGCCATTTGCCCTGCAGTCCCTGCCTGCTCCCTCCTCCTGCAGGAGCCGGCTTTGCTTTTGGGCAAATGGAGCTGCAAACATGTAAGTTTGTGCATTTTTGTGCAGTCACAATCCAATAAATATTGGCATGGTACAGTTACTGGAAGTGGCAATTTAGCGGTTCCCAAGAGCTTTAGGAGAACCACATTGTGCCACTGTTGCCGCCAAACTGCTTGAGGATGGGTGCTCTAAGTGCTCGTGGCTGCACCAAACATCAAAGTTCATAATACTTCCCCACTCGAAAAGATTGAGCCCACACAGGTTTATATGAACTGTCACTTTATTTCGTCATGACCGGTTTCGGTATAATTGCCTTTATCAAATGCCTCTATCACTCGTGTTGCAAGTGTCCACTTTTAAATACAGAATGCTCTCTCTGATTGGTGGAGGCACTCTGGCAGGCAAAGAGGGATGTCCCAATCTCGGCACTCTGAGTTTGTGTACTGCAGGCACTCTAATGTAAGTACTTGATCCACAGTGGGCGGAGCCTGCTGCTTACCCTCTTGTACCTTGATGTTGCTGTGGGAGGGAATGCGAGTTTCCTGGACCCTTATCTAGCTGCTGTTACCTTGTCCAATACCAGACTGCACACGCCTTCAGTGAGTGTGTGCATTTTTGTGCAGTCACAATCCAATAAATATTGGCATGGTACAGTTACGGGATGGGGTGGTACGGTGGTTCGCAAGAGCTTTAGGAGAACCACACTGTGCAGCTGTTGCTGCCAAACTGCTTGAGGATGGGTGCTCTAAGTGCTCATGGCCACATATAAATGTGTACGTTTCTGCCTATATAAGTATATATCACTGAAAAAAACAAAGGTTACAGGGACATTATAGTAAGCCTCAGATTTCAAAAGGGACAAACCCAGTGAAAATTAGCTGTTATAGTTCCCTGAACTAACTATAGCTCACGCCCCTGCAGTGCACTGCTTATGAGCTCACATATCATATCACTCATTACATGGTCAGTGACATCACTGATGATATCTCGAATGACATCCTTGATGACATCATTCACAGAACCACTCACATACCTACTCACACCACCATACAACCTTTTGTATGCCCATTCTCACTTTCACACAACTACTCACATACCTATTCATAGATACATACCAGTACTCACACACCCACTCACTCCTCCATAGAGATACCCACATGCCCACTCACTCATACAGCCACTCACATAACCATTCACTCACCCATACAACCACTCAAACTATACCCGCTGAATATCACTGGTTTTGTATGAGGGAAATTTGAGCCTACTATAATGTCCCTGTAACCTTTGCTTTTTTCAGTGAATTTTATTTCCTAGCTATAACGTCCCTGCAACCTTTTTAAGTGAATTTCTATGTTTTATTTTAACTATTGGTCGCATTTGCAGAGTGATTTTAAAAGGGGGTACAGCCTCCGACCAGCTCTCAAGAATTCCACTGTAAGTGACTTACTGAAGGGAAAAGGAGGGCTTCTTGGCCTCCAACGTCCCTCAGCATGCAAGAGGACTCCATCCTCCAACCAGTTGTGGGCAAGAAGGCATGTTTGCAGAGTAGTGGAGAAAGGAGGCATGTACCAGTTCCTATTCCCTCAGTTGGGTTGATGCATTGAAGTCAAGCCTCACAGTGTGAGTGCTGGCAAGATGGCACTGTTTTGGAACCAAATCTCAGTCAGTACCTCGGATCAGCACTGCACCAACATCAAGCCGGGTAGGGATGTCTTCTGATCCGCACTGCATGCCACACAGGGATGTCTTTGAAAGGGCACTGTATCAGCGTCCAAGGGCATTGCACCGGTTACAACCACTGCAGTAGTGACAAAACATCCATTTTGTAGCACCACAGCTCTAGAATGCACTTCTGAAGCCTATGAGTGAAAGGGTTACCTCAGGCAAGGGCACAGATGGCAGAGTTTAACAGCATCAGCAGAGTTACAAGAAGTATTTTATGACCCTGAGACTTCGGAAAACAGGAGGCAAGCCAGCAACCCCTTAGAGTCACTCTAAGGTCAAGTGAGATGGGTCCAGTCCTTAACTTCAGCAGGACAGATATTGGTAGTGAGTTACAACGGGGTAGACCCTAAGAACTCCTTGACCTAGGTCAATTAAACAGGTACATGTATAGATGGTCGGAGTCTGATACAAACAATAGGATTAATCTCAAAATAGCACTTATTCTTCTAGATGAAATACTTTTATTCTATCAAAGGCACCAATGTAGCTCAACAGACGAAAAAACAGGTCAGTATGTTCGGTGCATATTTATTTAGCACGTTTTATAATTGTGAACTGCATAAATTTGATCCTCAATGGTAGGATAATATTGCAATTAATGCATTGACAATATAAGCTTAGAGACAGCACATTTCTGTATAATAAGTGAATTCAAAAGTGTGTCAATGCGCTCAAGGTGCATAGAGAAAGGGTATTTAGAAGGGATAGGTAAGTGGGGGTGAAGGTGGGGACCGGGTAAAGGTGGTGTGACTGAGTTAAAATCAGAGTGAAGAATGAAAAAGCCTTTACAGCCTATATACAGATCTAAAGGTTCCAAAAACAATCTCAAACATAGGTTCCGTAGTTATACATTATTTAGTCCTATGTTTGGAACAGTGAACAGTAACAGTCGTCGACGTTTCGACCCCTGACAGGTACGGGTGATTCAGAACCTCAGGATGGGGTCTTCATCAGGACGTAGGGGTATAACAGGAGCGCCTATAAATAATGCGAAAGTGATGAATGTATCTCATACTCCTATAAAATAATTAATGCACTCGGAATCGGGTGAAGCGTTACCTACTTCGCATGAGGCCCGTCTGGGCCTGCAGCCTGGGGACCTTCCAAGGTTCCTTTCTGGTGCGTGAAGTCTGTAATTAAGTGAAGCGGTATAAGTACAGTGGGCTGGCCCACCTGGGATGAAACACCAGAGAAACACTAAAGTCAAATGTAAGAGGGAGAGAACTTACTGGGAGCTTTTCGTTCAAATGCGTGGAATTGTTGTCCACTGGACCAGCCGGTCCGTGGTGGAACGCCGTATGTCTCTGCAAGAGAAGCAGGGCACCACACTTAGTAAAAGGAGTTAATCTGTTTGGGCGCGCCAAAAGGTCACAGGGGATAGTTTCATAATAAGCGCGGTTAGTATGGAAAAAGGGCCATATGACTCTTGAGGGAAAAAGTGGGTCTCAGTACTATGCGTGGAACAACATTAAAGCACCCATTGTCCCAGGGAAAGGCTTAATAAAAGGCGCAATTTCCCGCGTGTGGGGTGAAAGTCCTTTGGATAGATCATTGTTAAAGGACCAAAAGCGAGAGGGGAATGGTTTAAAACACGCGCGGTGCGGCCGTGTTTAATTAGCAGCATTTGTCTAAACATCCAAAAGATACGATCCGGGATGTCCCGGGACGCCCGACCCGGTGAGGGCAGTGTCAAGGGGTCTTCGTGTATTGGGGCGCGCTTGGTGGTAATGCGTGTAACATTTAAAGAAACGCAACCGCGGCAGGTAAAGCTTTCCGTCATTGCAGGGATGTTAATCAAACACGCTTCATAGACGTGTAAGCCTAGAGCGGTAAAATCCAGGAGGGAAAGTGGCCGAGGCTCACCTGGTTAACCGCAGCGCTTGTCTGTCTATTTCCTCTCCTCTGGCTGTCAGCAGTGAAGGGAGCCGCCGCGCGGTGCCGGCGCTAAATGCTGCTGGAGGGCTCGCCCTGCTCTGGCCAATCAGCCACGAGTGGCCCAGGGGATAGGGACAAAGAGTTGTTGTGCGCTATTAGGGAGCGGTTTCTGAGCAAAGGAACTTATGTGCAGTCAAAAAAATGGAGAGAACAAGTCGGTTGGCTACTTATTGATCTAATGTGGACCGGCAAATAACGTAATGCATTCCATTTTCTACATCTGCCCTTACTGCAAAGTCCCATGTGGGGCAAGTGAGACGCAAGTAAAACATTGTGTGCCACCACCTCTGTACATTTCTAACAATGTTTACACGTAATGAAGTGATGTCCTGGATCTGGTTGTGTTTCACCATCTCAGAACCGCAATGATGACTCCGAGGGGTGTCGCCCCCAGTGACTTATGTGGTTACTTCCCTGATAAATTAGGCCACGCACAATGTTTTACTTGTGTCTCACTTGCCCCACATGGGACTTTGCAGTAAGGGCAGATGTAGAAAATGGAATGCATTACGTTATTTGCCGGTCCACATTAGATCAATAAGTAGCCAACCGACTTGTTCTCTCCATTTTTTTGACTGCACATAAGTTCCTTTGCTCAGAAACCGCTCCCTAATAGCGCACAACAACTCTTTGTCCCTATCCCCTGGGCCACTCGTGGCTGATTGGCCAGAGCAGGGCGAGCCCTCCAGCAGCATTTAGCGCCGGCACCGCGCGGTGGCTCCCTTCACTGCTGACAGCCAGAGGAGAGGAAATAGACAGACAAGCGCTGCGGTTAACCAGGTGAGCCTCGGCCACTTTCCCTCCTGGATTTTACCGCTCTAGGCTTACACGTCTATGAAGCGTGTTTGATTAACATCCCTGCAATGACGGAAAGCTTTACCTGCCGCGGTTGCGTTTCTTTAAATGTTACACGCATTACCACCAAGCGCGCCCCAATACACGAAGACCCCTTGACACTGCCCTCACCGGGTCGGGCGTCCCGGGACATCCCGGATCGTATCTTTTGGATGTTTAGACAAATGCTGCTAATTAAACACGGCCGCACCGCGCGTGTTTTAAACCATTCCCCTCTCGCTTTTGGTCCTTTAACAATGATCTATCCAAAGGACTTTCACCCCACACGCGGGAAATTGCGCCTTTTATTAAGCCTTTCCCTGGGACAATGGGTGCTTTAATGTTGTTCCACGCATAGTACTGAGACCCACTTTTTCCCTCAAGAGTCATATGGCCCTTTTTCCATACTAACCGCGCTTATTATGAAACTATCCCCTGTGACCTTTTGGCGCGCCCAAACAGATTAACTCCTTTTACTAAGTGTGGTGCCCTGCTTCTCTTGCAGAGACATACGGCGTTCCACCACGGACCGGCTGGTCCAGTGGACAACAATTCCACGCATTTGAACGAAAAGCTCCCAGTAAGTTCTCTCCCTCTTACATTTGACTTTAGTGTTTCTCTGGTGTTTCATCCCAGGTGGGCCAGCCCACTGTACTTATACCGCTTCACTTAATTACAGACTTCACGCACCAGAAAGGAACCTTGGAAGGTCCCCAGGCTGCAGGCCCAGACGGGCCTCATGCGAAGTAGGTAACGCTTCACCCGATTCCGAGTGCATTAATTATTTTATAGGAGTATGAGATACATTCATCACTTTCGCATTATTTATAGGCGCTCCTGTTATACCCCTACGTCCTGATGAAGACCCCATCCTGAGGTTCTGAATCACCCGTACCTGTCAGGGGTCGAAACGTCGACGACTGTTACTGTTCACTGTTCCAAACATAGGACTAAATAATGTATAACTACGGAACCTATGTTTGAGATTGTTTTTGGAACCTTTAGATCTGTATATAGGCTGTAAAGGCTTTTTCATTCTTCACTGTGATTTTAACTCAGTCACACCACCTTTACCCGGTCCCCACCTTCACCCCCACTTACCTATCCCTTCTAAATACCCTTTCTCTATGCACCTTGAGCGCATTGACACACTTTTGAATTCACTTATTATACAGAAATGTGCTGTCTCTAAGCTTATATTGTCAATGCATTAATTGCAATATTATCCTACCATTGAGGATCAAATTTATGCAGTTCACAATTATAAAACGTGCTAAATAAATATGCACCGAACATACTGACCTGTTTTTTCGTCTGTTGAGCTACATTGGTGCCTTTGATAGAATAAAAGTATTTCATCTAGAAGAATAAGTGCTATTTTGAGATTAATCCTATTGTTTGTATCAGACTCCGACCATCTATACATGTACCTGTTTAATTGACCTAGGTCAAGGAGTTCTTAGGGTCTACCCCGTTGTAACTCACTACTCTCTGTGCAAGAGCTGTCTTGCGAGGGTTCTTTTCTTTCTATTAATTTTTTGACATTTGTGCACCACTTTCAATTGAGGGCTTTATCATGCTTCAATCTGAAACCCTCTCTTACACTGAGGATCACATTAGAGAACTAATCGGGGGAGACACCGGTACAGCTTTTCTCTCAACCAACACCACCACAGTTGATTTCTCTCTCAATGAGAAAATCAATAAACTCGAACGTCTCGAGAAGAAACTAGTGCGCACCAAATTACATGGTCATCTGCTCACTGGATACCTCAGGCAAACGTCATACCCACGGGATTGCAAGTCCGCAACGAGCCGGCAATCTTTGTGGATGATCCAAAATTCAAAGAGGGCTTCAGTTTTGTGGCGAATAACTGTTCCCGCCACTGGATGGTCCTAGGAGTCGAGACCGCAAGAGACCAGGTGGAACAGTTAAGCAAAGAAATTGCAGAACTAAAGGAGGAGATCGCCAGTCATTCAGCATTTGTGAGCGCGAAGGATACCCTTGATCGCCTCAACAAAACATTGAAAGACTTTGACGTTGAAACTCAGAACAAAAAATTGGAGAAATTAGCAAAGGACATACAATACTATAACAAGAAAAAAACCTACCCCTACTTAGCTGAGGATTATTTCAAGCAAGATACTCAGGGGCGTTTTTTCTACAGAGGCAGAGGAGGTTACCGAGGTGGCCAGCGAGGAGGGAGAAGATACACCAATTTCTCAGACTCCTCGTATAGCGGAGGAAGTGACAACGAGACGGCAGGACCAAGCAACTACCAAAACCCAGAGCAATGGTACCAACCGGCACAGGATCCCTCCAACAGACAACAACAGCCTTTTTTAGAGAACGATTCATGGAGACCCCCCTGAGGGAGAGGTGGTGGATGGAACAGACGACCAAACAGAGGCCAAGGCCCTCAGAATTGGGACGACTCGAGGCAACAAGGCTACAACAACACCAGCAAGCAGGTGAGATTCCAACAGGCCAACCACGGGGAAATCAGCACACGGAAGAAGACCTACCGCTGGTAACCAGACCAAGCCCCATCATGAATTTATCTCAGCAGACACTCTCCCCAGCAGAGACAGCAGTCCTGAGTAAGGGCCTCTCTTTCGTACCAACTTCACAAGGGAATCTCTTTACCATCAAAACAGAATTGACCAGGTTCTTCCGGAAGGTCCGCCTCCGAGGCTATTTTCTGAATAAACCATTCACTCAATTAAGATCGTTCACCCAGCTACGGCCGCCCTCCACTTTTACACCCCACACTGCCATGACGAACCACCGTATTCTGACGTACGAAAGCCTTGTGATGAACGACGTACTCGAGATGTGGAAGGAGAGGCCTTACATAAGACACAACATCTCCAAGAACGAAAGGGCAGCGCTGGATGGGCTCAAAAACAACAAATCGCTGGTCATCAAGCCGGCAGATAAAGGCGGAGCAATCGTCATCATGGGGATAGAGGACTATAAACAGGAGATATACTCACAGTTGAGGGACAACGTGAGCTATCGGCGCCTGACAACCAACCCCACCAACGAGATCAGACGACAGATTGTCGCTATTACGACCAAAGCAAAGGATGCTGGCTTCCTCTCTGAGAAAGAACATGCTTACCTCAATGTGGACCAACCACGCACACCAACGATTTATGTCCTACCGAAAGTCCACAAGAACCCCACCAAACCACCAGGAAGACCGATTATATCGGGGTGTGGGTCTATCCTCGAACCCCTCTGCAAATACATAGATGTGTTCCTGAAGCCTTTGGCAGAAGCCACTGACACCTACTTGAGAGACACGATGCAGGTGATCAACTTGATAGACCAACGCCCATTTGACAAACAGAAACAATTATTGGTAACTATGGACATCGTGTCTTTATACACGAGCATTCCTCAAGAACCAGCCTTGATAACCATAAGAAGGGCTTTGGAATCCCGTCCACAACCAGCGGAAGTCCCAACTGAATTCATCTCTGATTTACTTGAGATAGCTATGACTAAAAACTTCTTTTTATTCCAAGATGACTTTTTCATGCAGATGAAAGGAGTGGCTATGGGGGCGGCCTTTGCCCCAGATCTGGCAATACTCTATATGAACGAGTACGAACAACACAGGGTCCTTTGTTCCAACAACCCATACCATGAGAGAATTGTGGAGTACCGTCGGTATATAGACGATATACTGATAATATGGGAAGGTGATAAGCAAGAATTGGAGGCCTTCACGCACTGGCTCAATGCTCAATCCAGCGACATCCAGTTTACCAGCACTTGTAGTAACGAGTGCATTGACTTTCTAGACATAACCATTAAGGAAAGTGAGGGAGTCCTCTTTACCACCTTGTACAGGAAACCGACAGAAAGAAACACCCTGCTGCAGTACTCTAGTCATCACACCCGGGCCCTTCGAGACAACCTACCATTCGGACAATTCCTCAGGATCCGGAGGAACTGTACGATGAAAGATGACTTTTTTCATGAATCTGATGGATTGATCCTCCGACTCATTGAAAGAGGATACCCGAAGAGGCTGGTCAAGAGGGCGCGGAAAAGGGCATGGTTCAGCGATAGAGAATCCTTGCTGACACCAAAGGTACGCCAACCACTGGAGGAAAGGATGATCTGTGTGACCACCTACTGCTGTAAAAGCAATGCAGTACACAAGATAGTGAATAAGTACTGGAATATTGTAGCAAAGACCCTCCAGATGCCCAATCAACCAATGCATGCTTTCAGGAAAGCAAAGAGCATTAGAGACTCGGTAGTATGCTCCATGTTAGAAAGCCCGACTGCCCCCACAATACAATCAATGTGGAACCTTCCGGCCATCGTGGGAAACCATAAATGCGGAAGCTGTAAGGCCTGTCAACTGTGCCTAGAGACTGGAACAGTAACACACAATGGTCTGTCCGTGCCCTTGAAAACCTTCACAAACTGCAACACCGAAGGGGTGATTTACGCAATCTTTTGCCCCTGTGGAATGATATATATAGGCCAGACTAAACAGAAGATAAAGAACCGTGTGCTACAGCATTGCAGCAGAATAAGGTGCAAAACGGTGGGAGCCCCCCTTGTAGAGCATTTCCAGGAGCACTCACATACACCTGAATCAATCAAGTGGGTGGTTATTGAGAAAATCACACTGGGCCCACGGGGTGGTAATCTCAACTCTATCCTCAATGTGCGTGAATGCAAGTGGATGCAATCTTTTGACTCTGTACAAAGGGGCCTTAATGAACTGGAAACCACTTTCTCCCAGATGGCCCTTTTAGATCCGGATTAATCCAGCTACTGAATGCCTTAATGTAGGCTGTAATGATGCCTTTGTTTTGAATACCCATATAGCATCCCATTTTCATGTACATTGTATTACACCTCGTCAATCAATACTACAGAATAATGTGTTTATGTATTGGTCCTTTACACTTGACTGAATGTACAATTTTAACAATGTTTACACATAATGAATTGAAGTCCTGGCTTTGGTGGTGTGCCACCACCTCTGTACATTTCTAACAATGTTTACACGTAATGAAGTGATGTCCTGGATCTGGTTGTGTTTCACCATCTCAGAACCGCAATGATGACTCCGAGGGGTGTCGCCCCCAGTGACTTATGTGGTTACTTCCCTGATAAATTAGGCCACGCACAATGTTTTACTTGTGTCTCACTTGCCCCACATGGGACTTTGCAGTAAGGGCAGATGTAGAAAATGGAATGCATTACGTTATTTGCCGGTCCACATTAGATCAATAAGTAGCCAACCGACTTGTTCTCTCCATTTTTTTGACTGCACATAAGTTCCTTTGCTCAGAAACCGCTCCCTAATAGCGCACAACAACTCTTTGTCCCTATCCCCTGGGCCACTCGTGGCTGATTGGCCAGAGCAGGGCGAGCCCTCCAGCAGCATTTAGCGCCGGCACCGCGCGGCGGCTCCCTTCACTGCTGACAGCCAGAGGAGAGGAAATAGACAGACAAGCGCTGCGGTTAACCAGGTGAGCCTCGGCCACTTTCCCTCCTGGATTTTACCGCTCTAGGCTTACACGTCTATGAAGCGTGTTTGATTAACATCCCTGCAATGACGGAAAGCTTTACCTGCCGCGGTTGCATTTCTTTAAATGTTACACGCATTACCACCAAGCGCGCCCCAATACACGAAGACCCCTTGACACTGCCCTCACCGGGTCGGGCGTCCCGGGACATCCCGGATCGTATCTTTTGGATGTTTAGACAAATGCTGCTAATTAAACACGGCCGCACCGCGCGTGTTTTAAACCATTCCCCTCTCGCTTTTGGTCCTTTAACAATGATCTATCCAAAGGACTTTCACCCCACACGCGGGAAATTGCGCCTTTTATTAAGCCTTTCCCTGGGACAATGGGTGCTTTAATGTTGTTCCACGCATAGTACTGAGACCCACTTTTTCCCTCAAGAGTCATATGGCCCTTTTTCCATACTAACCGCGCTTATTATGAAACTATCCCCTGTGACCTTTTGGCGCGCCCAAACAGATTAACTCCTTTTACTAAGTGTGGTGCCCTGCTTCTCTTGCAGAGACATACGGCGTTCCACCACGGACCGGCTGGTCCAGTGGACAACAATTCCACGCATTTGAACGAAAAGCTCCCAGTAAGTTCTCTCCCTCTTACATTTGACTTTAGTGTTTCTCTGGTGTTTCATCCCAGGTGGGCCAGCCCACTGTACTTATACCGCTTCACTTAATTACAGACTTCACGCACCAGAAAGGAACCTTGGAAGGTCCCCAGGCTGCAGGCCCAGACGGGCCTCATGCGAAGTAGGTAACGCTTCACCCGATTCCGAGTGCATTAATTATTTTATAGGAGTATGAGATACATTCATCACTTTCGCATTATTTATAGGCGCTCCTGTTATACCCTACGTCCTGATGAAGACCCCATCCTGAGGTTCTGAATCACCCGTACCTGTCAGGGGTCGAAACGTCGACGACTGTTACTGTTCACTGTTCCAAACATAGGACTAAATAATGTATAACTACGGAACCTATGTTTGAGATTGTTTTTGGAACCTTTAGATCTGTATATAGGCTGTAAAGGCTTTTTCATTCTTCACTGTGATTTTAACTCAGTCACACCACCTTTACCCGGTCCCCACCTTCACCCCCACTTACCTATCCCTTCTAAATACCCTTTCTCTATGCACCTTGAGCGCATTGACACACTTTTGAATTCACTTATTATACAGAAATGTGCTGTCTCTAAGCTTATATTGTCAATGCATTAATTGCAATATTATCCTACCATTGAGGATCAAATTTATGCAGTTCACAATTATAAAACGTGCTAAATAAATATGCACCGAACATACTGACCTGTTTTTTCGTCTGTTGAGCTGCATTGGTGCCTTTGATAGAATAAAAGTATTTCATCTAGAAGAATAAGTGCTATTTTGAGATTAATCCTATTGTTTGTATCAGACTCCGACCATCTATACATGTACCGGACAGATATTGGTAGGCAGCAGTGCAGCTCAGTAAATCAATGAAGCAGTTCCCTAGAGTAGTCAGTCAAGCAGAGTGGTAATCCATGTATCACAGCAGTCCTTACTCCTGGCAGAGTTATTGACAGGTCCAGTAGTGCACTCTTTTGTTAGGGTCAGAACTCCAGTACTTATATACAAATGTTCCTTTGAGGCAGGGGTAACTTCAAAGCAGCTACTGAAGTGCACAGGGGTGTATAGACAGAATATTGATGGAAAAATATCGAATTGCAAGAATATCAAGTCAAGAATATCGATGGTGCAAAACATCGAGGTACGTTTTTTCGTTCTTAAAAATATTGATTTTACTGTCATCTAGAATTATCTAATTTGTGAATATCGATGGCAAAAATATTGATTTTTTTTCTAATGTTCTATTTTTTTAGTAATTTGGTATTAGTAATTTTATAATGTTTCAATTATTTTTTAGGTTCAAATAGTTGACATTTTTGGGTTTTAAAATTATTTTTAGGAGCTGGATGTTGGGTTTATATGGGATATGGGTGGGTAGTAATTTAACATTTTAGCAGAAAACGTATAATATTTTCAAACTTGTATATGTTTTCGGAGCCAAATGTTGGGTTTATAGGGGATAAGGGTGCATAGTAATTTAAAAATATTGTGGGGCAAATAATAGTTTACATTTGTATAAAATTTTAGGAGCTGGATATTGGGTTTTTGGGGGATATGGGTGGGAAGTAATTTAGGAATGTAGATTGAAAAATAAATGTAAATTAATAAATTAAGAAATGTAAAATTATTTATAAAAATGTATACATTTAAAATGTAAATTTTTGAAACCAACATTTTTGTCTTGCAAAATTGTTGATGTACATTTATTTTCATAATTTTTTTTAAAAAATGAAGAATTTATTGAAACATTGTATTTATAGTTAATAATTTATATTAGAACTAAAATTTCGTTTTCTAATATTTGTCAGTATAAAATGAGTTTACAAAGGGTTTAATATTGGATTATAAAATAAGTATGTATTGTAATAAAGACGGACACATAGAGGTAAGTCCAAATCTTTATTAAGATCATCAGAATAACGTCTCCTCAAGTCAGTGTACAAACGCCTTGCTGAGGGAACCGTTGTCAACATTCTAAATTGCCTCCCACTCAAGATTCTAAGGGGGAGAGTAAGAGTGTGAGTGGGAGAGGAGGGAAAAGCCAGAGGGAGAAACCAATACAGAGATTACAACACATCTCCCTCCCAAAGAAAAGAAGAAGAAAAAGAAGATGAAGAAGAAGAAAGGAAAGAGTGGGAAATGGAGAGGAGAGTGAAAGATTACCAAAAATGGTATATGAAAAATACAAGTCCCTAAACTAGAAAACATAATGCAGTGATGACACTGACAACTACGACTGGAAAACATAATGCATCATTACAAAATCTTTTTATCGTGTAGGTGGGCGAACACGTCTGCTCATTCTATCTTCTTGTTCTGTGCAGCCCTGAGATGCTTCGTGCTCCTCCCCCACTACACCCAGAGGGTATCAGATTTGAGGGACACCTGGAAATTCTGTCCATGCTCCACATTTTGCCATTTTATAGCACCACCACATTGTTTTTGACTTGTTTTATTTTTTGTGAATCGTAGAATTTGTCACCTTGGTTGCTCGCCCCCTGGGGCTTCTTTACTAGGACCCACTGCCCAATGTTCCAGTCCTTGCTTCTTGTGCCCCACTTCCTGACATATCTGTCTTTGTAAATCTTTTGTTGCCTAACCACTCTGCTTCCTTCCTCCTCTGGGTTAATAGTGACGTCCTTGTTCTTGAACAGCCAACTGGGAGAAAGTTTAGATCCCGCTGTTCTCCCTCTCAACATCTCGAATGGGGACAGTCCTGTCGTGGAATTAGGAGTAGTGTGGTAAGATCCCTCACTGTGCTCTCTATAGGTTTCCCTGTAGCCACAGCTAATTGAATGGACTCTTTTAACATTCTTTTAGCTCTTTCTACTTTGCCATTAGCCTTGGGGCAATATAGAGGCATGCAACCATGAGAAATAGACAGATCCTTAAGAAATTTTTTCATTTCTTCAGACACAAATTGCACCCCATTGTCCGTAATGAGGGTTTCAGGAATACCCTCCCAGGAGAATACCTCCGTTAGGAAAAACTTGAGGGACTTTGTGTTGACCGTGCTGACAAACTTATGGGAGAACCAATGTGGGAAATAGTCAATGAGAACCATTAAGTACCGTGGACCCAAAGGCCTGTATGGGTACCGCTATGTCAAGACCCAATTGGTTCCAAGAAATGGTGGGTACCTCAACAGGAATAAGGGGGAACGTTTAAGGTTTTTAGTTTTGTCGCTCAGGCTACAACCCTGACAGTGCCTGACCTTCTCTTCTATGAGGTGATCCATATAGGGAAACCAGTAATCGGATCTAAGCTTGGACTTACTCAGACTCCTCCCCAACTGCCCTTCATGAGCTACATTTAGTATTTGCTCACTTAAACCCTCAGGTGGTACAATCTTTCCTGATTTCCATATGACATCGCCCTCCAAGGATAGATCCTCCCTTACATTCCAGAAGCACTGTAGTTCTTCTGATAGGTCCCTACATCTGTTGGGCCACCCCTTGATTATACAGACCCTGACTGCCTTGAGCTCTTGATCTTTCTCTGTGCTGGACTCCCACTTATCTTGTAAAACTGCGGGCACACTGATCTCCAAAATGGCATCCTCAATTAGTTCACCACCCTCCCCATCCTTAGCCATAGGGGCTCTAGACAAGTAATCTGCTGCACTGTTCCTAGCACCAGGCACATATGTTATTCTGTAATTGAAAGTTTCGAGTCCCAAAATTCACTTAGATATGCGAGGAGTGATGTTCTCTATTTCTTTTTTTTGCAAGAAGTGAAAGTAGGTGTTTGTGATCATTTAACAACATTTGTGTTAATAATACATTTTTGAAAGATAGAAAAAACTAAATAAGGGGGTTTATTCAGTACTTTTCTTGAGTTTCGTTGGTTTTGGAATTCGAATAGTAAATTATTATGATTTACTATCCATTACTTCCCCTATGTTTGTTTGGGTTTGGAGTTGGAATAGTATATTATTTTGATTTATTATCGAGCACTTTCCCTGAGTTTACGTGGATTTGGAGTTGGAATAGTAAATTATTATGCTTTACTATCCAGCACTTTCCCTGAGTTCATTTGGATTTGGAGTGGGAATAGTAAATTATTTTGATTTATAATCCAGCACTTTCCCTAAGTTTACTTGGATTTGGAGTTGGAACAGTAAGTTAATATGGTTAACTATCCAGCACTTTCGCTGAGGTTATTTGAAGTAGGAGTTGAGGTAGTAAATTTATTTTAATTTATTATCCAGCAGTTTCCCTGAGTTTACATGGAATTGGAGTTGGAATAGTAAATTAATATGGTTTACTATCAAGCACTTTCCCTGAATTTATTTGGATTTGGAGTTCGAACAGTAAATTATTTTTATATATTATCCAGCACTTTCCCTGAGTTTACTTGGATTTGGAGTTTTAATAGTAAATTATTATCGTCTACTAACCAGCACTTCCACTCAGTTTATTTGGATTTGGAGTTGCAATAATAAATTATTATGGTTTATTATCCAGCAGTTTTGTTGAGCATAGGTAGTTTTGTAGTTGGGATAGTAATATTTTGGGGGTATAACTCAGCTTTTTCTCAGAGTTTAGTTTATTTGGAAGTCAGTAAAAGTAATTATTTATATTTATTATGTATCATGTTTTGTACAGTTTATATGTATATTGCAATAAGTAAATAGATGTATATTTGTTTTTAATGACAATGTTTTGTTTATGCAAACATATGTATATTTTTATTCACAATAACATTCTTTTCATTTGCTTTAGTTATAAAATGTATTACATTATTAAAAACAGAAATCACAAATTCTGATGCTATTCATATTTTATTATAAAGTATAACATATTTGTGAGGTTCATTTTCCATGTATAAATGAAAAATACGTCATATATTTATACATATACATTTCCTTTTCACAGTTTTGAGAAATAGTCAATTTTTGGTATCATAGTCATGTAATAGTAAAATAAAATATTTTTAGTTCTTTAATTATAAACAATTTCATTTGTTTTGTTTATTATTTTTTAGTACAAAAAACATTTGTATACATTTTTGTTTACATTTTTCTAATATATTTTATATAGTTTTATGATTTTTGAAAAATTGTATAATATGTATTTGACAAGGCTATATTGTCTATATTTTAATATTTAATATATTTAATATTATTTGTAACACAATACATTTTATATGTTAAATAATTTACAATGTTTCTAACAGAAATATTTTGTACCTCATTTACATTTGGTATCACATTTTTATATGTGTTGTACATTTACAGTGTATGAAATAAATATTATATTTTTGCTTTTTGGACAATATAATAGTTAATGTATATTTTTTTAAATTAAACGTTTGGAAAAAACATTGCAATAAATAAAGTTATACATATCATTTTGAATTTTTTTCCAATATTTTCTATTGTTGTCTATGGGGAGTTAGTCTTTTTTTCATTTCAATTATGCAGCAATTTTGTTTCCTTTTTCCTCACTTTTCTGTCCATCAGTTTCGTTTTTAGGTCATTTTGGAAGATGGAACCTCACGTTTGGGAGCTGCATTTCGTCAGTTCAGGTAAGTTTAATTTTATATACTTTTAAGTTAGTTTTAGAGCAGGGGTAAGGTAGTATTAGTGTAAATAGATTTGCTATGGCGTTATTTGATCGTTTTTGGTGTAGTTAGGTGTTCTTTCTGTAGTTTAGTGTTTTATGTGTTGGATATAATTAGAATGTTATCTAGTTTTAGTTATGTGTTTATTAAATATATCTTTGTGTATTTAATGTTGATATTCATGCTTGTGGGTTTGTATTTGTGTTGTGGGCGGGTGTTGTTTTCTTTTTTATTTACAGGTTTTGTCTTTGGTGAAGGAATGGAGCTGCTGACGCATTTTATTTTTTAATTAAAGGAAAATGTTTTTTCTAGTTTGATAACAAGTTACTTTACATTTCCTTTTTTCCCTGTTTGTTGGAGAGTTTTTTCTAATAAATTTTTGGGTTTTTGAGGGTTTCATCATTAAGAGGTTTGCGGCTTTGGATTTTTTATGCAGTTGAATTTTTGCATCTTTTTTGGGCTTTGTTATCCAATAGATTCAGATCTAATTTGTTTGCTGTGGATTTTATAATTTTCAAGGATATTCTTCTGCTACATAACTGTAAGTATTTTGTTTTATTACTATGGGTGGGAAAGGTATCTTTTTTTAAAAAAAATAATTTTATTATGTCATGTCATTTTGTGCTCTATTGTAAATATTATGACATATTTATATTTATTAATTAAAAAAGGAGAAATCTGTTGTTTGTATGTTTTATAGTTGTAAGATTTTAAGGATGTTCAGTATTTTGTTTAGTTTAAAGTATTGATTTGGCAATCATGTCTAGTTATTCTAGACCTTGGGTATTTGGGTATAATCTAGTCTTTTGTTGCTGGTATTCGTACATTGTTTTAGTTTGTTTGCTTTGTTTAGGGCCAATTTTACTTAGGTGTTGCTCTACTCTATGGGGCCGATTACGACGGCAGGTGGACAAAGTCCGCCCGCCATCGCAGCTGCAAAAGGGACCGCCCACCATAGGTGCGGCGGTCCCGCTATATGAATTAGGATGCGCCCGCCACACTGTCTGGCACATCCTGTAATTTTACATTGCGGCGGGTGTCAGCACCCGCCACAATGTAAAAATACATGTTGTGAATTTGAATGTACAACGTGACAGGCACCGTGCAGGGCAGGGGGGTACCATAGGTCCCCCCCACGTGCAGCACCCCACCCCTCCCCCCTGGGGGCCAGCAACAGGCCCCCTAAGGCATTCTCTGCCTATCTTTTTGTGGCGGGATCTCCGCCGAATACGACAGGCATCATAATGCCCAAGGCGTGCCTGCACGGCACCGCTGCCATTGCTCCATTGTAAAGTGTCCAGCAAGGCGGGTGGAAAAGGACCGCCTTGCGGGACCACGGCAGATGGTCTTTCTGCTGTGGTACCATTCCCAATAATACCGCCATCCTGTTGTGGTGGTGGGAATATTCAGGTTACTGAAGGGCGGTCGGCCGCCGCCGGGCTGGCGGTCTTCACTGCCGGCCCGGAGGTGGCAGACCGCCCGCCATCGTAATAGGCCCCTGAGTTCTTGGAAGCTCTGTTCCTTTTTAATTGATTTAATTAGTTTTTGAAGCGTAAGTTGTCCCCTTCCTATTGTGGCTTTGAAGGCATTATGCCATGCTTACCCCGTGTTGTTAGTTTTGGCTTTTTGAGCTACAGTACTAGATTAAACGTTCCACCAGGGGATTTGAAATGTTCATTGTCTACTGTGTCCTGACCTTTGTAACCTTCCCACCCAGGTGTCTTCGAATTAGTCTAGGTAGGACTTTCTATGAGTAGGTTATAGGGATTGGCTACTTCAGTTGTTGGAACATAGGCCAGGACTATTAACTTTTTTATTTGATATGCAAAGTTGCTATTTGTGTAATAATCTATGCTCAGAACTACTGTCCCGGCTGTGTTGCTAGAGAGTGCTTGTGAGCCGTGAATCTACGAGAGGACGCCAGAAACGCCAGAACCGCCGTCACCATCGGACACGGCCGTTGTTCCTCCCGCTGTTGTTTTCACTTTTCACTCGCTGACGCTCCCACTGCTTCTGCTGCCCCCCCCCCGGCGATAGATAAGCGGGGGAGAAACAGACCCGCCATTGGATGCGGCCGCCGTTGCTGCTTCTGCTCCTGCTGCTGCTGTCCCCCCCCCGGGCGAGAGAGAAAGCAGAACGGGCGAAAAGTAACAACTGCATTAAAGGGAGGGCAAAAGCGGCATAAAGCGGTCTCCAACTACTGTTCTAACTACTGCTTGCTGCCCTCACTGCCCTTCACTATCCGAGGCTGCGGGAACCAATATAGTACGGACAATTATGGATTATGGATTGCTATGGTCGCAGCGTTCGTGAGGAGGAGCTATAATCGAGGAGACAGCCACTGCAGGCTGTGCTAGTGCTGATGCTATTGCGCTCCCCCCTTTACTTCACCACTACCGCTGGTAGCAACGCAGGAAGAGCAGAGCCCGCTATCAGAGGTTAGTCGCCGCATTTCTTCGCGCAACGCATTTCTTCGCGCACCTAAAAACTTAAACGTATACTGGTGAATTGCATCTGTGACTCGCGACTTGCGACAGCCAGCCACATTGACAGCTCCACACCGGTAAAGTTTCCTTGGGGGCGCTGGTGTACTGGTGGGAGATAGTGAGCTCAGCTGCCGTTAGAGGCAGCTGTAAAGTAAGAGCCCGGGGGTGGAAGGCCAGGCTGTTCCGACTAGGTCTGATCCCGCCGGTGGCCTCCCCCTATGTGATCCGCTCACTCTCGCATCAGCTTTAGGTACTCTCCAGCTGACTCTAATAAAGGCAGCAGCCTATACATAACCCAACCACGTACCAACTAAAATGTGCACTAGGAGCTGCCTTCTATTGCAATCAACACACCGTCCTCACAAGTCTGCCAAGCGCCAGAAATCAAAACTGCTATATCCTCAGGCGACAGGTTGCAGTCGTCAATCTCCTTCTCGATTCTGCCCAAAGCAAGCGGAACAAATGGAAGAGGCTTCAGAAATGTTTCCTAGCGCTTCAATGGGAATTCCTGAGGATAAAAAGGTCAAAAACAGTCCCAGCAGAGGCTTTGCACAAATGGCGTTAACGGCCCGCCTTCCGCACACATCAAAAGGGAAAATTAGCGGAATAACTGATATTCGAGATCATTTCTACAAGATTGGCCATGGAAATAGTGCAACACCCCAATTAGCATGCAATAAGACCGTGAAAATACAGCAGCAATTTATAAATTCGTTTGACCCTTTCAACCTACCGTCTCTGTACCCAGAAATAACTGTTCAGCGTCAAGCCACTGCCTTGGTCCCCGGCACAAAACTAGGGAATGTACAGGACAGCCTTCCCCCTTCTCCCCCGTTATTAGCCATTCCTCCCCTTATCCCAAACGAACATTGGATGCAGTCAAGTATGACTAAATTACCACTTGCGCTATCTACTGCGCTATCACCCATGTCATCGCCTGCTGTCTTTGTTACATCGCACGCTAATAGTCTCGCCATTGCAAATGACCCCGAGAAAGAAACTACATTGACCCAGTGCGGAAAAGAGAAAGTCAATGTTAAAACAGCGGCGCCCTCCTCAGCTGATCCAGCCGATTCAATAATCTGGATTTCATCGTCTTGCTCCTTACATCATTCACCAAAAATACTATGTCAGCAAGAAGTGCAACCACATGAAAAAACGATAAATATGACAGAGGGCGCTCCAAATGATTATTCTCGAAAATGTAGTCCTCTTTTCCTATCTCATACATCCACCCCAATTCCAAATGGAGCCCCCCATTTCATGCCTTTTAGCAATATCGACTCATTTGAGGCACCGGCCAAAGTTCTGTCTGCAAACTCCACCAACAGTAAAACTGTAAATAAAGATAAAGACGAGTGTCTCAACTTCGAGTCTAAGAAAAATGGAAGAAATTTCCAGGCGGCAAATACTATACAAAGGTCTCCTCAAGTAAGCCCAGGAACATCTAAAACTGAAATGCTGCTTGTAGCCACCAACCAGGCCCTGAATTCTATGGCTATTGCTGCCCATATGCATGCCGATAAACTTGAGATGCAGATAGCTATCCTCCAAATTCTAGCAGATTCTATAATGGGCATTGATAAAAAACTTGAACAGTTAAACTCACTGATTCGAAGGGTCCAAAATAATGTAGGTGAAAATCACACCTCCGCAGCATACCTAAACCAGGAACTGCTAGCAAACATCACCCCACATTTAAACAATATGCATACCAATTGCATTTGTGAGCCTCTGATAAAAAAACTCGAGACTCTGCCTGAAATAATGTCCGAGCTAATTGAAGACTTAAGGACAAGGACACAAACAAAACCGCAGAAAGTATGCACTTCAATCCAGCAGAAAACTAGTTTCGCTTCCAATCCCCAAATCCATGAAACACCACTGAAATCTAGATCAACTCCAAACATCTTAGCTAGCCCTAGTAATAATCACAACAGCTCTAAACAGGATCAGCAACAATTAAATATCGTAATAAGCCTCCCTCCTGATCAAGCTCCTGCCACAATAAACTCCTCTAAGCTTTTAAGTGAGCCCAAGCAAGTCCTGAAGGAAGGAACAATGTTCTTTTTTTGTAACAAGGTAACCCAACCAGTTAGCTGTGGACCGTGGGTAGATACTATTATTCAAGAACAAGGGTCCTTAGCATTTTAGATAAAACAAAAAAGATAGGATATAGGCCATAATTGGAGACTATATTTTGTCACTGTCCAGCCGGACAGTACGTTTTATTTTTCAACAATGTAATTCTTGTGAAAAGGATAACAAGGCACAATCCTGTACCACAAAAAAGAACACAAGAAACTGAAGAATTAAAGAAAATAGAGTAAAAGAGAACAGGCAAACGAAAGAGCAACTGTTGGCCACTTTTCAAATCAGTGTTACATTCAAGGTATGCCAACCAACTGCCAAAACACAACAACATTTAACACAATGGTTTAGGTTGTGAAGGCAATCTACATAGTCGACGTTTCGATCCCTAGTGCTCAATTAATTGGGACCATCATCAGGACTGACAAATTTACATTATTTGCCTGTCAGTATGTATTGTTTAACGCCTGTAGGGAAATATAAGGAGGAAGAAGGCGAGAGAAAAAACTGTTTTAGAATTCAAACAATTTCTGCTTAAACAAAGAAAGAAAAGTGTTCATTAAACCTGAATTCTCATGGATCACACATGATGACATAACACATGTACTCGGAACCGGCTTGTTCGTGCCTATATCTGTGATGCACACGTGGTGGGTTTGTTTGATTAAACCAACGTGATAGTGACTTTGTGAGCAGCTCCTTGTGTCATAAAAATAAAGAACATTATTTGCGCGAACATTTCCTTTGGAGCCGTTCTATGTGGCTAATACATGCAGTAGGCGTCCTTTGTGAGGTGACTAGAGGGGCGGGCAGCATGAACTTACCCTGGGTCGGCAGGGGTAGCGACCCTGTACGTGGTGTTTAAGGAAGGAGTTGTGGGTCATCGACCTGAAAAAAGCGTGATATTCAGAATGGAATGCTACTAAGGGCGGGGCTGTGCGGGGTTCAACCGCCGGGGCGCAAAGTTACCTTAAGGACTCGTGTGGTCCAACCTCCGTCTGGGGTATCCAAATGCTCAAGGGTTGAGCACGTTCCCTGTTGGACAATGAATTAACATCAGAACGTGGTCTGATAAAAGCAAGGGTACACAGATTCAATTAGAGGGGCAGCCGAGACCTCGTGGAGTCACTGGTTTGGTCTTACCTGAGGGCGTGTGGAGTTCAGGCGTCTCGATCGACATAGTGGAGCAGCGGGCGGGCAGTCAATGTCCTATACAGCGCTGTTATTCACTGGGGGCCATTACACTTATGTATGAGTGCAGGGCGTCCAACAGGAGAAAGCGTGCAGCGCGTCCGTCAGTAGACGTCAGTAATGGGCGCCATCTTGGAATGGGAGTGAATGGCACAATCTACGCGCCATATTGGGTTGGTCAAGCCTACGGATTTGGGCAGCTGGAGGGAACACCCTCTTGGGAGACGGGCAGAGGGGTTCAGTTAACGCGCCTTATAGAGGTGACTCAAGGGGGTGACATTTGTGAAATTATCAATGCATATAGTGGTGAGAAGGTGTTTATTTACAGTGCAGGTGCAAGGTAATTTGGTGACATTTCAACAGACCATTTCATTAAAACTTCTCATTTTGATCGACCAAAAAGTAACATCTCTTTTACTCTATTTTCTTTAATTCTTCAGTTTCTTGTGTTCTATTTTGTGGTACAGGATTGTGCCTTGTTATCCTTTTCACAAGAATTACATTGTTGAAAAATAAAACGTACTGTCCGGCTGGACAGTGACAAAATATAGTCTCCAATTATGGCCTATATCCTATCTTTTTTGTTTTATCTAAAATGCTAGGGAAGGAACAATGTTGTCAAGAAAAAATAAGAAAAAACTGAAGAAACTAAATAAAGCTAATAAAAAGAACACTGCACTAATACAATGGCTCGGAACAAATGGAAGGAACACTTCATCAAACCAGGTGGAGGAGCTAGACGAATCAACGGACCCCCACAAAGGCTTTGCTGAAAAATCAAAACCAATTCAATATCTTACACAGAAAACAATTGACCTAAAGGAGGAAAAAGCATCCACAAGTAATAGCAATACGAAAATGCCATGTTGCAACCATCTGATTCAAAGTGAAAAGTCCATTAAACCTGCTTCTAAAAATTCTTCAACTGCTATAAACAGAATAAACATGCCCACTGCTGAAGGCCTGGGGCAAATAAAAAGAGTCTCTAACATAGAAACACCAACATTAAGAGGAGACGAAAGTCAAACGAACAAAGGGGCCGCACAAGAGGAGGTCGGATCTAACAATAAAACACCTTCCCCTCAAAAACCCGCTACAAGCGCCCAGTTATTAAGCACCCACTCCTTGACTTTAAAGCATACTGTCTTAGAACACCTAGAACATCATGTCAGGGAAAAGCCCCAAACAGATCCTCTTATTGGTGCCCCAACTTGTCCACAACTGCATAAAGCTACTACTAATATTCAGGAACTTACCCTTTTGCAGCGACAGAATAAAAAAGTATTACTCTATCCAGAATATGAATCGCAGGGTCAATGGGACATCCTCAATAGGGGAAATGTTCTAAAACTCTGCCAGAATTTGCCAGGCTTAGAAAACATCAACACAGCAGACATCGAAACAGTGGCTTTTATTGACCCAGCCTGGGGCCAAAAAAATGAGTCAACTTTGGTAATTTTTACCAACCCAGAGCCAGCGGCAATATTAGCTAAAAACTCAAAACAACTGAGTGAATGGGGTATTCGAGTAAGTTCCTATACGTCCCTTAACTACCCGACCTTCTTAAAAAAAAACCTTGAAATCCCGTTGCCCAACAATACGGGCTCTGACTTAAACGTGGAAGGGAGAAGACATCAACAACAGCCGAGGTTACGGGGCCTAAGACAGGAATTAAAAGCAGCTGCAGGCGGTCCTCGCAAGTGCACATTTAAATTAAATAAATCTCATGATTGGTCCTGGCTTTCCAAGGCCTTAGGGTAGTACACAGGCAAGTCAGTCAGAAGGTAAACCAAAGTCTGACAAAGCTTGATGCTTAAACATTTGCTCGTGGAACATTAGGGGCCTAACCAAAGAGAAAATGGGTCGCACAATTAAGGACCGCCAGGAGCTAAATGACATCCTTGCGATCCAAGAGACTTGGGCAATGGAGAATACCATCTGGGAAGATTTCACTACAGTCGAATCCTTTGCTATTCCCTCTGGAGTTGACGGCCATGCATCCGGGGGCGTGTTGATCGCCGTAAAGAACTCACTGGACGCAAAACTAGTGATACTCTATAATGGGAAGGGCGATTATATTTTTCTCAATATCGAGATCAAGAGCCACGATAAGGGGAAATTAAGGCAAAAAATCATCCTCGGTTGCATTTATCTACACCCTGTAAAAACTCGCCGGGAGGCAACTTTAAACACTTTGATTCCCATAATAGAGGATCTGGAAGCTCTATTCCCAAATGATTTATGGCTGTTAATGGGAGACTTCAACTGTAACCTAATGGACCCGGACCCAAGCCAATCCTTCCAAATAGCACTAGGAAATGAAGAGTGGGCAATACCGGAGATAAAGTCTCAATACCAACGGAAGGAAGTTAGCGGAATGAGACTTGCAACAAAACTAAATCAATCTGGTCTGCGTGCTCTTAATGGAAGATTTACCACCGATAATCCTGCAGCCTATACTCATATATCCCCTTTCCGCATGGCTACTTTAGATTACATCTGGATATCTCTTTTCGCCTTCCATCTGGTGCGCCAGTTCTCGGTAACGCCATCTGCAGACAGCGATCATGCCATTCTAGTGTGTAATATCGCCCTTTGCCCTCAACATCGCCCAATAATTCCCCTGGTTGGACGGGAATTAAACCTTCAGAAGGTAAAAAAACTGAGATGGTCCGAGGAGAACTGTGAAGTACTTGAAACAGAGATTGATAATCTTCTTTCCGAACATGGCCAAGATGGGGCTGAGAATTTGGCAGGTCCCTACTGGGAAACAAGACTGAGTAAATTCAGAGACCAGTTGGCATTAAAAATAACAGGTAGCCGTCCGCAGGTGCTTCCGGCTTCGACTATCTTGCTGGAGCAAAAACAAGCTGTAACTCTCTCAAAGAGTAAACTAAATAAGTTGCAACGAGCTCACACGTACAGCGAAAGCCAACACAAATCTCTGAAGAACGATATATCAGCAGCTAGAAAAGTCTATAGGAAGGCCAGATTCGCCTTACAAAGACTGGAAGAAGAGCGTCATTGGGCGGCAGCCTTCGAGATAATTAAAACCAAGGATCAAAGAAAGTTTTGGAATTGGGTGAACGAGGCATCCAAAGCTGCCAAACCTCCGACTGCAACTAATATCTCCCCCGCTGATTGGGAGAAGTATGTTAAAGAGCTGTATACAACACCGGGCGCACCAACTGGCAGTAGGGGCGTCCAACTAACACCTGACCTGCAAGTCGAGGAGGAAGACACCCCATGCCCTATTAAGATAGCAACTGAAGAAATAGCTGCGGTAATAAGGAAAATGCGCTCTGGTGGTGCTCCAGGCCCCAATGGAATCCCAACACAGGTTTTTAAAGCTGCTGCACAAAAATGGGCTTTGCTGTTGACTCCTCTATTCGAAGATGCTATACTGGGATGCACCATCCCGCATACGTGGCAAGGATCACTTTTAGTACCTTTCCATAAAAAAGGTTGGCGCTCTGATCCCGATAACTATTGGATGATAGCTCTACTCGATGTGGATGGGAAAGCCTATGCAAGTATACTGTTGAAAGAACTTACAAAATGGGTGGAATCGAAGAATCTAATCCCCTTTAGCCAAACTGGCTTCCAAAAAGGCTGCCACATCGAAGGCAATTTGATTTCGATAGTCCATTTGATGGAGACTACCATAGCTGCAAAAGGCAAATCACTGTACATGGGATTTATTGATTTCCGCAAAGCATTCGACAGTGTTAGCCGTCCCAAATTATGGGAAAAACTGTCAAAATGGGGAATTCCGCGGGCACTATTAAATGCGCTAATAGCCCTTCACACGGACACATGGGTTAAGGTCAGAGTAACATCAAAATGGACCACCTCTAACAAAATTTTTACAAATAGAGGCCTTAAACAAGGGTGCACCCTTGCACCACTACTTTTTAATCTGTACCTCGCTGACCTTCCCGAATGGTTAACTGGATCAAGAGCCTTCCCCCCAGGTATTGGCCAAAACAAAATTCGAATTTTGCAGTATGCGGATGACACTATTCTGTTAGACCAAACTCAGGTGGGCCTCCAAAGGTTGTTCAACTCTCTCGCTCAGTATTGTAAAAACAATATGCTCGAGATAAACGTAGGCAAAACCAAGGCGATGGCAGTATCACCTACGAACACAAAAAAGCTCTTGTGGTTTATAGAGGAGAAGCAATTGGAGACTGTTCCTACATACAAATATTTGGGTGTCTGGATTGACCACAAAGGGAGATGCTCTGTGCATATATCTGAGATGATGACAGTGGCACGCCGTCTAGAGGGGGTCTTTTTGAGAACAAAGAATGCTCTACATTCTCAGGATTTTGTCCCATTAATAAAATTGATTAATGCAAAAATTTTGCCCACAATTACTTCCGGAGCTATCATCTTTAAGGACAAACTGAACAACTGGCTTGATAGAGCGCAATCATCATGTTACCGCCGGGTCTTTCGACTGCCAAACTCAACTTCCCATGCCCAAATACGGAAAGAATTTTCTCTATCCTCCATGCGTTGGATTATGGCTGCAAGATTCGTTATATATTGCTTAAAAGCGAAACAAGCAAACTCTCATACGCTAAAGAGCTGTATATGGCAGGTCCTCAAAAACCCCGCTACATCATGGAATAAATATCTAACGTTCTGCCTCAAATCGCTCGAAGCGGGGGACATATGTTCTTCTTCTATGCCCAACGAAACGAAAGGAAATCTCTTAATCAAGCAAGCTAAAATCCTTTCAAGCCAATCGGACACACAACTGGTACTTAAGCTCTCTCATGGCACCTGGGCAGCCAAATTATATCCTTCGAAAACTCTTCCATCTTATCTTGCATCAGCAATGAAACCGTATATTAAACACCAGCTAATGAGATTCCGATTTGGCTTAATTCCGTTGAAAGCATACAAGTTTGGGCAAGGATATAAGATAGGAGCCTCCTCTCAATGCCGGTTTTGTAAACGGGGAGAGGAAAACCTAATTCACATTTTGTGCATCTGTCATCAATTGCGGCCACAAAGAATATTTTGGCTGAGACCAATTTGGCTCCTTCTAGGTATCAGGACATGTCAAGAAGCACTTGAGGAATGTATGAGGGGGGATTCACCTCAAATGGCGACCCGCTTTGTCAAATTTATTTCCGAAATTAATTCCATGACTTTTCCCTCCGTGTAATGCCTGAATTCAATTCCTTGCAAGTAATCGTTTTTTGACTTTCCTTGTCTTTTTATTTTTCCTTCCTATCCATTTACTGTTTTAGTTCTAGTTTTAACAGCCTCGAATGTCTATACTACCGTCTTTTGTATTCTTGCATATTGCAATGATTTTAAATAATTGTGCAATAAAAACAAACAAACTGTCTATGCTCAGAGTAGATGTTTGTAGGTGCCTCCATATACTCTGATTAAAGTGGTAATAGCAACCTTGTATTGCAGTGTGTGGGTATAATTTTAAGATGGATTAAATCATTGTCTGCTCAAAGTCAATGATTATTCTTTGGGGACAGTAATTTTCTGTGAATTGTTTTACTATTGTTAGGAGCTCTATATAAGTGGTGTTCTGTTTATTAGGCAGTAATGCATATATGAAGGGGATATTTGTATCCTCATATTCGCGGTGAATGGTATACAGCTGGTAAATGGCTTGGGCCAAACTTTAAATGTGCCATCCATCATCCAAGTTTCGCAGTTCTTAGGATTTTGTAAAATTTGTATTTGTTGCAAAGATGATCATTCTTTTTTCGTGGCTTTCATTGTCATAAAGAAGGATTTCTTTTCTTCTTTTTGGGTGATGGTATATGCAGATAGTATTTCTATCTCCAAAAGTTTTGGGGATAGGTGGAGTTTGAGCTGTAGCTCTTTATTTTATTGCTGTTAGTCTTTTTAAAGTGGGGATGGACGGTAGTTGCCCTGTTCTGGAACTCAAGTCATGTATTACATTATCAAATCTATGCATTTCCACTTTAAGAATACTTATACACATTTCTTGTTTCATAGCATTTACTGGTAAAACAGAAATCCTGAGGAAGGCATTTGCCGAAACGCGTTGGTGATTTGTTCTGCACATCATTACCAGTGACCTTGTTTCTTTCGCTTCTTGTTGAATTTGTAGATTACTATCAGGTTGTTCAACTAATTAACTCCCGGTGGATCATGTATTGATTGTTGAAATATACAGATCATGTATGACATTCTAATTGTCTGATTATTAGATACAAGAATGTGTTTTTTAAATGTATATGCCCTATAAATAACTAATCAGAAAATATTTTTTTGATAAAAGAAAAAAAGATTTATAATAAAAATAATACTTTTTCATAAGTTTTGATTGATGATTTGTCTTTCCTTAGTGGTAACGCATAGATTGTTTTATGTATCCATGCACTGAACCCGGTGCTCTTGTTTGTTTTACTAAACTGGAACTCAAGTCAAAACATCCTTAAGTATTTTGGTGCTTGTTTGTTGGGAACTTGTGCTTGCTTCCCTTATTGTCTTTAGGGCATCTCTCACTTCCACTTCAGTTACATTGGGAGGATGGCTGTGTTCTCTAACACTGACTACATTGATTTCTACAGTAGTGGCTCTCCCATAACAAGCATTGGAGTAATATTTGCTACATTTCCAATAGGTTTTATTTTCAATACCTTTTTATTGTGTATAGGTGTAGCCCATGTAGCAAACCCCTTTTGCGAGGCAATGATTTTTGATCCTTCTGCCATTTTCTGCATATCTATGAATATAATATATATATATATATATATATATATATATATATATATATATATATATATATATATATATATATATATATATATATATATATATATTTATATATATTCACTGAAAAAACCATAGGTTTCACACCAGTTATAGTTAGGAATTAGCATTTAAAAAACCTATTAAATTCACTGAAAAAACCATAGGTTTTACACCAGTTATAGTTAGCTGGAAGTTTTACTCGCATAAAACCATTGAAATTCCCACGTTATAGTTAGTTGGACTCACTATAACTTGCGCGTGCAATGCACTGCTGATGACGTCACATATTACATCACTCATGACATGGTCAGTGACATCACTCATGACATCACTGATGACACCATCCAGTGAATGTGTGTCTTTCTGAAAAATAAATATGTGTTATATATGTATATGTAAAAGTTGATGGAAGAATAAATGTTTAAATGAGTGTTTACATGGATGTTTTTTTAAAAAAAATTGATTGGTTAACTGGTTTATTAAGTGTATCTTAGTGAATACATATATTAGAGAGTAATGTTTAAATATTTAAATATATGTATTGGTGTTTCACTTTGTGTATAAGTGGCTGCATGGGTTGGTGAGTAGCTACATGTGTATGTATATGGGTTATTAGATGTTTTTCTTAGTATCAGTATGAGTCTTTGTATGGTTTGGTGGGGGTATTACTTAGCACATACATGCATGAATGACTGACTCTCTCTTTGTATGTGCTTTTAAGACAGCATATGTGCAGGACTGTATGGGTGGATGAGTGTGTATATGTGTGTGTTAGTGAGTGAATGACTGTCTCACTAGTGTCTTTATCAGTAAATACATATGTTTTAATGTAGTATATGTGAATATTGATGTATATAAGTGAGTATATGTGAGAGTGAGGGATTGTAAGAGTTCCTGTTTAAATTAGTATGTGTTTCTATAAGTGATTGTTTAAGAGAATAAGTATGTATAAGTTTCCTTAGAAGTAAAGTGGTAGTGTGTGTATAGCTGTATATACAAATAAATGGATGTTCAATAGTTTATTTGCATGTGTGAGTATGTGTGCGAGTAACTTTTGGATAACTGTCGGTGTGTAACAGGATGTATAGGTGTATCACTACATATGATGAGTGAGTATATGTATGAGTGACTATATAGAACTGTTGGTGAATGAGTGGATGTGTATATAGCTGGTAGAATTACTGAATTGGTTGTTGTAACTGGTATGGGTATCTCCATTTTTTTGAAAATTGTAGTTTCTATTTTTGAATATGTGTTTCAAAGGTTACATTACAGTGAAAGGAGGTCTGTCACTCTGTCACAAGGATGGTGTCATCAGTGATGTCATGAGTGATGTCACTGACCATGTCATGAGTGATGTAATATGTGACGTCATCAGCAGTGCATTGCACGCGCAAGTTATAGTGAGTCCAACTAACTATAACGTGGGAATTTCAATGGTTTTATGCGAGTAAAACTTCCAACTAACTATAACTGGTGTAAAACCTATGGTTTTTTTCAGTGAATTTAATAGGTTTTTTAAATGCTAATTCCTAACTATAACTGGTGTGAAACCTATGGTTTTTTCAGTGAATTTCATAGGTTTTTTAATAGCAAATCTTTATAGGTATAGAAAGTGAAACATTTTAAAACGAATTTTATATTGTATAAATATGTAAAAAAAAAATATTATTTTTTTTGTATTTTTAACCTGGGGGCGCTCCCGTGGCGCGTACCGGTGTACGCACGGGTAAGCGCAATATTACGGCGCGCCCTGGGGCGCGTACCGGGGAGCGTCCCGGGAGCGCTATTGCCGCGAACGAAAACAACATCGTGACGTATCGCGTACACGCGTGATGCGTCATATAACGCACAGCGTATGCGCAACCGAAAGCACGCGAGCGCATACGATCGCGAAACGTCCTGACGCGCTTACGCTACGCTCCCGCGGGTGCGCCCCGGAGCGCGACTACGGCGCCCCGGGGCGCGTACCGTAAGCGCGTCGGGTCATGTTACCTGAAAATAACACTTTTCATTGGTTGCTAACAGTTTTTTTTATAAAGAATGAAATCCCCACCATTTTCTTCACTTCTTCTTTCACTTTTGTGACTGAAAGACCTGCCTGTTTTGCTCTTGGTTCTTTGTTATATATCTTCAATTATCATGGCTGCTAGACCATCCAGCAGTGAAGATGACTCCGAAGAATTCATCAATGAAGAGCCTCCTCAGCCAAAAATCAAAGAACATTTCATCTGGAATTTTTTTTCCATACCTGCTGATCAAAAAAAGGTAAATGCTCCAAAAGTGGAGTGCAGGATCTGTCACACAGTCCTGTCACGGGGTAACCCCAATAAAAAATATTCTTTTGGAAACAACACAATGCTTCGCCATGTGGAGAGAAGGCACCCCCAGAATTTTGCCAGGGAAAGTGTCAGGGCTCTGGCACAAGAGGTTCCCAGAGATGGGGCCTCTACATCAACCGGAGGACGAACACCATCGGTGAGGGGGAGAACACAAGAGTTGGTTCTGAACATTCAGCCTGCATTTAACAAAGGCATCCTTAAATGCAAAGACTGTGATCAGCTACTTTCCTGTGGGGAGCAAAGTGTTCTGCTCATGGTTCGAGCATTGGAGAACCATCGCTGCCGTTCCCAGCCCTAATTCTTTTTTTTTTTTTGCTCCTGTTGAGCACTTTCCATTCCCTCTTTTTGTTTTTGTTCTAAAAAAAGAAAAAAGAAGAAAAAAAAAGTTATTTTCAGAACTACCTCACATTCTCATCAAAGAGCTATATTCTTAAAAAAATTAAAAAAGAGTAAGTGAAGTGGAGTACATTGATAAAGGAAATGAAAATGAGTAAGAAAGAACAGAAAGGTATGAGAGGAGAAAAGAAGTGAAGTAGGGGGACTGAAAGAAGGTGAGTGTTGGGAACGAAAGTAAGGAGAAGGAGAGTGAACATGGGGAATGTGGTTATTGAAAGAAAATTTAGAAAAGGAACAGGAGTGTGGAAGGGTAAGAAAAGATGCATTGCTGGAGTTGCATCATTTTTGTGACACACTCCTGCAATACATCACTTTTACGCTTACAGATACGTCTGAAATACTGACGTTTCTGTAAGTACTTGCAACATAATCATCATATATTTAATATGACGCATGACTAGAAGACTGAAGGCCTCATTTATGAGGCCATGCGTCACTTTTACTCCACCGGTGCGTCACCGGTGGCGTCACCAGTGCTGTTACAAATGCACCTTATTCAGTCATATTTACAAAGTGATGCATCTAGGTAGATGCGTCACTTTGTACACCCCTGCACCACATTATACCTACGTCATGTGTAATGTATGCAAAATGGACGTATTGACGCAAGAAAAGGTCGTAGAGGTGACGCAGTAAAATCTGTGAGATATCACTACGTCACTTTTATGACGCTGTTGCGTCCAAATGTTGCACCTGTTTCACAGCAGGCGTAAGACTGATGCAGGCCCAAGGATGCATTGCTGGAGTTGCATCATTTTTGTGACACACTCCAGCAATGCATCACTTTTGCACTTACAGATACGTCTGAAATACTGACGTTTCTGTAAGTACTTGCGAAATAATACTTCATATATTTAATATGACACATGACTAGAAGACTGAAGGCCTCATTTATGAGGCCATACGTCACATTTACGCCACCAGTGCGTCACTTTTTGTGACGCACCAGTGCTGGTAAAAATGCACCTTATTCAGTCATATTTACAAAGTGACGCATCTAGGTAGATGCGTCACTTTGGAAACCCCTGCACCACATTATACCTACGTCATGTGTAATGTATGCAAAATGGACGTATTGACGCAAGAAAGGGTCGTAGAGGTGACGCAGTAAAATCTGTGAGATATCACTACGTCACTTTTATGACGCTGTTGCGTCCAAATCTTGCGCCTGTTTCACAGCAGGCATAAGACTGATGCAGGCCCTTTCACATGGGGCCTGGCCCCATGTGAAAGGATGCATTGCTGGAGTTGCATCATTTTTGTGACACACTCCAGCAATGCATCACTTTTGCGCTTACAGATACGTCTGAAATACTGACGTTTCTGTAAGTACTTGCAAAATAATACGTCATATATTTAATATGACGCATGAGTAGAAAACTGAAGGCCTCATTTATGAGGCCATGCGTCACTTTTACTCCACCGGTGCGTCACTTTTTGAGACGCACCAGTGCTGTTAAAAATCCACCTTATTCAAAGTGACACATCTAGGTAGATGCATCACTTTGTAAACCCCTGCGCCACATTATACCTATGTATAAAGGGACGTATTGACGCAAGAAAGGGTCGTAGAGGTGACCCAGTCAAATCTATGAGATATCACTACATCACTTTTATAAGTCATACTTACCATATAATAAATGTAACTTTAATTAATTTTTTTTACTACACTTTGTATCTGTGAAAAAGAGAAGAAAAAATAAGTTATAATTAGTAAAATATGTATTTTAAATTCAAAGATACAAATGAAGAGGTTAAAAATCATAACACTCTATTTAGAAATAAAGTTAGAGTGAAGGACACAGAAAGGGAAATAAAGTAAGGTAGAAGGACAAAAAGAGAGAAAAAGAAATAGAAAAAGAGGAAATTACAAATAGTAAGGCATATAGATTCACTGACAAAAAGAGAGAGAACGGAGTAATAAACTGAAGGTAAGAAAGATACTAAAACAATGTGAGGTAGCAAAACTAAATCAGGAAACAGAAGTAAGTAAAAAGATAATGACTGAGACAGAAAACAGTCTAATTAAGGATGCAAGTAGAAGAATAAGGAATAGAAGATAACTGAGAGTAAGTGAAGAACAGTCATAGAGTGAAAGGATGAAGGGAGAGAGGATAATATACAACGATTGAGGGAAATGGACTGAGGAAGTTAGTAGGTAGACACACTAAGAGAAAAACTGAGTGAGGTGGAGTACAATGAGTGAGAAAAGGAAATGAGTAAGGGAGCAAAAAGAAGGAGAGGAGAAGACAACTAAAACAGTGGTACTGAGAGAAAATAATTTGGTGATGAAAGTAAAGAGAAGGACATTGAAAGAAAGGAAATGAGGGATAGTAATGGAACCAGAGTAAAAGAAATGGGATAAAGAACGATGAGAGAAGAGCAGTGAAGTTGTTGTAAAAGAAGTGATAGAAGGTAGATAAACACAAGTAAAAATAACACAAGTAGAGTGAGACACTGAGGACATAGAAGTAGTGAACGAAAAATAGGGAGAAGAGGTCAAAAGTAAGGAGCAAACAAAGATAAGCTAGGGAGAGTGGGTGATTTATAGTGATAGAGTGCAATAATACTGCTGAGTGAGTAAACAGGAATTACTAAAAGAGCAAAGGAGGAAAATACGGAAAAGAGAAGTAAAGCAGAGAGACTGAAAGCTGAAAAGTTATGCAAGGGAGAGACGGGATACACACAGTTGAAATGAGAATGATGGGCTGTCAAAGAAGTGGAGTAAGGGAATGGGGGTTACAGAGAGTGAGAGAAAGACATTATAAGTGAGTAAAAAGAGCTGAAAGAAGATGGAAAAAGGAAAGTAAGTGTCAGAGAATGGGAATACAATTTAATTTACACAATCCAAAGTATAAAATAACTTGTACAACATGTTACATAGTTTATTTTTGCTGTTCTCAGAATATATTGAATTTCACTTAAAACAGTGTGTTCAAATTACTCATCATATGACAGCGGGAAAAAAAACGCAATCTGAAAAGATTGTGTTTTAAAAAAAAACTTAAATACTGACAAATCACAAATGTACGCTAAAGTTAGATTGACTTACTTTTCCTTGAGGCCAAATACTGTATCATGGTGGTCCTTTTCTCGTTGGAAAGTACTTTGCTGTTCACTTAAAAATCCATTTCATCGACTTTCTATAAGAAAAGCTCCAAGAACATCTGAAATATTATCAATATTTTCATATACTCCTTTTTTTCAGTCATGACTCTTTACTCATTCCTGCACCTTTCCATTTGGCCAAATAGTGTCAGATGTATGAGTATATGTTCAAATTAATTCTAAGGCACTCTGAAATGACCTTTTTCCCGACGTTCTGAAAGAAAGGCTCTACAACATTTTCACAATATTTAAGTATTTGTAAAACGATCTCTGACTCACTCATGTTCATCATTTTGTATAATACTAACATCAATTACTATGAAATCCACTTACAATACCTATATGACAAGTCAATTTTTTATATTGCCTGGATCACTTTTACTCAGAATATATTTTTAAACAGCAATAACCTTTATTAACTGCTCCCGTCTTCATTAGCCAATTACTTTTACCTACATTTTGGCTGTAAAAACACTAGATATGAATTTATTAAGCCAAAAGGCAAATGTTGTTTGAAAGTCAAATGAGTGTCGTTACATTGGGTCCAACCTTTAGAAGTTTTTAAATAGCATGTGTAATGCCCTGATGTTGTAGAAGGACCATCAAAAAATAATAGCTACAGTTGCAATGGTTCTTCCTGATATCGATAACTGAGAAGCCACAACATTTTTAATAGAAGTTGTCAATTTAGTTCCATCAGGTCTACATCGTTGGAACATTAAAATGACATAGTGACCATAACTTTGTAGAAATAATGTGGACAGCATTGTAGACTTACATTGGGTACACACCATATTGTGATCAGCTGCTTTAACTAGATTGTTAAAAGGCACTGATTTGCAGTCTGGTAAAGTCAAATATATAAATCTTTCAGAGTCTATTCTAGTAGTACTTGATGAAGCACAGTTATCACAGTCATGTTGCCATTGATAAGAAAGGTTAAAAAGATTTTTTATATCTACTCCTTCATCTTCCAATACATCAAACATATACATTAAAAATTCCTGACAATCCTGCTGAATTATCTGTGAAAATTGATTTTGACCTGAACATATGTCTACAAGATTCCTAATTTCTGAAACACTTTCTATTTTTCCTCTATCACTACTACATTTCTCTAACACAGAATTCAATAAACAGCACAATGTTTGTTCCTGATTTTCGACAATCTGTTTTTGTAAATTTTGAAGAAAAAAACAACATTAACTACTACATTAGCATAGCAGTTGACACCAGAACTGTTTTCAAACTGAAATCCAACAACATCCTCAACAGAATCCCTTTTCCTTCTGCTTACAATTACAGTTTCATCTACTTTTTGTCTTTTTGCTACTACCTCACTGCAATTACTCTCATTTCTTCTTTTTCGGCCTACCACACGTTTTTCAATCAGAGGATATTGAGGCAAATGAGGAGCATACTCTCTTCTTAACCTATTGTATTCTTTAACACAATCGAGATCTGCACAAATCTTTGTTTCATCACACTCAATCAAGTACAATCCTGATAAAGTTCTGACTCGTGATAATGCCACATATGCCATACCCTCTTTAAACACAGAACTTCCAATGTTCACCAAAGCGCTATCTACACTTAAACCTTGAGACTTATGAATTGTCACCGCATATGCCAAACAAATACGAAACTGTTTTCGGCGAACATATAAGTCTTTCACGAGCAAAAATCTAGCTGAACAACGACAAATTTGTTCTATTTCATCAATGCCATCAAATTTAATTTTTAAAATTTCAATTCCATTTCTATTTTTGTAATTCACAAAACCAACAACATGACCCATTGCTCCATTTACCAGACCCCTGTCAACATTTAAATTCCTTCTCAAAATGATACGACAATTTAAACACACATTCAGACTCTTTTCAAAACCAGCAGTTTTAGATATAGTCTTCTCTAATGAATCCAATTTTGATTTCAAATTTTCAGACAAAATAATTGTTGCTCCCATAAGCTCTATTTTATCTGTAGCTTCCAGTTTCACTATCTCTTCATTTTCTAACTGTAACATTTTGTTGTTGAACATGGAACATTCTTTCAGAGTTGGCATCAAACATATGCCAGATTTCTTCTCGTTAATTTTCTTCAAAATATTCTCTGGAATAATGTTTTCATTTGGGTACAAATTTGAAATTAATCGTCCATGTAAAGCTTCTTTCCCTTGCTGACTTACTTTTCCGATTCTTACATCTTGTAAAATATTTTTATAATCTTCATCCTTTGCCTGCTGCATATTTTGAAGCAGTTCTGCATATTTAAAGTTTAACCATATATTAACGTTTCCAATGCTTCCTAAGCACTTCCTGGTATCTTCATGCGTGAGCATTTTGAACACAGGTTGTCCTTTCACTGGAGTCAACTGCAGAAGAACTCCAAAAACAATAATATGTTTTCCTCCAAATAAGACATCATAGTCTGTTCTAAGAATTTCTTGCATTCTCAAATGCACAAAAGCAAGTATTATATTTGACACCATGCTTACTTCATCAATGATAAGAAGTTTCATTTTCTTCAGGACTCTCGAAACTTCGGAACACGCATCTCCAGATGGCTTGTGATACTCAAATTTGTTATCATGCTCCACTGGCAGCATCAGTAAACGATGTAAAGTAATCCCTTTAATGTTATGTGCGGCCAGCCCAGTTGGAGCGGTAACAACACAAGACAGCGATGATTCAGTCCTTTTCTGCAGATAAGTTGCAATTGCTTTAATCAGAAAACTTTTTCCAGTTCCCGCTTCTCCACTCACGTACAGTTGGACAGGCTTAAATGATGTACATGAGCACTCTTTTTTCTCATGACTGAATCCATGTTCAATCTGTTCTGTGACTTCGTCATATATCTGTTTCTGCTCAAGGTTTAGTTGTTTCACCAAATCTTCTAAGTTAACTTCATCATCATGAGCTTGTTCCATAGCTCTTTCCACCTCATCCATGGCAGTGGCAGCTTCATTTTGGATAATTGGTCCTCCAAGTGGATCCTGACTCAATGAAGCAGAACTCTGACTGTCTTGGGAACTGTCTCTAGCAATCTCTGCAGCAATTGTGGCTTCTTGCTCTATTACTTCGTTCAACATTTGCAGATAATTTGGAAAAACAGGACATTCTATGGTATCCTTGGTTGCATTAAAAGAATCTTCATAACGGAGAAAATCTCCAAGTAGTTCCTCTTCTGTACGCCATGGCTTAAAGAGTTGCAAAAGAGCTAAATAGTAAAATTCCCTTTTCTCTGGATTTTCGCAACTCAATTTTCGATGATTAATCAAATGGCCTTTTTTCTGTCTCACTAGACATCCTTCACACCCAATGATAGCATATATTCCATTGTTAATATCTTCTCTGATGGTTCTCTTATAAATATAGTATTGCAGAACTTCATACAAACAACTGTTCTCAAGATGACTACTTCTATTTGGATAGTATGTATCCAACATGTTGGTCTTCAAAATATCTGTACTTTCTGGTTCTTTCTCCGCCAAATACTCTATTTCTTGTACAGATTTCAAAACTCGATTTCGTGTTGCAGCAAGACCTAGACTCACCCAAATGATGGTTCTAGATTTGGCATAGAGGCTTGCTGACGACAATCGATCAGAACATTCATATGCTCCAATTTCTCGATGCGACAACATCTTCAGACTGTAACTGTATAATTTCTTGCTTAGGCTCTTTTCATGTGAAATGTCCTCCCACATTTCCTTCAGTTCTGTCTTTTCTTTTTTTGTGATGTAAGACGTCACATATCGAGCCACAGCAATAGAGTTGTCAGCAACGAATTGAATATCCATGTTAGCATTCCACATGGACAAAATCACTGGGTTGTAGTAGTTGATGTACTTGGACTCTTCGTTTCTTTTTAAATTGTATGTATTTTTGGGTGATTTCCTCGTCACAGTATGTCGCAGAGAAGACATCAAATTATTTACTCTTCCTTTAGAAATCACTGGTCGTGGAAAGCCGAAACGACATTTTGTGTAGAACTTGTCCTTGTTTCTGAATTTTTGACGACAGTACTTTCCACAACGATGGGATTGAAAGCGTAAAACTTGTTGCCTCAAACTGTTTTCTTCGGTAGTTTTCGGAACAGCACATGTTGAATACTCTTCAATGAAGCTCATCACTGTCTCATCCGAATCTGTTACAAATTTGGGTGCATCTTTAATCCATAACAACATATGTATGTGAGGAGCACCTCTCGCTTGATACTCCTTTCTCCAAAAGAAATCCAAAACCTCTCCAAGGGGAGGATTTTTTTTGTTGGTAATAAAAGACATCATAGCTTCAAATCTATGATTGAAATATCTGCATACATTCACTGGATCCAAAGAACACAGTTCTCCAGGTGTTTTGAATTCTATATTTTGTATATTTGCATTTGCCTCTCGTAGAAATTGAAGTAAGTCGTCCCATGCATACTCGGCACAGCTAAGAGTGAGGAACCATGTAGGAGGTCCTAAGTTTCTTAGCATACATTTCAATTCCCCATGGCGACGGTACCAATACTCGTTTGTACCACGCTGACATGCCATGAGATTGATTAGATGAGATTCTAAAATATTATCTTGCAGATTCACTTTCTCCATAAAGTCCCTCGCCGAAACATTTTGCAGATGTGCTCCACTTTTCAGTATATGGTTTACTGCATAAGAAAGCCCAGACAAGTCACTTTCATACAGTAGATGAAACAAATAGGGAATGCATTGACGAAACCTTGGATCTTCAGCATATAATCTTACAGTTCGATATTCAGATGCAGGAATTTGAAGTCGTCGATCGTCATATCGTCCACCTCGACCTGTTGGAAGTAGCTGTGGAAAACAACGAGCTTCCAAACTTTCTTCCCATACACTAACTTGACTTCCTTTTGCTGCTTTCATTTGAAACAATTCAATTGCATTCCCCATTACTTCTTTGGAATGCAAAGGATGAACAGTATAATGTTCATATATTTCTTCACTTCTAGACACATCAACTTTTTCAATTTGGCCGCCTGAACAATCACTGTCTTCATCTGCAGCTGTTTCCTCTGCTGCAACACATACATGTTTATAATACTCATTGTTTTTGACTAAATACAACGTTGCCTTTTTGACTTTCCTAACATCCACTAAATCTTGCCAGATTGTTTTACTCTTAGTCAGAACCCCATTAACTAGAATAACTAAAGGTTCCTCTTCTACTTTTTCTATACCAATTGTAATAATATTTTTTTTTAAATCTAGAGGCAAATAAACAACTCTTCCCTTTAATCCTCTTTGCAAATCTGTAGGTGGCAATTTCCATATCTTAGGCTCCATGCGAACAATTGCCTGAAAAGGGTGGACACATTGAATCAAAATAGACTCATATGTATTTAAATCCATCAATTCAGGGGGAATGTCGACCAACTCCAGATTATTATGAACAGCTCTAGCAGGCATTCTGTTTTGATTTATTTTATCATAACAATATTTACAAATACGCTGATCAGAACTCAAATCAAAACAATTCTCCACCCATAAATAAGTTGCAAAATCCTTCCACTCATAATTATTCATCTTTTCACTTTTTATGTATAAATCAACTAATCTAGTTTGATGCTTATAATGACTTCGTCGACAACACACACAAGTAAAATTCGGCCTTTCACTTGATTTCACCTTAAACCTGGTAATTTCCTGCTCAAACTTTTCTGTACTTGAAATCTCTACATTGTCTTCCACATTACCTTGAATTGCTGTGTCAATTTCTACACTATCCTCTTTTTTTATCAAAATAACAAATCTCAATTTCTTCACAAATCTTCTTCACATCTAATTCAGTTCCATGCAAAAGAGCACTGTTTAATTGTTTAAGCTTAAGTGCTGGACCTATACAACATTCTCACTAATTTCCTCATTTTGGTATGATGCACTGCTAACATCCTAAAATGATGAAAAACACTCTGACAGACTTTTCTAGAAAGACAAGCCAATGAATGGCCTTGCAAACCTGTCTTTTCTCTCACTCTGCAAGGATCTAAGTCTTGCAACAACTTCACTTTCTGCTTTAGACTTTTCTTACTATATGTACGTAAGAAATTACAAAACAAATCAATTGATTCCTGTCGCACACTACAAATACGACTACACTTCCAAGTGTACACTGGACCCTTAGTAAGTCTCCCTAAAACTTCATCAGTTAACACCTCTTCTGGTTCTCTAGGCACAAGTTTCTCTTTTTCAATCGGACAACCGTCTTTCACTTCATACGCTCGACCATTGGTGTCAACTGCATGCACTAAATCATTCTCCTGGAAGTAACTCTCCTCATTAAAAAATGGCTCACAACTTGAACTGTGCATCCATTCTCCAGAAAAAACTTTACAAAAATGTGTCCGATTAATTACTCTTTTCCATCTACTGTTTGATTTGAAAACATCAATTGTCTTGTTAAGTGTCCTAATTCTATTGATTATTAAAATAAATAATTTTTTCTTAACTTTGTGGTAAATAAATAAATAATACCTCTATTTTTGACTAGATATACAATAACAGATAGCTCAATAAATAAGAGTCAAGATTCGAGGTAGCTGGAGTTTGCAGGTTTAATACAGCATAAAGGACAGGAACAGGACAACCTGCACGGGGAAGATCTGGGATGGCTAGCGCTAGCTTTTAATAACAGTACACAAGCATATATAGTTGAACAAAATACATGGTATTCAATACAATAGGCGTAGCAGTGGGCAGGGCCTGTAGCAGTCGCGAAAGATAAGGCAGAAAGTAGGTGTAACAGGAGGCGTGAACATAGACATGTGATGTAAACGTAACAGAATATGTCATAAATGGGGCGGAAACATGGAGGGGGCTACCTAAGGAGCCGGGACCTCGGACCTAGTGGTGCGCGCAAACTGGCAATGACGTGTTACTAGGAGAAGCTGGGGGCTATGACTTCTGCGCTAGAAGAGGAGACGAAAGTCTGGAGAGTCAGGGCGACATGTACCTAAACACTATCTAGTATCTGATGTTTAGAGAACATGTTGATAGAATCCAAAAGTTATCAGGGCAAAGGCTAACAGACTCTAAGACTGGTGCATGCATTATTCTACATGTAGTGCGTGTTGAGGAATATTAAATGACCATTAATACAGTATTTCTCTTACATGGAGACGTAAAGGCTAGACGATGACTGAAACTATTGATGCGATTCAGTAGCTTAGGAATGCAGAGAAGGAGAGCTGGACTGATAACTAGAATCATAACATACTCTTGGCAGACTGGCAGGCAGAGCCAGTCCGAGCCGGGCACTGTGAGGCAGGAAGTAAGTGAAGGGTCAGGAATACAGGTGGGGGCTGTATCGCTCCTCAGCGAGGGTTCAGGAGACAGGAGCTGAATCTGGTGTCCGGGCCCTTTTGAGGCCTAGAAACGGGGACTTTTACTGAATTAACGTGCACACTGTGAAACGTGGCAACATAACTTTACATAGGCCTAATACTCGTAGCTTTCACGAGAACTGGAAATTGGACATATTAGAGATGGACACAACTGGAATTGCGTCTTTAATCAATCATAAGGGAATACATATGCATATCGATCATGCACATATAACATAAGATGGGGAACACGTAGGGACACAGAACATGGCAAAATTTACTTTTCCACATTCCCTCCTTGTCACTACGTTTCCATCAGGAAACATCAATATTCATGATACCATCTATCATTTCATACAGTATCATTTGCTCATCTCGAATTGTCTTGGAACGGGACTTAGGACGGGGACTAAGACTAGGAATACAGGATGTAGCACAAATGCCGCAAATTGCAGGGCCACATTGTAAACAGAGGCAGCAACTGAAAATGATCATTACTGCTATACCTAGGAATGACAATACTTTCCATCCCCAGGCAGAAATTATACTCCAGAGCCAACCGGACCATGTCCAGGTGCCTGGATTCTGGTGTAACTGATGGGCAATTTTATGAAGTCTGGTTATAGCTGAATAAACAGACGGCGCGTTATTAGGAATGAAAATGCAGCAACTAGATCCGATGACTCTACATGCCCCGCCCCTATCGGCCAGTATGACGTCAAGGACGAGACGATTTTGGAGCACAACAAATCTCATAGCAGATTGCTCTTCGGTTAAGTTACCTAGAGCAGAAGTAGTCTCATTCACTACTGCTTCAAGGGTTCTGGTTAATCTACGGATTAGCTTACTATTCTGGACGGGGCCTAAAAAGAAGAAGAAACCTTTATTAAAATCTTGATACTGTTCTAGAGTAGTTTCAGTTTGATCGACAATCGGGGACTCGATCTCCCTTCTATGTCTAATGTGTACTAGGTGGGTGTTTCTATGATAATCGGATGGGGCTAGGAAAACTGGTGGCAGTAGGAAGGCAATGTAACAGGTTCCATCCCAATCGAGGGGCAGACGAACATATGCGGTCTGACCACAAACAAAATATGAATGACGTGAGGCTTTGAAAATAGATTTCCCACTGTCACTATACTTGACAATAGTAGTACAATCACTATGTCCTACATGTGCGGAACCATTCTTTCGGACACATAATTCGCCTTTGACTGGTAGTACTGAAATTGCAGGTAGATCTGGAGTAGTATCAGACTGAACATTCAGGACCATAAAATTCGAAGAATAATTACCTAAATTATAAACTTCATTTTCTAGATCTAACCCGGTTCTATGGGAAAGACCTTGCTTGTCTGGAAAACATGTACTGTTTAGAAGGGACATATCAGTTGAGGATGACGTTAACGTGGACCATGCTCCACACGAACCATTATGTGAAAATGGATAAGGAAAGAGTGGCAGAACTCCCTTCGGTGTCTGGAAAGGGGGGAGTCGACCACACACCCAACAATTAGTGGCATTGCTGGTCTGGTGTGAATAGTGTAGCATTCTTATAAATGTATTGTTTCGCATAGCAAGACGATAGGATAACTCGTGAGGAGGCAGATCACTAAATGTGTGCTCTACTGTAGCATTAGAAAACTTATTTACATGAGAAATTGGAAAACATAAATGCAATGCATAACTCGTGCAGGTAACCATCAAACTCATAAATAGAAGAAAACATAAAATAATGATACATCTGATAGAGTTTTGACTAACTCTCTCACTATGGGGGTCTATCTTATACATGTCAGAAACCTGTCTAACCGTTTCACCTAGGGGAGGACTTAGACAATTAAACTGGCTGACTTATTTTACTAGACCGGAGCTTACGTTTATACTCCTGTTGCGGAGTTTCCTCTAACAGGGAAGGTTTGATATCAATGTCTTTAGCGGGACAGTCCTTGAGAATAGTATTTTGGCAGTCTTTAGGTAAAATGCAGTCCTTGGCAAAAGTTTTAGGTTTGACTCCATGGAACTTCTTGGCGTGAGACAGATGGACCCACCCCTTCCTGCCTTCCAACTTGACGGCAGTACGGGTGGTCAGAAGGACTTGCTTCGGTTCTCTCCAACGAGGCTCCAGCGGACTTGAACGATCGAAATTTCGGACCAACACGAGGTCGCCTGGAATGACCTCATGCGGTTTCACCTCGGTATTGTCTGGAAATGCGGCGGCAACCTGTGAACGACAAGAGTGTAGGGCAGACATCAAGGAAGCTAGGTAATCTGTCAGCATATTACTGGAAACATCTGTAATACTTCGGGGTCTAGGTGTACCCCACATGTTAGGGGGGCGGCCGAATACGACCTCGTACGGGGACAGACCTGATCTGGAATGTGCGACCATGCGCATATAAAATAGGCGACCGGCAGAGCTACTAGCCAGTCTACACCTTTCTCTTCACAGACTTTTGCGATGCGGATTTTCAGGGTCTGATTATGTCTCTCTACGAGACCTGCTGCTTCAGGATGGCGTACACAATGAAACTTCCACTGGTACCCTAACAGAAGGGAAACATGCTTCATTATCTCTGATGAGAATGGCTGGCCGTTGTCTGAATACACGACCCTAGGGAGTCCATAGCGGGGGAAGAATTCACGAACCAGCTGCTTGGCAGTGGTCGCGGCTGTGTAATCTGGGACTGGATATGCCTCTGTCCACCTGGACAAAGCGCATACAACTACAAGGACATACTTGAAACCTCGACATCGCTCCATCTGAATATAATCCATTTGGAGGACTTCAAAAGGGTGGTCAGGAGGCTGGAATCCCCCTGGTTCCACCGGGACACTTTTACCTGGATTGAACTGACAACATATCATACAGGTACGGACTTTCTGCTTGGCTGCAGCTCGTAAATGCTTGTTGAACCAAATGTTCTGGATACTGTCTAACATGGCTTTTTCTCCTAAATGTGCAGGACTATGTGCGGTATTAATAATGACTTGAACCATTGAGTCGGGGAGAAACCATGTGGCTTTTCCCTTCGTCAACCATCCTTGATCTGTCTGGACCCCTCCTTGTTCGGACCATTTCTTGATTTCATCGGGAGTAGCATGTGACTGGATATCTATGACATCTTGAGTGGGGTCCTTAACTGTCATACATGTAGTCTGATCTGGAGTGGATGTCTGTGTCTTATTAACTGGAATGTCTGGTGTCTGAGCTGTGAGCTTGGCTGTTTGATCTGCTAGATCATTACCTTGGGAAATAATGTCAGTGACTTTCGTATGTGCTTTGCACTTCATGATAGCGATAGCTGTCGGTAAATGTATTGCTTCTAACAGAGCTTGAATAAGGAGACCATGCTGAATCTTGGTTCCATGAGAAGTCATAAAACCTCTTTCTTGCCAGAGCACTCCAAAGTCGTGTACGACTCCGAATGCGTAACGTGAATCTGTGTAAATATTAACTTTCAGGTTCTTGGCAAGCGTATGTTCAGATGTCCAAGGGAGGACAGTCGATACGGCTGCCTCCTGTGTTGTTAACTGTATCAGTGGCTTGGCTAGAAATGCATACTGAGGAATCCATTGTCGGCAATAAGAAGTGAGGCCAATAAAAGCACGTACCTCCTTCTGGGTCTTGGGCTGAGGAAGACTCGCTATTAACTTGATACGGTCAGGTGTCAACTGCCTACCCCTCTTGGACAGTAAGTGGCCTAAGTAGATCACTTGCTGGACACAGAATTGAAGCTTCGAAGGGGACACCTTGTGCCCCATCTCGGCTAGGAAATACAGAACTGTAAGTGACGCACGCTCGCAGTCACGTTCAGAACGGGCTGTGATCAGTAGATCATCGACATACTGGAGCAGGGCAGTGTCAGTTGGCATGTGAATATTGTCTAGTTGTCTTTTAAGTGCTTGACTGTAAATACTAGGACTTTCTGTGAAACCTTGAGGAGCTCGTGTAAATTTATAGCTCCTTCCATTTAAACAGAATCCGAAAAGGAACTGGCTGTCTGGATGAATGGGGACACTGAAAAATGCATTTTTAAGGTCTATGACTGTGAAAAACGTAGCTTCAGAATCAATGGCTGTCAATAGGGAAGAAATATCTGGAACAACTGGGTACTGGGGAATGATACATTTATTAAGTTCTCGAAGGTCAATCACTAATCGATATACTGGAGGTGCATTTGGATCAGTACGCTTCATGACTGGAATGATAGGAGAATTACATACATTGGAGTCAGTTTCTACAACCACTCCTTGAGCAATGAGCTCGTCAATAATTTTGGATAAGGCTGCTACAGCCTCAGGTGGCAATCTGTACTGTCTGATTCATGGTAACACTACACCTGGCTTGAGAGTCACACGATGGGGTGTGATTTGCATAAAACCAACATCAGTTGGACCTTGTGCCCACAGATGCTGCGGGACATTCAATAATCTTGGATCAAAATCACGTAATACATAGTGACCCTTAAAGTCACGCAAAAACAGACGTATTCCTTCTGGGGAGCAACAAATAACTGCACCTAATTCTTTTAGTGTCTTAATACCTAACAAATTTTCTGGACATGACTTTGTAAGTAACAGGTCAGTAGTTCTGGACAATGGACCTACTTCTAGAGTAACTGGTTTAGAAATCTCGTTTACAATAGGCTTTCCTGAAAATCCAAGGGAAACATTTCTTGAGCCTGAGAGCGGAGCCCCTGGAACCTCGTCGTGACTAATAGTCGTCCTACTTGCCCCTGTATCAATCAGAAACTTTCTGTCTTTCCCTAATACTTGACTGTGAACATAGGGACCCTCTTGATCTACAGGTATCTCGATGAGAGGCAAGCCTACCTCCCTCTCTAGGCTGTTTCATGAATACTGCTGGTACTCTGGATACTCGGACTGTGCATACTGGTACATCTGCTGTGTAACATGCTGTGTTGCAGCTATAGGCTGCGGTGCTATAACTGTCTGTGATGCATTCTGTGGTAACTGAGAAGTCTGTGAAACTTGTTCTTGTCTAGGCGGACGTGGTCTTTCTTTAGTCTTACCGGTAGCTATGTTGTGTTTCAGAACTGCACACTCGTTTATAAAATGACCTGGCTGCTTACAATAATTGCAGGTCCCTTTAACAGGAACTGCAGGATGACTGGCTTGATTCGTACCACTCTTCTGACTGTCTTGAGGAACAGATTGTGCAACTAATACTTTCATTTTCGTGTCTTTCATACGTTTCCTTTCGTGATCTTGCTCTTCTCTGATTCTATTCTGGTGATACTGAAGCATCTGAAGCATTTGGGACGGAGTATTAGCTTGCCAAGTACTTTCGACTTTCAAAACTCGGTTTTTAACTTGTGGACTTGAATTCTCGACTAGTTTAGTGACAAAAAGATGAGGGTATGACTCACTACTCGTCTTGAGACCACTGTTAATGCTAAAGCATTTCTCGAATCTGGAATAAAAATCACTAGTATCTTCGTCTGGTTTCTGTTTACAGGCTGAGATTGCATCCCAGTCTTCCTTTTTCGTGGCTAGTAATCTTGGCAAAACTTGTATTAACAGTTCAGGTAATTCCTTACATTTGTCTCCTAGACCGGTACCTGGTACACGTGTATTATCTTCAGCTTCTAGAGCTGCCCAATCTATCTTTTTCTCTCCCACCTCCCATTCTTTTTCCTTGAGTTTTTCATATGTGCCCGCAGGCAACAGGACCTTTAACATTTTAATTATATCTGGATACGTGTATTCTCCCATACGGAGCATGTCCTTTAATTCACGGTGGAACCCTGCTGGATCTTTATCGTGACAAGGAATTAATTTCTTCATCTCTAAGAGTTCTATCTTCGTAATCGGGGTGTAAACAAATACTCGTTGCATTTCACCACCCGCTGTCCTAACTGGGTGTACTTCTCGTAACGGATTCTGTCTGTCTATGTAAAAGGGTTTACTTTCTGGGGGTGAGACGTGAACAAAATGCGGGTTCAGGAACGTTCTATATTTATGGCGCTGTTCTAGAATGACACTAACTAAATCGGTACCTAGACCTTTCCATCTATACTGGAGTAACTCATTCAGAACATCATGTAACGGACCTGGATCGGAATGCTGACCCTCATACAGAGTAATGAGGTGCTGGATCATATACATACCCACCAGTCGCTGCTCGGCTGGGGGCAGTTTCAGAAACATTTGTGCCACTATTTCGTCTGGAAAAGTGGTAGAATCAGTAGTCCATCGGACTGCTGATCGGGCTAGTTCTTGTTCATGCATAGTACTAAGTTCACTATAACCGATTCGTGATTTCAGAATGTGATCGGTAGCTTGAAATACTTGCTCTAGAGAACCTTGTTCTGGTGCTGGAAGAGGAACGGTTTTCTTGTAGTCTAGACGTGGATGTCGGTCGGAAAGTCTAGTTCTACCTACATACGCTATTCTGGTGGGATTCTCGTCGTCTACCTCTTCAGTAGGAGAGTCGTCTTCTTTCTCGCTTACTTGTGCTGCTTTGCGTTGTTCGTGTAACCTTATAATTTCTTTACGTATTTTCTTGTACATACTCTCTATACTACTGATGGTTCTGTGCTTACCCTCGGCTATATTATCACTCCACCTTGTCAGAACTTTCATTTCGGCCGGATCTTTAATCGGGGAATCTTGTTCTCTTATTAAACAATTAATTAGAAACTTTAATAGCATGAGCTGAATCTCGGCTTTCCTTTGAGACATGGCTTCCCCAATACTTTCTGGATCGTCTCCTGTACGAATGAAACGATACATTCTGTCTAGATCTTCTTTCATATTCGGTAGGGTGACCAAATACTCGGACACCTGCCTTATACGTACGGAATATATAACCATACTATCCTCGCCTGGGACTGGATCATAACAGCATTCAGTAAGAGCTCGCCTGATTTCTGCAATGGACTGATATTTAGGCGTACGCTGTAACGCACGTTCATGTAACTCGACTGACGTTACACGTTTGTGTGGCGGCGGGGTTCCCGGGGGACCTCCTCCCGCGGCCCCTAAACTGGAGTCGTCGACTGATACTCTTCGTGCTGGCAGAGTGACCGATGTAGCGGGTACTTGTAATGTAGGCTGGACCGGGGGTACCGTAACAGGTACTGTAACAGGTGCCCCGGTGACTGGAGGAGCAGGAATTGCATTATTTACAGGAGCTGGCGGAACAGGATTAGCATATTCTGGGACTGTGTCGTCCAAGTAGGACGAGAGAAAAATATCAGCTGCGGTCGGTTTGTGACGTAGCTTGGTCGGAACTAATGGTGGCGGAAAATTACTGGATGCCTCCGGGGTTGCTTTTGGCAAGCCCTCGGCAAGAAGAGGGTACATACCCTTAATAAGGGCATTCCTCTGTCTGTCTGACTGTTCGGTTTTAACTCGTTCACCTATTTCGATTAATTCCCTTTCTTGGGCTCTTTCTGCGGATTCTCTACTTAATTCTGACTTTCTGATTTCTTTTTCTGTTCTTTTATGAGATTCTTTGCGCCATAACTCGATGGCGTCTTTCTGTGACTGTCTGGCTTTCTTTTTCCATAATACTTCTTCTACTCGCATGATGCACTCGGCATCCCATGTGCCTGATACAGGCCATCTATATTTCTCTTCTAATTCCTTGGTGTACTCGACCCATAAATCTAGATACAATATGGCACTTATGCCATGCTTGTGATACATAAAATGACCTGGACTGTCCCTAGGCGGGACAGGAACTGCTTCTTCGAGCAGACCTTTTCTAGTTTTTAACTGACGTAATTTCGAGAACAAAGGCATAACTAGGCTGGAGTTCGGACACAATACAATACACAATGAACACAATAATTACTTGAATACGAAGCATTCATACCACGACACTGAAAAACACATGAAATAACATTTAAAATAACAGTTCGGACAAGATACTACCTGGAATACTGAGAACAGAACACATGAAATTTCTCGAGAACAGAACTGACTAGAATTACTAGATGCACTGCTGAAACAGTACGAAACTTACCGGTCTCATAAAGAGACACATCAGGACCCGCATCCACCTAAGTGGACACTTCGTGTTGGATCTGTGTACCCAAACCCACGGACCAGAGACAATTAAATTGACCCTGTCTAGATACTACCCCAGCAACGGTACTCACCGGGCAGCAAGAACGGAAGGCCTCGGACTGGACTGGACTGCTACGACGACGGACGGACGAACTTCGGACTTCAGTTACGGGTGGGCCTCCGGATACCTCGGACCTTGAACTCTCGGCTTTGGCTCTGGTCGGGACTCGCCGCGTTCCTCCACCGCCTCGTCTGGATGCTGGACCGCAACCTCCGTCTCCTCCGTGGGCCTGAGGGATACTTGAAGCAGAAATATCTGCACGTGCACGGTATGGTTCCGTCACGGCTGCAGAGGATCAGGGGGCTGGCGTGGCTTCTCCGGCGCGTGGGGAAAGGGCAAGTCCCTATTCGGGCGCCATTATGTGGTAAATAAATAAATAATACCTCTATTTTTGACTAGATATACAATAACAGATAGCTCAATAAATAAGAGTCAAGATTCGAGGTAGCTGGAGTTTGCAGGTTTAATACAGCATAAAGGACAGGAACAGGACAACCTGCACGGGGAAGATCTGGGATGGCTAGCGCTAGCTTTTAATAACAGTACACAAGCATATATAGTTGAACAAAATACATGGTATTCAATACAATAGGCGTAGCAGTGGGCAGGGCCTCTAGCAGTCGCGAAAGATAAGGCAGAAAGTAGGTGTAACAGGAGGCGTGAACATAGACATGTGATGTAAACGTAACAGAATATGTCATAAATGGGGCGGAAACATGGAGGGGGCTACCTAAGGAGCCGGGACCTCTGACCTAGTGGTGCGCGCAAACTGGCAATGACGTGTTACTAGGAGAAGCTGGGGGCTATGACTTCTGCGCTAGAAGAGGAGACGAAAGTCTGGAGAGTCAGGGCGACATGTACCTAAACACTATCTAGTATCTGATGTTTAGAGAACATGTTGATAGAATCCAAAAGTTATCAGGGCAAAGGCTAACAGACTCTAAGACTGGTGCATGCATTATTCTACATGTAGTGCGTGTTGAGGAATATTAAATGACCATTAATACAGTATTTCTCTTACATGGAGACGTAAAGGCTAGACGATGACTGAAACTATTGATGCGATTCAGTAGCTTAGGAATGCAGAGAAGGAGAGCTGGACTGATAACTAGAATCATAACATACTCTTGGCAGACTGGCAGGCAGAGCCAGTCCGAGCCGGGCACTGTGAGGCAGGAAGTAAGTGAAGGGTCAGGAATACAGGTGGGGGCTGTATCGCTCCTCAGCGAGGGTTCAGGAGACAGGAGCTGAATCTGGTGTCCGGGCCCTTTTGAGGCCTAGAAACGGGGACTTTTACTGAATTAACGTGCACACTGTGAAATGTGGCAACATAACTTTACATAGGCCTAATACTCGTAGCTTTCACGAGAACTGGAAATTGGACATATTAGAGATGGACACAACTGGAATTGCGTCTTTAATCAATCATAAGGGAATACATATGCATATCGATCATGCACATATAACATAAGATGGGGAACACGTAGGGACACAGAACATGGCAAAATTTACTTTTCCACAACTTCAAAAGCCTGATCAACAATCTTCTCTACACTTTTCTTTTTCTTATAAAAAGCAGCTCTCTGTTTACCTTTCCTAATGTTTTTTAACAAATTTAAAACCACCCTATTGCGAAACATTCGTTTACGAATGTCTCTAAACTGATTCTGCCTTCTATTCCTATACATATTATTCTGTACTGCTCCAGTTGTAGGATTCTTTGAGGTTCTCTCCTTCCTTTTCAAATTTAGTCTCTCATTCTCTTTTTCTACATGCTGTCCATCATTTTTTTTTAAAGTACATATGTTCCGTATAAAAGACTTAGTTGTCTTATCAGGAGCTTGGTTCCTGTTTTTTGAAGTATTTGTTGTGGAAGAGTGCTGCAATTCCGTTGCTGTTTTTGATTTTTCTCGGTTAGGTTGTTTTCTTGTCCTTTCCTTTGTGGGCATGTTTGCTTACTCTTCAAATCTTGATTTCAATCTGTGTTAAAGAAGAAAATAGCACATTATAGACCACTATTAGCAAACAACAAAGCAATGACAAAAAGCAAACAATCTATTCAGGGTTACAGATCAGGTGAGGATTCTCCAGGGGTGCACAAAAGGTGAGGCCTGTATTGAAGAGTATAGTGGAAGACAGCTCTGTCCACAGGTACAAAGAAAATGAGACCTGTGTCTAAGTCCACTGCAGTCTTACACACAGGCTTCACCACCTATGCTTCCCGGGAAAGCCCTCTCTCCCACTACAGTCTTGATCATAAACCTCACCTCCTCTGTCCCTCTGGACATGTCTCACCTCATCTGCACAATCTACTTCCTAATCTCAGGTAACACAGATGACATAATTGATCCTCAGTTATAAAGCCATGCGTCAGTTTTGCGCTACTGAAGCGTCACTTTTTGTGACGCATTGGCGTCATAAAACATGTGCCTTGTTGCACCATATTTAAAAAGTGACGCATGTAGGTAGATGCGTCATTTTTAAAACCCTTTGCACCACATTATACCTCTGTCAAGTGTAATGTACAGAGGGGGTCATTTCTCTGCAAAAAGCCTCGTAATAATGACACAGTGAAATCTATGAAATTTCACTGCGTCACTTTTAGGACACTGTTATGTCAAAATCTTGCACCTGCCTCACAGCAGGGATAAGACTGACGCAAACGCTTTCACATGGGGCTTTCCCCATGTGATACGGTTCTCACACCTAAGCAGGAGTGCAGATGAGATGAAGACTGTCCAGGGGAGCACAAAACGTGAGGCTTGTGTCCAAGAGTGCAGTGGAAAGGACTACACTGGAGTAGTGTGCAAGAAAAAGATGAGCCTCATTTATAAAGCCATGCGTCAGTTTTGCGCTACTGAAGCGTCAATTTTTGGGACGCATTGGCAGCATAAAACATGTGCCTTGTTGCACCATATTTAAAAAGTGACGCATGTAGTTAGATGCGTCATTTTTTAAACCTCTGCACCACATTATACCTCTGTCAAGTGTAATGTACACAGAGGGGTCATTTCTCCACAAAAAGCCTCGTAATAATGACGCAGTGAAATCTATGAGATTTCACTGCGTCACTTTTAGGACACTGTTACATCAAAATCTTGCACCTGCCTCACAGCAGGGATAAGACTGAGGCAAACGCTTTCACATGGAGCTTCACAATTTTACAAAATACAATTCCTCTATGCAAACAAACTCAATATGCTTCCTACACTGAGTTAACACAGGTAACACCATTGTAAAGAGTAAAATTGACACCTGTGTCTAAGAGTGCAGTCGGGGATAGGCTTCATGAAGCCTAGTCCACTGCACTCTTAGACACAAGCCTCACCACTTACGCTCCCCAGGAAAGCCCAAACATGTACCTTTTTGGGCCATATTTAATTAACACCTTGGCTGCTAAGGCAATTCCCGCTGGGCGCTGAGCATCCTGAAAACCCATTGTTCATGACAAGGTCGACTCATCATAAGCACAGCTCCAGTGTACTGCATGACGAGCTGGCCTTGTCATTAGCATGGAAGTGGTTAAAAAGGGACGCATGTAGGTAGATGCGTCACTTTTTAAACCTCTACGCCACATTATATTCAAAAATGTAAAAGCCATTCATTTTCCCCAAAATCGTTTTTGACATCACATTTAGGAAACACAGCACAGATCCTATGTACAAGCATCTGCCTCACAGCAGGGATAAGACTGAGGCAAACACTTTTACATGGAGCTTTCCCCATGTGATAGGATTCTGACACATAAGCAGGAGTGCAGATCGGATGAAGACTGTCCAGGGGAGCACATAAGGTGAGGCTTGTGTTCAAGAGTTCAGTGGAGAGGACTAAACTGGAGTAGTGTGCAAGAAAAAGATGAGCCTCATTTATAAAGCCATGCGTCAGTTTTGCGCTACTGATGCGTCAATTTTTGTGACGCATTGGCAGCATAAAACATGTCCCTTGTTGCACCATATTTAAAAAGTGACGCATGTAGTTAGATGCGTCATTTTTTAAACCTCTGCACCACATTATACCTCTGTCAAGTGTAATGTACACAGAGGGGTAATTTCTCCGCAAAAAGCCTCGTAATAATGACGCAGTAAAATTTATGAGATTTCACTGCGTCACTTTTAGGACACTGTTACATCAAAATCTTGCACCTGCCTCACAGCAGGGATAAGACTGAGGCAAACGCTTTCACATGGAGCTTCACAATTTTACAAAATACAATTCCTCCATGCAAACAAACTCAATATGCTTCCTACACTGAGTTAACACAGGTAACATCATTGTAAAGAGTCAAATTGACACCTGTGTCCAAGAGTGTAGTCGGGGATAGGCTTCATTAAGCCTAGTCCACTGCACTCTTAGACACAAGCCTCACCACCTACGCTCCCCAGGAAAGCCCAAACATGTACCTTTTTGGGCTATATTTAAAAAGTGACGCATGTAGGTAGATGCGTCACTTTTTAAACCTCTACGCCACATTATACTCAAAAATGTAAAAGCCATTCATTTTCCCCAAAATCGTTTTTGACATCACATTTAGGAAACACAGCACAAATCCTATGTACAAGCATCTTCCTCACAGCAGGGATAAGACTGAGGCAAACGTTTTTAGATGGAGCTTTCCCCATGTGATAGGATTCTGACACCTAAGCAGGAGTGCAGATGAGATGAAGACTGTCCAGGGGAGCACAAAAGGTGAAGCTTGTGTTCAAGAGTGCAGTGGAGAGGACTAAACTGGAGTAGTGTGCAAGAAAAAGATGAGCCTCATTTATAAAGCCATGCGTCAGTTTTGCGCTACTGATGCGTCAATTTTTGTGATGCATTGGCAGCATAAAACATGTGCCTTGTTGCACCATATTTAAAAAGTGACGCATGTAGTTAGATGCGCCATTTTTTAAACCTCTGCACCACATTATACCTCTGTCAAGTGTAATGTACACAGAGGGGTCATTTCTCCGCAAAAAGCCTCGTAATAATGACGCAGTAAAATCTATGAGATTTCACTGCATCACTTTTAGGACACTGTTACATCAAAATCTTGCACCTGCCTCACAGCAGGGATAAGACTGAGGCAAACGCTTTCACATGGAGCTTCACAATTTTACAAAATACAATTCCTCTATGCAAACAAACTCAATATGCTTCCTACACTGAGTTAACACAGGTAACTTCATTGTAAAGAGTCAAATTGACACCTGTGTCTAAGAGTGCAGTCGGGCATAGGCTTCATGAAGCCTAGTCCACTGCACTCTTAGACACAAGCCTCACCACCTACGCTCCCCAGGAAAGCCCAAACATGTACCTTTTTGGGCCATATTTAAAAAGTGACGCATGTAGGTAGATGCGTCTCTTTTTAAACCTCTACGCCACATTATACTCAAAAATGTAAAAGCCATTCATTTTCCCCAAAATGGTTTTTCACATCACATTTAGGAAACACAGCACAGATCCTATGTACAAGCATCTGCCTCACAGCAGGGATAAGACTGAGGCAAACGCTTTTACATGGAGCTTTCCCCATGTGATAGGATTCTGACACCTAAGCAGGAGTGCAGATCAGATGAACACTGTTCAGGGGAGCACAAAAGGTGAGGCTTGTGTTCAAGAGTGCAGTGGACAGGACTAAACTGGAGTAGTGTGCAAGAAAAATATGAGCCTCATTTATAAAGCCATGCGTCAGTTTTGCGCTACTGATGCGTCAATTTTTGTGACGCATTGGCAGCATAAAACATGTGCCTTGTTGCACCATATTTAAAAAGTGACGCATGTAGGTAGATGCGTCACTTTTTAAACCTCTGCGCCACATTATACTGAAAAATGTAAAAGCCATTCATTTTCCCCAAAATAGTTTTTGACATCACATTTAGTAAACACAGCACAGTTCCTATGTACAAGCATTCCATGTCATTACTAAAACCTCACTATTTTACAAAATACAATTCCTCTATGCAAACAAACTCAATATGCTTCCTACACTGAGTTAACACAGGTAACATCATTGTAAAGAGTCAAATGTATTTCTTTAAACATGCACACATTCTTTATTCCTTTTAAAAAATGTAAAAGCCATTCATTTTTCCCAAAATCGTTTTTGACATCACATTAAAAAAACACAGCACAGGTCCTATCTACAAGCTTTCCATGTCACTACTAAAACTTCACAATTTTACAAAATACAATTCCTCTATGCCGTAAAAACTTTTTACCAAGCATTATCAAAAACCATGACACAAAGCAACATTAAAAAACCACAATTTTCTTCCAAATCTTCTCCATAGAGTATACAAGTCTCTATTTATATTAAATGAATCATAACTCACCTTTACAAATGCTTTAGGAGATTCAGAACAGTGTCAGATACACACACCAATATTTCTTTAGCAGAGCAAAAGGTATGTTCTCCAGGCACTGCAAACCTTAATGGCACAGAAAACCTCTAATTGTACACACATATTGCTCATGGTACCCAATCAAAACTCTTCCCTCTGTATTTTCAAACCAACACCCTTCCCCCCCTCAGCCCTTTCTACCTGTTACCATAGCAACTCCCTCCTCACTGAGCTCTCAGGTTTAAAAGTTTATTCTACAATGTTGCAAATCACCTCAGCAAGGATGTTTGACCTGCGAATACACCAGCTTATCTGGTGCAATGTTTCTTTAAATGACTTTTTTTAACCATTCAAATTACTTCTTATACATAACACAACCATGCACCCTAACTTTCAGTTTTCAACTATCTCAATCTACCAATCATTGCTTGTAATTCAAGAGCACTGAAAGTCTACAGTTTTTTTTTTGCAAACTCCTATTGTTCCATCTGCCATTTCTTTCCCACACTTCATCTGACTGCACCAAAATCTCCTCTCACCATGTATTCTGTCTGGATTATTGGACATAGCTATATCCACTGGGCTCAAAGGTATGCAGCTACCAGAAATTTTCACAACCTTGATTTACAAACTGTGAACATTAAATGGATTGGCCAGAGAGGATTGAGATGTTACCAATTGATTCCATTGGTGAAAACCTTTTTGCATTTGCCACACCCTAACCTCATAATTCTTCACTGTGGTGGAAATGACTTAGGCACTTTGACTGGGGTAGGTCTGGAAATGCTTTTAAAGGACACCTTTGGGCAATTGATGGCACTTTTTCCTCAAACTGCCTTGGTATTTTCCAATATATGCCAAAGACAGAAATGGAACTGGTCCAACCAATTTTGTCCACAATTTGAGAAAGCACGGAAACATGTGAATAAATCTGTTTCTGCTTACATGAGAGACTATGGAATGGGTTCAATATACAACAACAAGTTGCGTTACAACATGCAAGATATCTACAGAGGAGATGGTGTGCTCTTCTCAGATGAGGGGAATAGAATATTCCTCCTCAATTTAAGACTGTGCATTGGTACCTACTTGTAGGTACCTAAATCAGCCACAGAACCCAAAAGCTCTTTTCAGAGCTCCCCTACCTCTGATCACTCCAAATGATTATCTTTTTCTAACTTTTTTCACAATTTTTCACCAAAGTACGCTCCCCGGTACGCTCCCCGGTGCGCGTACCGGGCGCCCCCCCCCCCCCGCAAAAATGTAAAAATAATTATTTTTTTTGGTCTATATGGGCCTCCTAACACCCCCTCAGAAAACCTAGGGGTCAGGGAGTGCCTACCGTGCCCCCTTATACCCATTCCCAACGTTGTTTGTCCTCCATTTTCTGTCTCAAATCTACGAAACACAAAATGGAGGACTCCCGTAGCGCTTACCGGTACGCGTACCGGGGCGGGCACCGGGAAACACTCCCAAAAAATGTTAAAAGTTAATTTACATAAAAACCACTGGAGACCCTTTCACCAAATATAGAATAGCTCATACTACATACCAATCCCTACCATTTTCCCAAATTTGGTGGAATTCCATTGAGCCATTTAGCCTGTAGACCTCTCTAAATATCCTGAGGTAAATTACTTCACAGAAACACATCTGAAGTGTTAGAATTGACAACCAATTAAAATGTTACTTTCATTTCTACTTTTTTTTCCTGACATTTGATTGGTTATGTACATGAATATATATAAAGAAAGAGAGGGAAACACAGCCATTTTGACTACTACTTCCTGAAGTACATTTCAAGAAAATTTTCACTAAGAACTTCAACTTCTTTTTGAAAGGTAAGTTGTTATTTTGAAAACTGAAGTATATTGTGCACTTTAAGTTAATTTGGAAAACTTTTTCTGATAGTTATATACTATCCCTCTGTAATATTTATAGATTTAGATAGACTTCTCTGTTATAGTTATGGATGGATTTAGGCTTGTCTTGTATAATTATGAATTTACTTAGGCTTCATCACATACACTTTTCAATATTTCTACTTCCAGTCTGATACCATACACTGCCCAAAGATAAATTCACTGTTAAAAAATCCAAACTACCTGTCTGAACTTAAACCCAACAGTGCCCTATCTCTACTGATATATTTTTTTTAATGCAAATTTCAGCCAAAATGGAAGGAGAACAAAACGTTTCATTTGAAATTGTCCTAGAGATGGACAATGAAGAAATCATTGAACTCAATGACTTGGAATTCATGGACGAATCACGAGACCATGAACCTCTACAATGTGTAGAATCTGTGGATTTCCTCCTTCAAAATGAGGACATTTCTGACAGTCAAATGATAGAAGTTATGTTTAATTTGGAAAATGAATAAATTTATATTTAATAATTCTAAAATTGTTTGAGACATTATTCATTTTTTTATGTAATTCTTAAACTAGTACCAAATTGATTATAATGTAAAGTCACACTTATAGTATACTGTGCAACTTTTTTCTGTTACATAGTCATTTTGCTCATAGATACTTCCTTTCTCCCACTATATTATCTCCAATGTGTATTTGACATCTCTTTTTCATCTCCTGCCTCCATGTTCTTTCTGCTTTCCTGACAGACTATAGTATAGATTCCATATACCACAATAACTTCTGTAACAACATGACTCTGCATTGGTACCTACATGTTGGTACTTAAGTCACCCACACAACACAACAATTCTATTCAGAGCTACCCTACCTCTAAGCACTTTAAATTATCATTTTACTGTTTCACTGAGTTTTCCCCATGTGTGTGGGGGCGGGGGAGGTGTGTGTGGAGGATGGTGGGGTATGTCTGTGAGGTGTGTGTGTGTATATGTCTGGGGGGGTGACGTGTATAGGTGTATGTAGGTGTATAGAGTATGTGGATGTGGGTGGGGGTGTGGGTGTGTAAGGTGTGTGTGCGGGTCTGGGTGTGTGGGGTGTTTGAGTGTAGGTGGAAATGTGGGTGTGTGAGGTGTGTGTGGGGGGTGTGTGGGTGTGGGGGGTATGTTTTAAGATATGTGTATATGTGTGGGATGTGTGGGTGTGTCTGTGAGGTGTGTGTGTATGTGTGGGGGGCGGAGGTGTGTCTGTGGAATGTGTGTGGTGTGTCTGAGAGGTATCTGTGTGTGCGTGTGTGTGTGTGTCTTGGGGGGGGTGAGGTGTGTGTATGAGTGTGGGTGTATGGAATGTGTCAGTGTGGGTGTGGATGTGTAAGGTGTCGGTGTGGGGGTGTGGTGTGTTTGGGTGTGGGTGGAGGTGTGCGTGTGTGAGGTGTGTGTGGGGAGTGTGTGGGTGTGGGGTTGTGTGCGTGTGGGTGTGTGTGGGACATACTTGTAGGTACCTAAAACAGCCACAGAACCCTAAAGCTCTTTTCAGAGCTACCCTACCTCTAATCACTCAGAATGATTATTTTACACTACTATTTTCACTATTTTTCACCAAAGTACGCTTCCCGGTACGCTCCCCGGTGCGCGTACCGGGCGCTCCCCCCGTGAAAATCGAAAAAAATTACATTTTTTTTTACCCAAGGGACCCTTTTATGGCCCCCACATCAAACCTAGGGGGTCAGGGGGGGTCTACCCTGCCCCCTTTTGGTCATTTCCCCCTTTGTTTTTTACCACCTCTTGTGTCTCGATCCTACCGAGACACAAGATGGCGGCCGATACGGACTGTTTGGAATGTTTACAGACACCCGAGAGCCAATCACCTTGCCGTGCGCAAGTCGCGTGGCGCCCCCGGAGCGCTCCCCGGTACGCGTACCGGGGCGCTGCCATAGATATATAAATTATTTTGAACCTAAATTACTCAAAATCCTCTGGAGCACATATCTTGAGACATAGCAAAGGCACATCGGGCTACCAGTCCCTACAATTTTGCCAAGTTTGGTGGAAATCCATTCAGCCGTTCGAGCTAAAAGTGCGACCGACCGCCCTATGGAAATTAACATGGAGAAAACACATTTTGGGACCCCCTTTTATCTCGGCCCCCGCTTGACGAAACCCCCCCAAACTTTCATGGAAGTAGCGGAGCGCTGCGAGGCAAAGTTGCTGAAAAATTCAGGCTGATTCCTCAACCGGCGCCAAAGTTATTCCCAATAGAATGTTGCGATTTCCCTATGGAAATCAATCCTAACTATAACTACCTACTGGCGACCGCCAGTAGGTAATATATATATATATATATATATATATATATATATATATATATATATATATATATATATATATATATATATATATATATATATATATATATATATATATATATATATATATATATGTATATATACATATTCACTGAAAAAACCATAGGTTTCACACCAGTTAGAGTTAGCTGAACATTTTACTCATACAAAACCATTGAAATTCCCAGGTTATAGTTAGTTGGACTCACTGTAACTCGCGTGCCCGCAATACACTGCTGATGATGTCACATATTACATCATTCATGACATGGTCAGTAACATCACTGATGACATCAAAGGGAAACAAAGGAATGGTGAAGGACAAAGAGAGGGAAAAAAGAAATTTGGGGAGAGCAAATTACTAAGTGGATAATGAAGCAGATAGATTCAGTGACAGAGAGGAAGAGATGGAGAGAGAAATGAACTGAAGGTGAGTAATATACTAAAGGAATGTGAGTTACCAAAACTAAATGAGGAAAGGGGAGTAAGGAAAGGTGAGTGAGTGACAGGAAAGGGGGAGTGAGTGAGGGTGCATTCACGACAATGAGGGATGGAAGGTGAGTGAGGGTGAGTGAAGGGGCATGAGAGAGTGAGGGGACAATGGGAGTGAGGGTAACTGAGAGGGAGTGAGGGAAGAGGAGTGAGGAAGTGAGAGGACAGAGGGAGTGAGAGAAGGAGTGAGTAAAGTGGAGTAAGGTGAGTGAGGAAAGGGGAATTATTGAGGGAGAAAAGGAAGGAAAGAAGGGGAAGGGGAGTGAAGCAGAGGGACTGGGAAAAGGTGAGTGCATAAGGAGAGAAAGGGGAAGAGGAGTTAAGGATGGGTAATGAGGATAAGTGAGGGAACCGGAGTAAGGAAACGGGGTGAGGGAGGGTGAGAGAAGGGCAGTGAGGTTGAGGAAAGAGGGATGATAGAGGGTGGATAAAGGCGAGTGAGCGTAAGACAAGGGGAGTGAGGGAGTGAGGACATAGAGGTAGTGAAGGAAGAAGTAACAGAAATGGACTGAGTAAGGGAGCAAAGAAAGGTAAGTGAGGGAGTATGGGTGAGTTAAAGGGAGTGAGCGTGACGGAAGAGAAGTGAGAGAGTGAGGGGACGGAGAGAGTAAGGCTAAGAAAGAGGGAGTGAGGGAAGGAAGGGGAGTGAGGAAGTGAGAGGACAGAGGGAGTGAGAGAAGGAGTGATTGAAGTGGAGTAAGGTGAGTAAGGGAAGGGGAATAAGTGAAGGAGCGAAGGAAGGGAAGAGAGGGGAAGGGAAGTAAAGCAGGCGGTCTGAAAGAAGGTGAGTGTGGAAGGGGAGTGAGGGAAAGGGGAGTAAACATGGGGAATGAGAATAAATGAGGGAAGCGGAGTAAGGGAACGGGGGTGAGGGAGGGTGAGAGAAGAGTAGTGAGGTTAAGGAAAAGAGTGATGAGAAAGTAAATTTTGTTTGTTAAACTTACCTTATAAGTAATGTAAACGTAATGACATATTTAAAAAAAATGTAATATCTGTGGAAGAGGGAAAAAAAATAAGTTTTCATTTTTATAATATATATTTCAAAATACAAGAGACAAGGCAGGAGATTAAAAGTCATAAAAGGGTACTAATAGATAAAGTAGGAGTGAAGGACACAGAAAGGGAAAGAAAGGAATGGTGAAGGACAGAGGGAAAAAGAAATAGAGGAAGAGCAAATTACTAAGAGGATAATGAGGTGGATAGATTCAGTGACAGAGAGGAAGAGAGGGAGGGAGAAATGAACTGAAGGTGGGTAAGATACTAAAGGAATGTGAGTTAGCAAAACTAAATGAGGAAAGGGGAGTAAGGAAAGTGGAGTGAGTGAGAGGGAAGGGCGAGTGAGTAAGGGTGCATTCACGACAATGAGGGATGGAAGGTGAGTGAGGGTGAGTGAAGGGGCGTGAGAGAGTGAGGGGACAGAGGGTGTGAGGGTAACAGACAGGGAGTGAGGGAAGAGGAGTGAGGAAGTGAGAGGACAGAGGGACTCAGAGAAGGAGTGAGTGAAGTGGAGTACAGTGAGAGAGGAAAGGAAAATGAGTGAGGGAGCGAAGGAAGGGAAGAGAGGGGAAGGGAAGTGAAGCAGGAGGACTGAAAGAAAGTGAGTGTGGGAGGGGAGTGAGGGGAAGGGGAGTGAACATGGGGAATGAGGATAAGTGAGGGAAGCAGAGTAAGGGAACGGGGGTGAGGGAGGGTAAGAGAAGAGCAGTGAGGTTGAGGAAAGAGTGGTGTTAGAGGGTGGATAAAGGCAAGTGAGCCTGAGACAAGGGGAGTGAGGGAGTGAGGAGACAGAGGGAGTGAAGGAAAGAGTGAGAGAAGGGGACTGAGTGAGGGAGCATAGAAAGGTAAGTGAGGCAGTGTAGGTGAGTTAAAGGGAGTGAGCATGAGGGAAGGGGACTGAGAGAGTGAGGGGACGGAGGTAGTGAGGCTAAGAGAGAGGGAGTGAGGGAAGGAGAGTGAGGATGTGTCAGGACAGAGGGAGTGAGAGAAGGAGTGAGTGAAGTGAACTAAGGTGAGTGAGGGAAGAGGAATGAGTGAGGGAGCAAAGGAAGGGAATAGAGGGGAAGAGGACTGAAGCATAGGTACTGAGAGAAGGTGAGTGGGGGTGAAAGTAAAGGGAGGGGAGAGAAGGATGGGGAATGAGGGGTAGTGAGGGAACCGGAGTAAGGGAACTGGGGTGAGGGAGGGTGAGAGAAGGGCAGTGAGCGTGAGTAAAGAGGGGTGAAAGAGGGTGGATAAAAGCGATTGAGGGTAAGACAAGGGGAGTGAGGGAGTGAGGGGATAGAGGAAGTGAAGGAAGGAGTGACATAAAGGGACTGAGTAAGGGAGGAAAGAAAGGTAAGTGAGGGAGTGTGGGTGAGTTATAGGGAGTGAGCGCGACAGAAGAGGATGGTGAGAGGACGGAGAGAGTGAGGCTAAGAGAGAGAGAGTGAGAGAAGGGGAGTGAGGAAGTGAGAGGACAGTGGGAGTGAGAGAAGGAGTGAGAGAAGTGGAGTAAGGTGAGTGAGGGAAGGGGAATGAGTGAGGGAGAGAAGGAAGGGAAGAGAGGGGAAGGGAAGTAAAGCAGGGGGTCTGAAAGAAGGTGAGCGTGGGAGGGGAGTGAGGGAAAGGGGAGTAAACATGGGGAATGAGAATAAGTGAGGGAAGCGGAGTAAGGGAACGGGGGTGAGGGAGGGTGAGAGAAGAGTAGTGAGGTTAAGGAAAAGAGTGATGAGAAAGTACATTTTGTTTGTCAAACTTACCTTATAAGTAATGTAAACTTAATGACATATTTTTAATAAATTTAATATCTGTGGAAGAGGAAAAAAATAAGTTATAATATATATTTCAAAATACAAGAGACAAGGCAGGAGGTTAAAAGTCATAAAAGGGTACTAAGAGATAAAGTAAGAGTGAAGGACACTGAAAGAGAAACAAAGGAATGGTGAAGAGCAGAGAGGGGGAAAAAGAAATAGAGGGAGAGCAAATTACTAAGAGGATAATGAGGCGGATAGATTCGGTGACAGAGAGGAAGAGAGGGAGAGAGAAATGAACTGAAGGTGAGTAAGATACTAAAGGAATGTGAGTTATCAAAGTAAAGGAGGAAAGGGGAGTAAGGAAAGGCGAGTGAGTGACAGGGAAGGGGGAGTGAGTGAGGGTGCATTCACAAAAATGTGGGATGGAAGGTGAGTGAGGGTGAGTGAAGGGGCGTGAGAGAGTGAGGGAACAATGGGAGTGAGGGTAACAGAGAGGGAGTGAGGGAAGAGGAGTGAGGAAGTGAGAGGACAGAGGGAGTGAGATAAGGAGTGAGTAAAGTGGAGTAAGGTGAGTGAGGGAAGAGGAATTATTGAGGGAGCAAAGGAAGGAAAGAAGGGGAAGGGGAGTGAAGCAGAGGGACTGAAAAAGGTGAGTGCGTGAGGAGAGAAAGGGGAAGGGGAGTTAAGGATGGGTAATGAGGATAAGTGAGGGAACCGGAGTAAGGGAACAGGGGTGAGAAAGGGTGAGAGAAGGGCAGTGAGGTTGAGGAAAGAGGGATGATAGAGGGTGGATAAAGGCGAGTGAGCGTAAAACAAGGGGAGTGAGAGAGTGAGGACATAGAGGTAGTGAAGGAAGGAGTGGGAGAAATGGACTGAGTAAGGGAGCAAAGAAAGGTAAGTGAGGGAGTGTGGGTGAGTTATAGGGAGTGAGCGTGACGGAGAGGAGTGAGAGAGTGAGGGGACGGAGAGAGTAAGGCTAAGATAGAGGGAGTGAGGGAAGGGGAGTGAGGAAGTGAGAGGACAGAGGGAATGAGAGAAGGAGTGAGTGAAGTGGAGTAAGGTGAGTAAGGGAAGGGAAATGAGTGAAGGAGTGAAGGAAGGGAAGAGAGGGGAAGGGAAGTAAAGCAGGGGGTCTGAAAGAAGGTGAGTGTGGGAGGGGAGTGAGGGAAAGGGGAGTAAACATGGGGAATGAGAATAAATGAGGGAAGCGGAGTAAGGGAATGGGGGTGAGGGAGGGTGAGAGAAGAGTAGTGAGGTTAAGGAAAAGAGTGATGAGAAAGTAAATTTTGTTTGTTAAACTTACCTTATAAGTAATGTAAACTTAATGACATATTTTTAATAAATTTAATATCTGTGGAAGAGGGAAAAAAAAATAATTATAATTTTTATAATATGCATTTCAAAATACAAGAGACAAGGCAGGAGATTAAAAGTCATAAAAGGGTACTAAGAGATAAAGTAGGAGTGAAGGACACAGAAAGGGAAACAAAGGAACGGTGAAGGACAGAGAGAGGGAAAAAGAAATAGAGGGAGAGCAAATTACTAAGAGGATAATGAGGTGGATAGATTAAGTGACAGAGAGGAAGAGAGGGAGAGAGAAATGAACTGAAGGTGAGTAAGATACTAAAAGAATGTGAGTTAGCAAAACTAAATGAGGAAAGGGGAGTAAGGAAAGGGGAGTGAGTGAGAGGGAAGGGGGAGTGAGTGAGGGTGCATTCACAACAATGAGGGATGGAAGGTGAGTGAGGGTGAGTGAAGGGGGGTGAGAGAGTGAGGGGACAGAGGGAGTGAGGGTAACAGAGAGGGAGTGAGGGAAGAGGAGTGAGGAAGTGAGAGGACAGAGGGAGTGAGAGAAGGAGTGAGTAAAGTGGAGTAAGGTGAGTGAGGGATGGGGAATGACTGAGGGAGCACAGGAAGGAAAGAAGGGGAAGGGGAGTGAAGCAGAGGAACTGGGAAAAGGTGAGTGCGGAAGGAGAGTGAGGGGAAGGGGAGTTAAGGATGGGTAATGAAGATAAGTGAGGGAACCAGAGTAAGGGAACGGGGGTGAGGGAGGGTGAGAGAAGGGCAGTGAAGTTGAGGAAAGAGGGGTGATAGAGGGTGGATAAAGGCTAGTGAGTGTAAGACAAGGTGAGTGAGGGAGTGAGGAAATAGAGGTAGTGAAGGAAGGAGTGAGAGACGGGGACTAAGTGAGGGAGCATAGAAAGATAAGTGAGGGAGTGTTGGTGAGTTAAAGGGAGTGAGTTTGAGTGAAGGGGGAGAGACAAAGTGAGGGGATGGAGGGAGTGAGGGTAAGAGAGAGGGAGTGAGGGAAGGGGAGTGAGGATGTGAGAGGAAAGAGGGAGTGAGAGAAGGAGTGAGTGAAGTGGAGTAAGGTGACTGAGGGAAGGGGAATTACTGAGGGAGCAAAGAAAGGAAAGAAGGGTAAGAGGAGTGAAGCAGAGAGACTGAGAGCTGGAAAGTGGTGGAGGGGAGAGAGGGGAATGAGGGGTAGTGAGGGAAGTGGAGTAAGGGAAAGGGGGTTAAGGAGGGTGAGAGAAGGGAAGTGAGGGTGAGTAAAGAGGGGTGATAGAGGGTGGGTAAAGGTGAGTGAGCGTGAGACAAGGGGAGTATAATATATATTTCACAATACAAAATAACTTGTACAACATGTTATATGGTTTATTTTTGCTGTTCTCAGAACATATTGAATTTCACTAAAAACAGTGAGTTCAATACTACTCATCATATGACAGCGGGCAAAAAAAACACAATCAAAAAGATTGTGTTTAAAAAACCCATACAACGTTTCAATAAATAATGTAAAACTTAGAAAAAACGTATCTTAACTCATTTTTGATCCACTTACTTTTCCACGAGGCCAAATAGTATATGGAAAGTCCTTTTCTTTGGAAATTACTCAATAGTACTCTTAAACTTCCATTTACCCGACTTTCTGAAAGAAAAGCTCCAACATCTTTTTCATCATGTAACAATAGTTATATTTCCACCTCTGGCTCACTCATGATCAACATTTCCAATAATACTGATATCACTCACTATGTGATACACTTACACTACCTCTATGACAACTACACGTTTTTTATTATCTTGATCACTCTCACTCACAAAGTAATTTTGAACAGCAGACTGAGTTTTATTAACTGCTCCAGTCTTCATAGGCCAATTACCTTTCCTAAAATTTCGGTTGTAAAAACACTAGGTAAGAATTTCGTAAGTCAAAAGGCAAACGTTGTTTAAAAGTCAATTGACTATCATTACAATTAGTCCAGCCTTTTGACATTTTAAATAAGCTGTATAATGTCCTGATGTTGTCGAAGGACCATCATGGAAAATAATTGCTGCAGTTACAAAGGTTCTTCCTGAAATTGATAATTGAGAAGCCACAAAATGTTTAATTAAAGTTGGCAATTTAGTTCCATCAGGTCTACATCGTTGGAACATTAAAATTACATACTGTCCATATCTTTGTATAAATAATGTTGATAGCATTGCAGATTTACATTGAGTACAGACCATGTTTTGATTTGCTTCTCTAACTAGATTATTAAAAGACACTGATTTGCAGTCTGGTAAAGTCAAATATATAAATCTTTCAGTGCCTATTGTAGTAGTAGTTGAAAAGGAACAATTGTCGCAGTTATGCTGCCATTTATAAGAAAGGCCAAAAAGATTTTCTACATCTATACCTTTATCTTGCAATACAACAAGCATATACATTAGAAATTCCTGACAATCTTGCTGAATATTCTGTGAAAATTGATTTAGACCAGAACATATGTCTAAAACATGTGGAATTTCAGAAACACTTTCTATTTTTGTTCTATCACTGCTATATTTCTCAAACACAGAATTCAACAAACAACAAAATCTTTGATCCCGATTTTCAACAATCTGTTCTTGTAAAGTTTGGAGAAAAAAACCAACATTAACCACTACATTAGCATAGCACTTGACACCAGAACTGTTTTCAAACTGAAATCCAGCAACATCTTTAACTGAATCCTTTTCCTTTTTGCTTACAATTACTGGTTTATCTACTTTTTTTCTTTTTGCTACAACTTCACTACAATTTTTCTCATTTCTTCTTTTTCGGCCTAACACACGCTTTTCAAATAGAGGCTATTGAGGTAAATTTGGAGCATACTCTCTTCTTAACCTATTATATTCTTTTACACAATTTAGATCTGCACTAATCTTTGTCTCATCAAAATCAATCAAGTACAATCCAGATAAAGTTCTGACTCGAGATAAAGCAATATATGCCATACCCTTCTTGAACACAGAACTTCCAATATTCACCAAAGCACTATATACACTTAAACCTTGAGATTTATGAATAGTCACCGCATATGTCAAAGAAACAGGAAACTGTTTTCGGCGGACATATAAATCTTTAACAAGCAAAAATCGAGCAGAACAACGACTGAATTGTTGTACTTCTTCAATTCCTTCAAATGTCATTTTAAAAAATTCAATTCCATCTTTATTTCGGTAATTCACAAAATCAACAACATGACCCATTGCTCCATTTACTAAACCTCTTTCCACATGTAAATTCCGTCGTAAAATTATACGACAATTTAAACATGCATACAGAGTCTTTTCCAAACCAGCAGTTTTAGATATTGTCGTCTCTAAAGAATCCAATTTTGATTTCAACTTTTCTGACAAAATAATAATTGCTCCACATGCTCTATTTTATCAATAGCTTCCAGTTTCACAATCTCTTGATTTTATAACTTTAACATTTTGTTGTTGAAGATTGAACATTCTTGCAGAGTTGGCATCAAGCATATCACAGATTTGTTTTCAGCAATTTTCCTAAAAATATTCTCTGGGAGAATATTTTCATTTGGAAACAAATTTGAAATTAATCGTGCATGTAAAGCTTCTTTGCCATGCTCACTTACTTTTCCAATTCTTACATCTTGTAGAATATTTTTATAATCTTCATCCTTTGCCTGTCGCATATTTTGAAGCAGTTCTGCATATTTGAAATGTAACCATATATTAACATTTCAATTGCTTCCTAGGCACTTCCTGGTATGTTCATGCGTAAGCATTTTAAACACTGGTTGTCCTTTCACTGGAGTTAGCTGCAGTAGATCTCCAAAAACAATGATGTGTTTGCCTCCAGATAACACATCATACTCTGTTTTAAGAATTTCTTGCATTCTTAAATGCACAAAAGCAAGCATTACATTTGATACCATGCTTACCTCATCAATGATAAGAAGTTTCATTTTCTTCAGGATTCTGGAAACTTCACAACAAGCTTCTCCAGATGGCTTGTGGTATTGTAATGTATTATCATGCTCTACTGGCAGCATCAATAAACGATGTAAAGTAATCCCTTTAATGTTATGTGCTGCCAACCCAGTTGGAGCGGTAACAACTCAAGACAGCGATGACTCAGCTCTTTTCTGCAGATAAGTTGCAATTGCTTTAATCAGAAAACTTTTTCCAGTTCCTGCTTCTCCACTCACGTACAGTCGGACAGGCATAAATGACGTACATGAGCACTCTTTTTTCTCATGACATAAACCATGCTCAATCTGTTCTGTGACTTCCTCATATATTTGTTTCTGCTCAACGTTTAGTTCTTTTTCCAAATCTTCTAAGTTAACTACATCCTCCTGAGCTTGTTCCATGGCTCTTTCCACTTCATCCATGGCAGTGGCAGCTTCATTTTGGATAATTGGTCCTCCTAGTGGATCCTGACTCAATGAAGCAGAACTCTGACTGTCTTGAGAACTGTCTCTAGCAATGTCTGCTGCAATTGTAGCTTCTTGCAGTATTTCCTCATTCAACATTTGCAGATAATTTGAAAAAACAGGACATTCTATGGTATCCTTGGTTGCATTGAAAGAATCTTCATAACTGAGAAAATCTCCAAGTAGTTCCTCTTCTGTACGCTATGGCTTAAAGAGTTGCAAAATAGCTAAATAGTAAAATTCCATTTTGTCAGGAAATTCACAACTCAATTTATGATGATTCATCAAATGGCCTTTTGTTTGTTTCACCAGACATCCTTCACATCCAATTACAGCATATACTCCTTTATTGATATCCTCTGTGATGTTCCTCTTAAAAGTATGGCTTTGCAGAACTTCATAGAGACAAACGTTCTCAAGATGACTACTTCTATTTGGATAGTATGTATCCAACATGTTTGTCTTCAAAATATCTGTACTGTTTGGTTCTTTCTACGCCAAATACTCAATTTCTTGTACAGATTTCAAAACTCGGTTTCGTGTTGCAGCAAGACCTAGACTCACCCAAATGATTGTTCTGGATTTGGCATATAGACTTGCTGATGATAACCGATCAGAACATTCATATGCTTCAATTTCTCGATGCGACAACATCTTCAGACTGTAACTGTACAATTTCTTACTTAGACTCTTTTCATGTGAAATTTCCTCCCACATTTCCTTCAGTTCCGTCTTTTCTGATTTTGTGATGTAAGACGTCACATATCAAGCCACAGCAATAGAGTTGTCAGCAACATATTGAATATCCAAGTTAGCATTCCACATAGACAAAATGACTGGGTTGTAGTCATTTATGTATTTGGACTCTTCATTTCTTCTTAAGTTGTATGTATTTTTCAGTGATTTTCTTGTCACAGTATGTCGCAGAGAAGACATAAAATTGTTCACTCTTCCTTTAGATATTACTGGTCATGGAAATCCAAAATGACATTTTGTGTAGAACTTGTCCTTGGATTTGAACTTTTGACGACAGTATTTTCTACAACGATGTGTTTGAAAGCGTGAAACTTGATGTCTTAAATTGTTTTCTTCTGAACTTTGCGGAACAGCACATGTAGAATACTCTTCAATGAAACTCATCACTGTGTCATCCGAATCTGTTCCAAATTTAGGTGCATCTTTGATCCATAGCAGCATATGTAAGTGAGGAGCACCTCATGCTTAATACTCCTTTCTCCAAAAGAAATCCAAAACCCCTCCAAGCGGAGGATTTTTTTGTTTGTGATAAAAGACATCATAGCTTAAAATCTATGATTGAAATACCTGCATACATTAACTGGATCCAAAGAGCACAGTTCTCCAGGTGTCTTGTATTCTATATTTTCAATGTTTGCATTTGCCTCTCGTAGAAATTGAAGTAAGTCTTCCCTAGCATACTCAGCACAGCTAAGAGTGAGGAACCATGTAGGAGTTCCTAAGTTTCTTAGCATACATTTCAATTCCCCATGACAACGGTACCAATACTCGTTAGTACCACGCTGACATGCCATGAGATAAATTAGGTGAGATTCCAAAATACTGTCTTGCAGTTTGACTTTATCCATAAAGTCCCTTGCCGAAACATTTTGCAGATGTACTCCACTTTTCAGTATATGGTTCACTGCATAAGAAAGTCCAGACAAATCACTCTCAAACAGTAGATGAAACAAATATGGAATGCATTGAGGAAACCTTGGATCATCTGCATATAATCTTAAAGTCAGGTATTCAGATGCCAGAATTTGAACAGGTTGGTCGTCATATCGTCCACCTTGACCTGTTGGAAATAACTGAGGAAAACAACGAACTTCCAAACTTTCTTCCCATACACTAATGGGACTTCCTTTTGCTTCTTTCATTTGAAACAAGTCAAGAGAATTCCCCATTACTTCTTTGGAATGCAAAGGATGAACACTATAATGTTCATAAATTTCTTAACTTCTAGAGACATCAACTTTTTCAATTTGCCCAGCTGAGAAATCACTGTCCTCTTCTACAGTTGTTTCCTCTTCTCCAACATATACATTTTTGGAGTAATGATTGTTTTTTACCAAATACAACATTGCCTTTTTGACTTTCCTAACATCCACTAATTCTTGCCAGATTTTCTTACTCTTTGTCGGAACACCATTAACTAGAATAACCAGAGGTTCCTCTTCCACTTTTTCTACACCAATTGTATCAATATTTTTCTTAAAATCTAGAGGCAAATAAACAACTCTTCCCTTTAATCCTCTCTGTAAATCTGAAGGAGGCAATTTCCCTGTCTTAGGCTCCATGCGAACAATAGCCTGAAAAGGATGCACAGATTGAATCAGAAAAGACTCATAGGTATTTAAATCCATCAATTCAGAAGGAATGTCTACCAACTCAAGATTATTATGAACAGCTCTAGCAGGCATTCTGTTTTCATTTAATTTATTATAACAATATTTACAAATACGTTGATCAGAACCCAAATCAAAACAATTTTCTACCAATAAATAAGTTGCAGATTACTTCCACTCATTATTATTTTCCATTTCACTTTTCACATATAAATCAACTAACCTAGTCTGATTCTTATAATGAGTTCGTCGACAACACACGCAAGAAAAATTAGGCCTTTCATTTGAATTGACCTTAAACTTTGTAATTTCATAGTCAAATGTTTCTGTACTTGAAATCTGTACATTCTCTTCCACATTACCTTCTATTACTGTATCAGTTTCTGCACTGTCCTCTTTTTCACCAAAATAACAAAACTCAATTTCTTCACAAATGTTCTTCACATCTAATTCAGATCCATGCAAAAGAGCACTGTTTAACTGTTTTAGCTTAAGTGCTGGACTTTTTGCATAATACAACCTTCTCACTAATTTCCTCACTTTATTATGATGCACTGCTAACATCCTAAAATGGTGAAAAACACTCTGACATACTTTTCTTGAAAGACAAGCCAGTGAATGCCCATGCAAACCTGTTTTTTCCCTCACTCTGCAAGGATCTAACTCTTGCAACTTCTTCATCTTTTGTTTTAGAGTTTTCTTAGTATATGTCCGAAAGAAATTGAGAAACAAATCAATTGAAACCTGTCGCACACTACAAATACTACTACAATTCCAAGTATACACTGGACCCTTAGGACATCTCCCTAAAACTTCATCAGCTAACACCTCTTCTGCATTTCTAGGCACAATTTTTTCTTTTTCAACCGGACAACCGTCCTTCACCTCATATGCTCGACCATTGGTGTCAACTGCATGCACCAAATCATTATCCTGAAAGTAACTCTCTTCATTAAAAAATGGCTCACAACTTGAACTATGCTTCCATTCTCCAGAAAAAACATGACAAAAATTAGTCCGATTAATTACCCTTTTCCACTTACATTTTGATTTCAAAACATTGATTACCTTATCTAGTGTACGAATTCTATTAATTACTAAACTGTATAATTTTTTTTCACTTCAAAAGCCTGATCCACAATCTTCACTATACTTTTCTTTTTTTGTAAAAAGCAGTTTTCTTTTTATAAGTTTTAACATTTTTTAATAAATTTAAAACAATTCTGTTATAAAACATTCGTCTACGAATGTCAATAAATTGATTTCTCCGTCTATTACTATAGACAATATCATCTCCTTCTACAGGTCTAACATTTTTTGGGGGGCTCTGCTTTTTCTTTGTATTTACAGATGATTTTTTTTCTTTGAAACAATATCCAGATGTTTTTTACATTGCGTTAATTTCCTAAAAAACTCCTTTGTTTGCTTACCAGGAGCATTCTTTTTTTTTACTGAAGATTGTGTTTTGGATGAATCTTCTAATTGTGTTTTCTTGGACAATAAAGCATGTTTATAACTTTATCTTCCTATTTCCTTCGTCGGCATATTCTTTTATTTTACTATAGATGATTACAATCTGTGGTAAAGAAAAAATAACATATTCTAGACCACTACTAACATACTACATAGCAATGACAATAAGTAAACAATATACACATTAGTTAACAACATAACTAAGTTTATAGCACAGCAACTGTGTCACAGCAACAGTGCAGTACAGTTTCATTATTAATCTCACTCTCTACCTGCACCATCTCACTCTTTGCGTGTGTCATCTCTCTCTTTGCGTGTGTCATCTCTCCCTCTGCCTGTGCCATCTCTCTTAGCGTGTGTCATCTCACTCTCTGCCTGCGCCATCTCTCTCCTTGCGTGTGTCATCTCACTCTCTGCCTGCGCTATCTCTCTCTTTCCGTGTGCCATCGCGCTCTGTTTCTGCCCCATCTCTCTCTTTGTTTGTGTCATCTCTCTGTTTGCGTGTGTCATCTCAATCTCCGCCCGTGTCATCTCTCTCTTTGTGTGTGTCATCTCTCTCTTTGTGTGTGTCATCTCTCTCCTTGTGTGTGTCATCTCACTCTGTGCCTGCCCCATCTCTCTCCTTGTGTGTGTCATCTCTCTCTTTGTGTGTGTCATTTCTTTCTTTGCATGTGTCATCTCACTCTCTGCATGCCCCATCTCTCTCTTTGTGTGTGTCATCTCTCTCTTTGTATGTGTCATCTCTCTCTTTGCGTGTGTCATCACACTCTCTGCCTGCGCTATCTCTCTCTTTCCGTGTGCCATCTCACTCTCTGCCTGCACCATCTCTCTCTTTGCGTGTGTCATCTCGCTCTCTTTCTGCCCTATCTCTCTCTTTGTGTGTGTCATCTCTCTGTTTGTGTGTGTCATCTCAATCTCTGTCTGCACGATCTCTCTTTTTGTGTGTGTCATCTCTCTCTTTGTGTGTGTCATCTCTCTCTTTGTGTGTGTCATCTCTCTCCTTGTGTGTGTCATCTCACTCAGTCCCTGCACCATCTCTCTCTTTCTGTGTGTCATTTCTCTCTTTGCATGTGTCATCTCACTCTGTGCCTGCCCCATCTCTCTCTTTGTGTGTGTCATCTGTCTCTTTGTGTGCCATCTCTCTCTTTGCGTGTGTCATCTCACTCTGTGCATGCACGATCTCTCTCTTTGTGTGTGTCATCTCTCTCTTTGTGTGTGTCATCTCTCTCTTTGCGTATGTCATCACACTCTCTGCCTGTGCTATCTCTCTCTTTCCATGTGCCATCTCACTCTCTGCCTACACCATCTCTCTCTTTGCGTGTGTCATCTCCCTCTGTTTCTGCCCCATCTCTCTCTTTATGTGTGTCATCTCACTCAGTCCCTGCACAATCTCTCTCTTTGTGTGTGTCATTTCTCTCTTTGTGTGTGTCATCTCACTCTCTAGCTGCGCTATCTCTCTCTTTCCATGTGCCTCTCACTCTCTGCCTGAGCCATCTCTCTCTTTGCTTGTGTCATCTCGCTCTGTTTCTGCCCCATCTCTCTCTTTGTGTGTGTCATCTCTCTGTTTGAATGTGTCATCTCAATCTCTGTCTGCACGATCTCTCTCTTTGTGTCTGTCATCTCTCTCTTTATGTGTGTCATCTCTCTCTTTGTGTGTGTCATCTCTCTCCCCTGTGTGTGTCATCTCACTCAGTCCCTGCACCATCTCTCTCTTTGTGTGTGTCATCTCTCTCTTTGCGTGTGACATCTCAATCTCTGCCTGTGTCATATCACTCTCTGCCTGTGTCATCTATCTCTAATCCTGCATTGAATCAAAGCATGAGAAACAATAAAAAAAAGAGTACCCTATAAGCAAAGAGATGCAAACTGTGAGGAGACACAGGTGCCATTATAGAAAAAGGTGCAAATATAATTCCTTATTTCACACAGACACTCAGTGTGGTCCTTGTCAAAAATGTTAAAGTCATACATTTTTCCAAAAAACATTTAGCATAGTAATTCGTTTAAGACACAGAGCACAGCCTATATCAATGACCACTACATTACAATGCAGAAACCTGACTCATTTCCAAAATACTTTTTCAATATGCACCATTCATTTTTTTGCCAGCATTACATAGAAACATGAGACACAATGCAAAAAGAAACAGTACCCTATAAGCTAAGAGATGCAAACTGTGAGGAGACACAGGTGACATTATAGAAAAAGGTGAAAATATAATTCCTTAATTGACACAGACACTCAGTGTGATCCTTGTCAAAAAAGTTAAAGCCATACATTTTACCCCAAAAATGTAGTATAGTAAATCGTTTTAGACACAGAGCACAGCCCATTTAAATGATCACTACATTACAAGGCAGAAACCTGACTCATTTCCAAAATACATTTCCAATATGCACCATTATTTTTTTGGGCAGCATTACATAGAAACATGAGACACAATGCAAAAAGAAACAGTACCCTATAGGCTAAGAGATGCAAACTGTGAGGAGACCCAGGTGACAATATAGAAAAAAGGTGAAAATATAATTCCTTAATTGACACAGACACTCAGTGTGATTCTTGTCAAAAATGTTAAAGCAATACATTTTACCCAAAAACATTTACCATAGTAAATCGTTTTAGACACAGAGCACAGCCCATTTAAATGACCACTACATTACAAGGCAGAAACCTGACTGATTTCCAAAATACATTTCCAATATGCACCATTCATTTTTTTTGCCAGCATTACATAGAAACATGAGACACAATGCAAAAAGAAACAGTACCCTATAAGCTAAGAGATGCAAACTGTGAGGAGACACAGGTGACATTATAGAAAAAGGTGAAAATATAATTCCTTAATTGACACAGTCACTCAGTGTGATCCTTGTCAAAAAAGTTAAAGCCATACAAAAAAGTTAGTATAGTAAATCGTTTTAGACACAGAGCACAGCCCATTTAAATGACCACTACATTACAAGGCAGAAACCTGACTCATTTCCAAAATACATTTCCAATATGCACCATTAATTTTTTTGGCAGCATTGCATAGAAACATGAGACACAATACAAAAAGAAACAGTACCCTATAAGCTAAGAGATGCAAACTGCGAGGAGACACATGTGACATTATAGAAAAAGGTAAAAATATAATTCCTTAATTGACACAGACACTCAGTGTGATTCTTGTCAAAAATGTTAAAGCAATACATTTTACCAAAAAACATTTACCATAGTAAATCATTTTAGACACAGAGCACAGCCCATTTAAATGACCACTACATTACAAGCCAGAAACCTGACTCATTTCCAAAATACTTTTCCAATATGCACCATTCATTTTTTTTGCCAGCATTACATAGAAACATGATACACAATGCAAAAAGAAACAGTACCCTATAAGCTAAGAGATGCAAACTGTGAGGAGACACAGGTGACATTATAGAAAAAGGTGAAAATATAATTCCTTAATTGACACAGACACTCAGTGTGATCCTTGTCAAAAAAGTTAAAGCCATACATTTTACCCAAAAACATTTAGCATAGTAAATCGTTTTAGACACAGAGCACAGCCCATTTAAATGACCACTACATTACAAGGCAGAAACCTGACTCCTTTCCAAAATACATTTCCAATATGCACCATTAATTGTTTTACCAGCATTACAAAAAAACATGACACACAATGCAAGAATAAAGAAGCCCAATATGCTACCTAATCTTCCCCATAGTGCATACAGCACTCTATCTATATTAAATGAATCATTACTCACCTTTAAAAATGCTTTTGAAGATTTAGAACAGTGTCAGTCACACACACCAGATTTTCTTAAGCAGAATCTCTGAAATGCACCTCAGACACTGCAACCACAAATGGCCCTGATTCCCTGTAATTCTTCACACATATCCCTGGACTTAACCAATCAAAATTCTTCCCACACTATTTCAAAACCAAACTAACATTTTAATTGGTTCTACATTTCAACACTTTCAAACTCACATAATATTCACCCATCCCCCCAGTGCTCATTCAGCCTGTTACCATGGTAACTCCCACCTAACTGAGCACACAGGTCAAAAGTTCATGATACTATGTTGCAAATGAACCCAGCAAGGGTGTTTGACTTCTCAAGATAGCAGCTTATCCTGTGCAATGTTTCTTTCAATTACTTTTTCTCAACCATTAGAATTACTTCTTTCAAAAAACAGAAGCATGCACCCTAATTTTCAGTGGAGAATTTTAAGAAACCACCAATCATTTCTTGTTTTTCAAGTGCACTGAATCTCAACCACTTTTTTTCATAACTCCTACTTTCAAACTGCCATTTCATTTCCACAACTCATCTGAATACAACCACATCTACCTTCAAGATGCCTAAAGTCTGGATTGTGGGTAATAGCTTTGTTCACTGGAGTGAAAAGTATGCAGCAAACAGAGGTATTCCCAACCTTGATTTACCAAATGTGGATATTATGTGGATTGGCCAGAGAGGATTGAGATGTCACCAATTGATACCTTTGGTAAAATCCTTTATGCATCTACCACACCCTGACCTCATAATTGTGTACTGTGGTGGCAATGACCTGGACACTTTGACTGGGGTAGGTCTGGAAATGCTTTTAAAGGACACCTTTGGGCAATTGATGTAACTTTTTCCAAAACTGCCTTGGTATATTCTAATATATGCCAAAGGCAAAAATTGAACTCGTCCAACTAATTTTGTCCACAGATTGAGAAAGCAAGGAAACATGTGAATAAATCTGTTTCTGCTTTCCTCAGGGACTATGGTATGGGTTCTATATACCACAACAACTTGTGTTACAACATGCAAGGCATCTATAGGAGAGATGGTGTACATTTTACAGATGAGGGGAATAGAGTCTTCCTCTTGAATTTTAGACTCTGCATCGGTACCTACTTGTAGGTACAAAAAACACCCACATAACACAACAGCTCTTTTCAGAGCTACCCTACCTCTAAGCACTCTAAATTCTTTTTTTACACTAATTTTGTTCACTGTTTTTCCTCGTGGTAAATGTAAAATTGTAAATTGATACTTGTATAGGGCACTACTCACCCACAAGGGTCTCAAGGCGCTTGTACGAATACCGCTGTGGAACCCATCCTGGCTTTCCCTGTGAGGTGTCCACTCCTGGGCACCCCCAAGGTGGAGGCCAGGCATCCTTAGCATTGTGGGGGCCGCTCAGGGTATGCGTACCTGTAAACGCCCATGTAAGCGCACCCTGAGCTTACTCCGTGAAATTTTCCCCCAAAAAATAATGGTGTTTTGCCCTTCAAGGTCCTCCTAGGCCCCCCTGAAAAAACCCAGGGGGTCAGGGGGTCTCTACCCTGCCCCCTTTTATAGTATTCCCCTTTTGTTTTTTCACCTCTTGTGTCTCGATTCTACCGAGCCACAAGATGGCGGACTCTCCGGACTGTTTGGGATGTTGACAGACACCCGAGAGCCAATCAGCTTTCCGCTCGTCATCTTCCGTGGTGCGCCGGCTGTGCTTACCGGTACACGTACCCAAAGCGCTCGGAGCGCGCATATAGACATATATGTGTTTTTGAAGTTAATTTTCATAAAAACCACTGGAGCGATTTTAACCAAATATGGAAAAGGCCCTACTACGTACCAGTCCCTAACATTTTGCCAAGTTTGGTGTAATTCCGTTCAGCCGTTCGGGCTGTAGCCGTGTCTAAATGTCCCATGGAAAATTGCATGGGGAAAACACATTTGAAAGTGTTGAAATTTAGAACCAATTAAAATGTTATTTTGGATTTGAATTTGTGTGTGATGAAGTTTGATTGGTTATGTACATGAATATATATGAAAAATGAGAGGGAAACACGGCCATTTTGTGATAGTACTGTCTGAGGTACATTTGTGAGGAATTTGTGGTGTTCAATTTCTGGTGTGAGATTTACACAGTACTAACTCTTCTACTGCTTTCTAAAAGGTGATTTGTTAATTTGTAAGGGGAACTATGTTGTACACTATAAGATAATTGGAAAAATGTTTTCTGTTAGTTATTTACTGTCCCTCTGTTATAGTTATGAATTGAGTTAGGCTTCATCACATGCAGTGTTTTATATTTCTAGTTCCCGCCTGATACTATACACTGCCCAAAGATAACTTCACTGTTAAAAACTCAGAAGTACCTGCCTCAACTTGACCCCTACAGTGCCCTAACTCTACTTATATAGTTGTGTAAAGTATTTGAAAAAATGTGTGCATATTCATTTTAAAGAACTAAATACTTGATAAAGCTAGTTTTATATTATGTATTACTAAAAACGATAAATTAAAGTGATTATTTTTTTCTGCAATTTACAGCAAGAAATTTCAAAATAAAATGGATCACAATGAAGAGACCGTTGAAATTTCTTTTGAATGTTCCACTACTTTTATTGAGATTTTGAATGTCCCAGTTATTGACAGCACCAGTAATGAAGAAGTTTCTGTTGGAGGAGATGACATGAGGAATTTTTTTGATCAGTTTCTGAACGGCGAATTTCTCGAATGTTTTGAGACCTTAGAGTGCCAGGAGTCATCTTTGCAGACTTTTGATGAGGAGATTCCTGATGATGTGATTGATGAGGAAATTCCTGATGATGACATGTTACTAGTTCTTTTGAATTATGAAAATTCAGAAGAATACATTTATATTTAGAAATTAAAAAATTTTGAGACATTATTCATTTTTATTTGTAATTTATGAGGTAGTAGCAAAGTGATTGTAGTATGAAGTGAGACTTGTAGTATAGAGTGCAACATTTTTGTGTTACATAGTAAGTTTACTCATAGTTACTTCCCTTCTCCCACTATATTTTCTCCAATGTGTATTTGACATCTCTTATTTATCTCCTGCCTCCTTTCTCTCACTGTCTGTCTCTGATGCACCCTATCGCCGCCATTTTGTGTAGTTTCAGAAGAGAGTGAAATGTAATAGTTGAGAACGTCAAAAGGGGACAGGGTAGAGTGCCCCTGACCCCATAGGCCTTCTCAGGGGGTCCCTAAAGGATCTGTTTCTCCTTTCCTGAGAGACTATGGTATGGGTTCCATATACCACAATAACTTGCGATACAACATGCAAGATATCTGCAGAGGAGACGGTGTACATTTCTCAGATGAGAGGAACAGAGTCTTTCTCTTGAATTTTAGACTCTGCATTGGTACCTACTTTTAGGTACTTAAATCACCCACATAACACACCAGCTCTTTTTAGAGCTACCCTACCTCTAAGCACTCCAAATTCTTATTTTACACTATTTTTTTTCACTGTTTTTCCCTGTGGTACGCTCAGGGTACGCGTACATGGGAACGCACCCAGCGCTTACCCCGCGAAAATTTCAACAACAAAAAAATTAGTTTTTTGCCCTTCAGGGTCCTTCCAGGCCCCCCTCAGAAAACCTAGGGGGTCAGGGGGTGTCTACCCTGCCCCCTTTCAATCATTTCCCCCTTTTTCTTTTCACCTCTTGTGTCTCGATTCTACCGAGACACAAGATGGCGGACTCTCCGGACTGTTTGGAATGTTGACAGACGCCCGAGAGCCAATCAGCTTTCCACTCGTGCACTTCTGTGGCGCGCCGGGTGCGCTTACCGGTACGCGTACAAAAGCGCTCGAATCGCGCATATTGATATATAAAATTTTTTGAAGTTAATTTCCGTAAAAACCACTGGAGCAATTTTCACCAAATATAGAAAAGGCACTTCTGCGTACCAGTCCCTACAATTTTGCAAAGTTTGGTGTGATTCCATTCAGCGGTTCGGGCTGTAGCCGTGTCTGAACGTCCTATGGAAATTAACATGGGGAAAACACGTTTTGGGACCCCCCTTTTTTCTCTGCCCCGCATGACGAATCCCCCCGAAACGTCCAGGGAAGGAGCGGAGCGGAGCTGACCTAAATTTTGGAAAATTACACGCAAATTCCTCAACCGGCGCCAAAGTTATTCCCAATAGAATGTTGCGGATTTCCAATGTAAACTAGGTCCTAACTATAACTATCTACTGGCGACCGCCAGTAGGTAATATACATATATATATATATATATATATATATATATATATATATATATATATATATATATATATTCCAAAACACCTCCGTTTGGGGAGCCCCCGACCCTTCAGGGCGGCCTCTGAAGACCGGGCACGGAGAGCCCCGGCTAAATTCCACACAGTGAAGCAACAGAGCAGAGGCCCTCTTCAGATTTCAAACAGCATTTAATGAAACGAAAGGCACAAAAGTTCCTGTTTCCCAACTAGTTTCGGCCGGGCAGCCTTGTTCACGGGCAGAAAATGACATTCAAAGTGTTAGTGCCTGCATTTTATTGGCGTTTCCGAGGTCACCTGCTTGGTAAAACATCAAAGTCCCAGAATGCACCATGACATACGAGTAAATGATGGAAAGTTTGTTGTGTTTGCTGATAGTGTAATACACTGTTCAGCACTCTGATGCATGCAAAGTGGTTCACATTCATAAATCCAAGTGGCGAACAAGCAGGTTTCCAAATAAAAGGCAAATGCTCACATAACGTCCTGCTCCAAAAAATGCCTCTGTCCTCTGAAGGATTGGAAGGGGAGTCATCCCCCACCCAAATCCCTTCCAGCGCTGCCGTTCATAATTCATAGTGACACCTCGGTGGGTTGAATGGCAGCGTGTGGGTCATGCTCCTTCCATCTTCATTCCAAAACACCTCCGTTTGGGGAGCCCCCGACCCTTCAGGGCGGCCTCTGAAGACCGGGCACGGAGAGCCCCGGCTAAATTCCACACAGTGAAGCAACAGAGCAGAGGCCCTCTTCAGATTTCAAACAGCATTTAATGAAACGAAAGGCACAAAAGTTTCTGTTTCCCAACTAGTTTCGGCCGGGCAGCCTTGTTCACGGGCAGGAAATGACATTCAAAGTGTTAGTGCCTGCATTTTATTGGCGTTTCCGAGGTCACCTGCTTGGTAAAACATCAAAGTCCCAGAATGCACCATGACATACGAGTAAATGATGGAAAGTTCGTTGTGTTTGCTGATAGTGTAATACACTGTTCAGCACTCTGATGCATGCAAAGTGGTTCACATTCATAAATCCAAGTGGCGAACAAGCAGGTTTCCAAATAAAAGGCAAATGCTCACATAACGTCCTGCTCCAAAAAATGCCTCTGTCCTCTGTATATATATATAATCATTGAAAAAAAAACATAGGTTTCAGGCACATTATAATTAGAAATTAGCATTTAAAAAACCTTAGAAATTCCCTGAAAAAAGTGAGATTTCAGGAACGTTATAGTTAGTTGGACATTTCACTCGTACAAAACCTAGGAAATTCAGCCGTTATAGTTAGTTCAGCTAACTATAACTTGCGCACCCGCAATGCACTGCTGATGACGTCACATATTACATCATTCATGACATGGTCAATGACATCAATGATGACATCAGCCAGTAAATGTGTGTTTCTGTGAAGTTTAAGTATGTTATATATATATATATATATATATATATATATATATATATAGAGAGAGAGAGAGAGAATTACTTAGAATAAAAAGGATATGTAGTACAGAAGAGGAATTTGCCAAATGCTCACAAATCTCTATGGAGAGATTCAAACAAAGAGGCTATAGTGATCAGATCCTCAAGGGAGCATATGAAAAAACTAAATCTCGGGACAGGGAATCATTATTTTCCAAATCAGAATTAGGCCCAACAAAGAACCCAACTGCAGTAGTACAAACATATTTAAAGATTAAGCAACACCAAGACTACAGTAAACAACAAAGGCAAAATAGGGGAATAATCAATAAAAATTGGCCTATTCTTCTCACAGATGGGGTACTGTCAGCCAAACTACCCACCACACCAACACTAACATTCAGACGAGCGAAATCCATGAAGATGGATTTGGTTAAAAACAATCCTGAAATTGTTCCCAGTACTACCTGGCTTAGGGTTTACAACATACGTTTCATTGACGGCAATTGGCGTTTGCAGGCAGAAGCTGAAAAAAAGCATAATGGAAATGTGCATCGTTACCTGTGCAGAGGTGGCAAGCTTTGACAGTGTGAAACAAGCGGGACTAGTACTAATGGTCTGAGCAGACAGATGGAGGGACAGAATGCAGAACAACGTCATACATTCACCCCAGTACAGGGATCTGGGCCTAAATCCATTAATTTTTTGCTCACCATGCCATTCCAGTTTGGACACAGCCATATGCAAATCAGTCTTGACACTGCGCCCAATGGGAACAGTCCAGCCCGAACTTCCAGGCCAGGTCCTCCCTGGACTGGAAACAAGCATCCTGGGATTAGTTTCGCACTTTCAGCCCTCATCAACCAGGATAGCTTGCTTCCAGTGGCACAATGAGCCCAGGACCCACATCTAGGCATATCCACCCCACTCGGGGTGACAAATGCAAAAAGAACAATTGATGGAGAGAAAGCAGAACAATGTCCCTACATTCACCCCAGTACAGAGGTCTGGGTTTTTTGCTCATCATGCCATTCCAGTTTGGACCCAGCCATATGCAAATCAGTCTTGACCCTGCGCCCAATGGGAACAGTCCAGCCCGAACTGCCAGGCCAGGTCTGAGCAGACAGAGCATGGGAAGAAAGCTAGTGCATGGATGGGAAGAAAGCTAGTGCATGGATGACAACCTGAGTGGAGAGGCCATGTGTTAAGAGTTTGAGTTGAGATGCCACAAATGGACGCTCACAGAAGAGGCTACAGACTGTCGGACTGGGACATTCAATAGGCCTGGGCACCAAACTAAAAGTGGCTCTGATTTAGTGAATCAGCTAGCTAAAAAAAGTGTCCCACACTTACAATTTGCGTAGTTTTGAACTCTTACACACACACTGTACACAAGCAGTGTTTGTGGCAATAGAATAAAAATCGAAAGTAATAACAGGCCCACAGACCATCAAAAAACAGTCTATCATACTGATTTGCCAAATCAGTCCTCTGGCAATGCCAGGTTACCAAATATGTCAGGGCGACCCGGACCACTGACTTGCCAGCTGAGCCTGAAGTTCCTGTGAAGGATAGATGCTCATTGGTGAGTTGTGGGGGATGCCGTAGAGCCTTCAGTTAAAGGAGGCATCCAGCCCTAACACACCACCGCAACAGTCACCACAGCGAGGTAGCGTGTCCCTTTCTTGTCTGTCTTCTTGGAGTTAGGTGGCAGTGTTTGTTGGATGCCTTCTTGGGTATTACTTTCCAAAACATCCCTTTGTTCGATGCCTTAGATTATAAAATGACCCTTTGTTGATTGTCTTATAGAGTTTTAGATTACAAATTTTCCAATTGTTGGATGCCTTTGATTACAAAATATCCCTTTTGTTGGGTTGTCTTCTTTGGTTTTAGATTACAGAATGTACCTTCCTTGGGTGCCTTAGGTTTTAAGTTACAGAATGCTTTTGTTATTGGATGCCTTCTTGGGGTATAAGATACAGATTTCCCCATATTTTGGCTTTCTTCTTGGATTTTGAATGACAGACTTTAAAGTTGTTGGATGCCTTCTTGGATTTCAGTTTCCTGAATGCCTCTTTGTTGGATGCCTTCTTGGGTTTTAGCTTACAGATCGTCCCTTTTGTCAAATGCTTTCTTGAGTTTTAGATAACAGAGTATCCCATTGTTGGATAGATTCTTGGGTTTTGGAATACATAATGTCCCTTAGTTCAATGTCTTCTTGGATTTTAGGTTACAGAATGGCCCTTTGTTGGAGGCCCTCTGGGGATTTTGATGATAGAATGTCCCTTTATTAGGTCTTGCGTGGCTTCGGGTGCGCACATGCGCACTCAAGCGCATGACTTGGAGTAGCGCGGTTAAGCCCCGCCCTCTTCTCCATTGGCTGGCCTCCTAAACGGCGGCCAGCCATTGGAGAAGAGGTCCCAGTGACGTCATTCTTTGGATCTAAGCCCCGTCCTTTTCGGATTGGGGGCGTGTTTTTGATTTTCTTTCTACCTAGTGACGTTCTCAGTCAAAAACGCCCCCCAGCGAGTCTGAAAAGGACGGGGCTAAGGCTCTGGGTATAGCTCCTCCCTCATACAGCACACCACTAACTCCTCGTTTGTTCTCCTTTGCCTCGCCTCCTCCTGGATCAGCGCGGAGGGTGAAGCCATGAGTTTACAAACTCTCCCCACCACACGCCCTCCTCCTGTACACAGCACACCACTAACTCCTCGTCCCCCATCTTACCTCAGCCAGCACCTTCCCGAGGGGAGCCACCACCAGATCCACCACCCCATCCACCACCACTACCACCACCACCACCACATCCACCACCACCACCACATCCACCACCACATTCACCACATCCACCACATCACCCACCACCACCACATCCACCACCACATCTACCACCACTTCCACCACATCCACCACCTTCCACCACCACATCCACCACCACATCCACCACCACATCCACCACCACCACATTCACCACCACATCCACCACCACTTCCACCACTTTCACCACCACATCCACCACCACCACATCCACCAGATCCACCACCACCACATCTAACACATCTATGTGTGTGTGGCTCTGTGTGTGTGTGGGTGTGTGTGTGTGTGTGTGCAAATGCAATAGGTCTCGCATTTACGAGAAATTAAGCTATTGACATTGTAAATGGCAATGCCATTTATGTATCTGTTTTCAAAACCAACTTACAAATTAGTCATTTACAATACCAATAGCTCTAAATTTTGCAAAGGCAAGACCGTTGCATTGTAAATGCTTGTTTAGATATAGCAGGCCATTTATATCAAGACTTGTGTTTGTAAGTAAAATATATGAGATGAATAATAATATACAATTCTTAAGTGCAAAAAGGGTGCGAAAATAACAACAAATCATAGACAGTGGTTGTCAGTAGAAGGCAGGTGGTTTGATGTAACATTACAATGCTTTGGCACCCGTTCTGGTATATTGGAATACTAGAAGAAGCAAGTTGATAACATTGGCTATTTCGCTTCATTGGCTCGTGCTTTGTCGATCACTGTGCGACTGAGGCGATTAAAAGCTAAAACATTTGCAATTTATGCATCGTGCTTACCTTGGGGCAGGGGGCTTATCTTGGCACTCATGACTCGAAATGTCCAGTTAATTTTTTTTTATTCATTATTTTGTAATCTGATAATCAAAGACTCCAATTTCCAGGGAACAGAAGCTCTGACTGTGTCACCAGGATCACAGAGGCTGTCAGTGGGGATGAGTGGAGCTGCAAATAGAACTTCATTCCACTGATTTCATCGATACTATCTTGGACATTAGACTACGCCTTGTTCCAAAATTTGCACTGGTTAATTCTCCCTTATGTAACTAAGTAGCTTGTTTCTCCCCCTGTCGCCCGATCGCGTGCATGTGTAATACACATTTTCATCCTAGATGGCTTCTAGGCGAGGAACAACATATGTTTAATATCACCCATCTCAGTGGTGTGTATTTTATCGACTTCAAAGTATGAAAGGCTGAAAGAACCGATGGAGATTCGAATCTGTGTGACCATGAGATAAAACACAGCACTTTGGACTGGGTGAAGTATTGCACTGAGCCACGAGACCTGGCAATAAAACAGCTCTTAAACAGTAGTGATGTTTGAATGTGGGGTGGATGATGGAGGTAGCTGCTGGGGAGGAAGGGCTAGAAAACGTTTAAAAGTGAGTTGTTGTACCTCTCATCTCTGCTCCACCTGCTGGTCAGGCTGGTCATTGCAATACACAACTCCATTACTTTTGTTTGCCTGTGATATAGCGTTTCATACCACGTGAGTGGTATCAGCTGTCTGAACCACCTCTTTTACACCCTACTAGATTACACTACTGCCTACACCCTTTCCCATGCTTCTGATCTGCCATTCCTACCCCCTCCCCTTGAGGGACTCTCTCCTAGACTGCCTTAGTCCTCATCCCCAGTAGAGGAACAGGTGGCAGATGTGCCCCCACCTCCCTCTATCTCTCAGCCAGGACATCGCCTCCATCACTCGGTACCACGAGGACGGAAAGGTCCAGGGAGAGATGCTGGAGGCTGCTCTGAGCAAAAACAAAGGAGAGACATTTGTTCTGTTCAACAGAAGAAGGGACAGGAAGAGCAGGAGCCGAGTGTCCTTCGACAAAACAAATCAGCACCACTTCCCTGAGAGTGAACAAGAGGTGGGCACTGTATCTTTCAAGGCGGATTCAGCATCCCTTCTGTGAGACAAGGAAAGAGGCAGGAGCCGAGCATCTCTGGAGAGGGTAGCAGCAAAAACCCTTCCTTGCAAGAGGAAAATAAATGCCCCTTGGTTCCGTCCCCCCTCCCAAGGGGAGGGAGATAGTGGCTGGACCGGGGGGGACTAGTGGGGGCCATCACCAAGGAGCAGAACCCTGACAGTACTGGCTGGGGACAAGGGAATGGAAGCAGGGAAGGAGCTGGACCAGCAGATCACAGAGCTGGGTCAGCTCAGTCATAAATGTAATCTTAGGAATTCGTCAGAGAGGTGGGGGTATTGAAGTGCAGGTGCCTGGCACAGGGCCCTCTTTCTCCGGGGAATTTTACAAGGGAAGAGGTGTTGCTGCTACAGAGTGTGAGGTGAGGGGGGCTATTGGCAGGGGTTCGGGGAGCAGTGGGCCTTGGGAGGGATGATACAACAAAAGAACAGTGTCCCAACCGGTATAATTCTAGAGACAGTTAAATATGTATGTGACAAGCATTACAAGTGTAGAAAGAGGAGACTTTGAATCAATTTAAAGTTTGTTATTCATCATGTACTTTTTATGAGAGAAACAAGGAGTAGAAAATTACAGTTACAGCAACACTGTACAGAAAAAATCAAATAACAACCCAATTGCACTTGGTGCTAGGTGATGTGCAGGGGACATAAATGGCGACGCAAGTGACAAAGTGGACAGCGGGAACGGCGCAGGGTGAGCTATAGTGCGAATTATATACAGTGAGAGAGAACAAGTGGCTCAAAGCTAGTTTCATAACAAGGTTTGCTGATTCGGATGGTTAATGATTTTAGTGAGCCATTGCAGGGTGTGTGCCAGGATTTGCGCTGTATTGTCGACGACGTTTCGATCCTCGTCAATTGGGATCGTCTTCAGGACAGGGTTGTATGGTTTAGGAAGGTGCTGTGGGAGGAAAAAGGAGATCAGGGGCGCAAACAGTGGGTTAGGTATACGAAGAAAACGGAGAAGGTCATGCCGGGCTCAGGCTAAAACGTGGGTAGCCTCGGAGGGGGAGAAATCCACAAAAGAATGGCAATGCAAGGAGCATGGTGTGGGAAAATGGCCACTCATGTACTGCTCGTGTTCGGGTACCCGAAGGCAGTGATCAAACAGGGTAACAGGAACTGCGGAAGCAGTGGATAATTATGCGCGTAGTGGATGAGAGGGGGAGACGGGGCGATGGGGGAGCGAGGGGGCGTGGGTCGTACACACTAGAGCAGACAGGTAGTGAAGCGACAGGCTTGGAAGGGAGGTAACTGGTGAATAGGGGCCGTGGTAGGTAGGCGCAGCGAAGGGCACTGGGTAGGTGGAGAGTGTCCAAAGTAGCAATCCACAAAAGGATGGCAATGCGGAGCGCATGGTGTGGGATACTGGCCATTAATGTGCTGCTCGGGTTCGCGTACAGGCAGGGTGTCAAGAACTGAGGGAACAGAAATTAATTATGCGCATAGTGGCCGCGGACAGTGGGCTGGCGGGGAGTGGGGGTGGGGGGGAGCAAGGGCGGGGGTCGTGCACACTAGAGTAGAGCGAAGCAATGGGCTTGGAGGGGGGGTGGTTAACTGGTGAGCGGGGGCCGCGGTAGGGAAGTGGACTGGGTAGGCGGGGAGTGTCCAGAATAGCAGGGTTACGGTGGAACGTACCTGGAGGGACGAAGTAATTCCAGCAATTGTAGCAAATGTAAGTTAGGAGGTAGCGGCGGTGGCTTCAGCTCAATCGGGGGAGAGAGAGGGGGTGTAAGTAATAGTTGAGAGCCCCGTGTAATCTCAGGGAGTAATGTATGGGGACGCTGAGACAGCGGAAGCGGCACGGTGAAACGTACCTGTGGGGCAAGAGGTCCGCTAGCATGGTGGTGTCAATCATGTCAAGGAATAGTAGGGGCGTAGTCCAATGGATGTAGTGAAAGGGGAAAGTGTCAGACAATGCCTGGACACACAGGTCACGATGGTTGGAGACTATGTGGCATTATTTACACGGTGGTAGCACGATGGTAACGGTGAATGGAGCACCGTGTTGCGAAGTGGGGTGCAGAGGCAATCAAGGCATCCGGGGGTGGGGAGAAGAACCTGTGGGTATAAGGGGCAAGTTAGCGGCAGGTGACGGAAGGTGAAGGACTGTGATGAGGGGGGTTGGGATATGGAGACAGGAGCACGTACCTGAATGGATCGCGGTTCTTGTGCAGAGTAAATCCAATAGCCGAGCGGGTAATGAACGGCTTGCTACACGAAGCCTAGTCTGCTTGGTCAAGCAGGATGTAATGGACCTCAAGACACAGTTCCGTTACATCCCCTACAACGTTCCCTTGGTTGAGAAACAGGCCTTATCTTCCTTGAAGACCAACCCTGAAATCAATATCAAGCCAGCGGACAAGGGCGGTGGAATAGTGGTCATGGGAACTAACAAGTACGATCTTGAAATCATACGCCAACTTTCCAACCCCAAACATTACCGCGCACTCACTAAGGTTCCCATGAATGACATCAGATCTAAAATACAAGATGTTACTAACCATGCAAGAGACTTGAATATCATCTCCAAGAAGGAATACCACATCCTTTATAACCCTCATCCACGTACACCGGTGCTTTATGTCGTCCCAAAGGTCCACAAAGACAGAACTAACACCCCTGAGCGACCTATCGTTTCTGGTTGTGGGTCGATCCTCGAACCATTGGGCAAATTTATAGACGCCATCATCAAGGAATTTGTACCTATCACAGATACCTTCATTCGTGACACCTTGGACCTTATCAACACCATAGAGGACGGACCATTTGATACCACCACACAACTGCTGGTTGGGTTGGACATTGAATCCCTATACACAAACACCCCCCACAGTGAAGGACTAAAAGTCATCAAAACACTCCTACTATCAAGACCCCAACCAACACAGATCCCCACAGAATTCATAATGGACCTGTTGCGGATGACCTTACAATACAATTATTTTCTATACCGAGACACCTACTATTTACAAGTCAAGGGCGTCTCCATGGGCGCATGCTTTGCTCCCAACTTTGCGGTACTGTTTGTTCACAACATGGAAAAAACTCTTATTCTGACCGCGACCAATCCATACATTTCCAACATCGACCTCTGGAGGCGCTATATTGACGACAGCCTTCTCATCTGGAATGGCACGACTGATACTTTGAACCCCTTTATTGACTGGCTCAACCGCTCACAAGACCATCTAAAGTTTACAAGCGAATACAAGAAAAACTATCTACCGTTCCTGGACTTCATCATCCACGCCGAGGACGGTATACTGGGTACCACATTATACCGAAAACCTACAGAATGGAACACTATGCTGCAATACTCCAGTTACCACCCGTGTGCATTGCCGGATGGGCTACCATACGGACAATTTTTACGCATTAGGTGCAACTGTAAATAGCGCAAGGATTATTTCTGCGAAGCAGACATCTTGATGAACAAATTAATCCACAGAGGTTATCCCAAACGCCTGGTTACCAAAGCCCGCAAGAAGGCCTGGTACTGTCACAGAGACCACCTCCTTTCTCCACAAACAAAGAAGTCCTTGGCGCGGATACCGTTTGTGTCTAAATTTAGCCCAGAGAGTAACAACGTCTCCAAAATCATCAAGAAGAATTGGCCTTTACTTCGTCCACACAAACAATTCCAAGATCCACCGCTCTTTTCTTACCAATGGGGCAATAACCTAGCAAGTCATCTGGTTCATGCCATCACTTGGCCTGAAAAATCTATGGATAGGAATACCATCACTGCATCTTGGGGATTGGAATCCATTGTGGGGCACTACAGGTGTCAGAACTGCAGTGTATGTGACCTTACCAGCAACACAAAGGACTTCAATTATTGTGGGAAAACCTATAAACTAAAGAATCACACTAACTGCAGATCCCAGAACCTGATCTATGCCATTCGCTGCCCCTGTGACTTAATTTACATAGGGCAAACTACCCAGATGATCAAACAACACATCATCCAACACAAGAGTAGAATCAACTGTAAAGTACTCACAGCCCTTCTGGTGACACATTTCATCGAGAAAAACCATCACGACACGGACATCAGCTGGCAAATCATAGAGAAACCATTTCTACCTACCAGAGGCGGAAATATCAAGAATCTCCTTAACAGGGCAGAATGCAAATGGATGACGCTATGTAATTCTGTAAATCAAGTCTTGAACACTATCGATGAGTGGAACAGTACCATCTCAATATGACACTTCATAACACCCTATGGGTTCCCATGAAACATCCCTTGCTTCATTAGTTCTATCATCTGCTCTCTGACCCTGCGACACTGTGTGCCCTTAATCTGTCTAAGTCCATACCCCTACATCGACACATACCACATGGTCTATTTATACTTGACTCTAGATTCCCCTCGTATATCTGAGCTGCAATCTATTCATGATATACAGCGGTGATTTATGCTCTTATGTATAGACTTGTCCCTCTATAACTGTTGAGAGTTAGGACTTTCATGCTTCGTGATATTTATTTGTATACTTTGTCTCATAAACCTGTAAATATCTTCAATATGGGTTGGTCTGCACCATGTCACAATGTGGCTCTCCTGTTTTCTGCCCCTGCACCTTTAACTCAGTACGATCTGGCCTTGGTCCCGCCCCCCAGCTACATCCCAATTGGCCCCTGCATCACGCGTCATAAGTCCAATCCCTTTCCATTTCCTGATTCATTTACGGACTAAGCTTCGTGTAGCAAGCCGTTCATGACCTGCTTGGCTATCGGATTTACTCTGCACAAGAACCGCGATCCATTCAGGTACGTGCTCCTGTCTCCATATCCCAACCCCCCCTCAACATAGTCCTTCACCCTCCGTCACCTGCCTCTAACTTGCCCCTTATACCCACATTTTCTACTCCCCACCTTCGGATGCCTTGATTGCCTTTGCACGCCACTTCGCAACGCGGTGCTCCATTCATCATTACCATCGTGCTACCACCTTTTAAGTAATGCCACATAGTCTCCAACCATCGTGACCCGTGTGTCCAGGCATTGTCTCACCCTTTTCCCTTTCACTAGATCCATTGGACTACGCCCCCTACTATTCCTTGACATGATTGACACCACCATGCTAGCGGACCTCTTGCCCCACAGGTACGTTTCACCGTGCCGCCTCCTCTGTCTCAGTGTCCCCATACGTTACTCCCTAAGATTACACGGGGCTCTCAACTATTACTTACACCCCCTCTCTCTCCCCAGATTGTGCTGAAGCCCCTGCCGCTTCCTCCTAACTTACATTTGCTATAATTGCTGTAATTACTTCGTCCCTCCAGGTACGTTCCACCGTAACCCTGCTATTCCTGACACTCCCCGCCTACCCCAGTCCACTTCCCTAGCGGGGCCCCCGCTCACCAGTTAACCACCCCCCCCCCAAGCCCGTCGCTCTGCTCTACTCTAGTGTGCACGACCCGCGGCCCATGCTCCCTCCACGCCCCCACTCCCCGCCAGCCCACTGTCCGCGGCCACTATGCGCATAATTAATTTCTGTTCCCTCAGTTCTTGACACCCTGCCTGTACTCGAACCCGAGCAGTACATTAATGGCCAGTATCCCACACCATGCGCTCCGCATTGCCATCCTTTTGTGGATTGCAACTTTGGACACTACCCACCTACCCCAGCGCCCTTCGCTGCGCCTACCTACCGCGGCCCCCATTCACCAGTTACCCCCTTCCAAGCCTGCCGCTTCACTCCTTGTCTGCTCTAGTGTGTACGACCCGCGCCCCCTCGCTCCCCCATCACTCCACCCCCCCTCTCATCCACTACGCGTATAATTATCCACTGCTTCCGCAGTTCCTGTTACCCTGTTTGATCGCTGCTTTCGGGTACCCGAACACGCGCAGTACATGAGTGGCCATTATCCCACACCATGCTCCTTGCATTGCCATTCTTTTGTGGATTTCTCCCCCTCCGAGGCTACCCACGTTTTAGCTTGAGCCCGGCATGACCTTCTCCGTTTTCTTCTTATGCCTCACCCACTGTTTGCTCCCCTGATCTCCTTTTTCCTCCCACAGCACCTTCCTAAACCATACAACCCTGTCCTGAAGACGATCCCAATTGACGAGGATCGAAACGTCGTCGACAATACAGCACAAATCCTGGCGCACACCCTGCAATGGCTCACTAAAATCATTAACCATCCGAATCAGCAAACCTTGTTATGAAACTAGCTTTGAGCCACTTGTTCTCTCTGACTGTCTATACTTTGCACTATATCTCACCCTGCGCCGCTCCCGCTGTCCACTTTGTCACTTGCGTCACCATTTATGTCACCTACACATCACCTAGCACCAAGTGCAATTGGGTTGTGTTTTGATTTTTTCTGTACAGTGTTGCTGTAACTGTAATTTTCTCCTCCTTGCTTCTCTCATAAAAAGTACATGATGAATAACAAACTTTAAATTGATTCAAAGTCTCCTCTTTCTACACTTGTAATGCTTGTCACATACATATTTAACTGTCTCTAGAATTATACCGGTTGGGACACTGTTCTTTTGTTGTATCATCCCTCCCAAGGCCCACTGCTCCCCGAACCCCTGCCAATAGCCCCCCTCACCTCACACTCTGTAGCAGCAACACCTCTTCCCTTGTAAAATTCCCCGGAGAAAGAGGGCCCTGTGCCAGGGTTGTTGTGCAGGACAATAGCAGTGGATGGCAGGGTAGAAAGAGGAGCTAGGGGGGAGGGGTCGAGACTTGGACTGGCCTGCTTTGGAGCACGAGAGTGGAGTCTGAATCTCGACGTGGCTCAACATCCTGTGAGCCTGGGCGGTGTTGTGTCTCCCAGAGTGCTGCAGGGAAGGTGTTGGTTGGGGGGAACGCAGCATGGGCAGCATAAGACACTTCAGTGTCAGGGGCGTGTTGGAGGGATACGTAGCGAGGGAGTGGGAGTAGCGGGGGGAAGGAGCATAGGGGCCCTCATTTCGCCAGCTTAAGACAGGGCAGTTAGGGTCTAATTACAAGTCTAAGATGGGGAACAATGGAGGTTTTGCAAGATAAGAAGAATGGAGTCTGGCCGGTCAGTATCCATTGGGCGGTCCCCCTGCATCTGGAAGGGGGGGCAGAAGAGTTGCGGCACCAGGCATTATAGGGGGCAGCAATAGGAGAGCATGGGTTGGCGCCAGTCTTTACACGGGTGAGAATCCTAGGCACACGGTGGCGCCATGGGGGGGGGAATAGAGGCACCAGTCTAAAATCGGTGCTATCAAGACACCTCATCAGCTATGCAGCAAAGCGCAGCCTGAATACCTCATCATGCAGCATGCCCTCCCTGGTGAGAGCAACCTGCTGGACAACTACTGGGGCCTCAACGGCAAAGCAGTTATTCACCATCTCCTGTCGCCCCCACTAATATATAATGCAGTGACCCTCGCATATATTCCCGCCATAACATCGACAGTACTCTATTGACCGCCACAATCATTGCACAGATGGGCGTGCCCTCCCCATACCGCTGCATTACCACCCATTTATTTTACCAGAGACGTTCTACGAGCCGCCTCGCTCTAGGGTGCAAGTTCGGCCCTCCAGCGCCGATACAGCGTTGAGCCGCCATTACCGCTGCCCCCTGCATGCATCTACAATACTGCAAGAGAGGAGGGAGCCAGAGCAACAGGAGCTGGGCAGCTCTGCATGGGGACAGCAGCCCAGCCCTCAAAGATAAAGGAGAACAGAACGGGCACAGCAGCAGAGGCAAGGGAAAGGCACCCAGATGGCCACGGAGGCTGCTGTGAGCACTAAGGGAGGTGACCCCTGCTAATATTTGTAGATAATGCCCGGGACCTGGCCCACCCGGAGGTCTCAATTAAATGAAGTGTGGGCATTTTGTTTTAAACTTTCGGCGGGATTCGCAACCCCAGCATGAAGTTTGCCAATTATTTTTTAAAAACAAAATGCTTTTTTGGCCCTGGGGGTCCTTGTGGGACCCCCTGAGCAGGCCTAGGGGTTCAGGGTGTTTCTACTCCCCCCCTTTTCTTGTTTTTAAACATGTATTTTGCTGTTTCCTTGTGACTCGTTCCCATGTTGAACCCCTCCATGTACATTCAGCATGCGCTACATTTATTCACTCATCAGAGGATGCATGGAAACACACATAGTTGATAGTAATGCTCCATGTGGCATTGACACTGCCAAATATCTGGCCCTGTGCCTCCCTGTAACCACACATACTATTCCCTGTAAGCATACCTACGTGCCTGTAGGTGAGATAGCTAGACATTAAAACATGTTGTCTCTGTCATATATAAAGTATCTTTAAGGGAACACCTTTGGGAAATACTCAAAAATGTCCTTTTCCAATGGCTACAAGCTTAGGATATCAACAGTGTTGTGCTTTGAAGCACAACTACAGTTGTACATTGGTGTCAGCTGTGTAGATGTCACAATTCATCTGTTGTGCACAGCACACATCTATGAATGCACAATAACATGATGCTCACTGCTATTCACTGCCAGGTGATGTCTATGACACTCATACTGCAGCATATGTCACAAGGCCACATCTTATCTGGCAATGACAAGAGTCATGGTTTTAAACACATGAGAAACCACATGTTGTACAAATGCAGAACAGCTGAACTCCACAGTGAGGCCACTTAGAAGCCATTGCATCACACTAGATACATCACAGAGCTTTGCACTAGCTCACAGTTGGGATTAATGCAGTCACTCATACCCAAAGTCACACTTCGCACAATACTAACCCCCAACTTGCTGCTGATGGGCCCTCAAGCGTCCATCCAGCTCTGGTTGTGTCACTGCCAAGATGCGGGCCATTAGTGGTGTCATGCTCCTGCGTGCCAACCAGCCACTCTGTGGGAGCACCCCCAGCGTAATTTCTGCCAGGTTTTTGCTCAGCCGGCAGATGTCATACCACCTATTGTGACAGTGTGTATGCTGTCGGTTGGAGACACCCAGAGCCCGCACCTTGTGTGCAATGGCCTTCCGTATCACCTAACGCTGATGGACCTTAAGCTGCAGGTATGGGAGACAAGAAGAAGAAATTTCAGTGATACTGTGTTATGTACCATTGTGTGTCAGTACAGGAGCATCAAAATACATAGCACATTAATACATAAAGGTTGAACAGAGGCCATACAGCATGACACGTCGTACACTTGCATACAATATTCTCAGATAAATGTATACATGTATGAGGATTGGCACAGTACATGGCCATCTCATACACATGCAGAGTGCCAGCACAGTAGCCAATGTGAAAATGACCCTCATCTGTGATGCAGTATGTGAGTGAGCATGACATACAATACATTTGAAATGATGTGTTGTGGCAGAATCACTGTGTCCAAAACTAAACACCCCTCAATGTCCTTGCACAGTGCATGGCTACATGTATCATGGTGGTCACATTTAGGGCCTTGAACTTATATTCTCACACTCTTATACAAGGTAGAGTCCTATCTTGTGCAATCCTTAGGCCTAAGATAGCTCATTGAGAAATAGGGTGGTAGACAACATATATGTTTCACTCAGTCCATTTAGTGATGGATCCTTGTAACATTGGGCAGTTTCTGTGCAGGCCAGAGGGACTCACACTGAGGTTAAATGTGGGCAATAAGACAAATCACATGCATGTACAATATGAGAGGGTAAACAGTGCCTACGCATGCGAGACTAAACACATAATGAAATCTATAGAAGAATGACATCTCCAAATCACCTTTACCTGATGTGTTATAGGTGAATTACCACTAAGGCATTGTACTCATTTACATAATGCACACATCACCATAGGGGCACTTTGAAAACTGTCCACACATCATTCAGTACCCTATGGACAAAATACATTTGTAATGTCAGAAATGAGCATGTGAAGACTTAATGGACTATGAAATCACATAGCACAGGCAATGTTTGTTCTGGCTTCGACTGTCTCAAACCAGCAGTGTAACTGTATGGCAGCAAAACCACAGCATGTCACTCCCATCCATCAGTGCCGTCATAGATCTGTGGAAATAAATAAGGCTACCAACCCATTGACATGAAGTCAGCATGCTGGGTAGTGTATCACACATTTACATTACCCAGTCTCAGACCAACGTGTGTTTCTTTTTGCATAAGGAGAGCTGTAGTAGTGTCCATGCTGACATCCTCCCCACTTACTCAATTGCAATTATTAATAGGCCATGTATGTAACGTGATATAGGATCAAATGGGTGCATACACATTAACTTGCACTCACAGGCACATACTACTTCAAAGTAACATCATGTGAGCATTCTGTGCACTCTCAAACATTTATTCAGCCACTTACCAGTACATCTGGCACACCATATAGCCTCCCATACTGTGAAAGGGCCTCGTCCACCAGGACTTATAGCTCCTCTGTAGTGAAGGGACGGGCCCTGATGTTCTCAGTTCTTGCCAGGACCATGCTAAATGCAATGCTAGTGTGATATTAAACTCTCTGATGACTACACATGCCATGTCAGTGCACATGAACACATGCATTGGCATGTACTTCCTCACATGTCACATATGATATTTGTGTGCATGTACACAGATTTGGTAAACAATTTAAATAATAAAACGAATTTCGTAGCGCGCACTGCATCGCAAAATGCGATGCAGTGCGCACTACGAAATTCGTTTTGTTAATCAAATTGTTTACTTACCTGTAATTATCCAGGTGCCGGTTTTTAGCCCTCTCCACCCTGCCCCGCCCCCTCCCCGCCTCCCTGCCCCACCGTAACTCCCTCCACGGCCCGCGGCTGACTCTCATATTTGTGAACATGTCAATGTGTGAGATGGCTAATCAAGCCACAGTAATGATAGAATGACCACATAATGTGCCTATTTTAATGTGTAGATTGCTGTATTCATTTTGATAGCTGAATAGATTACACACACTGTGCTCATTGTGTAGAAAAGTTGTGCTCTGTGCAACTTAAGCAAGAAGGTGTGGCAGGTACAGCAGCTACATAGAAGTCAACAGTGTTGCTGTTTTAAACAGGTGTTGTGTCAACTACTCCCAGGGCTGGTAACACAAGATGTAGGAGTGTACCATTTACCATTCACACAATCAGATTATGTTTTGGAGGCAGTCAGTATGTTCATACTGACCACATGTACAACTACGTGAGATCCAGGTTCCTCAGCATGTGACTTGTGCATTAAGCTGTTGTTTCAGTCCAGTCATTGTTAGTGCTGTGTCAGTCGAGATGTAAGATGTTTGACACATCTCATAGGGGAATAAAATTGGCATGTGCCCCCTTTTATTTTATATAGGAGACAACCAAATGTGCATCGTCCATTCCCAGTGCTGGCGAACATGGAGGATGAGTACATCATAAGGAAATTCCGTTTGAATCGCCTTACCCTTCAAGACCTATGTGCTCAGTTGGATCCCCATTTGAGGCCTCACAGAACCTATCTGACTGACACCAACAGTTAAGGGAATGGCAGCCCTGCATTTCTTTGCAACTGGTTCTTTTCAGTACACAATGGACATCGCCGGTGGGATGTCTCAAACTATGTTCAGCATGGTGCTACGTGATGTCCTGTCAGAAATGATGACATACAAGGACCGCTAAATCCACTTCACAAGGAGACATGAATTGGCAGGTGTGAAGGGTGATATCTATGATCTTGGACACATACCTAATGTTGTTGGCACCATTGACTGCACACATGTTGGCCTACTGAGCACATCTACTGGAACAGGAAACATTTCAATTCCTTTATTGTGCAAGTGGTATGCCAAGCGGATATGATTATCTCCCATGTATGTGCAAAATTGTCCTGTTCTGCACATGACTCCTTCATACTACCTAGCAGCATCATCCACAATTGATAGTTAATCTGCATCCGGAGCGTACGTGACTTGTTGGTGAGTACGCAGAGTCAAGTAGTGTGCTGTATGTGTGACATGATGTTCTCAGCTACTGTTTATATTAGTAAATTGCTCCCTGTATCTCACACCTAGGTGATTCTGCGTATCCAAACCGGCCTTGGTTGCTGAGCCCACTGAGGAATCCAAGGAACCCCTTGGATGTACGCTACAATAATACACATGGGAGGACATGTCATGTGGTATAGCGTACTTTTGGGCTTCAGAAGTCTAGATTCCACTGTCTGGACAAGAGCAGAGTGCACTACCTCTAGTGCTGCATGCTCCACAACCTGGCCTTGCGCAAAGAGATCCCCTTCTCCTGGATGATGATGAGCAGCAGATGCCCCCCTGCAAACCCACAGATGCCCAGTGATGACGATAGTGGAGAAGAGGAAGGTGTTGACCTGTGTCAACAGCTCATCAACAACTTCCCTTGAGTGTAAGTGACATTGTAAAACTGTGACATTGTTGTCTTTGATGTTAGTGGCAAGGCATAGATAAATGTTTTCTGCCTGTTGTTGGCTCTGTGCAAATGGCTGATGTGTGTGGCACAGGGTATATTTATCCATGTACCTCATGTCTATTTAGAAGTTGTTGTCCATTGTTATGTATGCTGGTTTGTGTACATTGATGAGTAGTGGTGCGTTCTCGCTGTAATGGCATCACCTGACAAGTAAATCTCATTCTCTAGTGTCTTTCTAGGTCCCTTCACCCTCTCAATGCCTCGTCACAATCAGAGCTTGTGGTACATTGCAATCTAAGTTGACATTGTACATACTGTGATAAACATGAAGCTGACATAAATACATAGGTGTGTAAAGAGTGTTGATTTACAATAATTATTTGTGACAGAGCAGTGATTATTTTTTAAATTGTGCTAAGTGAATTTATGAGTTGTAAGTGATGGTAAATGATACAAATAGAGTAGTCACCACATTTGTGTAGTCACAGAGTCCAACAGACTCCTGCCATCAACATGGCAATGTGGGTAAGGATAGTCAACAAAGTCAATGTCAAGAGGAACACAGGTACCATCATGGCTAGCTCAACGACTAGCGTTTGGACGGTGCATTGCCACGTGATCCTCCCCTGATGTTTGTTGGATGGCCCCTCGTGTGTTTGGCAGGGGTGACTGCTGCAGGCTCAGCAGAGTCTGAGGAGTCATTTTGCTGCAGCTCACCCCTCTCTATGGCCGCAGCTGAGGTGGTGGGAGTATCAGTATGCTGGACACTGGAGGGGGGTGGAGCTGTTATTTGGGTCGCATGTCTGTCTCTCAGAACACCTAAAAGCTGGCCCATTAGTTCCACAATTTGGCCCATACGCGTGCCCATGAACCTCACCAGAAGGCGGAGCTCATGCACTTCTTCCACAATCTGGCCCATCGGTCCCTGGGTATGCTCAGATGCCCCAAGGACTCTGGCGATGGTGGCCAGGGCTTCGGTCCCAGTGTCCTCCTGTATTTGTCTCCCAGTTCCCCTCCCACCTGCCCTGCTGACCCGAACCTGTGGTGTTGGCACTTGACACACCCGCACACTCTCCCTGGCATCCTCTGATTGTGTGGTGGTGTTGGTGACTACTGAGGTAGGGAGTGTGTTGCAGGCAGCAGTGGTGATGGTGGTAGTGGCGGCCACACAGTTCAGTGTAGCAGGGGTCAGCGCTGTAGTTGTTGCTGTGGTGGTGGTAGTGGGGACAATGAGGGCCTGAGACGTGGTATACCCTGGCAGTCCATATGGGCCAGGTTGTTGCTCCTCATCCGAGAACCGTAGGGAGTCTGCATCCGAGAGTTCATGTTCCGTGGGTTGACCTGGGATTTGTATTTTTGAGTTGCCATGGGGATGTGTCATTGGGGTGTGTTAGGCTGAGCCAGATATACAGCCACACTTGTTAGACTTGTTGTGTGGTTGCTTTTGACCACCATTACTCTTCTGGCGCAACCATGGTGATCGGAATGCAACAGTCCTTCCGCTGGCTCTCCCATTCATCATTTGTTGCGATCGCGACAACAACTGATCGTTCCGCTGGCAGCGCTATCGCATTGTGACTTCACCTGCGGTCATTCCGCTAGTCGAGCGGCAGTTTTTGGTCTTTCTGCAGCACATCCTATTGCCGCAGATGGATTTTCAGCTTTTCTGGATGTTCCTAGCGGAGTTTTGTGGAATCCATCCGCCACGGTGGGATTTTTCTGGCGGTTCACCCGAATCAGACTGCCGGTTTTCCTGTGGTACAAGCGTAATGTTAATTTCCGCTACCACGGCGGTCGAATTGCATTTCTGACCGTCACCCTAATTGACCCCTTAGTTTGATATTGTTCTGTGATGTAGATTATGTAGTTTTTTTCGTAGTTGTTCATTGTTACGGTTTTTGGAGCAGTTGCAGTGAAGTGTAAACTGTGAAGTAAAAGAAAAAAGGATATATTTGTAGTCAATTAGATTATTTTTTATAATTTATGACCACAGGTACGTAGCTAAAGAATTGCGAATCCTTAATAGCGATTTTTAAGGAATTGCTATTTATGAGTCGCAATTATTAATGCATGTATGAATCTCTAAATACATTTCTATTTATTCACAATCTGTAATAGGGAGTTGAATCTTTTGTCATTAATTCCTTTGGGCCTAAAGGTTCATAGGAATGAATTAGAGACTATTTGCCATTTGATAGTACCTAGTTTGCTATTGCATTTTGAGTTGATGTATCATAAAAGTACTTTTACCGCTTTCAAATGAGGCTATCCAGAGAATCGGCTTGTTTGCGACCAGTAATAAGCTTAATGCATGTGCTCATTAGTCTTTATTTTAAAAGTTTTTGTAATACAAATTATATACTTACTATTTTTTGTTGATGAAGTGTCTTTCATTGATGTTGTTCTTTTGTTGAATTTTGTGGAAGCTGTAAAAAGAAAAGTATTTGTTGGCTATGTTTTGTATTTTTATTACGCTTAAAAAACTCAAATAATTTACTTTCTTTTTAGGCTAAGTTATATACTTATTTTTAATGAAGTTTAATCTGTGATATTTAAAAAAACATTTAATGGTTTTAGTTAATTAAATTAAAAAAGGCAAAGTATTTCTATTTTGTAATAAAGATTTGTTCTTACCTGTATTGTTGGATTTCCGATATATTTGTTTATGTAGTTCTTCTTCCTTTTGTGTTCTCTCTCTTGCAAACTATCGCTCTTCCTCCTTGTTTTGCCGATATACAGAAACATTGCTGTTCATTAATTCATTGTTTTTATAGTGTTTATTTAATTAGGTAGCATTTTCTATTGGTTTGTGTCTATTAACCAAGAATACATAAATAAAACATTTCCATTATGCGTAAACAGTTAATACAATGAAATGAACACTTGAGCCCTTTATCCGATGAACGGTGTTTCATTTTTAGGATATTAAAAGGACAAGATAACCTTGTAGATCAATGTATCAAATTTGTTTCTACAATTAAAAAGTATAAAAATGGTGAGGGCCACTTCCCTAGAGGGTTATTAAAATATAAAAATATAAAACTATGCCTTTCCTGGCAGCGAGAGTTTAACATTTAAAGTGCATGTACAGGATTTGTGCAAAATATCTATAATGATAAATCATGACTTTCTCGCTGTCCCCAGCATCGATTAAAATTAAACCACTCTTAAAAGGGCTTTCCGTCTAATGGACCATGCTTGTCCCTTGGCTAAGCAACATGTAAATATTATATTTTTAAGTTTACATGTTATTTTTTATATAGTTTATATGTATTTTATCGATATTTGTGTATTTAATTTTATTTCAATTTTATCGATATTTTTGTAAGCTATATTACTGTTGTCGATATTGCTGTCTTCAATATTTATTGATACAATATATTTTCATCAATGTTTGTGTAATTTCTTTTTTAAGTATACGGCGTCAATATTTTTGTATACAATATTTATTCCGCAATATTTCTGTAGGTCGAGGTTTTAGGAGTCGATATTGTAACAGTGATCCATGCACAGGTCTCCTTCCATCTAGGGGTGGGTGGAATTTGCATAGTCGCGCTACGCAAAGCTCTACGAAATGGTAAAAAACCTCCAGGAGCACGCAAAAGTTCAGCGAACACACGGAATTGCTTGTTCTGCCTATTCATAATGCTTTTTTCCTGTTTGCGAATGCTGTTTGCGTGCTCGGGGAGAAATATCTCGCAAACATGCATTTTGAAAGCACAAACAAGCAAAAGATTCCGCGAAGCAGCGGATCGTGGAATTTTTGGCAATTCTGCGTTTTGCGCAGAACACAAAATTACCCAAATTCGGCAAGTGGATCAGAATTTACCGCCCAGGCCTTCCTCCATCCCAGATTTGTCTGCCAGGCTATTCGTGTGGGGTAAACAGTACTTTGCGTGGAGACAAGACCCAGCCAATTCAGATCAGTCAGCTCCGACTCCCACTTCCTGCCCAAGAAGGCTACCAGAATGCAGATGAATGCAGATGAGTCCTTTGTCACCCCAATCCATGCCATGTTTGTGACTGTCTAGGGGAAAGCACAAAGTGTAGATGTCACCCACCCCAGACGTCTATTAGAGACAGGCTGCAGGCACAAAGAGCAAAGTCGAGAGCAGAGAAATGTCCACTTTTTAAAAGTGTAATTTCGAAAATAGTTATGCTAACTCCAACTTTACCACTACAAATGATTTCACATTACTATTCCAAAGATATGAGCATCATGTGGATAATTTATTCTAATCAGGAATTACAATTTAAAAGTGTTTAGAGAAATTCCCAATGCGAGCCTTCGAGAGGAGTATGCCTCACAGCGGTGAATTATCAATTTCATCTGTTTGTCTCAAACAGGACATCTCCCCCACATCATAAGAGCGACCTCCGGCGGCAGATCGTTCTCCCACCTCGCCGCTAAGACCTGGAACACCCTCTCCATCCACCTACGGCAGACCCAAGACCTGCTGACCTTCAGAAGGCTCCTCAAGACCTGGCTTTTTGAGCAGTAGCAGCATTCCCCACCCCCCAGAGCCTTGAGACCCTCACGGGTGAGTAGTGCGCTTTATAACTGCCATGATTGATTGATTGACATGTGGAAATTAAAAGTGCCCTATACAGCACCCTGCCCATAGGGCTACCAAGGGCTTACCTTAGTGGTAACGTATGTGTAATAAAAGGGGAATTTAAGGCTTGGCATGTAGGTTTAGGTGTCAAGTCAAAGTGGCACTAAACTGTTTTCACAGAACTTACAATGACAGGCCTCAGACAGGTTTGAAAGGCTACTTGTGTGGGTGACACAATCAGTGCTGCATGCCCACTAGTAGCATTTAGATTGCAGGCCCTGGGTATATGGTATACCACTTTACAAGGGACTTATAAGTAAACTAAATATGCCAATCATGTAGATGCTAGTGTCCCCACGTTTAGGGAAGAAGCACATACACTTTAACACTGATCAGTAGTGTTAAAGTGCCCAGAGTCCTAAGGCTAACAAATAGATACAGCAAAAAGTAGAGGTAAGCAGGCAAAATGTTGGGGGAAGACCACCCTAAGGATGACCGGTCTAACAATCATATAAATAGTTTTCAATGTCAGAAGCATGACATTATCACATAAATGATAGAAAAGCTTCTCTTAATCTGCCAAATGAAGGATTGTAAAACTGGTTGCTAGTGGATTTTAATACCCATATCTAAATAGATTGATCATGCAATTAGATCAAACCAGAACCTGGCACAAAGTGCATCCTCTCCAGACCAGATTTACAAAACAAAGATCTTGCTCATAGCATTACATAAAACGGGAAACCTAGATGATTACCCAGAATCCTCTAGTTTCCGGGAAAATGAAAATAATGAATACTGTGCTTTTATTCACAGCTTGACCAATTATTTCCAATGCTTGATTACTTATGGACTCCAATCGACACCAACATTTCATGCAAATGTTCATGGGAGCTTCTTTATTTTGCAAGCCTTCTTTGGCATCCAGTACATCCTGTAGGCTGCAAAGAGATGGTTATTCTTCAATGCAACTGAATTAATCCTTTTATGAATTAAAGTCAATGCTTTTTGCCAAAAGGTTTAATAACAAGGCATTGATAGACACTCTTCCAACACTCTAAAAAAAGGAAGTGAAATGAGGGTCTAGGGGAATTTATTTACTGACCCTGACATCTCCATTCCCCAACTTAATGTGACAACAACAACAGGAGAGATGTCCAGTCAAACAAGAAAAATATGTGTGTGTCCTATGCTAGAAACTGAAGAGAACTGGGAGTCATACAGCAACCAAAAAGATAACACCTGGCTGAGAAACTCCCATCAGCCCACCCTTCTGGCGAAGCATCATCACGTGGGATTAGATGGTAAATCCAAACAACGCCCAACTCATCAAATGATGGTGCGGAGTTGGATGCCAAAGGTGAACTCTACCCAAGGTGTATTTCAAATAGTGCTAATGGGGTGCAGTGCTATAGTGTAGAAATGTGAGTGAGGATTCAAAATGACTACCGAGACAAAAATTAAGTTTAATCAGGATTGTCCAGGTTCCAAGGTTAAAAATAACGCCTGATAGTCTGAAAGTATAACTAAACAGTGGCATTGTGCAGAGAGGTCAACATGTTTCAGCCGAGCGGAAGACACTGTCCGGCTTTCTTCAGGACCAAAGAGATGAAAAAGCTACTGCAAAAGTGTAAACCAGTGAGAATAGTGTAGATGTGTATTAATAAAATTCATATCATACCACCAGGAACTTAGATCCCCAATGTATTCTGGTGGAGATGAATATGTTATCCCTTCCCAGCTTTTTGTGGGGAATAACCTCACCTCACCCGGCAACCGCTTGGGAATATGAGGCCCCGCTCTATCCATCGGTACCCCTCTCCGTCGAGACGCCATATTTACCATCTAATCCCACGTGATGATGCTCCGCCAGAAGGGTGGGCTGATGGGAGTTGCTCAGCCAGGTATTATCGTTTTGGTTGCTGTATGACTCCCAGTTCTCTTCAGTTTCTAGCATAGGACACACACATATTTCTTCTTGCTTGACCGGACATCTCTCCTGTTGTTGTTGTCACTCTTCCAACACTCACCATAGGAAGAGCATCGCTCATTCTTCCAGTTCACACAATCTGTAACACTTGTGTCACTTCCTTTTTCACTTTGTCACAGCGACAAAATGTTTCTTCATAGTGAAGCAATTCCTCCATTTCAGAAAACAGATGAAAGATGTGTATTGTAGTTTCAGCTTTAGAATCTGTAGAATATTCCACTGTTTGCTTTAAGTTTAATTTTCCCCAATGAGGAAAAGTGTTGTTTATCCAGCAATCCCCAGCTGTTATATTTTCTTTAGATTTCTAACTGCTGGAAGTCACCTTTCAGGATTGTTGGTGTTTTAGTCAAAAGACTAAGGGGTCCATTAGGATGGCGGGCGACCTGAAGTCCGCCCCCCACCCAAGCGGTACTGGGACCGTCCGCCAGGAGTGCGGCGGTCCAGCACTCCAATTAGGATGCAACCCACACTTTGGCGGTTGCATCCCGCATATTCAACATTGTGGCAGGCGGTGCCTTGGGCAGCACCCACCACAATGTAGAAAATGCATGGCCTGCATTGGCATGCACAACGTGACAGGCACTGTGAGGTGCCTGCCACCTTGTGAATGCCAATGTAGGGGGGAACCATGGGTACCACCCAAATGCAGCCCCCCACCACCTCCGAGGGCCCACAAGAGGCCCCAAAGTGATTGCCACAAGCATTTGCATGGCAAAGTCTCCACCATGGAAAGGCATAACACCGCCCACATCATAGTATGGATGGTTGTGTCTGCCAAACACCGCCACCATATTATAGGACTTTTCCACCTGGTAGGCAATCGTGACGATTGCCTACCTGCAGAAAAGCGGCAGACGGTCTTTCCGTCTGACGCATGTGGGGGTGGTTTGGCAGGCAGATCAGTGGCGATCTGTCCGCCATGCTAATGGGCCCCTAAGTTTTTAATCTTCAGTCCAAGGCTCAGATTTACTAAAAAGTCACACAACATAGCAAGACAACTTGCTGCCCGCACTACATGACAGGGAGAGATCAAGAAAGAGTATTAGCTACTAAAAGATTTCATATTCCTGCTCTCTCCTTGTGCTGGCACACTGAGAGTTGCCTAACTCCATTGCAGGCACCCTTACACCATGTGTTCAGGAAGTTGTCCCTTTCTGCACAAAAATAATCCTCAGAGGCATGTTCATCTTTCTAGTGTGCTGCAGAATGCAGCACATGTAGAATGAGGAAATAGCAAGGAGAATTGGACATATTTCTTCTCATTGTACCTTTGTTGTGATGCTGTTCCATTTTGATGCATTCCCAAGTTTACTATTCTTAGTAAATCTGGGAATGTGGGAAAAATTGGATGCATGTGATTACCCACGCTCCACCTATAGATCATCTTCCCAATGCAATAATGCAAGGCAGGGACATGCGCTGCCTTGCATTACTCCAGATTTACTAAGCCAGCAGGGAAACCAAGCTCAGCTTTGCGTGGCTTACTAAATCTGACTTAAGGGCTTGTGTTGACTTGAGCAATCCCTTAGCAAATCAGGACCTTGGTGTCAAAGTTACAAAGATTTCACACAACGCACCATAGCCACCAAAACTTCTTCCCTTGTTTTGAGGAAGGTAGAAAGCAGAACATACCTACTAAGATATGGTTCTGTTTTTCTCTCTTCATTCACTGGTACACTTTAGTCTCCATTGCACCAATGCGCACAAGCATGTGTGCGTGATATCAAGCATAGTCTTTGAACTGGAAGGAGATTCATCTAGTACAATATAATATGCTTTGACATTTTTTAACACTTTTACAACTTTATATGTGTGCTGCACACTACAGCAAACATGCAAAGGTATAAAATTATTAAGTAAAGAAATCTGTTTATTAGTGTTATGCCTGCCTGGAGGATGTGTACATTTTTGTTGCAAATTCTTGTGAGCCATTGCTAATAAATTGGAGTTTCCATCAAAACCCATGGGAGATTGCATGTGATGCCTATTTACTTTCTAAATTATGTTCCCTTGCATAGCGTAGTGCAAAGTGCTACTCTGCCTTATTTTGGAGCTACTTTCAGTGCAAAATACACACCAATAGCTTCAATGGGGTCCAATCCCCCCTAGGTGAACATTGGGTGTTACTTTTTTCTACACGTGTTGCCACATGGATTAGGCCATCTGAAAAATGGATATCATTATTTTTTTATTAATTTAATCAATCTTGTCATCCCCCCTCTGGCATCCATAGGAATGCCAAGGGCCCTGGCAGGACACTAGACTTTTCTTATTTAAGTCGTTTTTCACCAATTGTTATGTAAGTAGAGTCCAGTCTAACACAAAAATGTGTTTATTCACAGATAAATGTTATTGCAATGTTTGGTATTGCACTGACTATAATGGCCAAGTTTGACTGTCCTTATTTGTTATTACCTAGCGGCTGATGAGAGTGAGTTATACTGAAGTCTGTGAACTAGCTGAAAAAGGAATTTAGATACCTCTCCCCCAAGGACCCTGAGCAGCCAAAAGGACTTCATCCCCAACCAGTTGTGCCCCAGGAGGCATGTTTGTAGGGTGGTAGAGAAAAGAGGCATGGTCTCTGACAACCTTTCAGCAATCCTGCTGTGTGAGAATTACTGAAGGTAACAGGATCAGTAGTTGGCCCCCAAAGACCCTATGGTATGAAGGGGACTTCATCCCCAACCAGTAGTGCACCAGGAGGTACGTATGCAGAATAGTGGTGAAAGAGGGCATGACCTCTTAAGACCTCTCAGCAATCACGCTCTGTGAGACTTCCTGGAAGTAACAGGAGGGGCAGTTGGGCCCCAATGACCCTCAAGAGCCAAGGGGACTTCATCGCCCAACTAGCAGTGTGCCAAGAGGCATAGTTGCAGAGAGGTGTAGAAAGAGGGCATGGCCTCTAAAGACTTCTCAGCAAGCCCACTGTGTGGGACTAACTGGAGGAAACAGGAGGAGTAGTTGGCCCTCAGGGACCCTCTGTAATCAAGGTAACTTAATTCCCCAACCAGTAGTTTTATTTATTTATTTATTATTTTTGGAGTTTTCTATAGCGCTGGCCAGACCCAAGGGTATCGGAGCGCTTTACATTCAGTCCTGGAAAAACAAGTGCGAAAAAAGTACAGTATAACATAAACAGGGTTCGTATAAGTTCAGAGATTAGCATAGTGATCTTCCGCCTGGGGGGCGGTTTTGAGGTAGTGTTTTCGAGGTAGTGCGAGTTCCATGTTGCGCTATTGAGGTAGATTTCGGGAACGCGCGGTTGAGGTAGAGGATTTTTAGACGACTCTTGAATTCTGGAAAGGAGGGGGTAGTTCTGATGTCCACTGGGATGCAGTTCCAAATTTTTGGGGCGTTGCCAGCAAATGAGCGGCTGGCGGTTTTTTGTTCCGGGTTTTCAGGGGGATGAGTAGTAGGGAGTTTGAACTTCTGAGATTTCTTGATTGACCCGCTTTCTTGAGCTTGGAGGCTAAATATTCCGGTTTCCCTGTGTGTAGGGCTTTGTGTGTTAGGCAGGCCGTTCTAAAGTTTGCGCGCATTTCCACTGGGAGACATTTAAGATCTTTGAGTGCGGGGGATATGTGGTCAAATTTCCTTGCACCTGATATCATTCTGGCTGCTGCATTGAGGGTGGTTTTCAGTGGCGCTAGGTGGGATATGGTGTGCAAGGAGATGTGTTTGCAGTGGTGGGGAAAGGGGGCTTGGCCTCTGAAGCCCTCTCAGCAATCCCACTGTGTGGGACTTACTGGAGGAAACAAGAGGGGTAGTTGCCCCCCAAGGACCCTCAGCAGCCTAGAGGACTTCATCCCCACCCGGTAGTGCGCCAGGATGCACATTTGCAGAGTGCTGCTGAAAGGAGGTGGGGCCTTCAGCCACTTGTCGGTTAGGTTTTTTTTAATTTTCTTTTTTTATTTGGAGAGGGGGCTGCAAAGCCCCCTTCCCTGGGTATTTTGGCCCTGGGGCGCCCATCCTGCAGGGCCAGGTCTTTTTTAAACGGGGTGGGGCCTCAAAATGACCTGCCAATCAGGCTTTATTTTAACATTTCTTTTATGTATCCGCGGAGGGGACCATGTGCCCCCCTCTCCTGCGGTGTTTTCAGCCTCACGAAAACCATCACCCAGGGCCTGGCCTTTTAAAAAAAAATATATTTAATGGTAGGGGGTTATGTGGCCATCCTCCTGGGCCGAATTTAGCACTGAGTAGCCCATCTCCCTGGGCCTGTTTTCTTTTTTTTACATTTTAAATTAATACTAGGAAGGGGGACTGTGCTGCCTCTTTCTCTGAGCTGAGTTTGGCCCTGGGTACCCCATCCTCTGGGGTCTGGCCATTTACAGCAAGGGAGGGGGGGTGCTGGTCTCTGTCCCCAGGTCAAATTGGACCCCAGAAATCTCATACCGGGGGCCTAGCAATTGTAAATGGGTACCTCCAGGGCACCCACTTACCACTGGGACCACTAGGGGAGCCTGAAGGCCCTTGTGAACCCTGCCAGCTTTCCTGTGGGAGCCGGCATTGCTATGACTGAGAGGAAGCTTCCTCTCTGTGAAATAAATTCTTCTCCACTTCTTGCAAGCAGAGCACAGTTTGCGATGGCTTGGCAGTAACAGTAAAGCTCCATCCAAGTTTTAGCAAATAGCTGTGTCCTGGGGGTGGGCACTCTAGGACATAGCAGGACCCGCCTCTGGGGGGGTGATGGTCCCCTGGGCCATTATTGGATCAAGGAGGGGGACCCACACAGCCCCCTCCAGTCTTTCATTTTGAGCCTGGGAGCCATGTGGCCCCCTGCATTAGATTTTTGAAAAGTCTCAGGGAAGGGGTGGTCCTTGGGGCTGTAGGGGTCCACATGGCCCCCCTCATTAATTACAATTAAAGCCCCAGGGAGAGGGAGGGGAAAGGGAGGTGACTGGCCCTGTGGCGGGTCCGGATACCCCCCACATTTTTTGGGGTAAAGCTACAGGGTGATTGAGGTGGTCGCCAGGGCTGGGGTGCTCGAGAGGCTTGCCCTATTTAAAATGAAAATTAGCCCTTGAAAGGTGATGGTCCCCAGGGCAGCAGGGAAGGCGGTATGGGCCTCCCCTTCTGCCCTGGGGACTGTTCTTGGTGGCACATAGTGCATAGCTCTCCTTCTTATATACTCCACCCAGTTTCCCTGAAGGGCCTTAAAGAAGAGTCCTAGGGCCTTAAAACGGATCCGTTTTATTTACAGGAAGTCAGTGCAAAGCCTTGAGGTGAGGAGAGATATAAGTCCTAGGCTTGAGCAAAAGGACCTCTCTAGTAGCTGCATTCTGGACCACCTGTAGGCGGTTGAGCAAATATTCAGGGAGGCCAAGGTACTGAACATTGACGTAATCCAGTCTTGAGATGATCAATGCCTGGACTACGGTCTTCCTATGTTCAAGAGGCAAAGTAGGGAGAACTTTTCTAAGCATTCGTAGAAGCCCACAACAGGAGCCTACTAGAGACTGGACCTGAGAGCTCATCGAGAGAGTACTGTCCATCAGGAAGCCTAGATTTTTGAAAGTGCTAAGAGTGGAGGGAGGGGCTGACATATCCGATGACCACCAGAGTTTCTACTTAAGAAGTAACTGCCGGTTTGCCACCCGAACCCAGTAAAGACGTGAGCTGAGTATGACAAGGTGGCAGCAGCCAGCCTCTGCTGTGGTAAGACAGAATTCAGAGCTGAAGAAAAGCCCATCTCTGCCACATTCACTACAGGGATTAGCAGCAGGGTACTGCATGGGTATTGCAGGGAGGTGGAGGAATGGAATGATATTCTCTTTTGACAACTTGAATGCATTAGAAAACTTTACGCCAGCAATGTAAACTTCCTATCTTGATTGAGGTATGTTACTGGAATATTTATAATACTTACTGTGCAACCCAGTGTTATAAACTAAATTGAGGCCCTAATATAAGTACTCTGTCTCAGAGGCACAAATCCTTCGTGTCACAGAGACAGGCAGGACCTTTCACCCAGTTAAGGCCCTTTTACCTAGATTAGCCCTCCCTTTACAATAAAGAGCAACAGAGAGGCTGTCCCGTATCTGATCAGTGTGCTCTGTGCACAGAAGACGGTCCATCCTAAATACGTAATCTTCATGTCCAACAGTGACTAACCTACGTCACAACAAATTCTTGGAAACAGGCCCTTTCTCCAAGAACACACATTCTTGGAAACAGACCCTTTCTGCAAGAACACATCTTCCTCTGACCAACATTACGTCAATCCAAGGCACCTATCCAGTATAAGTATAGCTCCCTTTGCCCAAGCAAATCAGAGGAAACCGAGACTTCCATCCGGAGGCGCTGCAACCTGCATCATGCTACCGCTCCGGCTGGCAGAGGTCCATCACCCATATGTGGGTGTCCAGCTCAAGATCAGGATGAAGTCCCACTAAGGTAATGGGGTTAGACTAAATCCTAGGGGGATTCTTGGCTCTCTAAGACCTACACACATGCTAGCTACACTTAGGTACATCTAGTTAGGCATCATAGGGCTATAGGCTTTATCTTAATGCATTCTGTATTTTATGTATTTGTGCATTACTGTTGCAAAATGGTAGAACTATACAAAGCCTTTTTATTTAACTGCACTGCTGGCCATAATTCTCTGCTACTGTCCAACAGTTGTCGCAGCACATATAACCAGTACTAGAATAACAACTGTGCAATACATTTCATTGTAAACACACCCGACTGTTTCTTCTATGTACTTCTCTGAGATGAGTGACTGAATGAAAAGGAACCTGAGGGATCAGGGTTTTATGTTATGTGGTTGCCAGAAGCTATTCCCTTCTTGTCTTCAAGATGTTTCTAGTGGCCTCTGTGCTAGCTGGTACACAGTAATTAAGTTTAATATACATAATAGGGGCATACTGACCTCAGTCCTATGCCAAGCCTATCGTGTATGTTATTCCAATGCGCAGAACCTATAAGGGAAATAGGAACTACACTAAATGGCGCCGTGATTGTGGCACTTATTTAACAGTAGAATCTGAGTATTTCAGTCATGCTTATTCTCAGAGACCCCTACTCACAAAACACCAGAGACGTCTGGAGTGGGTAGGCACAAAATTCCGCAACAGCTGTATTGGCTGTTGGTTAATCAAGCTTGAAGGAAAAAGTTCCCGAACAATTGTGCCTTATTAAAACCTTATCTGAAAGCCCTTTTTTTAGGACATTTTGTTTTCACAAACACAATGTCTGCCGAGGCAGCTGCTTCTGTCACTGGGACACAGGTCTCAAACGACGAAAAGGAAGCAAATGCAATACATTTTGCACCCAAAGTCAGGCATACACTCACACAAAAAACCCTCAGACATGGTTTAACAGACCGAGGAGGTACAGTGATTATTATAGAGGCACACGAAGATTATCAAACAGATGTGTTCTATTCTTGGGTTACATTCCCAGCAGTAAATGCAACAACTCAGACTTTTTATTCTTTCATACATGAAAAAGTCCCAGCGGTCTACACTCCTTTTGAGGAGATTAAGATTCCGCTCAATAACCAGGACTACAATTTCTGGTTTTAAATGGCTCCCTACAACAAATACATAAAACAAGGCTTGGTCCACTGGGTAGACCAGGAGGTACATGGCCGACAATAACTGGCTACACACCACATCCTGACATTGATATAATGCCACAAGATGCACTTCTCTTACAACACAAAGAATTGGTAAAACTCTTACAGAGCCATGACGCAATTTGTCATGAGGACACTTGGTGTCCAGCCCACGGTAGCTACAAATAATACAGCTCCTACACAGAGCACGGTTACTAAAATCACTCCACAAAACTTACACACAGTAATGGGTAAACTGCCCACGAAACGTGAACAGATTCCTTTCTGGGTAGCTCAGAAAATCACCCAGTTAGAAACAGTATTTCTAAATACCACACCATTTGAAAGCATATAATGCTAACACTCTGCTTGCCCATGGGGATCACACCACAGTTAGAGGACTGCACCAATTGGGGTACAGTCTTGGCTGCCATATATACCAGAACTCATGGTATTCCTTCCTTAGCAGTAATTCCAGATGTCTTACGACAGATACAGAACAAGTATGGAGCTGAACCAGCTCTGAGCTTAGGTATGACATTACTAGGTAATTATGACCAGGTATCAACAATAATACTAGCTAACATTAAAGGGGAAGCAGCTTCAGTGGCGATCCGCCAACACCTAAGAGAGGTCAGTCTTATAGACCAACCACAAGAACTTGCCAAAATAATTAAAACTGCATATGCAGAACTGGGAAGGGACAGTTTGGGTGAAAAAGCTTTTAAAAACCACAGCTAATGGGCAGTCCTGAAAAGGACACTTCTAAGCAGACACCTACTTCTTCTACAAAGAAGTGGGATAATAATAAAAAAAACAATATTTTTCAGAAAAGATTCTCAGTCCCGAGGTAGGTCTCCTCAACAGGAGCCCTCTGCAAAGAGGTATAACCTTTGGAATAGGGATAATATTAGGAAAACTGCAGTGCTTAATTTGTAAAAAAAAAAAAAGAGTAGTACCGGGGCTCTCGACAGTAGGACACTAGAGCTTGCACCATCCATGGCCCCTGGCAGCACTGCCAATGACAGCACAAACACACTACTAATCATCACACTATTAAAAGTGTGACAATTCATACTATAACAGGCCCCCAAAGCTATAAGAATGGCTTTGGAGGCAAATACTACTAATTTAAATTTAAATAATGAACAGAAGTTGGTGTGCTCGTACCTAAATTGGCAGACATCACTACCATGTGGCAGACAGTCATAAGCCGTGGCACAAATTAAGCACTGGAAACCTGACAGGTATAAGGATATTGATACACATTCCTCCCGGTAAACAACACAGGGAGAGAAGGAAAGTCAGCACACAAAGAAGAGCGCAAGCAGTCCAGGGACAAGCACGCTCAGGACTCTTCTGAAACAGAAGACAAGCCATACCTCAATTTAAAAAAAAAAAAAGAAGAAAGTTGCAGGTCTCAAAGTTAGACTTGCACAGAATCCTAAGGACTCAACTTCTGAACGGGGATTGGGCTCAGACAATGCTAAGGCAGAGTGGCAGAAGTAACAATAGCTCACCAGAACCTGAAGGAATTTCTGGACAGCTAAATTTAATGATTACATCACAGTGGAAACACCAGACAGAAGGGTGAGCGTCCCACACAAGTTATATGAAATAACACTCCGCATGGAGGAGGACGAGCACAGGAAAGTAAAAGGTCTCTTTGCGAAGAACCTATAGTCTGGTTTTGACATACTGTTAGCAGAATAAGATTAGCGGCCAGCATTCGTTAGGGAGAAAGTATATTTTTCCTGAATTTTTCAACCCTGTTCCCTGTTCACCTTAGACATAAATATGCACAGGAGTGGGCAGTAGCCCAAGCTCCAGCATTGTATAAAAATCACGCTGGATGGGATGAGGACTCAACCCACCATGTGATCCCGTTAATAGTTTCACCACATGCTCAAAGACAATATCCTATTAAGCGAGAAGCTAAAACACAGGTCACTTAGATCTTAGATCAACTTGAATCTAAGGGGATCGTTTGAAAATACACTTCACAAATGAACAAACCCTTGCATCACTTATCAAAACCTGATAATACATTTAGTCTAGTTTTCATTTACAGACACTTGAACACTTGCACAAAGACACATGCTTTCCAACATGCAGATATGAATAACATTATGCGAGAGAAAATACAAATCAAAACTTGTTATCTCAAATAGATGTTTCTGTCAACTATAGCACCTAAAAACAGGTACCTAACAGCATTTAGTATATTAGAGTCCCAGAGACAATTTTTTGTCATCTCCCTCCTTGGGTATAAGAACAGCTCAGGGGTATTTTCTCAAAGAATTACTGAATTGCTAAAGCACTTTGATGAAGAAGTGTTGTCCTATATTCTGGGATATTTATCTAAACGGACAACCTTTTGGGGAAACACTTGACCAGGATGAGCACCATTATTATGGGTTTCCCTCTGAGGGCTACAAATTTAATTTTGAGAAAATCAGAAATTGCCCACCTCAGTGTCCTATTTTTGGGATGAGAGCTTTCAAGTGTATGGAAAAGCCTGGTAGATAACTTTTTAGAAAAGTGTGCGCTGCTCCGGCCTCCAAAGACATCAATCAATTTCCAATCAGTACTGGGATTCTTAGATTTTGGCAGAACATACGTTTTTTGATTTCACAGAGAAAGTAAAACCTTTCTACAACGTTTTTCAAACCTGACTTTTCAGTCAAACACTGGACATAGGAACACACCATTATTCTTTGTTCACTCCAGGAAGATATTATTGCTTCCAAACACATGTACACACGTTTAAACTTGCACCACATGGTACTCAGTATCATTTTGGGTGAATGTGGGTACACTTATTTTACCTTTTAATAAAGGTGAAACTGTACCAATCATATATGATTCTCATCTGTACACAAACACAGAAATGAGTTTTAATTCAACAGAGAAACAATTCTGACAACCATTCAGGCTGTAGCAAAAGAAAGAGCACTGGCTCATGGGAAGTGGCATTATTGTCGTCACCCCTGTACTGGGGCTAGCATTCCTAATGCCAAAACCTTACATCCAGAATGGATACAAATGGCTATCTCTTTTGCTGCATCAGACTTTGAATGCAGATTTGATCCAAGTTTAAAAACACAGGCATTCCTGCAACATGAAAAAGAACACCATCTACCAAATGAAATCTTGCCTCTAGATCAGTATGAATTTTAAAAATCTACACTGATGGGTCTGCCCCACCGGCCGCTTTTGTTAAAGATCAGATGCTGGATGGCAATTTCCGTCCTCATTGCACCAAAAAACTACCTCTAGGTAATAGCACTGATACTTGCACTTGTAAACACGGATCGAGAATTCCCAACACTCATTGTGTTTGATTCCTTTTACTGTGTGCAATGATGTAATAAATATCTACACCATTTGGGAACAAAATGGGTTTAAAAATGAACCAAGGTGGCATAATTAAAATACAAAATTTTGGGAACAGATAGTGGAGTTTAAAAACAACCTACCAAAAACTCATGTGATTAACATGCTGAGTCATTAACGTGATGGTGTGCACGTTGAAGGGTATTCATTGGCTGTTGAAGCCACATGGGGGGCTGTTCACACAGCTTCCATAGCTGCGCACACTCGTCCAACAACGAGAATAGACGGTTAGAATATGGTGGCTGTAATTGCTTCACGCAAAAGCAGCACAGCAGTGCCTAAAATTTCCACTCAAATACTCCTACAAGTTAGATGCAAACAACATTCCATATGCTCAGATTCCTGGAGTGCGGGATAGAGTATTTTCCAAATATGGATAGTAGGCTGGAATTAATCATTTAAAGCACACAAGGGCATGGGCTCCGCGCATTCAGGGGTAATAGCTATTATTTCTTCATTGCAACAGTGCTATTGGTGACCTGGGATCAGAAGTCAGACTATTGGCTTTATCTTGAACTGCAACATCAGAAAACAAATGCGAGGCTACATCATCACAAGACCCGCGCAGGTCCCATTGCTAGACAGCATCAGACTGTCCACTTGATCGTGTCGTGTAAAGGACCACTGCGGCCCCTCAAATTTTGAGGTGGCTTAAAAATATATCTTAGTGGCAGTGGGTCCTTGCTCAAGTTTCCCATAAGTATGGCCTCAATACTTGGTTGACGCTCAAAACTGTTATAGAAAGATTTGCGAGTGCAAAACAGGAGATACGCAATCAACATTACACCCTGACTGTGGCCCCACACTTGGCTCTCGAGCCTACTGAGAGGCCATGGAAGGGATGGACGTAGTATTGTGGTACTCCTCTCCAACGCCATCCTGAGTGAATTAAGGTAGAGGAGAGGAAGGACTGGGGCATATAGCAATCATTAACAGCTAGGGTATTAGGCAGGGTATTAGTGGGGTCAAACACTTGTATGGATTCAGGGGGAAATACACACTCAGCCAAGAAGCCCTCTAAGAGGTGTCACCCCATTTACAAATATGGGAACCTGATCATACATGTGAGGGCACAGTGGCGGATGAAAACCATTCTGTATCTATGATCGTTTGGCTGTTTTACAGGAACTAAAGGAAACAAAGAAACAAACAAAGATTCTGTCAAAGTGAAACAGGCCATCACTGGGAAGTCGAGGTAATCACGGCAAGTCCTGTCTGAATTCAAAAGTCGTGGATCTGGGCAGAGAGAGAAAAAGATCGCGGACACAAAGGAATTTGGGCCCTCATACAGAAATACATGTGCCAGTCCTTATAGTGAAAGGAACAAGAACTGTTCTTGCCGCATCCTGCCGTGATAAAAGCACCAAATTAATTTCAAATGAAAGAATCAACCAAAACCTATGTGGCCAATACAGAGCAGTAGGCCTCGTGAATTCCACAATAGTAGATGTCCCTCTCACTACTATTCAAGAAATTCAAACTGAAAGGCTCATCAGGTTTGAGAAATCAAATCCATGGAGTGGGGGACTATGCAACAATGCAATGGAACCAGTTCTCCTTGAACCAACCTTTCAAATTCAAAATAAAAGTCAAGACAACACTCCAGTTGCTGGGAAGGAGGATGGATGCGTTCCGGAAACTAGGCGCAACAGTCCAGATGGGCTTTCCCGCCGCCTTAAAAATTATGTTTAACAATAAGATGTTTAATATCCGCTTGGTTCAGGCGGCAGATGAGTGACTGATGTCCTTTGGGGGAATAAGGGGGCCTCTGGTTAAAAGGTAGAGATATGAATTCAACAGTCTAAGGTCCTGCATTTCTTTTAGTTCTCTGCTTTGTCCCCCCCCTAGCTTTCTAGCTTTCTAGCTATCTAGCTCTCTAATTTTCTAGTGCGGCACATCATGATTAGGTTAGGTTAAACAGGGGGCTAAAGAAAAGGGGTAATTAAAGTAATTGAAAGCAACAAGGGCCTTTACAAATAAGGGTAATCCAACTAAAGGAAAAAAATGATTGAAAAAAAAATAAGAAGATATAAAAAAACTAGGTCTAATACTCACTCTGTGGGGGCTTGGGCAGGGTAGGGGGTACCACCAACCGGATCTGTTCCGGTTAGACAGTACAAGGGTTTCTCACGGGAGGGGGGGGTAGGCTGGGGCACTGGGGTGATGGGGATTGGGTAAAAAAGCATAACATTTCCCTCATTTCCGGATTGGTTTCTGACAATTTTTTTGACAAAACATGGGTAGTTGACTTAACTTTGGTAGGAGCTCGAAGTGACTTTCTTCTCTTAGCTAGATTTAGTGGACTCTGTGGGCAAGGTACGATTTATGACTCATGAGCAATCTTAAGATCCTCTCCTGGAATGCAAATGGCCTGCGCACCAAACCAAGAGCAAATAGGATCGTACAATATCTGCGAGATTCGGATGCGCAGGTCATTATACTCCAGGAGACACACTTAATCGAGGCTGAGATGCTCGAGTTGGTCAAGAAGAACAGGTGGATAGACGTCTCACCATCCACTTCCCAAACATTAAATATAAGGGGCGTGACTATTCTCTTTAAAAAAATCTATAAACACAAGAGTTATTTAGCAGAAGGTGGACCCTGGAGGCAGGTGGGCAATTGCCACTGTAAATATAGGTGGAGCACGTTTGACTTTAGTAGGTTATTATGGGCCCAATCGGGATGATCCCACAGCTCTGAAACTTCTATTTTCTCATCTTTTGCACTTCCCTGAGCCAATTATCATAGCAGGGGATTTTAATATCGTGCTCGACCCCTTGCTTGATAAGACCCCAAGCAGTAGGCAGCAAGCATTGTCAAAGTCTAGAGCTTTCCTACTTAATTGTATGAACCAATATAGATACATAGATATCTGGAGGGCAATAGCAGGACTAGAATCTGGATTTTCGTTTCGAAACTACAAATACCGTCACCAATCCAGAATTGACTTTATTCTAATAAGTCGTAATTTGGTTGATTCTGTAAAGAACATCTGTCTGATCACTCTTCAGTATCCTTGGATCTCGTTGGAGTAATTAAACCCTCTTCTAGATCTTGGTCTTTTGACCGATCCTTTCTCTCGTCATCGGATGATGTTTTATTCATTAAATCTGAAACACAGGAGTTTATGCAAGCAAATATCGGCTCTGCTGAGCCCGGCATAATATGGGATGCCTTTAAGTGCTTTCTCCGAGGTGTAATTAAGAACAAGGCAGTGTTCCGAAGGAGGCAATACACACAGGAAATAGCGTCCATTGAAACTAATTTACTTGCAGCACAAGTTGAAATAGATACCAGTAGCAATGCTCCTAATTGCGACCTACCATTGTTACATAGGAATTTGCTTGCACTAAAAGAGAAATTGGCTTCCATCCTAAATCAACGCATCCTACAGAAATGGGAGGTTAGCCCACTTCGAATATGGGGAAGGGGCTGGCAAATTATTGGCATGTAAGTCGAAAATTGACCAGGCACGCAACATCATAGATTCTGTTATAACGAGTCAAGGTACCTTTTTTTCGGATACAGATATTAGAACAGCTTTTAAAGATTTCTTTCAAATCATATATCAGGAGGACAGGAACATCACTTCGGATAGTATGGAGAAATGGCTGGATGGTATCTCTTTACCATCACTATCCTCTGAACAAAGTGCCTTCTTGGATAAAGTGATTACAGAGGAAGAGGTTGTGTTGGCTGTACAGGGCAGCAAGGGGGGCAAGGTTGCAGGCCCTGATGGCTTGCCAGCTGAGATCTATAAACATCTGGTGGTAGAAATATCTCCCTTCCTTGCTGTCCTGTTTAATCAAATACTGCAGGAGGGGGCGCTTCCACCAACATCTTGGAATAGCGCATCTATTACGCTTATTTTAAAACCTGGTAAACCTGCTACTAACTGTGGCTCATATCGTCACATATCAATCTTGAACGCAGATTATAAAATCTTTGCATCCCTTTTAGCAAGCAGGTTGGGCCAGGTTGCCCCTGATATTTTACATCCTAACCAGAAGGGTTTTGTCAGGGGTCGCAAACTTTACGAATTAACCTACGACCTAATAGGCGCTATAGACATCGTGAACAAGGACTCCATTTCATTGGCTATCCTCACGTTGGATGCCACCAAGGCCTTCGACAGGGTCAATTGGATATACCTGTCGGGGGCCTTGGCTAAATTCAATGTGGGTGAGGGTTTTCGCAGAGCGGTAAAACTGTTGTACCATAGCCAACTGCTTGTGTATTGGTAAATGGGGGTCTGTCTAAACCCTTTGCAGTTACAAGAGGAACACGGCAGGGCTGCCCTCTATCCCCCCTGCTATTCGATCTCTATATTGAGCCTTTTGCTAAAAAATTAAGAGAGGATGATACTATCAAGCCTTTTATCTATAGAGATTGGGAAAAGAGGGTGGCCCTCTACGCGGACGATGTCATGATAATGACATCAGAGATTAGCACCGCGTTTCCTGCAGCCATTAAGTTAGCCTTGGAATTCGGGGAAGTCTCAGGATATGAGGTAAACGCCTCGAAGACTGAGATAATGGTGTGGAATGATGACGCGAGCGGATTTAATGAGCAACTAAACACAAGTGTGCGTTATTTAGGGCTAAACATCATCAAAGATATCAGTTTGATTGCCCCCTCAAACTTTGCTGTAGTTGCAAAAGAATGTCGGAAGCTAATGAGAGCTTGGCAGCACCTCCCTCTGTCTTTATTAGGCAGAATAAATCTGGTGAAAATGTCTATCCTACCGAAGGTTTCTTTTTTATTTAACATAATTCCACTTTTTTTGGACCCCTCTTTGTTGGCTAAGTTACAGGGTGAAATTACTTCATTTATTTGGAATAATAAAAATCCAAGGATGGCCTGGAAGAAAATCAGGCGCCGCAGGGAGAAGGGGGGGCTGGCGGGCCCAGACTTGCCGATTTATGCGTGGGCGTTTCAACTATCACACACACGTATGCTGCTAAAAATACCAACAGATGAGGGTATTGGGAGTATGTTTCTGGCTTTATTGAAGTGTGAAGGAGTTGGGCAGTCTGACTACTTGTTTAAATTTGGTGACCCCAAATTCTTTAAAAAGGTAAAACTGTAGGTGCTGCAGGGCCTGGCAAGAACTTCTAAGGTGAGGTCTTCAATAAAATTGGGGTACTACTCTAGCAGATCTCCAATATGGGATCTTCCCTTGGCTCCAGGCTGGGTGGGCGACACACTAGCACTCCCGCTGAGAGAGGCTGGAATAACAGTTTGGGGAGACCTGTTTTTGGAAGGGACCCTGCTTCCTTGGGAATATCTAGTAAGCAAGGTGCGGCCCAATCTCTCCAGATTTAAATACTTGCAAATATTGAGTTGGGCTCAAGCAGTAACCACCCAAACTGCACGCTGGAACAACTTGCCATTAGGGGGAGGCAGTGAACTTGAATCTCTTTTGTTAGATAAACCACCAGCAAAAAAAGAGATCTCTCTATGGTACAATCTAATACTGGAAGAAATTGATGGCAAATTTCACCTTCCCGAGCTATTGTGGGGAGACTTGATGCCAGGCCTGAATGTGAAAGATCTGTGGTTAATGTCCTGCAATGTATTGTGGGACTTAGTCAAACCAGCCTGGCTTCCTAGAAACCATCTTTTCACCCTACATAGGGCATACTACTCCCCGCAGAGGTTGTCTAAGTTTTCCCTGGGGGGCCCAGTGGCTTGTGCACGGTGTGGCTTAAAAGAGGCCCCGGACACGCATATGTTCTTTGATTGTCCTCACCTAGCACCTTTTTGGGACTCAATCAGCAGCAAACTTTCATCTTCTCTGGGTTTCACAGTAGTGATTGATCTTCGCATTGTCATCTTTGGAGTTGGGGACCAGACTCGTAGTCCAGCCAAGAACCTTCTGTTCTATTCCATCCTGGCGGCTTGCAGAGAAATCTGTAAGCATTGGAAGGATGCTTCCATCCCTTCCTTCCATGATTGGTGCACTTCAATCCTCCAAATCTCGAAACTAGATCTCGCCAGGGCTGGGAAACAAGATAAGAGAGCTTTCTGGCATTTGCTTGATTGGTCCCATCGAATCTGGTTTTTTTTTCCCCAGGTCCGATGATTATGTAGCTATGGTTCATTCTCCCTGCTATGCCAGTCTCTCCTTTTCTGTTGGTACTTTGGCAGGCAATAGCAATGGTGGCAACTGGCTCAATGGTTGTCATCTGCCATCTGGGTAACAAGGCGTCTTGATCGGTGTGCGCCAGTCGTTGCTGTTGGGAATTGGTTGCTACTCCTTAACCGCCATCCCTGCCAGCCCAGACTGAGGCAGCACGACTGTACTCTTCTATACCTTTCTCCCTTGTTTGGTTGTTTGGCAGCTGGAAACCATGGACGTGAATGAGGATCAAAAAGAAAAAAAGTTGCAATTTGGCCAAAAACAAATGTGTACACCAACGTTTTTTCAACAAAAAACATCAAATAATAAATGCTTCAATGTTTTTCGACAAAGCAACAATTAATAAAAGCTTCTAAGTTTTTTAAACAAAAACATCAAATAATAAATGCTTCAACGTTTTTCAACAAAGATATCAAATATTAACTTCAGCATTTCAATGTTTTTCAGCAAAAACAGCAGAAATAACTTCAACTAAACACGATGCAATTTCAACAATTGATTTTACAGCTACTGGCTATTTCATTACGGGGATACGTTTTCCATGGCTCCACGTGAACAGGAAGCGACAGCCAGCCCAAAAATCAACAACAAAAATGCAAGTACAAACTTTTGAACCTTTTCCTTTCCAAAAGATACAGAACTGGTTTCACCATGAGTAGAACTATGGGGTATTTCTGGGTTCATCTTTTTCTGTTCTGGCTTTGCTTAGAACTAGTTTTTAGTATGACTCTTAGTGGACACTTTCTACAATACAGGATCAACATAAAGCTGAAGCCATGTCCATTTTCAATTCACATGCACAAGAGATTTAAAAATGTATTCAACCTGAACAAACCTTTATATTCTAAATGATGTACTTAATCATCCAGTTTGTAATTCTGATTAATTTATTTTGAACTTTCATTCATTTTCATTTATTTTTATCATGCATTCAGTGATGTAATTACCTTCAGTACATTTTTCTGAAAATTGGGTTACTGATACAGTGTATAATATGCTGTCTGTTTTAGGAATAATTGCTACATTTTTCAGATCATGAAATGTTAGAGATTTATTCATATTGCAACGCTTTATACCTGTTACCTTCATTAAGGTTATCAACTCCTACAGAATTGAAATGCATCTAGAAATGTGGTTGTTTAAACACCAGTAGGAACGTTGCCAAACCCCACCAACACCATTGCACGGGGATGGGATAGTTGGCACACATCAGCAGGGGCAACATTAGATGCTATTTACAACACAGCAGGACAGACCCAGTTAGGAAAGTATGGGTGGTTTGGCCTTTTGACACAAATACCTGTCACAGAAATGATTCCTGAACGTCACCAAGGGACTCAGTATACATAGGCCAGACCTACGTTATGTACAGATAACATCCAGAGGTAGTGAAATCCTACAGTGTAGGGAAGTTGTGCCTTTTTTCACTGACAGTAGTAAAAACAAAAGTTTCCTTTGTGAAATTCAATGCTTAAGGCAATCTGAAAACCATGCTTGTGCAGCACTTTTTATTTTTCATTTTACATCAGCTAAAGAATTTTTTTTTCCTTTTTTGCAAAATAGCACTCTTAAATACAGACTGCCCCCTTTTTCCTTTTTGATAAATTTGGTCTTTCACATACAAGCAGTGTGATACACCTTGGGAATACCTCGAACAGGTTCTATGCCTCTCATGGTTTCTAATATTTAAAAGACAAGTCTGAAAAGACTGCAACATACCTGTTCTCTGATGCCTGTTTCTTGCAATGAAGAATGCGTGGTCATCATCTGTCTGACACTTCCAAAGGAAAACGCCAGTGGCAATTACCACCATGCAGGGTCTGCTGAAGTCCCATGCTTGGCTGTGTCCCAAGCGTATTCCCATGAAACCAAAGCATTCCTTGCAAATCCAGTGGGTGCCTTGTGCTTCATGTAGCAACACCAGGGTATGGCTTACAGCACCGGCTGCCTCAGAACCAGCTACTCGCAGCACAATTTTTTCTGTGCTCCCAAAACGATTATGCGAGGTATTAAAAAAGGTCTGTTCACTGCAGCAGCTAGCTACAAAAATGCAGTGACTCCCAGCCAGCACTTTTCATCTCTATATTTGCAAAACATGTCCTGAAACACATTTTTTCTCTTATTGTTTCTACTTTCAACAAGTGCTTGGAGCTTTCCCTCTAAATTGACTTTTTTTAAAGAAAGCATTGTCTTCTGAAAAAAGCATGAAAGAGTTTTAAATTTTATAAACAGAAACTTTTATAAGTAACTACTTACTCTAAAGAGTATATATATATATATATATTTTAATGACACTATAGATTTTTCCTGTCTCCACAGAGTCTATAGTAATTTTACATATTTTAACAGCTGCTATTTTTTCAGCACATAAACCACTCTCATGCAACTACCTGCCAATTATATGCACAGGCCTATTTTAGTCACGTAGTATGCTTTTAATGGGTTATTCACGATTGTCCATAGATTGGAGTGGGTGTTATAAACGAAATTGAGGCCCTAACATAGGTACTCTGTCTCAGAGGCACAAATCCTTTGTGTCACAGACACAGGCAGGATCTTTCACCCAGTTAAGGCCCTTTGACCTAGATTAGCCCTCCCTTTACAATAACAAGCAACAGAGAGGCTGTCCGTATCTGATCAGTGTGCTCTGTGCACAGAAGATGGTCCATCCTAAATATGTAATCTCCATGTCCAACAGTGACTAACCTACGTCACAACAAATTCTTGGAAACAGGCCCTTTCTCCAAGAACACACATTCTTGGAAACAGACCCTTTCTCCAAGAACACATCTTCCTTTGACCAACATTATGTCAATCCAAGGCACCTATCCAGTATAAGTATACCTCCCTTTGCCCAAGCAAAGCAGAGGAGACTGAGAATTCCATGCCGGAGGCGCTGCAACCTGCGTCATGCCACCGCTCCAGCTGGCAGAGGTCCATCAACCATTTGTGGGTGTCCAGCTCAAGATCAGGATGAAGTCCCACTAAGGTAATGGGGTTAGACTAAATCCTAGGGGGATTCTTGGCTCTCTAAGACCTACACACATGCTAGGTACACTTAGGTACATCTAGTTAGGCATCATAGGGGTATAGGCTTTATCTTAATGCATTCTGTATTTCATGTATTTGTTCCTTACTATTACAAATTGGTAGAACTATACGAAGCCTTTTTATTTAACTGCACTGCTGGCCATAATTCTCTGCTACTGTCCAACAGTTGTCGCAGCACATATAACCAGTACTAGAATAACAACTGTGCAATAAATTTTATTGTAAACACACCCGACTGTTTCTTCTATGTACTTCTCTGAGATGAGTGACTGAATGAAAAGTGGTATATTATTTCCACAAACCTGAGGGATCAGGGTTTTATATAATGTATTTTCCAGAAGCTATTCCCTTCTTGTCTTCAAGAAGTTTCTAGTGGCCTCTGAGCTAGCTGGTACACAGTAATTAAGTTTAATATACATAATAGGGGCATACTGACCTCAGTCCTATGCCAAGCCTATCGTGTATGGTATTCCAATGAGCAGAACCTATAAGGAAAATAGGAACTACATTACACCAGGACATTGAAAGGTATGCATTTGGCAAGATGAACTGGGTTGCGAAAGACAAACGGGTAGTATTTCTTCTGTGGATGTGATTTTCGTTTGTTGAAATTTGTGTTGACTTTTAATTTAACGGGCATCATTAATAGGCATGTGCATTTATACATTTTAGGAGAGAAATACAAATTGAACTTTGCTACCTAGGTACCACATGTTTAATGAGCTTTTCGTGTGTTACATGTAGGATGCCGGGTTTGGTAAAGTGTTAGTGGAAGGAGATTAAGGGTGAGGATGTAAGTATTGATAAACAAATGGTTGGGCAAATAACATTCGCCCAACTCAGCGTTCTGTCACTCACCAGTTATTTTTCTTGTTCCACCCTTTATGTTAATTATGTGAAAGGTTTATGTGATGCTTGCCTTGTCTTTTTATCTATTTGGATGATTGTAATTTGTCCTGAACATGTATGTGAGGCAAGTAGTGTTTAAGACACTGTGTGCCTTTCTCTGTACTAGCAATATGTATTTGCGACTCCCTTGCCTCTCGGGAGGCCTCATTCATTTTCATACTCTCCAGCCAGAAGTTGCAGAGATCTAACAGTATTGCATCCCATGCCACTACAAACTGTAGTGTTCTCAAGCCTAGGGTATCTTCTCGACGTAGTGCTACACTTTCCGCCTGGGCCCAACAGACTAGTGATTAAAGCCAAGCTTTCTTAGCTGGGGGTTCTGGAGATTTCCAGCGCCTGATAACTAGGGGGCATATTATCAAGGGGGTTTATCTCCACTTTTTTGGCATTAAAATCCAAGAAAGTGGAGATAAAATTATCTCCCTATTACCTAGCTGTCGCTAACACCAGTTAGCGACAGCTAGTAGGAGATAGCGACCATCTTGGGCCCCGCTTTGCATGCCAGTGAAATGTATCACTAATGACATGCAAAGTGGGTGTGCCAAGATGTTAGCGACTGGAAACAGTCGCTAACATCGCTATCTCCTATTACCAACTTTCGGAGATATTCGCGCTAAGCGCGATTATCTCCAAAAGCTAACACCTGCCCCTGAGCAGTTCTTAGCCATGTTATCCAGTGGTAGGTGGATAACATGGCTAAGAGCATTAGCTCGGTAATGCATGAATATCGCTGACTTTTCAGCGATATTCATACATTTCGGCCGATTTTTATTGCTTAGGAGATAAACCTTGATAATAGCAAGGTTCCTAAGCGATAAAAATCGCCGCAGCTCGGCCATAAAAATATTGCCGCTAAGCCAACATAGCGATAATTATCGCTAGTTGTTGGTAATATGCCCCTAAGTGTTTGGCCTTGATAACCCAAGGTCTATGAAACAGCATGTCACTTTGTGCTTTTTGTATCTCTGGTATAAGCTCAGTAGGCAGACCTCCCAAGTGCGCTCCACAGCACGGCCATTGCATCATGATAAGTGCATTGTGACTTTTTCCCAATAAGGGTAAGTGCAGTGCAAGTCCATAACATATGTAATAGGTCTCCGCCTACTAGCCCATATCTGAGGCAGTGGGCATCGGGGCAGCGGAAATATGTGTTAATCTTATCTGGTGTCATGTATGCTCTTTGTATTATGAAATACTGTATTAAATGAAACCTGGTTCCTTGCGATGTGCTTGGGTCCCACAATGATGGCCGTCCATTCACATTCATGATCTGTGCTTTGTCTATGCAGGTCCGCATCCCAATAGTGTCTGAGTGATAACAATGGGTGTGCAGCGTCCGTCTGTAGTGATTCTGCGAACCATTTTCTGAGATGTCTACCGGTACCAATCACATGTAAGTATTGAATTGTGAGGTGTGTTGTGGGCTCCTGAGTCATGTCTCCCAATAATGTCCACGGTGTCTACATCAGTGGTATGTAAGAGGAATTGGCCTTGTGGTAGGTGCAATTCCTCAGCTAGTGTGTCAAAAACATTAGATGTTTCTCGTGATACAGATCTCTTAGAGTCTGTATTCCTGCATCCTCCCAGGTAGTGATTTCTGTGGTAGTAATTGCGCAGTGTTTCAGGTAAGGTGCGTATGGGACAACAGTTTTTGTGAGCCTTAGACTGTGGTGAAAACAGTTGTAAGCGCATGCTAGCATTTGCTGGGTAGGTGCTGCTCCTTTTCTGCCAGGGTGAATCAAAGTTATGACTTGGGGGTGGGTGTGTCCAGGTTGTTGCGTAGCAGTGTCTGCTAAGTGCAGTCCGCTGACCCATGAGGCTACTCATTGTAATTGCGCCTCTGGGTAATAGTGCTCCATGTTGCGTATGGCCGGTCCTCCCTGGTCTATTGGCAAGTAGAGTTTAGCCAGCGCTACTCTGATGCGTTAGACATACCATATAAAAATGCCACATGTCACACTCTAGCATGCAAAATATTGAGGGTTTAATATATAGAGGTAAGTTTTAAAAATGGTAAAGTAGTCTTGGAAGTACTACAATTTTAAGGAGTGCAATTCGACCCATGGGGGGCCAGTGGGAGGGTGTGCCAGAATGCCATTGGTGATCTGACCGAAGTTATGGCACGTGTAAGGTCCCCTTCCAGGAGATCCTCTGGTTTACGGTATATTCGGATTCCTAAGTAGTAGAAAGCCGACTGTTGCCAGTGTACCGGTGTGCCATTGACCACTAATGCTGGGTCAGGGGTTTGTGCCTGCAAATGGGTACATGCATGACTTCCCCCAGTTCACTCGTAGTTCTGATAGGGAAGCAAATTCCGATAATACCCTTTCCAACGCTTACCAAGGCTCTCAAATATATTAACAGGTTTTCTGCATACAGGGAGAATGCATGTGTGCCGTCTCCCTGATGGATTCCCCATTCCTCTATTGTTTTACAAAGGGATTCGGCAAGCAGTTTGATGTCTAGTGAAAACAATAGCGGAGAGAGTGAGCAACCCTGCCTGGTACCCTGCCCAATTGGGATCCAGTTAGACATGTAAGGGCCTGTCTTAACTTTATGAGTAGGTTGGGTGTATATTAGTTTAACAAGGCCCAGAAAATTAGTGCCCAGTCCGTACCTGTGAGGGCGGCGAATAGAAAGTCTCACTCTAGTGTGTCAAATGCTTTCTCTAGATTGAGCACTAGACAACCTGAGTGTGCCCAGTACTCCCTCGAGTAATGAGCTACTCGGAAGAAGCGTCGTCGGTTCAGCGATGTGCAGAGTGTGCACGAAACCATTTTGATCCACGTGGACTAGTTGTTGTACTAATGGGGCCAATCTGCTCACTAATATTTTGGCTAGTACCTTGTAGTCCGTTTTCAGTAATGCTAGCAAACGATATGAGCTTAGTGATTCCGGGTCTCTATCTGGCTTGGGCAGTGAGACTAGCAAGGACTCACAAAGCATCTCTGTAAGGATAGATATCTCTTGCGAGCTATGATACAATGACAGCAAGTGTGGGGCTACGACTGTCTGGTATGCTTTATAATATTCAGGTGTAATGCATGATGAATTATTGATGAATTTTGTGTTGGCGAGTAAGTAATTGCCCTGCCGTGGATCGCAGTGAGAGAACCGGCTGGTGTGCCTGTTCCTGTCCAATCAGTTTCCCTAGGAGCCTACCAGCTCAGTTAGCCATTGCACAAGTATGTGCTGAGTGCACTGCATAGTTCAGGCAATGCAGCATTTCTATGACTTTGGTGTGTTCTTGTCTCAAATTTTCAAAGGCAAGTTTGGAGCTAGTATTGCATACCATGTCTGATTCCAGGTTAATGTGCATGTATTCAATGTGTTTTGATTCTTGGTCTAGCTGGCGGCTTATGCTCCAACTGAGCCCTAAACACTGCCCTCAGACTACTGCTTTTAATGTGTCCCACACTACACCTTTGTCTGGGACCGAGTCTCCGGTTGTTTCGAAATAAGTGTCTATGGTTGTTCCCAATGATGTTCCTTATGATGCCCTGAAAGGGGGTCTTCTAACGCTATGGATTGTAGTCTCTATATGCAAGTGGTTTGTACTACTCACTCTCCTCGTAATTGTAGTGTGTGGAGGTTGGGGTTAATGTGTGCGGCCAAGATAGTCTGCTTGGAGGCAGTTGGTGAGGAGTGTTGCCCTCTATTTGAAGCGGTCTATAAGGACATGTTGCCCTTTGCTGGTGGGAGTAATAGGAGTAATGTTGTGTCTGAGAGTGCAGTGTTCTACATATGTTGACTATACCCCAATGGTGCAGCCACTCCTTTAAGGCCTTAGCATTGGATGTGACAGTGGTTTGTTGTAGTGGGGGGAAGGACCTGTTTAGGTGTATGTCTAGTACTGCGTTGAAGTTCCCCCCCCCAGCAGCCAAGGAATATCACACCAGCGGGATAGTATTCCGGATAACGCACACCAGAATGTTGTCTGTTCTGTGTTTGGAGCATATGCGGATCCTAACAATATTCACTTCCCGTTCAGGGAGCCTTTCATCAACACGAAATCATGCACCCACTATAACATCCATACAGGCACTCATACACCCACTGATTCCTCAGTGTGGCTGGCTGGGAGATGTGTGACTCTGTGCAGATCAATGTGTTCTTGTATCAATGATTGTATTAGAGAGTAAGAATGTGTTAGTATATGTTTGAAAATGTAAGGTACTCTATGTTTAACTGTATAGATTAGAAAATGGAAGTGTGATTGATTCTTTACAGGACTGACTAGGTGTGTGAGTAACTCCATGGATGAGTGGCAGAGTGTGAGTGTCTGTATAGGTGTATGAGGGCATATGATAGTGTTGTAAAGATGAGTGATTGTATGTATGAATGATTGTATGGGTGAATGAGTGAATGTGTGTGTAGACGTAGGAATCAGTGAGTGCGTATGTAGTAACTAGTATTGGTGTGTCAATGGTTTTAAAAATTATATTCTGTATTTAACACTGGGTGTAACAGAGGTTATATTAAAGTGTGAGGAGATGCATTGTATTGTCACATGAATGATATCATCAGTGATGTGACCATTGATGTCAAATGAGATGTCATCAGTGATGCCATCAGTGATGTCATTTGAGATGTCATCAGTGATGTCACTGATCATTTCATGTAATGAGTGATGTAATATGTGAGGTCATAAGCAGTGAATTGCAGGGGCGCGAGTTATAGTTTGTTCAGCTAACTATGACTGCTGAATTTCTCTGGTTTTGTGAAATATCAGCCTGTAACCTGTGGTTTTTCAGTGAATATCTAAGTTTTTTAATCCTATTTCCTAACTGAAGCAGCCCTGTAATATTTGTTTTTTCAGTGAATTTTTAAGGTCTTTTAAATGCTAACTCCTAACTACAACTTGCCTGTAACCTTTGATTTTTTCAGTGAATTGCCATGGATTTTTAGGTAGCAATTGTCTTTGCAGAATGGTGTGGAAAGGAGACAGGGCCTCTGACTAGCTCTCAGAAATCCCGTTGAGTAGGACTTATTGAAAGTACCAGGAGGGCTTCTTGGTGCCCAAGGTCCTTTAGCATCCAAGACAACTTTATTCCCCATTCACTAGTGTGTCAGGGGACGTGTTTCAGAGTGGTGCAGAAAGGGGTTCAGCCTCAGAACACCTCTTAGCAAACTGACTGTGTGGAACTTGCTGGAGGTAACAAGATGGTAACTTCTCCCCCAAATACCTTCAATAGCAAAGATGACTTTATTCACCAATTAGTACTATTCCAGAAGGTAAGTTTGCAGAGTGATGCTGAAAGGACATCCTTGATGATTGCACAGGTAGGGCCTATATGATTCTATGAGGGCAATTACGCCAATGACAGGATGTGAATACCTGGTGTTTTTAACATATTTTAGATAAGGTTTTAGTGTAGCTATTTGGTAAGATACTAATTTAACTTTTCCCTTTGTATCCATGTTGCGAAATACCTAAATCAAAAATGCATTTTCCTTCTTCACTGCAACACCAGAGGTCACAATGACATCAGTAGTCACGAAAACAAATGACAAAGTGAAAAACACATATAAAGACATATTTTACATGCACATTTAAGCCTAGCTGTTTAGTGACCTACTGGCAGATGCATCAAAGTTATGTTTTGCGAGTCCTTAATAGCGAATTTTAAGGAATCGCTATTAAAGACTCGCAAAACGGGATGCATGTAGGAATCGCAATGTTATTAGCGATTCCTACAGATTCCTTATTTGCGAGTCGGTAAAAGCTAATCGCTAATAAGGAATGGCTTTCCCATTCATTCCTATGGGCCTAAAGGCCCATAGGAATGAATGGGAAAGCCATTCCTTATTAGCGATTAGCTTTTACCGACTCGCAAATAAGGAATCTGTAGGAATCGCTAATAACATTGCGATTCCTACATGCCCTAAAGGCCTAAAGGCCCATAGGAATGAATGGGAAAGCCATTCCTTATTAGCGATTAACTATTACCGAATCGCTAATGTTCCGCTATTCCAAGGGTGCCAGGGTGTCCAAAGGACACCCTGTTGCACCCCTGAAATGGACCTGTGCACAAATGTTACACACACACATGCCCTAAGGGCATTTGTGTGCGCAACATGTAACTTTGAAAAATGCACAAAAGTGCATTTTTCAAAGTTTTAGCAAATCACCACGAAGTTCAACTTCATGGTAATTTGCTCTCCCTATTAGCGAATTCGCTATTATTTTGGGTTTCATGCATTGCATTTAAGGAATCTCATTTTGGGATTCCTTAAATGCAAGAGCAATTTAAGGAATCACTATTTAGAGATTCCTTAAATTGCGATTTCTGCATTTGGGATGATGCATCCCAAATGCAAAAATACCGGGAGCAAACGGCCAGATTCTGAGAATCTGCCCGTTTGCTCCCGGTATTTTCTTTGATGCATCTGCCTGCTAATTGTTTAACTTTATTTTAACAGCACATTTAACAAAAACAACAATTAAAAAAAATAACTGAACTCCCAAACACCCATCAAAGAACTCATTATTACCCATACTCATGGGGAGTTCAAAACTGCTGCCAAACCATTGCAATGCACAATCTGAAAACATCACATGAACAGGAAACTAAAGAATATCATTGGATAATATACTGATCAATAAAATTAATAGGAAGTGTGCACCCACTCCTCCTCTTGAATCTTCTTTTCCAGAGTATTTTAGTGAGCAGGTGGTAGATTTTGGTTGGAGATTTTGTTTTCGACTCATGAGGGACGACGTTCATGTTCTATCATCTTAAAATTTATCATAGAAAAAGTCTCCAACCGCCAATCAAGCAGACCGAAGAAGGAGGGCCATCTACATCAGTAGCAGCAGCAACAATTCCTGGCCAAAAAGCTTCTCTAGAGGTCCAGACTATAACAACAAATATGGCTCCAGAGTTTTCAAGAATGTCCCTGTATTGCATGGACTGTACTGTTGTTATAACAGCTGGTGAGCAATATGTTACAGCTATTAGCAATGCAGCCAAAAATCATACATGGTAAACTTTTCCCTCTTTTATATTTTATGAGCAGCAAGAAGGCAAATCAAAACTGAAGGACCCTCGACTTCAATAGCAGCACAACAACACCAAAGCAGAGAGTCCATTCAAAAGTCCAATATCAACTTGAAGATTTGGCTCCACAGTTTTGCCCGATGGCATCATACTGCATGGATTGTGGAGTTGTAGTGAGTGCTGGAGAGCAGTATATAACGGTCCTTCACAATGCTAAAAAGAATAATAAATGTTGTAGTTACATTAGTAGGCATTTTATTATCCTACAAAATGGGTATCTAATATGTGTTGTTAATTTTATTATCTTGTCATTTTTTGTAACACTACTTACTTATAACTTGCTGTATAGACAGGTCAAACCGTCCCTCTACAAATAAAATACGAAGGTAACTTTTGCCGGTTAACATGATTAACTTTTTCACTTTTTGACAATATAGGTGAATAGTCTGTGTTTAAATGTTCTAGTAAGTGCATCAACAACATATGCAACACTGTCTGTAATATATATCTCTTGTTTGGCAACTACTCCTCTTATCAACTCTTCATTTTCCCTAGAATCCTGCTCAGGACCAAAGAAACAAAACTGCCCATCACCACAAACCTTTTCTATGTTTGCCCCGCTGCCATGCAAAAGGACTCTATTTATTTCACCTAAACATAAAGCAGGAGTTTTCACATAATACAGCTTCCTAACCAAAGTTTGCATTGCTGAGTGGTATAACTTATTTTGTGTTTTAAACTTCGCCTTGCAGAGCTATGTAGGAATTTTCTTAATATATCAATGGATTGCTGCCTAATACTAGAAACACAACTACAATTCCATTGTTATACAGTACCCTTACTACAACTTCCTTGTACCTCTTCAGCAATAACTTCTATATTTCTAGGTAGCATCACCTCTTTTGCTATAGGACTACCATTGTTCATTTCATAACATCCTCCTCTTTAATCAATAGCATGAACTAATTTGTTTTCCTGGAGAACGCTTTCTTCATTAAAGAAAGGCTCTGTACAAGTAGTATGTATCCATTCTCCACTAAGAACTGTACATATTTCTATGCAAATCCCAGAATTATTAGTATGTTGTTTTAAAATTGTATATAGGATCAAGGTTGATCATCACTGTAGGTAACATGAAGACGGCATAAGGAAGAAAGAAAAGCAAAAGAGCTGGAATATATCTGAGTCATTGGACTTTCTGTTGAAGAATTAAGTAAAGTGTAGTTTGATCTATAGATATCCCACTTGGGCTGAATTGGATATGTTAAAATGATGATTGTTGTGGAAATGTAACATAATTAGTACTGTGCAGTATTAAAACTCACAGGCCCACTTGGGCAGAGTTGTGGTAACAGATTTCATATTTCATCAGCCATGATTGAGTGGTACAAATAAAATACTGCACAGTACCTTAAATAAGCTATAAATGATGAGAACTGTATAAATTCCAGTGAATAATTAAGTGTCATCACAATGAATATGTATATGGTTTATTTTATTTATTCATTTTGAACTTGTAAGGCACAGCAGCTACCCAAAAAGGGTTTCTCGGCGCCAGACGGACTAAGTGCAGGCTATAGCAAATATATATACAGAAACAGCGTACTGGGTAAATAGCCAGGTCTTGAGGTATCTGCGGAACCGTGTGGAGATAGTTTATTTGCGGATGTCGGGGGGAAGAGAATTTCAGAGTGATAGTCCAAGGTAGGAAAAAGATCTAGCTCCCATCCTGGTTAATTATTAAAATTGATCATTACACCTGAATTTAAAAACATGAATGAGCAGGAAAAGCTCCAAAACGATGAATTTAAGGAGGTTTTCTACAATAGATTAAATGTTATAAGATGGCCCTTGTGATTTCCTAGTAAAATACACTTCATGTAGTCCTACTTTGATATTGGTGTAGTCACTTATATATGTGTAATGGTGAAGCAAACACAAGTGACCCGTGAGCAAGCAGCGGTGAGCTCTGAAACGCATTGGGCGTTTATTGCTACTTATTGAAATAAATACACACTGAAGGAATTGAGCAGTTACCTGTCTTTCTCTGTGGGAAGTGAGGAGCCTGTCAAAAAATAGTGTGGGATTCGCTAGACCGCTACTGGCTCACTGTCTTATGAGGCGGAAATTCAGCAACAATGATGATGAAACATATATAGATATATATTTTTTTAAACATCTCCATTTTAACAGATTTTCCTTTGGAAAACTACCTCATTCAGCTCCAGCATTCTGCTGACTACTATTGCTCCTTCACTCCAAAACGCTCAGAGTATGGAATGTGGGTCACAGCTACATCTATTGGGCTAAAGAGGCTGAAAAAAAGAGAGGCATTGATGGTTACTTGGGTTTGCCAAAAGTGCTGATTACTTGGTTTGGCCAGAGATGATTAGAGTTTCATCAGTTGCTGGCTTTGGTTAAATCCATTGTGGATTCCCAAGCTCCTTACCTCATGATTGCGCACTGTGGTGTTAACGACCAAGGCATGCTGACTGTGGTAGGGCTGGAAATGCTAATGAAAGAAACTTTTGCAGAACTGATGTCACTTTTCCCTCACATTGTCTTGGTGTACTCTAATACATGCCAAAGAAAGAAATGGAAGTGGTAAAATCAATTCTGTCCACAGATTGACAAAGCCAGGAAACATGTTAATAAAACTGTTTCTGCATTCCTCAGAGACCATCGTATGGGCTGTATCTATAACAATCTGCATTTTGACATGAATGGAATTTATAGAAATGATGGAGTGCACTTTACAGATAAAGGCAACAGGGTGTTTCTTAGTAATCTGAAACTCTGCATCCATTCTTATGTGAAGAAACCACATACACACAACCAGCACAACGGTATTTGTCAGAGCCACCCTAGTACTCGAAATATTGTGACTTTTTCTAAAGATGCCATGATGCCCAAGGACATATCACGAAAACGGAACCAAAAAGCAGATATTCAGCAACCACCAACACATCCAAAAATAATATGTAAAAAAAGTATTTCTGAACATTGCACTACACATATTACTATATACATACTTCTTTCAAAGCATCCTTCAGACCTATTTTCCATTTTCGTACTTATTCGTGATGTTGCAGTTACATCGTTAACCATGAAAATCGTGCCTTTTTTTCAGAACAAAAGAAAATCGTGCCTTTTAAATAAAGTGAATACACATATATGCACGCACATTACAGTATTCTACACACTAGAGGTTTATTACTGTACACTTACTGTACACTTCAAATTAATGTTTTTCTACTGTATTTTTAGAACAACCATCCCATAAACCTATTTTCTGTTTTCATAGTGAGGCCAGAAATCGCGATAACATCTAGTAATTGTAATCCCCGCAGTTATGCCGTGAAAGCAGAAAGCAAAATCAGGAACTCAATAGCCGCCACCACATACGAAAATTATAACTATATAATTAGTTCTAAACATCACAGTAGATAACTCACTATATAAAAAAACTCTATAAAAACATCAATAACTCTATAACAATACATAAAATGATTAATTGATAGTCACGACGTTCCCGTGATTGTACACAGGGGGCCTCACTGGCGGTTGCAATGTCGTCGTGGATATCATGCACGATTAGAAAAATCCATTTTTAACATATAACTTCTGTTACTAACACCTCCATTTCTCAACCATGGGGTCAAAGTATCTCCACCCTGACCCCTTACCTGGGCTTTTACACAGATTTTTAGCCCCGGGAAACATTCCCAATCAATAAAGTGGGGGCTGCAACTTTCTATTCAGGTTGCGTCCAGCCAATCGGAGCATTCCCGTTGGCGTGTGCATTTGTGATTCATTGCAAAACTACCATATTTTAAACTTACATTTCTCAACAATTACTGAACAGATTTACACACAATAAGCGAAAGGCACTTCCCTGAGACAACATCTACCTCTCTGCAAAATTTGGTGTGACTCCATTCAGCGTTTCAGACTGTAGAGGTGGCTAAATGTTCCAATGGGAATTAACATTACAAATGCAACCTTATCCTGTGCCCCAAATTATCTGTCTCCACTACACAGATCACCCGCAAACTTCCCCAATCAATAGTATCCACTGTGACCCCTTTTTTGGCAAAATTTCACGAATATTGGTCAAACGACGCCAAAGTTATAGCCAAGTCAAAAACTGTTTTTCCTTTGCAAAGTAGGTCCTAACTATAACTACCTACGTCCAACTGCCAGTAAGTTATATTTATAGTGATATTCACAATCCACATTTTTCTTCACAAAGTTGGACCCGTGATTGTCAGGAATAAAGATTTTCTATACGAAATATTATATGAAATTAGGCATAATGGAAGTATAGCTACTGTCTCCCATGGCCTAGGCTCAGTAAAAAATAGAATGCATACTAGTGGAGAGTCACCAAGCAGTCAATAGTGGTCATACACAGAGCACCATATCGGCCAAATCTGGCACTTGTACATTTTTTTAGGAATGAGATTTAAACTAATATGTTGAAGCCCACTATGGCAAACAGATTCTGAAAAATATGAGTCAGCATATTAGAGCTTCTTAACCAAAGATGAATCCACAATCGATTTGTTTTTAAATTTTTGATATAAATTCTAGGAGCTGTGTCCACTTGGACTAAAGAAAGTGTGTTGAACCACAGGGTGTAGCCAAAATCTGTATTCTTTAATCTTTATATCCAGCATATGCTGGGTTTCTGACGCTACGGTTCTACGTGCCCTCCCCTCTAGGTGTAAAATTCCCCCTCCAGTTTAGTTAATCATGCAGATTTCTCTCTACGAGTCCCTGTTATCTGGGAGACCACATGAACCCTGATCACTGGTTGAAGGCCTCCCATAGCAACAGCGCCAATGTAACTGATCCTTAATTTTTCTTGAAGTACAGCCCTATTTCTTTTGTCACTTTTTCTTGACTGATTGATTTTTGCAAAAAACAGGGATTTATTGGTGCTATTCTGCCGGCCTGTCACTCTCCCATCTCTATCTGGGCCCACACAGGGGAGTGGTCAGATATGCCCCTTGCCAAGTGCCTTACCTCTGTAATGTGACCCATCTGGTCCACAAGTGCAATTATATAATCTAGTCTGGATAGGCATCTATGAACCCCAGAGTGATATGTGATTTGTGATATGGGTATCTGTGGATTGTAGGGTGCACCAAACATCAACCAGCCCAATAGCTTCTATAAAGTCACAGAGTTGTGTTTGTGAGGGTGGGACCTCTTTTGGAGGATGTCGATCCATCTGTCCCGAAATTATTGAGTTGAAATCTTCTTCCAATAGTAGTATCCCTTTGGGGAGTGTAATCAAGAGGTCCTCTAAATCATTCAAAGCTGATGGCTGGATACCCAGAGGTATGTATATGGAAAGTAATATTAGCTGTTTACCCTCCCCTGTCCCTGAAACAGCTGTATATCTACCCAGTTTGTCCGTCCATGTGCGTTCAATCATTATTGGGAATTTCTGCATAATCATTATTCCAACCTCTCTGGATCCGGTAGTGAATGCCGAATGTCCACAAGTTTATAACCCCACCTGGTCAGGGCCCAACATGCGTTACCTATTCCTCTTTTAATCTTGTCCCCCAGACCATTCACGTTCCAAGACAGTAGTTTAATGTTAACCTTTTGCGATTATTACTGACATTCCTGGGTGTTTTGGGAGGCCCTGCATGCGCTGGGTACAGTCGCTCATGTGTGGTTGAAGTCGAGAGATAGTTTGTCCACATCAATTCTGAACAGTTTCTAAGGGATTTGCTTAATATTCTTTTTTGCAATAACATAGTGTCATCTAAACTATAACTAAGAAATAACTTTAACCCCAAACCCCCTGAAAACTGTCCCTATCCCCAACTATGCAGAGTGCCTGTCGTCCCATATGAAAACTTTAACTAAGTAAGTGGGGGGGTACCTTCTCTATCGCCACACTGCCACCATTATTTTGGAAATGAAAGGAAAAGAAACGTGAGTCCCTTCATACAGTTGCGGCAGTGACAAATCTGTAATTGTCTCAGCGATAAGTCATCTAGTATGGACCTGAAAAACGTCAGTGGTCTGCTTACTCTGTAATCAATGGTTGGAGCCCGCCCCTCGGCAGCTCCATGATTAGCACAAAATTTGAAGAATTCAGCTAATCCAAGTCTTTCTTTTCTTGCTGCCGCCGTAGGTATGCCTCTGTCATTGTTGACCTCTTTGGGGACAGGTCTTTCCTTGGTCTTGCTCCACTCAACCAACCAGTCTCCATCCATTGAGCCATTCTTGTGCAAGCTCTGGAGAGTAAAAAAGAATCTGTTTTGCCCTCTGCCTCTACTCGTAATCTTACCGGGAACAACATGGAGCATCTGAGGCCAGTTTCTCTGAGTTCGAGTTTGTTATCTATAAAAGAGTGTGGTTGCTTTTGTACATTCACGGTGAAGTCAGGGAAGAATGTCACAATATAAACATTTTTTTAAACTTTATTTTCCATTTTTCAAAAACATAATAGTCAGGGAATCAATATCAGAGCGGTACATTGTTAGGTGTTTCATTATACAGTAATTTAAATACTGTGACATTCACAACACAACATTTGGCAACAGTAGATACAGTACTGTCCGCAGGATGGGAAACACCCGCTACAACGAAGGTGTTTTCATGCGGTGCAATCGCAACTCGACTTTTACATCTTGCCCGGTTTAACAACGCATGCTTTCAGGACGCATGCTTCAACGGCGCAGTGACATATACATCGCTAGCGATGACAACGTGGGCAAAAAGCATCTATCTGCAGGCCGGGCAAGTTAAGTAAAGATGATTGTATATGAAACAATGATATATATATAATAAATGTTCCACTCGCAGGACTCCAGTACATGTTATGTTAATATTACAATTATTGGGAGTGGCGACAATTGGTGATGGATGCATGATGGATGGGTGAATGGCTAGAAGTGTGGATGGGTGCATGATGGGTGGTTGGGTGGATGGATGAATGGGTGGGTGGGTGTGTGGCGACAATTGGTGGTGGATGCATGATGGATGGGTGGATGAATGGGTGGATGGATGCATGGATGACAAAAATTGTGGATGGATGGATGCATGATGGGTGGATGGATGCATGGATGACCAAAATTGCAAAAGTGTGGATGGGTGCATGATGGGTGGTTGGGTGGATGGATGGATGGATGAATGGGTGGGTGGGTGGGTGGTGACAGTTGGTGGTGGATGCATGATGGCTGGGTGGATGGATGCATGGATGACAAAAATTGTGGATGGATGGATGCATGATGGATGCATGATGGGTAGATGGATGGATGGGTGGATGGATGAATTGATGACCAAAATTGCAAAAGGTTGGGTGGATGGATGAGTGGGTGGGTGGGTGGGTGGATGCATGATGGATGGGTAGAAGGGTGCACGATGGGTGGTTCGGTGGATGGATGGATGGATGGATGAATGGGTGGGGGGCGACAATTGGTGGTGGATGCATGATGATGGGTGGATGGATAGCTTAAAATGTAGATGGGTGCATGATGCATGGTTGGGTGGATGGATGAATGGGTGGGTGGGTGGGTGGTGACAATTGGGTGTGGATGCACGATAGATGGGTGGATGGTTAAAAGTGTGGATAGGTGCATGATAGGTGTTTGGGTGGATAGATGGATAAATTAATGGGAGGGTGGGTTGTGACCATTGGTGGTGGATGCTTGATGAATGGGTGGATGGCTAAAAGTGTGGATGGGTGCATGGATGCATGGCTGACCAAAATTGCAAAAGTGTGGGTGGGTGGATGGATGGATGGCTAAAAGTGTGGATGGGTGCATGATGGGTGGTTGGGTGGGTGGCTTGGTGGTGGGTGTATGATGGATGGGTGGATGGATGCATGGATGACAAAAATTGTGGATGGATGGATGCATGATGGGTGGATGGATCCATGGGTGGATGGATTCACGGATGACCAAAATTGCAAAGGTGTGGGTGGGTTGATGGATGGATGGATGGCTAAAGTGTGGATGGGTGCATGATGGGTGGTTGGGTGGATGAATGGGTTGCTGGCGAAAATTGGTGATGGATGCATGATGGATGGGTGGATGGATGGGTGGATGGATGCAGGGATGACCAAAATTGCAAAAGTGTGGGTGGATGGATGGATGGATTGCAAAAAGTGTGGATGGGTGCATGATGGGTGTTTGGGGGGATGGATGGAGTTTGGCGACAATTGGTGGTGGATGCATGATGGATGGGTGGATGGATTTGTGGATGGATGCATGGATGACTAAAATTGTGGATGGATGGATGCATGATGGGTGGATGGATTGATAGGTGGATGGATGCATGGATGGATGGCGAAAAGTGGATGGATGGCGACAATTGGTGATGGATGCATGACGGATGGGTGGATGGATGGATAGATGACCAAAATATTGTGGATGGATGGATGCATGATGGGTGGATGGATCGATGGGTGGATGGATGGATGGATGGTGAAAAGTGGATGGAGTGTGGATGGATGGATGGGTGGATGGATGACCAAAATTGCAAAAGTGTGGGTGGAGGGGTGCAATCGCAATGCGACTTTCACATCGCGGTTGGCTTTACAACGCAAAGTTTATACAGTCATATGCTGAGGTCTGGGGTATGATTTCTTCCTACACAAATTATTGGGAGTTAACCGGATGGATCAGCGATGAAAATGTAATAAGCTTTGATTATGTTCCAGTGCCAGGACTCCAGTACATGTCCCTTAAGGTTCTTGTTTACTTGTTGGAGAGGAATTATTGGGAGTTAACAGAAGTAGTAGATTCCATTTCTGGCAATGTTGCCCTAAAGTCCAGTTTTTGGGTAGAGGTTCAATAATAAACTCAACACAACAATTATACATGGCACATTGCAATTTGTTCAAGAACCCAGGAACGCCGTGGATGGATGTATAATGTATGGATGGGTGGATGGATGGATGGATGGATGGATGGCTAAAAGTGTGGATGGGGGCATGATGGGTGGCTGGTTGGGGGATGGATGGATGAATGGGTGGGTGGTGAAAAATGTGGATGGATGCATGATGGGTGGATGGATGGGTGGATGGATGTGTGGATAACCAAAATTGTGGATGGATGCATGATAGATGCATGATGGGTGGATGGATGATGGATGGATGGATGAATGGCTAAAAATGTGGACAGATGGGCAGATGGATGGATGGGTGGATGGGGACATTTTGTAAAGAATTTTGGAAAGAGTTTCACCTTCAGTACAACGCGTGGGCGCCTTGTGCCCCTTTGAAACGCTCCACTGTTACTGCGCACGCACACCTCAGCAAGAGTCAAATGCCTGTTTATGTTTGCATTGCTAGGGCAATTGTTGAAGAAAGAAAACTGAATGCGCTCATCACGTAGCAAACTTTAATTTCACTAACTGTTGCAATTTTGTTCAAACTAATAACAACAGAAGAGAATAAGCAATATAACAGGCACAAAACACAATGGGAAATTCCGTCCATTTTTATTCGCATTACATTGGAATAATATCACATACATAGATACTTCTTATTTTTGTAATTACTGACATTATTTACATTTTTTTTACACTGGAAACAATGACGCCATGATTTCACATTTTGCATTTGTGTTTGATGTTAAACCGAAAATGTCGCTGGTACATTTGCAGATAACATTTACAGAATTGTTTATTATACAAATTTGCTGTGATAAAGAGTAACGTACAAACATTCTTAGGCAGAGGCATTCAGCATATGTGCAATGGAAGTTAGGTAGTCATTAACCACAGACAAGGGAACAAGTTTTAGTGCTGCCAATAGTCGAGCCGACATTTCCTTTGTGCGATGGGAAAGACGTGGATTTAAATTACCTGCTAATGATTGTGACATGCGCATTTCTTGGTAGCTTTGCTCTTTCACAAAATCTCTAAAAGAAATTAGAAATTAGGGTGCGGTTTGCCAATACTGTTGTTTAAAGAGTTGTGCCAACCCTTAATGGCATTGTTTGTCTTTGCTCCTCCCTCTAAGCAGGTCGAGTAGCAGTTCCACCAGTCCATATGAAAACATGGTTTCCTCCGGCGACCTGACCTGCTTAGATAGCCTATCCATGTGTCTTCAAAATAATTTTAAATTGGTGCCAATTTGTCTTTGTTTGCCATAAAGTACTCAGACTCGGTAATCGATGTGTAGTACTCGTCTACACTTTCAGGAGGAACAAAGCAAAGTGTGGTTAGTTTTTTAAGCTCAAACTGTAGTTTTCTGTCAGACGCATAATTCTCAATTAGGGATGTTTTTTGGATTGTACGCCAAAACGCCTGAGAAAAGTGGAAAAAACATCATTGGATTGGGTATCCATGTACAATTTGGTTATAGTATTCATCATTGGTAATTCAAAGTCCACGATTACTTTTCTCGGACTTTTGTTTGGAATTTTTAATTTTAGGACTGGTAAAAACTCAGTATATGTTGAGGATTGTTTGTCTGGTAGCAAACTGTGCACTAAAGGAACTACTGTGCTGTTAACATAGCAGTGAATAGTGTATATTTTGGTGAAAGGGGTGAGCGTGCTTTTAAAGGTACTATCCATCATCCAAACATCACTGTTCTCCAACTTAGTTAGATTACGGGGGGGTACTAAATATTAAAATACACTTTAGAGCATTTTCATTGTCATACAATACGAACGGTTCGTTTGCAACAGTAACAGAAAGTTCACAAGGAATTAATATATCAGAAAAGGTTTGTGGTGTAACGTGTTTAGGGTTAGTTGCCTTTTTCTTATGTTGGATTATTCTACGCAAGTTTGGAATAGAGGGCATAGTACTAGCAATATGTTCAGGAATGTTTTGGATACCTCCCTTAAAATAGCATCGCATGGGTCATTGGAGTTGCCTGCAATCACTTTCATTTCATTTATAGATTCTCTCACTTCAATTGCAGTTGCAGAGGCTGAGGGGTCATGGTCGGTGCTTCTTAAAACAGAGTCACCCAGAGTAACATCTCACCTCTGCAATGGCTGGAGTAGTATTGCACACTCCTCCAATGACCCCGTGGCTCTGAATGTCTCTTCTTGCAATTTATATAACCACTGTGTTTTAGTAGACGGTTTCCTCTGCTGGAGGTGATGTATTTGGCCATCTTTAGATCAGGCATTTGCTCTAAAATAAAAATAAAAGGGGAATCATTTCCAAGACACAAACATGTACATAATTTGCTGTTGCAAGTCGTAAAATGTGTAGACGGTTATAGGTACTTTACTTCAAAAAAAAACAATGATTTGGATAGAGCCAATAACCCTACATATTTTTGGATACAATACAAATGGTGTAAATATTACGTAAATCAGCACCTACCAAATTTGCCTACAAAAATAATTGGTTCACTCACAAACTATCAATGTAAGCTGTTTTACCTTTTGTGCTACTGTGCTCTGGCACTTTGCAATGACACCCAAAAATGTTGCTTGCCTTGCAACTCCGTTACCTTTGAGACTCTGTAACAGCAAAAAAAAAAAAAGGGTTTGCGGTGGGATTATTAGTTGAGTGTTTAAACAGTGAACACCCATCGCAACGAAGTGATCACTTTGCGAGAACGTTACAACGTGGATATATCGGTGTCGCGATGTCATCATTTCTTGGTATTCGCTGTGGTAGGACACAAAGAATGTGTATGTATTTAACCTTATTGTTTTCCTCTGGAGCTTGTGTGTAGCATAGTGAGCAAAATTCAAATGTAAATAATCAACAAGGAACAACAGAGAAATGGTAGAATTAGGATCTGTTGTGGACACCATAAAAAAGCAGGTGCTAATAATGAAAAATTGCTATTAAAATGTTGAATAAAGCATCTTGCATGATGAGAAAATTATTTCAGCAATTAGAAAAAGGGGGGGAACTCGCACAACCAAGTTAGTCTCAGGTAATCCCAGAGTGTATGTTGTAGTGTGCTACTGGAGTTAGACACTGCCTGGCCTCGCAGTGTGAAATCCAAGGAACTAATACGGGGTCCTCTCAACCAGGAGAGGGCGACTCCGAGCACAACTTTAGGAGACCGGTAGGTCTTATGGTTTAGATCAAAAAGTTCATCATAAGGTATACGAAGGAAACGTCTTCCATATGTTCACATTAAGTTTTATTTGCCACGTAGGTTAATTCACCTAGCGTTGATTAAGATTATTAGAATCATATCCGTGTCATCTTTTTCTCATGATATTTATACATCCCGATGCATTTCGGGCACAGCCCTTCCTCAGGGGAATACTCTACAAAAAAACAATCCAAATATGCCATGTTCAAAATACAGTTCAAAATCAAGTTATCTGACATCAAATCTGCATGCACATGTATGAGTACACCCATGAAAAGTGGTGATTAAGAGTCGTGAACGTGATACCCAAAGATAAACAAGTGAAAGCGGTTAGAAGTGTGGTCATAAAGCCATGGTGCTGACTGAAAGAACGTGAAAAAACATACATCATCATAGTGTCCCAAACGTGTCTAGATAGTATAGCCAAAACCACAAACCGAGCTTAAAAAACCAAAGTGCACGTGAACAAATGTTCAAATTTAACAGATACACCCCTATTACAAAAACAATGTAGCCCAATCGTGTTATCATATAGCGGCGAAAAAAAGAGAACGTGTATGGTCTCAAGAAGCGGAATCACCGCGACGAGAGAAAGCGTGTGTGGTCTCAAGAAGCGGAATCACCGCACCGTGGGTCCCAGGGGGGATTACTTACTTGATGCAGTGTAAACTAGATTCCCAGTTAAACGCGGAAAACGCGAAGAACAAGTGTAGCGGACTGTTACTCCCAACAATGAAAGCCGAGTGTGCATGAACATAAACAAAATACTGAAGGTCATAAAAATAAAAAACGGACTGCCCGTCCGAATAAGCAAAGAAGTACCTGAACCCAACATAGTGCGGAAACAACCAAATAATACACTAAACAGCAAAATGCAATCAGCAAATTCCTAGAAATAATAAATTACATTTATAAGAATAATAAACGCGATGATATCAAGTAAAAGAAACATCAGTATGTGTGAGTGCAAACAGTGTGTCATATACAGATTATAGATGACATAAAAATTCCATCCGGTCATTAAATTATTTCAGGGCAGTGGGTTAGGGCTCAGAAGCGGAGGTATGCTCCTCCCTTCTGCTTCTGTGCCCGAGAAAGCCTGCCCATCAGTTTGCTGTTAGCACAAGATACATTTTTGAAAAGTTGATTCAGCAGTGGCAAAATAACAAACCTGCCCGACCACTGCAGGAGGCCATGGCAAGAGCAGGCTGTGTGTCAGGACCCGAATTCTAGGTTCCATTCTTTCCTATCCAACTATGGTGCAGACTGGATTAAAACCTACAGAGGACACTTGGACTGATAAGGTACGGGCTTGGAGATTTAAGATGGCCGCCGTCGTTGCCAGAGCAGAGGGCAGTAGGCGTTCCAGTCTCTCAGTCCGCAGTTGCTAAGAATTCGATGTGGAGCGCGAGAGCCCAGGGAAATGCGCACTTCACTGAAGAACCTTGACTGAAGTGGTTCATTTTCCCCGAATATCCGAATCCCTGAAGTAATTCTTGAAATTTGAAGCAGAGCAGCCGCTTGTCTCGTAATCGGGCAGCAGCAGTATTTGACTCGGGGAAACTCGGCACACGAAGTCAAGCGCGAGTTCCCTGGTAATACATCATAGACATTCAAAAGACTTTATCGTTTGAACCGTGGTCAGGGAAAAGGAGCAATAGGACCCTACAGTGAAGAGGTCGGAGAGGAGGAGCCTTAACTGACTATCTGAGGGAAAAGTAAAGCGCTGGAACACAGACATAGAGAAGACCAAAGCTAAGTGAACGTTCGTAGTATCAGAATAAAAAGTTTAACGGTTACTTACCTGTCTTGAAGGAGATACCCAGAGTTGCAGTATTCCTGTAGAAGAGAAAAGAAAGGTCAAGAGCTTTTTAAGAGGATACATTAGAAAGTTCTCAGTCATGCAAGGAATGTAAATGCAATGTACTAGGTAAATACTCACCAAGATACAGCTATAGAGGGAATGGTTCACCAGCCTACAAAAGACAAGTAAAGGCAAGAGTTAGACCCTCTGAAGAGCATACTTGAAAAAACAGAATATAACAGAACCCCCAATTAGAAGCAACCCCGCTAATTAGTGAAGTAAGTGCACTTTCTAAGCCCACAAATAAAACTAGCTTGAGCCCACTAGAAAATAAATTAATATTTCTGTTTATTCTTTTGCATTAGTGACAACTAATTAGAGGTGAAGAGAATCATAACCAAAAGTTAGAAGAGGAGCTGAGGTCCAGCGGCACATGGGTGGGAGAGAGAAAATAAAGAGAAAATAGTAGAATAGATCTAGATAGATAATAGAAGGGCAGAATGTAATGTTGTGTTGTTGTTTTAGGTTTCCATAAAACAAGTCCACCCAGAGGGTAGCTGACTGAAGGAAGCAGCGCTGGACGAGTCTCTTCTCTGTTTTTTATTTTATCCAATTGCCCTGTCCCTTAAGGTAATGATGGGAGGTTCTGAATAAAAGACCTACCAGCATTGCAGAGAGGGATTTGGGTTTAAGCATCTCTGTTCCTGTGCAAGAGTCAGTAAGCCAAAATCAGGTATTTGTATTCTGACACTGTGGGGGCTTCCGAGTTAACCATGGCAGCCTCCTTAACTTGAAGCCCACTCTGAAAATGTCAGAGGTACACCTCTGCCTTTTGGTAAAACTAGTGTGCTGTGTACAGTGTATTCCATGGCATCCATCCAACATGCTTCCAACCAGACGTTCAGCCATCCATCCATCCATCCACCCATATATCCATCCACCCATATATCCATCCACCCATCCATCCACCATGCATCCATCCACCATGCATCCATCCACACGTTCAGCCATCTATCCACCCATATATCCATCCACCCATATATCATGCATCCATCCACACGTTCATCCATCCATCCACCATGCATCCATCCACACGTTCAGCCATCCATCCATCCATCCATCCATCCATATATCCATCCACCCATATATTATGCATCCATCCACACGTTCAGCCATCGATCCATCCATCATGCATCCATCCACAATGTAACCACAAATTTCCACAATTTCAAACCACAACACATTTACCATTTCCACAACGAAAACTTCAGACAGTTGTTTAACAAGCATTGGAAATGCAATAGGTCTCGCCTTTTATTAAGTTACAGCCATTTGCTTTGCTAATTGTATAGTATAGCAAAGCAACTGGCTTTACCTTAATGAAAGGCAAGACATATTGCATTTTTAATGCTTTTTTTTATAGCGCTAACCTCTACCGGAGTTATGAAAGCGCCGCTGTTGGACTTGGCCCTCTTGACAGGGTCATCCCTGAACTTTTTGCCTTCCTCCAATATTCTCTCCGACCTGTTTTTGTTGGTTTAATGACTCTGGGCACTTTACCACTGCTGACCAGTGCTAAAGTGCATATGCTCTCCCAATGTAAAGTGTAAATGTGATTGATTTCCATGATTGGTTCATTGGATTTAATGTCAGTCCCCAGTAGAGTGCACCAGGAGTGCCAGGGCTTGTAAATGCCAATACTGCTAGTGGGCCTGCAGTGCTGGTTGCGCCACCACAGAAGCAGCCTTTTAAAATATGTCTAGGTCTGCCATTGCAGAACCTGCGTGCAGTCTGGTACTGTCATGCTGGCTGGGCAAGTGCACACACTTGCGAGCCTCTGAACCTTCCCTTTGCTTCATATTAGTCACCCCTATGGTAGGCCCAAGGGCAGGGTGCATTGTAGGTGTAAGGTAGGACATGCTCTGATGTATGTGGCATGTCCTAATAGTGAATTACAGCCAAATTCGTTTTTCACTATTGTAAGGCTACATGTTCTCTTAGGCCAAGATGGGCTGCTGGAATTATTACACTCTATAATCCCAGCAGGTTCAGGGAACATGGTAGAAAGTAAAGTTTAGTATGCCTGAACTCAGAATAATAAAATACTTCTTTTAGTAAAGTTTATTTTAATATCCTGTGTTTGCAAATACTACTTTTAGAAAGCTAGCATTTGCTTGCCTAACCATTTCAGCCTGCCTCTGCTAGGATGTGTATCTGACTGTCTGGGTTATGTGAGTGACAGGGCTGGGGGGTGACAGGTGGTGAATGCCAGGATTACACCTTAGTGGGAGGTGGGAGTGCCCCTGGACTCTGAATAGGGCTGTGCTCTGCCACCACTATGCTGGCCCCGCCCCCTGGGGAGCGACTGATGACTCAGCCGACACCTGGCCCAGGAAAGGAGAAGCACTGTCAACAAGGTACTCCTGGCTGCCCCTGTCCATACAATGCTGGCTCCACCTCCTGTGGAGCGTCTGATGTGCCTGCCCCTCACACTGAAAGAAGAGACCAGGATACACCCAACAAAGTGCTCAGAGACTGAAAGAAGTTATGCAGAGGCCCCCCTGGCCTGCAAGAACAAAGAAAATGCTGTATAAAAGTAGGAGCCCTGCTCCTTGTAAATTAGAATCCTGTTTACTACAACGTTCCTCTGCCCAACTAGAAGGAGAAGAAGACGCTGGAAGGACAGGCCTGCTGCTTGCCTTGCTGAGGAAGGAGAGGAAAAAACTTGCTGAAAAGACTTTGTAAACTTGTGCTAGAAACTTTCTCTAAGGGCTTGACTGAGCTTGCCCCCTGACCTGAGCCACAGGATCATCTGGCTCAACCTGTTCCCTGCTCATCTGCAGGTCACAGTAAGGATCTCTGTTACGCCGGAGCAGTGACCCTGGGGCCCCCCAGCCCATCTTTGAGGCTGTGACCAACTGTGTTTCACCATCCCCGCCGAGGGCGAGTCCCGCTCCGCTGAGCCGCTCTCCCCCCGCCGAGTGAAATCGCCGCGTCACCTCGCCGCATCCCTTTGAGGCCGTGACCAACTGTGTTTCACCATCCCCGTCGAGGGAGAGCCCCGCTCCACCGAGCCGCTCTCCCCCCGCCTAGTGAAATCGCCGTGTCACCTCGCCGCACAAAAGCTCGCTGGTGTGTCCCCCACGCTCCCGCTTGAGGCTCCAACCGACCCAAAGACCCAGATACCAGACACCCCCGTGAAAGATTGGGAGCCCCGGGTGTACGCCTCGCCTTCCTGGAGTCCCGCTGCTACGCCGCCGGACGCCAAGGAAAGCCGCCCTGCGCCCCACACCCGCCTTCACAAAGAAATCCCAAGGTACGTCGTTCTCAACCAAGCGCACAGTAAGGATTCGCACCGGGCTTGGGGCCCGCAACTTTCTTATTTCCCCATATCATCACTGTGCGCTTCCACTGTACTCGTCGTTGATTTAACTGAACGCCGTAACCTCACATTGAACAGTACGTCGCGCATTGAAGGGTATGCTACGTGCCCGTCTTGTGAATTGAACTGTGCACAACGTCCGCTGGTTCCCCTGAGGCTGGTACGCCTCTCTGTGCGCTGGGACCCTGTGCACAGCGTCCGCTGGTTCCCCTGAGACTGGTATGCCTCTCTGTGCGCTGGGGCGCTGGGACCCTGGGTGCAACGTTTGCCTTCACCCGCACACCTCCTACGGCCCGTTTACCTGTACGGCTAGAACTGTACGCCTCGTCCCATCCTCGGCGAACTGTACGAGACGTACGCTTGCTCCCGCGACATGCTTGAGAGTGGGTAGGGCCTTCGGTACGCGACTCACGCGAGATGCGTGAGACTTAGTAGGGTGCCCTGATTCCTCCCGTTTTAGGTGTACAGAAGCGCTACGAAGCGGCCAGTGAGTCCTACAAGGGACTAAGGACATTGTAAAGAACCAAAGAATTATCTTTGAAGTAACTAAGAGACTAAAAGGAAGCAACTTATAATTCAAAGAGAACACTTGCCTATTTACAACCTTGTGGCTTAGAAAAACGTTATTGATGGTCTTGTGATAAATACTTGCCTGCAGAGATATATTTTTACATAAAGAAGAAGTATTTTTACATATCTACAGCCTGGTGTCCATTTGTGGGGGGATTGGTATATTTACTGTGTGTGTGATTGCAAATGCTTAACTAAAAAACGCCTGAAGAATAGCCTTGGCTGCTCACGCCACGCACCTAGAGGGTGAGCAAGGGTAATTCTAAGGGGTCATCCTTCGCCCTGACTTAGAGGAGAGGGTGCCTGCTTGTCACAAGTGAATGCTTGCGCCAACCAGAGACCCCCAATTCTAACAGCCGCCGATCATGCTGGTACCCGATTCACTGTGAATCAAGTCATGCCATCAGAGAGTAGAGAGTGAGTAGTAGAGAGGGAGTAGTAGAGAGGGAGTAGTAGAGAGTTGTAGAGAGTGAGTAGTAGAGAGTAGTAGAGAGTGAGTAGTAGTGAGTAGTAGAGAGGGAGTAGTAGAGCGTAGTAGTGAGTAGTAGAGATTAATAGAGAGGGAGTAGTAGAGAGTAGTAGAGAGGGAGTATTAGAGAGTAGTAGAGAGTGAGTAGTTGAGAGTGAGTAGTAGAGAGTGAGTATTAGAGAGTAGTAGAGAGTGAGTAGTAGAGAGGGAGTAGTAGTGTATAGTAAAGAGGGAGTAGTAGAGAGTAGTAGAAAGGGAGTAGTAGAGAATAAAAGAGAGTAGTAGAAAGTGAGTAGTAGAGAGTGAGCAGTAGTGAGTAGTAGAGAGGGAGTAGTAGAGAGTAGTAGAGCGTAGTAGAGAGTGAGTAGTAGTGAGTAGTAGAGAGTGAGTAGTAGAGAGTGAGTAGTAGTGAGTAGTGAAGAGGGAGTAGTAGAGAGTAGTAGAGAGTGAGTAGTAGAGAGTAGTAGAGAGTGAGTAGTAGTGAGTAGTAGAGAGGGAGTATTAGAGAGTAGTAGAGAGTAGTAGAGATTGAGGAGAGAGTAGTAGAGAATGATTAGAGAGTGAGTAGAGAGACTCTTATCACACATATAAGACGCAGCCTGCCTGCTCCAAGCATTCAAAGTCCATGCCTTGGATACCACTGCCAACACTGACCAGCGGCATCACAGACTGACCCTTCTTTTGCCGTTTCATGTTGGTGGCGTCATTTCCGCACTCAATGCCCCTCGTACATTTTATCTTCCTGGGAAGGATGACGCACTGAGTCGGCCCTGTGAAGCTCAAGTGATTGCTACAGAGAAACCATAAAGATGACGATTCTCATGAGAGACCTCCATCCGTCCCTAGACTATGCTCTCTCCAGGTGATTGGGACACCATCTTCCTATTACGAGTAACCATTTAATAAACCATTGCATTCTGGGACTCGTAGTCCGCCATGGGCTTCACAGCTTCCCTATATGTATCCGGGTCAGGTGGCTTAGTGGACTAATGCATCCAGTGTAGGGGGCCTCTGGTCGACCTCATGGTCACTAGTTCAATCCCGGTAGGTCCCCTCAGCCTTTCATCCTTCTGAGGTCAATTAAATGGGTAACAATATACATCTTTTACTCAGCGCAAGATACAAAAACACATGTTATGTTATCTGTCCTTTTGTGTGTCTCCCTGTCACAGATTAAAAACAGCTGCAGATCCTAAAAATATGGGCGAGTTACGTCTAAAAACAAGCACAAGGGGAGGACAGCATAGAGGTCAGGTGCTGTTGTGCACCATAATGCAGTTCTTGCTGTAAGAGCATCAAAGGTTTGTATTGTTGCCAGTAAAACCCTGAAACATACTCACTTGGGTCTCTCGGCCTTCTCTTACCTTAAATAAGTAAAATATCCCTGTTATAATACGACTCTTTGCTATTAATAACCTATCCGAAATGTTCATAAATGTTACACATCTTACAGTCACATCGGCCAATTCTCCCCTCATAAAGAAACTAATTGCTTGGTGACTCGTTCTGATGCCATGTTGATTAAAAAGATTATGAAGGTACGATCTACGTTCATTTAATAGGAAAGAGAAAGTGCAGGGTAAGAGAAATAGCGAGTGTTTTTGTTGCCAGCACAATCTGTTCACGAATGAGGTGTCTGTATTTTTTGGCAACATACTTCAGAGAGAAAAGAGCCCACAATGTAATTGTAGTAGGTGCATTTTCAAATAGCATCTAAGTGTTTCAGCCAATAGTGCGCTTATTGTGTGATATTTTAATGTGGTTTTAGTGACACTTTGAGTGGCACTTCTCGGGAATTGAGCAAAGCAGTTTTACCAATAGCCCCTGCCAACACTGACCAGCCGCATCACAGACTAACCCTTCTCTTGCCGTTTCACATTGGTGTCGTCATCCCCCCACTCAATGGCCCTCGTACATTTTATCGTCCTGGGAAGAATGACACGCTTTGTCGGTCCTGCGAAGCTCAAGCGATTGCTACAGAGAAACTATGAAGATGACGGCTCTGGAGACGCCGAACGACCTGGAGACCTGGGACTCCAAAGCCATCTGGAGGCAGCCCGGCGGAGCACTGTACCCTGTGCCTGTACAGCGATGGGGAGGCAGGGCTCGGGTGGAGAGCCTCTGCATTGAAAACTAAAAGGGCTGCAAAGAAACACCCAAATAAAGTGGCACAATGCAGCACAAACCAGGATGTGTAAAACGAATTTGCTGAAAGGAGCAAGACTTCAAGTAAATCATGTACAGTGCCAGTGCCAGTTTGCTGTCCCATACACTGTGCCGCAAAAAAGTAATTGCCGGCAAAAGAAACGTACACCATAAAATCACTTACCTATTCGGAGAATGGAGGGCGCCACCCCCCTTAAGGGCGTGGCGCCATTAGTGGCAGCCAAAGGGCCGCCCAATTAGGGAAGCACTTCCGGGTCACTCGACCTGGAAGTGCCAATCAAAGGGAAGAAAGGAAGTACGTGCGATGACCCGGACGGGGTCCGAGGGCGCGAGGCTTAAAAGCCTGCGACCATTTTAGGGCCCCCCTCTTTGTCCGCTGACCTGCCCAGGAGTCGGACGTCGGGACGTCTCTGAAGGAAGTCGAGCAGAGGCGAGGGTCAATCCGACTTTCTGCGGTAAGTGAGTGGTCCTTGCGGTGTGTATGTCTGGCTTGTTTGTAGCGGCGCCTGCCGCGGGTGTGGGCGAAGCGTGGAATGCCTGCCGCGTGTGTGGGCGAGCTTGGGGGCCGAAGAGCAGCAGCGGTAATGAGGGAGCGGGTGCAGCGTGGATGGTTGTAGCCCCCCCCTTCTTCCGTTCCGATTTCCTATGGGTTGAAGCGGCCGCCGGTAGTAGGGGCGGCCGCGGTAAAGAGGGAGCGGGTGTGTTACTGGGATCCAACCCGCTCCCAGCGTGAATGACACGGTCTGCAGCTGCCGTCAAGAATAGAGGCAGAACGGGAGCCTCGGCGGCGGCCGCGGCTAAGAGGGAGCGGGTCGGTTATTGTCAACCCGCTTACGTAGTGGTCATACGGTATAAAAGCGCTGGCGGTAATGGGAGGACCGGGTGAGCCTCGGCGGCGCCCCCTAACGTAACTGTCTGTGTTTCCCCTCTGAGGCCGGTAATTAATCAAGGTGAGCGCTGCCACGGGGACGGATGGAGGCAGAGGTTGAATACTGGCGCGGTAAAGCATGAGCCAAGGGCAGTTTGTGTATGGATCATAAAAAGGGTTTTAGGGGTGCTATGGGGAGATCAGTTTAAAACCGGGTAAGCCCCTTTTTGCAAAATAGGGTTATTAATAGCACTCCGGTTCACAGAGGATGTTTTGGAAGTGACAATGGGCTAAATAAATAAGGCAGAGTGATCTAAATGATGGTCTTGGATACATTAACAAATGGATGGTTTTCTCTGTTGTGGGTTAGTCCGGATGCACGTATGCCAACCATGTGGTATTAATACATTTTTCTTTTAAGTTCAGAATGCCGCCAAAACGGCCAACGAGGGGGAAAGAGGCCCCGGCCAAAAGAGATGACTACCTTGCGCTTACAGAGATCATGGAGTTTACGAAAGAGAAAGGCGTGGATTGGGCCCTAAAGGCTATGAGAGATGGGGCCAGAGCTGACACGAAGGCACAAGAGGAGAAAGGGAGAGGCAAGAGAACGAGGCGTACGCCTGAAAGGTTTAAAGAGGCGTCAAAAGAGAAGAGGCCCAGGGCATCCGAGCCCCAACAACCATCAACAGGTGAGAAAGAAGTGCTAGAGACAATAGATTTGAGCCCGGACTCGAATAAGGACAATGAGGATCCAGAGAGAAACAATGACAATTCTAATACAGCGCAAACAAGGGGGGCGCCCGTCGCTAATGCGGAGGTGCCCTGCTCTCAGGTTAATTTTCCCCCAGTGGTGGTGCAACCGGGTAGCGGAATGGCACAAGTTTGGGTACAATCTGGAGGAGTAGCGCAATTGCCGGGGATGCAGTTATACAATTCACACGGACAGGCAATCAGCAATGGCCCTGCAAACACGATACCCAACCCAACATACTCGGGAAGTGGGGGGCCGATAATGACGAGTGCTTATCCAAACATGGGTTGGCTACCACAGTCTCCACCAACCAACACCGCCGTTAATTTGGCCGGGCCAGTTAGTACTCTGACGCAAGGGGGGGCTGGGGTGCAGGCGACAGGCCATCCAATGTTAGCATACAGCCCATTAATGTTCGGCTCCGCATCCATGACTGTATCGCCATCTACGGGGATTACTTGGCATGTACCCGCAGACATGAAAGAAAAGGTACTCAGGGGCGATTACGTGGATGTGTTCGATCTCATTAATGCAGGGGTGGCCTCAGGTAAAGCCAGAGGAGGTAAAGAAGGTGAATATAACCAAAAGAAGGCATGGGTAGAATGGTCCATGAAGAATTGGATCACGGGATTTGCCATTTACGCCGCGATTATGTTGGAAAAATACCCCGGGTTGGGCCCTCAAATGATGAGTTACATAGCCTTGATACATGGGGCGGCAGCCGAGTTCCCAGGTGGGGGATGGTTAAAATATGATAACCAATTCAGACAAATGAAAGCAGTGCATCCAGGGATAGCATGGGATCAACAGGAGATCAATCTATGGCATACAGTTTTTTATTCTCCCCCCCCCGCAACGTCCAAGACCAGTTCCCCGGCTCAGAGCCAGTCCTTTCGGAGCGACAGAGGTGCGGGGGATAAGAAACAGGCCTGCTGGCTGTTTAACAAAAATGAGTGCACCAGGGGGACCTCGTGTAGGTTTAAACATTGCTGTTCCTTCTGTGGGGGACCATCCCACCCAGAAATCAGATGTTTCAAAAAATCAGGGAACCCAAAAGAACAGCTGCCCCATACCACCCCAAAAGGGAAGCCACCTAAAACATCCGACAGGCCTCCCATCTCCCATTAAAAGACATGTTTTGACACACCTCCTTAGTAAATATGGCAAGCTAGAGGAGGCTCAGTTCCTGCTTAATGGGTTTACGTTAGGTTTCCGCATCCCGTCTTCAGCTACCCCCTCCAGTGTCCCGCCTCGCAACCAGAGTTCAGTGCTCCAGAATATGGAAGCAGCACAAAACAAGATCATGAAGGAAGTTGCGTTGGGGCGAGTCGCGGGTCCATTCAAGTACCTTCCAAAACCGGATTTGGTCTGCTCCCCCCTGGGTCTAGTTCCTAAAAAAGAGGAGGGCAAATTCCGACTTATACATAACCTATCAAGCCCCCCAGGGTTGTCTGTCAATGACAAACTGGATCCAGATCTCTGCTCAGTGCGCTATACAACATTCGACACAGCAATCGAAAAACTGCAGGCCCTGGGGGAAGGAGCGTTAATGGCCAAGTCCGATATCGAGTCAGCGTTTAGGCTACTCCCGGTTCACCCAGATGACACCAAGTTTTTGGGTTTCCATTTCAAAGGCAATTTTTACATAGATCTGTGCATGCCCATGGGATGCTCTATTGCCTGCGCGGTAGTCGAGACCTTTGCCAGATTCTTAGAATGGGCTGTGGAACAATTCCTGACATCAGACAAATCCCATGCAGTTGTGCACTACTTGGATGACTACTTATTTATGGGTCCTAAGGGGTCGCAGTCATGCAGGAAGGCCCTGCTGGGCTTCCAGCAACTGGCTGAGGCCCTCGGGGTACCATTATCAGCAGAGAAAACAGAAGGCCCTACTACATGCTTGACATTTCTGGGTATTGAAATCGACACCAGAGAAGGCGCGTGCAGGTTGCCCAGGTCGAAAGTGGCTGCCTTTGGGGCGGCGATTGATGAATGCTTAAAAGCAAAAAAGGTTACATTACACCAGTTACAAGTTCTGGTAGGGCAGCTGAACTTCGCCTTGAGGGTTATACCAATGGGCAGGGCATTCTCAAGGAGTATTGCAAGGGCAATGTCCGGGCTGCGGGCAAAACACCACAGGGTTAGACTCTCTGCTGAGGTGAGGAAGGACTTGGAGATCTGGAAGTCTTTCTTGCAGGAATTCAATGGCTCAGTGTTATGGCGGGCAGCGAGCACCGCAAATACGGATCTGGAACTGTTCACGGACGCAGCAGGGAGTGTGGGTTTTGGAGCAATTTTGGGTTCTAAATGGTGCATGCAGTTTTGGCCAGAGGAATGGGCCCAACAGGGTTTGACACGTAACGTCACGTTCTTAGAACTATTTCCCATAGTGGTGGCTTTACAGTTGTGGGGGAATACACTCGCAAACAAGCACATTGTATTCTGGTCAGACAGCATGTCGGTGGTAATGGTGATCAATAACCAGAGAGCGACTTGCACATGGGTGCTGCGTTTACTGAAGAAACTAGTATTGCTTTGTCTACGTCACAATGTACATTTCACTGCAAGACATGTCCCGGGAGTGGAGAACCAGGCCGCTGACGCTTTATCTCGTTTTAAGTTGACAGAATTCCGCGCTCTTTGGCCGCAAGCAGAGAAGACAATGACAACATTCACAGCGGAACTATGGAAGCTTGGTGCCCCACAGCCTCCGAGTTGATAACAGCATCCTTGGCCCCCAAGACGAAGAGTATGTATCAGAGGTCTTGGGAGTGTTATCAGTTATACTTAAGGGAGGCGGGCCGGGTGGATGCTTTTGTTCCCATGAGTGTTCTAGGCTTCATAGTACATCAGAAAGAGAGTGGAAAGTCAGTGGCATTGATGAAGAGACAGCTGTCAGCACTAGCATTCTATGCGGGCTTGAAAGGGGTTACAGATCCAACAAAGGATCAGAGGGTGAAAAGGGCCATGAAAGGGTGGGAGCGCTTAATACCAGGGGTGAAGGACTCGAGGAGGCCTATAGATGCAGGGAAGTTGGTGAAGATCTTAGAGACCCTGCCTCTCGTGTGCTTTTCCCCGTATGAAACACAGCTATTTAGGGAAGCGTATGTGCTAGCTTTTTGCGGAGCTCTTCGTATCTCAGAGTTGTTACCGGCCTCTAAGGCGGATAGGGACGGGGGTATGAGACACACGGACATAATAGAGTCAGAAGATGTTCTGAGAGTCAGGGTTAGAAGGTCCAAAACGGATCCTTTAGGTAAGGGGACTTGGCTACAGTTGGGCAAAGTGGCGGGTGAGCCTTATTGCCCAGTTAGCTTGATGAGGGAGTTCATGCAAACCAGGCCTCACGGGGGCGATGACAGAGTGCTGCTTCATAGGAACGGCTTACCCCTCACCAGATTCCAGTTCACCAGGGTGGTAAAAATGACCTTGTCAAAGATGGGGGTGGACCCGGCTGACTACACATCCCATTCCTTTCGTATCGGTGCAGCCACCACAGCCGCTGGCCAGGGGTTACCGGAGCAGACTATCATGAGATTAGGACGTTGGAAATCTACATGCTATGTACGCTACGTGCGCCCGCAACTAGTTTGAAAGCCACCCTCATAACGTCCCCCTCCCTACTTTCAAAGGCTGTTATCACCATTTCTTTTGATATTTACCGTAGGTACTGCCTCTCAAAGAACACAGATATGTTGGTGCGGCCACTCCTTTATTCGCAGGGCGGGGTCGATCTTCCAGGAAACTCTCGGAGGGAAGGCGCACAGGTCGCAAGGATGGGACCATCATTGGGTTGGGATAGGTGGTCAACATTTACCAGACGTCCCGAACGATTTGAGGGCGGCTTTGAACAGAGGCATGCCCTATCCTGATGTATTCGTGTTGCACTGTGGAGGCAACGACATGATCCCGGCCGGAAGGAGAGGGGTTAAAGAGTTGTTGTTTACTACGCTAGCAGCAGTCAAGAATATCTTGCCAAGGGCCATCTTGTTATGGTCGGAAGTCATTCCGAGGCAGACATGGCCGCGGGGTGCGCCCGCGAAAGCTGTGAATAAATCAGTCAAAAGGCTGAATCAGTCAGTGTCTGAAATACTTCAGAAGTCTAGCATTCGGACCATCCGTCACAAGCTAATACAAACGTCCAAGCCTGAATTATATGCGGCGGACGGAGTACACCTATCAGAGGCAGGCATTGACATTTTCATACAAACTATCCTAGGAGCCGTTGCCGAAGCTTTGGAAGGCAGGGCGGGAGGACGAGTCCGCCAGTAAGCGCCTCGCCCTGTGGCGGGGTCCTGGACAAGAATACCACGGGAACTTCTTTGGGCAGTGCCCCTTTTTACCTCAGAACAGGTTTTAAAGCATCATGGGCTCCGGGCTGGCGGGAGAGTTGGGGCTGACCTGCTGGTGGCCCTGGCTTCTCCAGCCCTACCCTGGAAGCCGCTGGTTGCCACAAGTGGTGGCAGATTATTTACCTGCGGCTCTGTTGACCAGAAGGGGGTTAACTTAAGGAGAGCAGGCTAACTTGGTTGTGGCCTGCTGGCGCAACCCAAGGGTTAACCAAAAGCCCGTTGGAGAACGGGCGGTTTAAAGATTAAATATGTATATAAGTGTGAGTATATTAATACTGTGATGTGAAATAATTTTGAAGTTGAAATAAAGAATTGGAGGTCAATGAAGAAATTGGCCAGTTAACTTTTCTTAATAAATATGCACACTGCAGAAAATCAAACCAGGCTCAGGTGTTTAATTGAAGTGGGGGCTTTAAAGAGTCGGGGGGAGTGTGCACTTTGTATGCCAACTAAAACGTCGCGTACACTGGAATTTCAAAAGCAACCAAGTTTACAAATTCTAAGCAGTATGCCTCTGAAAAGCACGTCCTGGAGGAGAGATAAACACAATTAGTTTAAGGACAACAACTGCAAAGAGCGGGATTGAGGCGCAGCCATTACTTGATTTAACTTACTGGAAATGGCGGAGGTCTGTGCACAGGAACGTTGGACTCACATCTGGGCAGCTGGACAATAGACTCCGAAATAGATGGAGGCAGGTTGTGGGACACCTTTTGTACCCCACCCTATACATGTTTCAAAATTGTCAAGGTAAACATTTAAATAATGCAGGGTTTTGTATTACTCTATTTATTGACTGAATTAACACAAAACAAATTAGGAAATATAAAAGGGCGTCGGGGGGACGGGGCAGGCAGTGGGGTCAGGGCCACGCATTCTGTCAAAAGATAGCAAAAACTGTGGTAGAACACATAAAAAAACGCATTGTTACGGCGTGCGATTTCAGGGTCTGCGAAGTGATGTTCTGCCCAATAGCAATCAACGCATTGGCGTTGCTACAACATTCGATGTAAAAGGTGATGAGGTAATGTACTATGCGGGGTAAAATACGCGTGGTAAACGCACGCGATGAAATGGTGCGCGATGTATCGTCATACATCCCCGCAGGGGCAGCATAGTGTAACAAACTGACAGACCCTATTCCATCCAAACAGCAAATCTGTGGTCTACAGCGATTCCCCTTATGATGACAGTTACATAATTTGCCAGTAGTAGTGTCCCCCTGAGACAAGCGTGGTGCAGGACGGTGAGCATAGAGTACATTTATGAACAGGATTCACATACCTGTGTAGTGTCAACTCAGCCCACACCTTCTGGCACAATGCCACGCTCCACTTGTGTGTCAGAGTCCCTGTTTTTCGCAGCTATATACGCCCTGTAGGGGCCCCATATATCTTTCGGAGGTGAGGATCTTGGCATTAGGGATGCATAGACATCACAATTTACATTACAGTAGGCTAGGCTTCGCAGCCAGGCCTGCAACGTGGGTGTCGTTCTCTTGCCCCACATCAGTGCTATCTCTTGCTTAGCCAGCAAAAACCCAAGTGCCGCAAACCTCCTTAATTTTTTGGGGAAGTTAACCATGAAGCCCAAAAGGGAAATTTCCGGATTGGAGGACAGTGACAGGGAGATCATGTCGCCCAGAGTGGCATGCACCTGTTACCCAATACGGCTGCAACTTTGCACAGGTCCAAGTCAAGTGAGCAAAGTCTGCGCGAGGGGCCGAACACATCCAGCAAAGGTGTGGTCTGGATGGGTCTATCTTATGCGACCAGGCAGGGGTGTGGTACATTCTGGGGAGGAATTTAAAATGAAGGAGTTTTTCCCTGCTGTTGAGAGATATTTCCTTCATAACCCTGCAGCACTGCTCCCATTGGTCATCCGATATGGGCCGGCCTAAATCACGTTCACATGCCATGCGAATTTTAACATCAGCATAAGGGCACACTGTGTTACATGCCTTATACATTTTGGAAATTAAATGAGTGCCCGTTTCACTATCAATGATCAACATTAATGGGGCAGTTGATTCTGGCGCAACCGGAGGGTGGCTCACAGTATGGAATGCATACGACGCAACACAAAAGTGTCCATGAAGGAGCAGCCTTGAAATCGAATGTCCTCCGATACCTAGAAGAAATGGTCTTTTGGAAATGGATCGCCTATCTTTTGGACATCAAACTTAGCCAGTGAGCATTGCACAGGTGTCCTCCCTGTGATCGGGAGCCACGTGGGGTTCGGTAGCTGTATCGCCGGAGAAAACAATAGGTCCAGCTCCAGTAGTCTCCGTAAATTTACCCAAGCCCAACTAGTGGTGGATACTGTTTGGATATCCAATGTGTCCCTGGGAATCCCTTTGGGAAGTACTGTAGACAGCTTCTGAGGAAGCACCAAATCTGCCCACGGGTCGCAAGAAAAGGATCCAGGCATCCGGGTGGTACCACGCATAAGCATAGCTGCTCTGTGCAGTTAAATAATATAACTACATATCAGGAACCCCAAAACCTCCTCTCTCATACAGAAGAGTCAAAGCCTGCCAGTTAACCCGTGGACGCTTACCTCCCCATACCAATCTTATAAAGAGTTGCCGCAGCTGCAGAAAAAAGGACTGAGTGAGGGGAATGGGAATATTATTAAAAAGATATAAAAATGTCAGCAGGACAATCATTTTAATAATGGAGACTCTACCTGCCATTGACAGTGGAAGACGAAGCCACCGCTTTATTTGTGACTCCAAGGAGCTAATGGCATGCCCATAGTTTAGCCTAATTATAGTAGCTGAATCCATGTGTATATGGACACCTAGCTATTTAACCGTGTCCTGGCACCATTCGAGTGGGTACTCACAGTCCCATTGAACAGTGCTGCACGTCAGCAGAAAGATCACAGACTTGTGCCAGTTAATCCCAAGTCCCGAAAACCGGAAGATTTCCCTAATAATTGGGTCAAGATTAAGTTGCGGGTGTCTCACATATAATATAGTGTCGTCCGCCTATAGGGACACTAGCAGAGTACCAGTTTTAAACTGCAGGCCACGGTGTAAATGACGATCCATTGCTAAAATAAACAATAAAGAAGATAAAGGACATCCTTGCCTTGCTCCGCGTGATAATCAAAATGGTTGGGATAACGTACCGTTGATGCGCAGTCTGGCAGTGGGGCTAGTATACAAAAGCGCGGTGGTGGAAATAAAAACCTCGGGCATTCCCATGCGGCACATCACTAAAATAAGAAACGCCCACTCTAGAGAATCAACTGCCTTTTTGGCGTCTAATAATACTGCTGCTGCTGGGTCGTGGGGTCAATCCTATGAAGGACTGCAAAAAGGGTCCATAGATTAAGAGCCGTAGATCGATGGGGAACGAATCTGAACTGAGCCGGGTAAATAATGTACTCCATTAATAAAGAAAACCTGATTGCAATCACTTTGGCCAATATTTTATAATCCATGTTTAATAGAGACAGGGGCCTATATGAGCCACACAGAGAAGGGTCTTTACCCGGTTTAGGAAGAAGAAGAATGACGGCCTCTCTGAAAGTGGGGGGAAGAACGCCAGCATCCAGCACTTCTGGATATACCTCTATTAATCGCGGGACCAGAATGTCTTTATATGTCTTATACAAATCTGCTGTGAACCCATCCATGCCAGGAGCAGAGGAACCCTGTAGCACATCTATTGCCTCCCCCACATTCTCTAGTAATATGGGAATAGCCAGGAAGTCCAACATATATTTCTCAAGGTAAACTAGTGCAACTTCTGTTATTCTTCCTGAGCGCTGAGATCACTGCTTATTCTGGAAGTGTATAGGGTTTTAAATAACCCTAGGCATAGTTCGCAAAGTAGCGCTACGCGTAGCTATACGAAGTACACTTTGCACTACGCATAGCACTATGCAAACTGCATAGTACCCTGTTCGCGATAATTGCACAGTGCCGGATACTTGTCCGCACTGTTCAATCATTGAAAACGGCATCTTGCACAGTGCGAGCTGTCTTTTACAGCAGCTCAAGTAGATTTTTACTCGAGCGGCAGCTTTCTCAACACGGACTGGTACTTTCTCACAGCGAGCGGTCGCAAGCATACGTGACCACTCGCAATGAGAAACCTGACCTCCCCATGTTGAGAATCTCGCCGGGAGGTTTATTTTCCACGCTCGCGATCGGCAACTTGATGTTGCTGATCGCGAACGAGGAAAAAGTCTCACCAGGATATCATTTTGCTTGCTCGCAGTCGCCAACTTGACGTTGAGGACAGAGAGCAAGCAAAAAATGACCGCTACGCCATGCTAAGTGCAGTTTGCGTAGTGCAAAGAAGTGCAAACTTTGCAATCTAAGCGAGTTTAGCATAGTGCTTCGCCCAGGGTTAGTTTTAAAGTAGGTCAGAAATGTGTCGCTTATCTCTGGAGTGGAGTACACCGACTAATCAGTAGAGTTTTATGATTTTGGTTATGCAAGCTTGGCTGTAGGGGGGGTGGAGTATGTGTGCCAGAATTCTGCCGGCGCGTTTGCCCTCGCCGTACCTCCTGGTTGTGTGATGTTTACCCAGGTATAATAGTTACCTGTCTGCTGCATCTCAAAAATCTACCAGCAAAGCCAATCGTTGAGCCTCCGCTTCAGCTGAGGTCCCTGCAAGCAATTCTGCGTCTAAGGCTGATATGTCCGTCTCAATGCAGGCCAGGGTCTTCCGCAGGTCTTTTAGGACACCCACACTTTTGGCAATACAAACCTCCCCGAATATATGCTTTAAAACCCTCCTAGAGCACCGCCCATGTACCCACTGATCCGGTATTAATGTCAAAGTAGTCTTCGTGGCAACCCTCACCTCTTCTAGAAACACCTGGTCGTGAAGCGCCTCCCGGGAAATCGCCATTGTCTTTAAAATCCCCCAGGTCGAGGTATCGCAAGCCTGAGCACCACGGGGGAATGATCTGAGAAGGTCTGTTGCAGTGTATCTAGTGCCCAGAACCAGCCCGCAATTCCATGTGAAAACAACCAATAATCAATTGTAGTCCAGGTGTTGTGATACCCAGAATAATGGGTGTATGAAGCAGCAGCCGGGGAGTGAGTACGCTCTATCTCTACCAATGAAAATTGCCGGCAAATATCTTGTAAGGCAAGGCAAGAACGGGGCTTAGCGTCTGGAGTGGTGGAGGTGTTGTCTCTTGTAAAATCCAATAATAAATTTAAATCCCCCACCATAATGATCAGACATGGGGGTAATGTTAATAAGTGTACTTGCAATGAATGAAAAAATTCTGGGGAATCAACGTTAGGACCATATATGCCTATTACTGCAACAAAGTGACCCATTAAAGTGCCTGATATAATCAAAAAACGGCCCTCATTGTCTTCAATGTCTTTAATGGCTTTGCTCGGTAAAAAAGGGACGTGTTTGTGGATAAGTAGTGCTACCCTCCTCGCGTACCTACTATAATGGCTTTGCTCGGTGAAAAGGGGACACTTTTGTGGATAAGTAGTGCTACCCTCCTCGAGTACTTAATATAACTTGAAAAATATCTGTGTGCCCTCCAGTTCGCAGCCATAGGAGATGCATCAGATTTGGACAAGTATGTCTCTTGCAGGCAGGCAATGTTAATGTTATGTTGTGATATGTAATTGATTGAGCACCTGGCTTCTTTTATGGGTGTTATTCAGACCTCTGACATTCCATGACATAAGGGAAGGCCCAGACAGAGTACCTAACTGTGCCATACTAAGATAAAGACATAAATTATGTGCATATAGAAGCTAGACAAACGCCTTAAGACAATGACCTGTGTACCAATCCCCATAAAACGATGAACATACTGCAAGAGTCCCCCCACCTCCCACCACCCAGCCTCACCATATCCCTAGCGAGGCAAAACCATGCCCCAAGGAATGATTGATGGTGCCAATGGAATAAGCATTTAACTGTTAAAGCAACACATAAACACCATAATGTTTGCAAAAACAGAAACCAAATCACGGTATACACCACGAGGTGTGGCAAGGCCACGTCGACTGGACATCGAAATTATAATTATAGTGAATAGTATGAAACCACAGATTAAAACATTCAGTCACAGAAAAACCAAGGTGTCATTGCAAAATCATCCAGTCCCATTATTGGAGAAGAGCTCCATACTGGCTTCAGAGTCACTTTGAGGAGGAGATGCAACTTGCGCTGTTCCAGCCGCCCCATTGTTGTCTTTCTTGTAATTGTGGCAAAACTCCTGAGCTTCATTCGGTGTGTCGAATATGCGTGAACTGCCTCCCACGTCCACTTTAAGCCTGGCAGGATATAGCATTCCGTATCGTAGTCCCAGATTCCGTAGCCTGGCTTTCACACCATTAAATTTGCGCTGAGCATCTTGAACCACCACTGTGAAATCCAGAAAAAATGATAGTTTAGATTCTTGCCTCTGTATGTAGCCACGTACACGGGCAGAGCGCAAGACGGAGTCCCTGTCCCTGAAGTTCATATTTCTCACAACTATGGGTCTCGGTGGAAGGCCAGGGTTGGGTCGGGGGCCCAATGATCTGTGAGCACGTTCTACTACAAACCCCTGAGTGAAGGTCTCCCTTCCAAACAAACCAGATAGCAATTGTTCAACAAAGGTGTCCATACGACCCGTATTGGCTGTTTCTGGAACCCCCAGGATACGCACGTTGTTGCGCCCGGCTGCGCGCTTCCAAATCCTTGTTCTTTATCGCGACTTCTTTCAAAATTCGTTCCACTCTGTCCAGTCTTTTCTGGGACTGCGCCACACTATCCTCCACATCCGATATCCGTGCCTCCGCCACATCCAAGCCCCGGTCATGCGAATGGACCTTGGACCCCATTTCAGCCAGGCTTTTATCTAGTGCATCAAGCCAGCCATCCAGGGCCCTGAATCCTGCTCTCATTTCCTGAAGCATCGCAGCTGTTAGGGATGGCAGATCTCCCAAATCTTCAGCTCCCTGGGCACTGTCCGCCATGTCAGCAGGTTCGTCGGTCGCATTATCCGTGACTTTCTGAAAGGGCAGAGTCCTCTGTTTGGGATCTTTGCGGCCCATGCCTCAGGCTAAAGCAGGACACTATCCGGGGAAGGCTCTGTGTGGCAAGCGCACAGTCAGTGACCCGGAATGGTGCAGAGGTTTCACCCAGGCAGGACCATAGTGTTTGGCGGTGTAGGCCAGTTTCGCAGTGCGCAGCCCACCCAGCCGTGGGCAGGCGTAGTGAAGGTGTGGGCCTCACCCACCACCCAGGGCAATCAGGCCAGGCAGAGAACAGTCAATAAGCAGATAGGCCCCCTTGTCACAGCATGCGCATGTTTCAAATCCTGCAGGACTGCGTGCATGGAGAAGCAGATATCAGCACCTGTAGAATCCGTGACCCACCAGACTTAATGGATCTGCCAGCAGAGTCGGGTCTTGTGGCCTTTCGCTGTTACCAGATGAGCTGTGCCAGCGCCTCGTCTACTCTGAGCACTGTCAGGTGAGGAAATGCTAGTTATGTTGAGCTGCTGTGGAGGGAGACTTGTAGCAGTGAGCTAAGGGGCATCCCCGGAGGCATTGGCGATGCAAAGCGACAGGGGAGTGCAGACTGCTAGCACATAATAAAAAGCGCAGACTGTGATCTTCATGTAGGCCCACAGTTGGCTGATTAGTATGGAGAGAAGCACCCCCCGGACATCATTGCCAGCATTTGAGTGCACAAGCTCCTGGGACATTGATGGTATCACCGCCAGGAAGTAGGCCATGCCAGGCCTATCGGGCTCAATAAGGAAGGAGGGAGCAGGTGCCCCCCCAGCCGGACCCACTGTGCACTGGTTCCGAACGCTGAACCGAGCAGGCTGCCCCCGCACAACCTCTGCACCCCCAGGTAGCTCGGGGACTGGAATGCCCTGTACCCAACACGATCCCCTTGGCGGAGCTGCAAGCGCAGCGTGGTATGCGCCCCGCAGGGGGAAACTCTGCCTCAGTAGATGGGGGTTAACATACTGAAAACAGGCTTTCGGTGTGCCCGGCCGACGGAGCTTCAGTCACAAGCGGCCATCTTCGGCGCTTGCGTGGCCATGCCCCCAAGAATGTCACACTATGATTATCGATTTTGAGTGGCTCCGCAGTGCGGGCAGTTTGTAGAAATACATCCCGAAGAATTAAAGAGTCGAGCCAATATTGGCCTTGGGGGAGCCCCGGACTTCAGCTTGCTCCCAGGGACACAATGCGCTCTTTCAACACGAAAGAAATTTGAGAGATGTTTGGGTTGCAGGTGCTTGGTTATTAGATCTTCCACAAAGAGGTTGGGTGTGGGCCCCTCCGCCCGCTCCGGCACCCCAAGTTTTCGAATGTTGTTTCTATGTGACCTTCGTAGTCATCTAGTTTGAGTTCCATAGCCTTCCTTGCTGCTTGCAAATCTTTGAATTGTTGCTGCATCATCTTGGAATCATAGCCAAGATCTGATGTTGTTACCTCCATTGTTTGACCGTGTTGCACATTTTCTGTGAGTCAGCCCTTACAAGCGTCACTTCGGTGGTTATGGAGTCCATCCTGCCCTCAAGCGATGCTCATACACTGGTGATGTGACCCTAAGGAGGTAGGTCCTTGTAAGTGATTGAGGCTGGACCATATAATATCGATAGACAACAAAATGCCCCAAACACAATTATTTAGAATCAACTTTAAGGAATGGAAAAATATGCATTCAATCCAAACCAGGCAAATTCATTTATTGCCATTTACTTTATAATTTATCAACAATTTTTCAATTTTAATAGCAAAAAACGAAACACTGTACATTCAATACTTAAACACTTTATGTACAAAAATCACAAAAATTATGCATCAAATGAATCAACATCAGAACATACTACAAAAAATACAAAAAATTATACCAAAAACACAAATACATATATTGAGAACAATAAATGAATGTTCTAATGTACATGGACCTTTGCCAAATGAATGACAGGCAAAACAAATCTCTGGACTGTTAGGTCCTAGTTATTATTACTACTCGGATTCTGTTCCATCGTACACTATTGCAGACGCGTTTCAAGGCCAGGACAAGTGTCCCTGGTCTCTCATCAGGGCTTTAATTCTTTATATCTGTAGGATGTAAAGAAGAAAGCTAGTTACTAGACTTGCACTAAGTAGTCATCTAGTTTGAGTTCCATAGCCTTCCTTGCTGCTTGCAAATCTTTGAATTGTTGCTGCATCATCTTGGAATCATAGCCAAGATCTGATGTTGTTACCTCCATTGTTTGACCGTTTTGCACATTTTCTGTGAGTCAGCCCTTACAAGCGTCACTTCGGTGGTTATGGAGTCCATCCTGCCCTCAAGCGATGCTCATACACTGGTGATGGCATCCATGATGTCACTAAGGGAGGGGTTGTCTGCTCCATGTCTAGATGTGTTCTTCGGTTCGGCCTTTTCTGCACCTTCGTTTCTGCGGCTTTTGAGGAGGCATATTTATCCATTTTGGTTTGCTGCATGTTCCTTGCCCCTCTCTTCCAGGGCATTGCTTGATCGTACCACCTGTGGGGAGAAGATATCGCCAGCAAAACCCCACCACAAAGTTGTTTCTCTACCCCAGAGGGTACTACCTGCCACCTAGCCATAGTGCACTGACCTGCACACCACGCGGCCTGTTGGGGTTCGCCGGTTGTGAAAGAGTCAAGTTTGTAGGTCTGTTAAGATATCCTCTCTTATCGCGTAGCTCCTATTTCCGGCCTCTGAACGTTACTCCCTATTTAAGCATTGATAGTGAGGAGATGCAGCTAGTAGTCTGGGGCGCTACCACCCCAGGTTTGCGATCTCCTCTATCCGGCTGTCAACCAGTGCCCTGGCCTTAATCTTCATGCATGCTATGATGAGCTCTCCCAACTGACACAGCACTGCCTCCAGTCCCACAAGATGTTTTCATGGGCTCCTGCGCTGTCTTATTTCGCCTGGGTCCAATTTCGGCCACTTTTCAAGGCACTGCTTAACGGTTCATCAGTCCCCATGTATGCTGGCTGGAGTGGAAGGTTGCCAGTACTTCATCAGGAACACTCTCACTAATAAATTGGTGTGAACTGCACCCCTTTGCGTGCCTATAGGTACAGTCGGCAGTACACAATATTCAGGGGCAACAGCAGATATAGTTTTGGGTACTTCACCATCAGGGGCCTGGGAAGAGGGGGGGGGCACACCGCTCACTCCACTTGTTTCTTGTGGCCACCAGACATGGCGCTTCGGTCAAGACCCGGCCCCACCATGTCCCCGAGCGCCGCTACCTTCAGGAGGGGGAGGGGCACCAATCCACCAAGCCCTGCTGCAGCAGACGTAATGCTTTCCCACTGCTCCTCACCTCAGCCTCCTCTCCCTCTTTCGGTGTGTCTCTCTGCCCATCTGGGGGGTTGTATAATGCCCCCAAGTTCTTGCCCCAGCAGTTGTCAACCTTTGAATCATTGTACACAAATAAATAAATCATGACCCAATAAAAGAAATGATCAATATTCACAGCTGGTGGACAAGCCACAAAAGAACAACCAAAATGTTATCCGTAATTCGGATAAAGAGGCAACATTTTCATCTGGCCCAAGCAGGATTGCATGCAAGAGGCACTATTTCAGCTAAACGACAGAGACCACCTGCACAATATATAATGAATACTATTCCTGGAAAAAGTGCAGCTCTTATTAACATTGAAGAGTGCAAATTCTTCAAAAATGACAATCCAGCAATGCTAGTATTTATTTTATACCGAAAAATCATAAGAACCCTGTAAAACCTCCAGCGAGACCAATAATATTCACACAAAGAAGTCTACTAGAAACCACCTCACAGTACATTGATTATTTTTTGCAAGAACATGTAGAGTTTACTATAGTACATTCAGGATACAGAAGACTTTCTTCGAAAGATTAATGATTTTACTTGGCAAGAGGAATACCTCCTTATGACACTGAACGTTACATCGCTCTACACGAGCATTAATCATAGGGATGGAATCAGGGCATTGGAACACTTTCTTAGCAACAGATCGATCTGGCTGATGCAACATAGCAAGATGTTAGTGAATATAGTGAACATTTGCCTCAATAATAATGTGTTTATGTTCCAGAACGAAAGGTATCAACAAAGGGGTGGAGTTGCCATGGGAGCCAGCTTCTCCCGAGCTATGCATGTTTACACATGGGCTGGTGGGAGAAGCTGGTTCTCAAAATGAAACATGGGGCACTGGTTTAAAAACATGTGATGATCTGGTTAAGATCTATAGATCATCTATTTGTTGTGTGGAGGGGTACTAAAGAAAGTGCTTTGGAATTTGTGTCAACAATTAACAACAATGAGATCAATTTAAACTTTACAGCAATAATAGGTAAAAATGTCGGTGAATTTTGTGGGCTTATAGGTCTAAATTGCTAATAACCAAATTGAAACTAGGTTACATCACAAGGAAACAGCTGGCAACACAGTGTTACACACCATGAATTTTCACCCCAGGCACTTAATAGAAAGTATACCCTATGGGGAAATGCTGAGGTTCAAGAGAATCTGTAGCAATAAGCGAGACCTCGAGGTGGCCCAACATGAGAGTAAACGCAGATTTAAAGAGCGTGGTTACTCAGGTTTTTTTTTAATCAGGCCATTACAAAAACACAATTGCTAAACAGATCTGAATTACTGTCCAGAAAAGATGCATGTATTAATTAGAACACTAGTGAGGAATCAGTTTCCAAAGTCACTGAGAGTAAGGAAAAAGAAGAAAAGAAAAATCAAACTAGACTAATACTCACATTTAACAACACTATAAACAAAAAGTAAGTATTGTGAGACGTAATTGGCTATTAGTGTTAGGTGATCCTATCATAGGCCACTTACTACCATAAAATCCTTCCATAACCTATACAAGAACCCCATCTATGAGCAATGTGCTGGTAAGATGTAGCTCTGAGATGTCAGAGGGTACCACCTGGCTCTCACCACGAAAGGGATTCTTTTAAAGTACAACCTGCAGAGCCTATGGGGCAGATTTACAAGGTCTGGCACATCTCTGCAAATCAGCAGGGATGCGCCAGAAAACTTGCGACACGGAAAACTACCTGTGCGCTATCACGGATACACTGCATTCACAATGCGGCGCGCCGTGGCACACGGATAGGCAGATGCGTGTCGTATCTGCCGGTGTAAGGTTGGCACTGTGCTAGAGTCGTGTCCTGGGCGCAACTCCAGCAGTGTTCGAACCTAGCCTATCTCCAACATGCTGCATCTTGCATTACGCATGCTTCAAGCAGGCGCAAGGTTTTGACGCAGCGGCGTTGGAAAAGTGACTGAGTGAAATCTTGTAGATTTCACTCAGGCACTTTTCCGAGGCTTTCCTGTATTGGACCACCCACATTGCAACGGTACGCCCACATTATACCTGACGCAGGTATGATGTGGCATAGGGGTTTACAGCGTGATGCATCCCCCTAGATGCATCACGTTGTAAATCCGTAGCAGCATGGCGCTTGCTTTACGCCGCTGCTGCCTCACAGAAGTGACTTAGCGGCAGTGCAAATGCATTGCAAGTGCCTCATATATCTGCCCTTATAAGTTTGGGGTAAACAAAATGGGGTCCCCGGGTCAAAAATGGCCCAGGAGGGAGGTCCCAAGCAGCCCCTCTCCCTTTTTTTAAATAAATAAATAAAAAAATGGCAAGGCCCCGGGGGATGGGGTCCTTGGGCATCATCGAGAAATGGAATTGGGGATATTAATTTTTTTAAATAAGATTCACTGTTGGGTTCTAGGGTGGCTCTAAAAAGAACCCTTATTTTCATTATGACTTTGTTGCAGCTACATGTAAGTGCAGATGCCCAGCTTAAGGTTGTTGAGAAACACTCTGTTCCCTTCATCTGTGAAGTGAACTCCATCACTTCTGAAGATGTCTGTCATATCAAAACGCAGATTGTTGTTATAGATGGAGTCCATCCTACTGTCTATGAGGTAAGCAGAAACAGCTTTATTGGCATTCTTCCTACCTTTCTCAATCTGTGGACAGAATTGATTTGACCACTTCCATTTCTGTCTTTGGCATATATTAGAGTATACAAAGACAGTTTGAGGCAAACACAAAATCAAATATGCAAAGGTATCCTTCAGTAGGATTTCCAGCCCAACCCCAGTCAATGTGCCTAGGTCATTGCCCCCACAGTGCACAATCATAAGGTCAGGGGGTTGGAGATTCAAAAGAGCTTGTAAGCAAAGGCATCAATTGGTGCCACTTTAATCCTCTCTGTGCAATCCATTTAATATCCACATTTTGCAAACCTAGGTCTTTGTAAATACATCTGTGTTCAGCATACCTTTTGCACCAGAAAACATATCTGTGCCCTACAATCCATACTGTAAGCATCTTGAAGGGATGTCTGAAAGGAATGAAAAGATGTCTGTAGCTGAGGTAGTCAGTTGGTAGAATTAGAGGTATCTAAAATGGTGGCGATCATGCTGCTTTTGATAAAACTGATGTGATCGGTTGTTCATCAACATTGTGCTTTCAAAAATAGGATGCATGTTACTTTCTCGAAGGAGCATGTTTCTGATTGGTTATTAAAAAATGTTTGAAAGGTACAATAGATAGGATAAGGTAATAGTTTTCAAAAGTCAACCACACCTGCTATATGCATTTGTAAACGTGTATGCTGAATTTCAAAATGTAGTGAACTTGTGATCTTTTGGTACAGTTGAATGTTGCAGAAAGTGTTACTATGGAAACTAGTATTAAACAGAATGGGGAAAGGGTTGAATCTTTACTGTGGTTTTAAAATATGAGATTATAAGTTATATACAAGTGATATGCTACTAAAGTATTCCCAAATCAGTACTATGTTTAGAAGTGGTGGGTTCTTTAAAAATAATACTAGTATTATTGGAAATAGGTGTTTGAACTCCTGTATGGATTCAAGGCTTCATCGCGACGCTACACTGAGGCACCGCGGTGGAGTTGCGACTCCAGAAAATTACAGAACCGGTTTGGGCACTTTTAGAAGACAGTTAGAAAGGGTTAATATGTGTAACCAATAGAAATGTGTTTCACAATTTAAAAAAATGAAGGAAACAATTTGATTTGTTACTTACATTTCTTTGTGTGCAGAAACAGAGGCACAGTTTGCAGTACTGGTTTTGCCTTGTTGAGAGTGCTGCATTGCATTTATTGTGTGAAAAAGAAAACTTTTTAAGAGTTTCTGATATTTCATATTCTGCATTGCTATTTGAAAGGTGAGTTTCAAATTTGTAAGGTGTGTTATGTATTGTGTACTAGTACTTCACTCTTTGTAGTGATATTTTATTATTTGAAAATAATTATTTTCAAAGTTTTGAAATTATTAGAGAAGTGTGATGTTTGAAATATGTTATGAAATGTACAGATGTATATTGTAGTTTGTTTTATTGCACTGAAATGAAGATTGAATTAGTTTGTGCATACTAATATGTGTACTTTGGTAGATGGATTAGTGAATATGGTAGTTTTTATGAGTCTGGGGAAAGGTACATTTGAAATATGCTGCATATATTTAGGTTTTGTTGTGAAACATGTATAACTGATGTACCGTACTGAATACGTTTCAAAACATTACATTAGTTATCATATAGTAAAACAACACACCCAGGGGGAATGACAACCTAATTCAGATGGTGAATTCCTTTTTAATTATACTTTTTAAATAAGCAAGTTAATAACTGGCTGTCCAGAACATAGAACAACAAAAAAGCAAGTGATGAGTGGTACAATTAGTGACTGGTCGTGATCAGTGACAAAGTGCTGTACAAGAGTGACATGAATAACGCATATTTACAAATATGAACAGTATTTTACAAGTATGTTCACCGTGAAATGCATAGGCCCCAACAGGATATAATATTTCCCTGCTCTAATTGAGGAGTTGTGTGGACAGATTGAGCTAACAACGTTGGTGTTTCAACCCTAATACAAGTTCAGATTCATAAGCATCTGTGGCGGGTCTTAATCAGGATCGAAGCTTCCAAGTATCTCAGAGTCTGTATTACTCTAAAAGCATTATGCTGGCTCAAGGGGTCCCCTAGGGCTCCATACTCAGCCCCACCCTTTTCAATCTATATTTGGCCCCTCTGGCAGACATTATTGCGAAAACGGCATTGGTGTTGTGTCATATGTTGATGACATGCAACTAGTGGTGTCACTATCTCAATCCTATGAAGAGGCAGCCACCAATTTCTCCACCTGTCTACAGGAATAGGTTGTCTGGATGTCAAGTAACTGCTTAAAGTTAAACGCAGCAAGACAGAGTTTCTAATCGTGGGTAAGGCGCCTTCTATATGGTCCTCATACAGCCAGGTTCTGAAACTGGGATGGTGCAATGAGCTAAAAAACGGTGTTGGATCCAGCCCTGATCTCTTGACTGGGTGAGAGATTCTGCTTAATTCAGAAACTCTGTCCATCACCACCCCCTGTTGTTTAATTATTTTGTCCACCATAAGCGTGGAAGGGTATACTCAGACGTGAGTCCCTTGCTCATTGCACCATCAGGATTCAAGCAAGCCGGGCCGAAGACGGCTGTAATGCCAGAAACCGGTCCCCGGAAGCTTGTTTCCTTCCCAGTGAAAGAATTGGCTATTGTAGTCTGGTCTGCCCTGTTCCCATGATGCACTGGGCCAGGGACAGACTAATTTGCATACAGCCAGGTTCTGAAACTGGGATGGTGCAATGAGCTAAAAAACGGTGTTGGATCTAGCCCTGATCTCTTGACTGGGTGAGAGATTCTGCTTAATTCAGAAACTCTGTCCATCACCACCCCCTGTTGTTTAATTATTTTGTCCACCATAAGCGTGGAAGGGTATACTCAGACGTGAGTCCCTTGCTCATTGCACCATCAGGATTCAAGCAAGCCGGGCCGAAGACGGCTGTAATGCCAGAAACCGGTCCCCGGAAGCTTGTTTCCTTCCCAGTGAAAGAATTGGCTATTGTAGTCTGGTCTGCCCTGTTCCCATGATGCACTGGGCCAGGGACAGACTAATTTGCATACAGCCAGGTTCTGAAACTGGGATGGTGCAATGAGCTAAAAAACGGTGTTGGATCTAGCCCTGATCTCCTGACTGGGTGAGAGATTCTGCTTAATTCAGAAACTCTGTCCATCACCACCCCCTGTTGTTTAATTATTCTATATGGTCCTCGGCATGGTAGTTGCAGACTTTGGGTCCCAACCCCTCCCCCAACGAGCAGGTTAAGAACTTGGGGATGTGGCTGAATTCAAAGCTCTCCTTTGACCACCACACCAGGATTGTGGCCGGGAAGTGCTTTGGAATAATGAAAGGCCTTCGGAAGATCCTAGATGTGCTCTCCGAAGCAGCCAGGAAAATTCTGGTCCATGCGCTGGTAACTTCCTGCATGGACCTTTGGAAACACTTTATATCTTGGAGCTAGTGGTAAATGTGTTCAGAAACTGCAATGCATCCAGAACGCGGCGGCTCGCCTTGTTCTGATGCTGCCCAGGAGGGCTCCGTCCAGGAACACCCTCGCTACCCTACACTGGTTTCCGATGAGGGAAATAATTATTTTCAAAGCCCTATGTATCAGCCACCGCATCCTGCAGGGAAAGTAACCTAGCTATCTACATAGTCTGCTGTCCCCGTACACCCCTACCCGAACTTTGAGATCCTTGGGGACAGGAAAAGTGAAGGTTCCACTAATCAAAAGAGTAAGAATGGGTGGAAGATCTTTCCACTATTTAGCCGCTAAATACTGGAATGCCCTCCCTTCGGCTCTTAGGTCAGAACCATCATAAAAGATGTTCTGAAAAAAACTAAAGACCTAGTTCTTTCACATATAGTTTCCTTGACCCTCAAGGAATTTCTCACGTTACCATAGCAATCTGGGAGGATAACTGCAGCGCGGGACATACTAGTTGGTATAACCAGGTGCTTTAGAAACTCATTTATTAATATTTATTTATATATTCATCACTAGTCTGGTAAAAAATGAAGGTTTATTGGCAAAAAGCTGGCCTTTTTATTTAGCGTGTCTGTAATATTTTATCTGATGGTTTTAGTTTAAACTTGCAATGAAGCTGAAGTATGGTGATTTTTAGATTTCATCTGCATAGCGTTTCCGCTGTGCTTGTGAAATCTATTGTGTTTAATATAAATCTTAGAAGGGGCTTACATCTCACCTCCTTCCTTGCATTGGTTAATGTGCATGCCACCTACTTTTTCTCTGCTTTTGGCTTTAGCTAGGTGTGGGCGGAGAACTCCGCTCCACCAGTTGAGTGTGCGGAGATTTGCCTACTCTGCATTCTCCGTGGAACGTGGAGTAGGCAAATCTCTGCACACACCGCACAGGAGTGGAGTTTGGCAGCCCCCGCCTCCAACCCCCCCATTAAAAATTAATTAGACATTAATAAACACAACAAAAAAAGTACCTGTAATGCGGCGTCCCCAGGCTGCCCTTCTCCTCTTCGTTGCCGTCTCCCTCCTATGTTGGGTGATTATTGCAAAAACTGCACATGTGCGCGCGCACGCGCATCTGCAATTTTCGCAATGATCACCCAAAGTAGGAGGGGGTGGAGGCGGGTGGCGGAGCGGAGTTTGTTCCCAACTCTGTGGACCTCCGCGTAGTCCCGCTTTGCCAGCTCCACCGAGGGTTAGCTTTTGCATACTGTTTGCTGTTGTTGCTTCTCTTATCAGTTTCCCATGCCGAAGTACTGTCTCCATCTGCTTTTCGAGAAAAATCTTTTAAAGGCTTTTACCTGTACAGCGCTTTCACTGAGCTTGTTATTATTTTTAAAGTACTGGCATTTCTGTTTGGAGGCTGCATTAGTTTGTCAACATTTTTCACCATCTGATCTGGTGTCTTTCATCTGATTTCTGTTTCACTGAAGCTGTAAATTTAATTTCTTACATGAGGCTTGGAACGCATCGTTCTCCAAGCCTCGCTTCCATTCCTGAGCCCCGCCTCAGGTTTTGACATCGAGTCATTTTTCCTTTGCATAAACTCATCCAGATTCTGACTAGCTGCTACAGTAAACACTGCGCAATGGGCCCCCAGGGGCACTTGGCAAAGCCAATGTCCCCTGGGGGATTTCGCGTGAGGGACGACCTCACGCGACCTGATTGGGTGGTGGGAGGGGTTTAAGGTCAAGTGAAGGGTGGGGAGGGAGGGCGACGTCACTCTGAGCGAGTGAGGTGAACTGTGGAGTCGCTTTTTGGAGGCGCCCGTTTACTTCTTGTCAGAGCTGTCAGTCGCTGTTGTGATTGATTTTTCGATAGAATTTCAGTCAGTTGCTGAAACATGTCGTCGGAGGAGATTGCCCTTGAAGCAGTGCGAGCTTTGGTGGCGGTAGGGAGGAGCGACTTGTTGAGGCCCGGCGCTTTCGTTGACACAGCTGTGGTTAAGCGTCCACGTCGCTTGGCAGCGGAAGGCGTGTCTCGGGCGGTGGCGGCTTGTCAGTCGGCGCGCAGCGACCGTCAGGAGGAGGACAGCGTCGTGAGGACGTCAGCGGCGAGGGTCAGGAGAGCGCGCTCGACGAGCCGAGGAGGCCGGGGTAAGAAGCAGCCGCCCCCGCGCTCGTCGTCAGCCCCAAGTGAGTTCAGGGGGGGCCGCAGTGTCAGTGTGGCACCCCTTCGTCGTAGAGCTGGCAGGCGAGGAGGCAGCGCTGGTGTTAGTTTTGACACGCGCGTGTCTCAGGTCCAGCTGTTTGAAGGAGAGGCTGACAGGGAGTTTGAAGCGCAGAGAGCGTCGACGTCCCAGGAGCCTTGCGAGTCTGCGCCACGTTCTAGCATGAGGGCTACCTCAGGTCTACCTGTGAGGGCAGCAGGCGAGTGGAAAGAAAATTGAAATTGCGCCAGATTTAGAGGCTGCCAGGCGGAGTCCAATGTTAGTGGACTATTCCAGCGATAGCGAGGCTGAGGAGTATGAGCTTTCTGGAGTGGAGGAAGGCGAGGAGGTCGAGGGAGGCGCATCTGACGTCGATGAGCAACACCAGCTGGTTGAGTTCGAGGACTGCCAGAACATTCTTGTTCCCCGGCCTAGGGGCCCCCCGAGACAATTGGTGGAGGAGGAATTTAATGTTGATTTAACGCATGATTTTCAGTTTTTGCAGGAGGAACAGGGGTTGGGTGGGGTGCGATGGAAACAACCAGCAAGGCAGTTCAAGGGTGGGAGGTGGGGGGGCAGGGGTGACAAGGGGGAGGGCAGGCAGGTGCAAGAAGCCACTTCAATGTTTTCAAATGCCAGGCCCCCGCTTGTGTGTCCTGAGGTATGTCATAGCATGGGGTCTGCGATTTCACAAGGCCAATGGGTGTGGGTGGAACATACAGAGCTGCCTGGGTCAGGCAGGGCGGGTATTTCAGCTTCTCAGACAGGTAAGTATGGTGTGGGTCCTCGCTCGAGCGGCGAGTACCTTTCTGGAGCTGCTGGTATGGTACCAGATGAGCAGTTTTGCTATCCGCAGGCGGCGCCGCAGAGCGCGGTGTTTCGGGGGGGGGCGAGTTTGAGAGGCGGATCTGGTGCGGATTTCACATCAGCGACTGGGCGCTTTGCACGGAGGCCCGAGTCTGAGTTTCAAGGTGCTGTTACTAACTTGGCGTCTGGCAATAGGCCAGGTAGGAGTTTGGTAAGGTCGGAAGGTGAACAACACCTCGAAAATGAGTTTGGTGATTATGATAAAGAGAATGTTTATGGGACGAGAGGTGGTCTGTCTCAGGGTGGTAGAACTGGGGTGGGGAGGGGGGAAACGAGTTTAACTTCTACCAGTGTGTTACAGAGTTCTGGAGCGGATCTCTCACCGGCACACGGGATGCAAGGCGGACGTCATCGGCGTGATGGTCTGGAGGACTTTCGGCAACGGTCTGCGCAGTTACCAGCAGGTAAGACGGACTGGTGGGCTGCTTGGACACGGCCGTTGGAAGGTGTATCAGGTGGGGCGCCTGCAGAGGGTGGTCCAGTGAGGGTGGAGGTTGGGGACGGCTCGGGTTCACAGCAAAGCAAACATGTAAAGGCAGTGTCAGGGGATGGGGGGAGGCCGGGATATGAAAGCCCGGGTTCATCGGTTACTAGTTCGGAACAGAGTGAATTGCCGAAAGTGAGTGGTACGAGATTGCCTTACATGGGAGTATCAATGCCGTTGGGCATACATTTGTCAACCAGAACTAGGCAGCGTATTTGGGATCATGAATATGTAGATGTGTTTCGGCTCCTTCATAGGGAATTGCAAGCAAAGGAAGGTTCTAAGGAGGAGGAGGCTGAATTGTCCCGTCGTCCCAAAGTTCCTAAAACAATAGAAAACTGGACAGCGGCCTTTTTGATTTATGCCAGCGTATACAGTGAACGGTACCCTGAGAGGGCGGTTTCGCTTTTCAAATATTTAGATGTCATACGAAAAGCACATTTGCAGGCAGGGGGTTACGCTTGGCTGAACTACGATGAGGAGTTTAGGGCGCGAATGGGTTTATTCCACGATAAGCCATGGGGGGAGGTTGATCAGGAGTTGTGGTTGCAGTGGATGACAGGTCATTCTTCTGCCAACACGATCCACACAGCCAGTGGTTTGCCGATTCCTTACCGGCCCTTTTCTCAGCGTCCCGCCACACAAGGGGCAATTGGCGTCGGACGTGGACAGTTGCCCACAACTGGAGCATGTTGGAGCTTCAACAGAGGTTCCTGCGTGCGCCAGTATTGTAAATTTAAACATGAATGCTCCCAGTGTGGGGACAGACATGCTGTCTTCCAATGCTTCCCTAACCAACACCCGGGAGATCACGGTAGGGGCCAGAGGGGGGGGAGAGGATCTGTGCCGCCTCTTATGCCAAAAGGCGCCTACTCCAATTAGGTTACAGGCCATGTTGAGCGCATTGGAAAAATACCCGGATTTGGAAGGAGCGGCCAAGTTATTTTGGGGGTTTAGACTCGGCTTTAGGATTGGTTATCAAGGCCCCAGAGTTTCACGTTGGGCTGATAATTTGAAGTCAGCTAAGGAGTTGCCGTCGGTGGTGGAGGTGAAGTTAATGAAAGAAGTGGAATTAGGCAGAGTAGTTGGCCCTTTCAAATTTTGTCCCTTGCCAAACCTAATTGTGTCACCACTTGGTGTTATCCCGAAGAAGGCAAAGGGTGAGTTTCGCCTGATACATCATCTGTCTTGGCCGGAGGGGCTTTCAGTTAACGATTTCATTTCCACTTCCGATTCAGCAGTGGCATATGCGTCAGTGGATGACGCGTTGGCATTGGTGCGCAAGGCAGGGGTAGGAGCTGACCTCGCAAAATGTGACATACAGGCCGCTTTTCGCCTTTTGCCTATTCATCCAGCTGATTTTAGTTTGCTGGGTATGTACTTTGCAGGAGAATATTACGTGGACCGGGTGTTACCCATGGGCTGTGCTATCTCTTGCTCCTTGTTTGAAACATTTAGTACATTTTTGGAATGGTGTGTAGTCCAGCGCTCAGATCACGCAGCTGTATGCCATTACCTGGATGATTTTTTGTTTGTGGGCAAAGCGGAGACGGAGCAATGTACTAAAGTCTTGGCTTGTTTCCAGGACTTGGCTAAAGAGTTTGGTGTGCCTTTGGCGGAGGACAAAACGGAAGGCCCAACGCCTCGGTTGACCTTCCTGGGCATAGAAATAGACACAATGGAGATGGTGGCCCGTTTGCCCAGAACAAAAGTACAAGAGATCAGGTCTTTTTTGCATGAAATACTGGGAGCTAAAAAAGTGCAGCTGAGGCAAGTCCAGAAGCTTCTGGGCTATTTGAATTTTGCTTGTCGAGTTGTCAGGGCAGGCAGGACATTTTGCAGGCGGCTGGGCTTTGCGTTGGCTGGGGCATACTTGCCGCATCACCACATACGTTTGACAGCAAAAATCAAGGAGGATTTGAGCATTTGGCTACGATTTTTGGACGATTTCAATGGCGTGTCCATCAATTTTGTGTCTGAGGACACAGTCTGGCCAGTGCAGATATTCTCGGACGCGGCTGGGGCCTTAGGTTTCGGCGTGTTCTGGGACGGAAGGTGGTGTGCAGAGCAGTGGCCGGCACAGTGGTTGCAGCAAGGCCGCAGCATTGCCTTTTTAGAATTCTTTCCCTTGTTGGTGGCGCTGCAGATTTGGGGCGAAGAGTTCAGAGACCGCTGCGTGTTGTTTCACATCGACAACATGGCGGTGGTTTTTCTGGTGAACGGGCAGCGGGCAAAGGATTTAAAGGTGTTGCAATTGTTACGGGCCTTCATGTTGCGTGTTCTGCAGCTGAATATTGTGTTTAAAGCCCAACACATCCCTGGTGTCAACAATTCAATTGCCGACGCTTTGTCTCGTTGCCAGTGGCAGAGGTTTCGGGAGTTGGCGCCTGGAGCGGACCAATGCAGAACACCGATTCCGCCGAACATGTGGGACCTGGGGAATTGAGGATGGCAGAGTTTGCGGAGCAGTCCTTATCAGAAGCCACGCGTCGCAGCTATCAGCTAGCATGGTCTGGTTTTTTGATTTACACCGCACAGCACGGCAGGGATGGCTCGGCGGTGCGGGATGAAAAGTTTATGTGGTGTTTTGTTCTGAGTTTAATAGATAAAGGTTTGTCGCCTTCCACCATTTCGGGCAAGTTAGCGGGCATTTCATTTTATAGTCAGCTAGAATTGGGGTGTGAGGTGCAGAAAGGTTTTCGTTTACAGAAAATGCTGAAGGGTTTTGGGAGGTCCTTTGGGCAGGCAAAGAAGTTGAGGGACCCCATTACGTTCAATTTGTTACATAAATTGTTGGGGGTGTTGCCCTCCTGTTGTTATGATGAGTGGGAATGGTTTCGGTTCAAGTTATGCATGATATGGTTGTTTTTCGGTGCATTTAGGATATCAGAATTATTGGGGTTACGTAATCAAGAAGGGATCCGGTCATCTGATATTGCTCTGTTGGGTAGTGGTGTGTTGCAAATCACATTGAGAAGGTCAAAGACAGACCAGGCAGGAAGAGGGATGTTGGTGCGACTGGGCAGGAGTGGGGTGGAGGGTTGCTGCCCTGTTGGGGAGTGGGAGGCATTTATGGCTTCAGGAGTGTTTCGAGAGGGTGGGATATTCTGCCATAAGAACAAAACACAGTTAACTTGTTTTCAGTTTCTAGCGGTTTTACGGAAGGCATTGACTTTCGTGGGTGAAAATTCGCACTGTTTTGGGACGCATTCGTTCCGAATAGGTGCGGCTACAGAAGCGGCAAGGTTGGGTTGGGGGGCAGAAGATTTGCAGCGAATTGGTAGATGGAAATCGAATTGTTGTTTTAAATATGTCCGGTTGTAAAAAAAAAAAAAAAAAAGAGTTACTCGTTGTGGAAGTCAGTTAGTTAATGTTATTTTTTCCATCACAGGTCGAGTGGCGGATTTTCCTCGAAAAAAGAGGACATGGATTGTAGGCCATTCTATAGTAAAGTGGGCTGCGAACTTTGCCGAACAGCAGCTGTGTGGGAGAGGGCTGGGACTATATGGCAACGATCATGAGGTGATTTGGAAGGGCTTAGGGGGAATGAAATGGGGGGAGTTGTTTTCAGTACTGAACAAAATGGCTGAAGTGTGGGGCATTCCAGATCTGTTGATCCTACATTTGGGGGAAAATGACTTGGTGGAGTGTTCAGGTCTTGCTTTAATCAAGCAGATGAAGCTGGATTTGGCTGTGATTAAGGACAGATGGCAAGGGGCCAGGCTTGTGTGGACAGAATTTCTGTACAGGAGCCAGTGGAGGGGTGCCAGGGTTCATGCCGCGGTTGAGAGGGCCCGCAAGAAAGTTAACAAAGCATTGAAGACATACTGTGTGGCAATGGGAATTACGGTCATTGCCCATGAGCATTTTAATGGTGAAATGATGCACTTGTTAAGGGAAGACGGGGTTCATCTATCACAAATGGGGCAGTCATACTACTTGATGGAGCTCAGAGATACTTTGGCCAACCTCTGGTGTGTCGATTTGTGGTGCTCCAAACCAAAGTAAGGAAGGGAAGAAGTTGGGGAAATAAGGTTTTTCCTTCTCCGTCATTAGGTATTGTCTTGAGCGGACTATGTTTCTGCATTAGGGGAGGGTTTTCTGAGGGTGGGGCAGGAAAACTCAAGGGTTTTCCTGGGTGGCGTGTGTGATGGGGATTGGATAATCTAGAGCGGATTCATCCTTTCTCTAAGGGGGAGGGCTTGGGAGGGTAGGTGGGGGAAGAGATGGAAAAAGAAGAAGGAAAACTCAAGGATGGTATCAAAACAAGTTATGTTATCGGAAAAGAAAGAATTGGAAAAAGGAAATGGTTATATGAAAGGTTTGGAGAAATAAATAAAGATAAAGTTTGTTGGAAAAGTTATGTTGCGGGTCTGTCTTTGGCTGTCCTGGTAATAAAGGTGACCTTTTATACTATATTCAGAGTTGTGTGAGAGTCCTTATTTGCGCGATGGGCCCCCAGGGGCACTTGGCAAAGCCAATGTCCCCCTGGGGGATTTCGCGCGAGGGACGACCTCACGCGACCTGATTGGGTGGTGGGAGGGGTTTAAGGTCAAGTGAAGGGTGGGGAGGGAGGGCGACGTCACTCTGAGCGAGTGAGGTGAACTGTGGAGTCGCTTTTTGACCCACCCACCCGCCCGGATTTCAACAAATCAAGGGTTGGTGTTTTTGTTGTGTCTGTGGTGTCTTTACGTTGTTAAATAAAAAAAATTAAAAAAAAAAAAAAAAAAGGCTGCAAAGAAAGTTTTTCGCAGCTTGATCATAAAGTCGTGCAGGCATGCCTACCTATTGAGTTAGGTCAAAGTGTCAGGATGTCACCTCAGGACAACTCAGGCAGACTCTTTTGTTGTCTCGTCGGCGTGTGTGATGGGGATTGGATAATCTAGAGCGGATTCATCCTTTCTCTAAGGGGGAGGGCTTGGGAGGGTAGGTGGGGGAAGAGATGGAAAAAGAAGAAGGAAAACTCAAGGATGGTATCAAAACAAGTTATGTTATCGGAAAAGAAAGAATTGGAAAAAGGAAATGGTTATATGAAAGGTTTGGAGAAATAAATAAAGATAAAGTTTGTTGGAAAAGTTATGTTGCGGGTCTGTCTTTGGCTGTCCTGGTAATAAAGGTGACCTTTTATACTATATTCAGAGTTGTGTGAGAGTCCTTATTTGCGCGATGGGCCCCCAGGGGCACTTGGCAAAGCCAATGTCCCCCTGGGGGATTTCGCGCGAGGGACGACCTCACGCGACCTGATTGGGTGGTGGGAGGGGTTTAAGGTCAAGTGAAGGGTGGGGAGGGAGGGCGACGTCACTCTGAGCGAGTGAGGTGAACTGTGGAGTCGCTTTTTGACCCACCCACCCGCCCGGATTTCAACAAATCAAGGGTTGGTGTTTTTGTTGTGTCTGTGGTGTCTTTACGTTGTTAAATAAAAAAAATTAAAAAAAAAAAAAAAAAAGGCTGCAAAGAAAGTTTTTCGCAGCTTGATCATAAAGTCGTGCAGGCATGCCTACCTATTGAGTTAGGTCAAAGTGTCAGGATGTCACCTCAGGACAACTCAGGCAGACTCTTTTGTTGTCTCGTCGGCGTGTGTGATGGGGATTGGATAATCTAGAGCGGATTCATCCTTTCTCTAAGGGGGAGGGCTTGGGAGGGTAGGTGGGGGAAGAGATGGAAAAAGAAGAAGGAAAACTCAAGGATGGTATCAAAACAAGTTATGTTATCGGAAAAGAAAGAATTGGAAAAAGGAAATGGTTATATGAAAGGTTTGGAGAAATAAATAAAGATAAAGTTTGTTGGAAAAGTTATGTTGCGGGTCTGTCTTTGGCTGTCCTAGTAATAAAGGTGACCTTTTATACTATATTCAGAGTTGTGTGAGAGTCCTTATTTGCGCGAACAGACGCATCAGTCCCAGCTTGGAAGGCTTCCAGTGCTGGAATCAGTTTTTTTGTGTTTTATGGAGGGTCTCTACCTGTCTTCCTAGTTGAGGGGCTTGCTATACTCTTTTCTTAAAGTCTCTCACTGCACTTTGTGTAAGCTGCTGGGCACGCTCACTTTAGCCGTTCTTCAATGTGTTCACATTCCCTAAAAATGGCTCTATAAATGATTTGTGGATAAGACACTCTCAGGCTTGTACAGCAAACATGACAGATTACAGCCAGGTAAAAACAGTTTTCGCTAAACAAATTAAGAACGGCATTACCGTTGCTCGCTGGCTAGTCATCGTCAGACTGTCACTGGCTTTCAGGCATTTGTTTCCTATATATTTAATTTAGGACGTTGTGGCACTGCTGAGCCTGTTGTTACAGCTCTGTCTCCTCTCCTCTGCCTCTCAGGCTGCACTGTACGGTGCCACCATGGCAGCCTGGCTGAGCTGCGGCAGTAGTGTAGTTTGGTTGAAGGTGATTGGGGTGCGATGCTCACAGCCCCCTCGCATGAGTGCAGGTGGGATGTAGGTGGCTTTGTTGAGGGTGACGAGGGTGCCAGAGCTCCTGCAGGCCATCTGCTGCTGCGTGCGGTGCACTGTGGTTCGTACTGCCTCTGCTCACCTTGACAAGTCTGTCTGGGCTGCTGCTGAGGCTCTAGAGAGGGTGTCACAGCTGATCCAGTCCATCGTGCCGGGAGAACTCGCATCGTTCCTGGCAACTTAAAAGTAACCAGGCAACTTAAAAGTAACCAGTGTCGTCACCAGCCTTTCCCACCACCTGCAGCCCATACCATGTAATCGAAAAAAGGACTACTGCAACAACAGAACAGTGCCGAAGTGCTGTCTCATGACAACATGTGGCACATTGTTTTAATCTCATTTACCTCACAAGTGACCTTTCCATAGTAACTAAAGCTCACAAGGTTTATTACTATGTCACATGCTCGACGTCACTCTAGAATAACGTCTGGCTCGTAATTTTAGAAAAAAACATTTGCAGTGAAAAAAACTTAAAAAGCAGATGTCTTAACTTTTTTTGCAGCTCTTTTATTCCATCCCCAAAACCACATCTCTAATGCAAGACTACCGGAAGAAAGAATTCTTTCTGCTGCTAAATCTGCACTGCCCCTTCGACTGGTGTATTTTAATATATTGGTTTACTGTATTAATCTTTCCGTACCCCTTGCAAGGACTAAAGGGCCTCATGCTCCGTGGGTTGCAGCCAAACCCCCAAAATGACCTTTCCTTTAAAGTGGTGAAAGTGTTCTAGCGAAATGTTGTCTGGCAAAGCACTCTGTGCACTGTACTCTTGTTGGGCTTCAGTGTGCAGATTGCCGCCCACTTGTCAGCACACTGGATCAAACACTGCTTTCATTCTACTAATGGCATTTGTTGGATTTTGAGGCACCATGTGGCTCATTGCATTTATGTGGTGCTCGCATTGTGCAATCATGACAGTTTACAGGCTTGCATCAGATGTTGCTTTCTCGCCAATTAACATCAAATAAATACTTTAAACTAAAATGGTATTTCTGAAGAGAGTAAGTACATAGGTGCAGAATCATAGTATTGTTGGAAAGAGAAGGAGTGGCCGATTCGCTCACTGACAGTGTCAAATCATGTCTCCTTATAACACCCATCCCAGTTTAGAAACTACTACAACAGCGTCCGGAAGAGGCAGCATTTTCCCAGCAGAGTTGGTAATTGATTTTTTGTGTTTGGAGAAAGATCACATAATTTGGTACAGTTTAAAATGAAGAAAACAGATGGAAGTCAAATCTAAATTGCTACAAGTTGTTCCATTGCCAGACATGGTCTGGCAAATTTACACGGTTGAATGAGGAAATTTGTCTTTGGTTTTACAAGCAGCTGCAATGGTCAAAGGAAGTGTAAAATTATGTAGGATGTGAGTAGAGTGTGGTTACGCAATTGTTTTACAGTAGGATCAGCATGTGAAGTAGCAGTAGAATAGTGCCTTTCGATTTCAGATGCTTTGCAGCAGTTTCAAGAACTTTTCCGGATTTCTTCTTGCTCAAATGAATGTAGTTTCCTATGCTTATCTGTTTTGTTTCCATGGTTGATTTTGCTCGGGAGAAAGTGTCATAGTCATTGAAGGTCACTCATAATTACACTGAAATTATGGAAGTGTCACACATAAGCAATCTGAAAACTTGCCAGGTATGGACCTAGAGTTTTCATTGCTCTCAAGTGATGCTCTTTTTTTCTACCCTTAGAAATTATTTTTACAAATGGGTTTTTATTGGACCCACAATGCAGATGGGGGGGGTTCATCCTCTATCGATATGTTTAGCACATATTGAAAGATTCGTGTAAATATACTTGCAAAATATCGACAGCAGATGGACAGACCCAAGTTACTCTTCAAGTGACACTCTATTTAATGCCTCAAGACTGATACGCCAGTGTGCCATTTGTGGCAAAATTATAGCACAGGAACAACTATGGTTGCCACCTTTCCCTAAGAAAAATACCTGCCATTAGTTAAGTTTCTACAAAGGCCCAGACATGAAAATTAATAGAAATCTAAATCATTTGTTTTTATTTGTATCATGGCCTTTCTGTTTTGGCTTACTTTAATTATCTGTCTGAGCTCATTAAGGCAGCTCTAGAACACATTTTAACATGATTTATTCTTGTAATGACTGCTTGTGCAGAGACTTTGGTCCCTCCCGTGTGACAGGGAACTATCATGTAACGTGCATCCATGCAATCCTTTATGTAACAGCCACAGATAGTACTTTAGGCCTAGATAGTGTGTGGCCTACATCCAGTGGTGTAGTAAGAGTGCAGTTGGCCCTGTAGGAAGCAATGAATTGAGATAATAACTCGCATCCATTAGCATCTTTAGTCTTATTTACATTTAGGGTCCGATTACGAGTCTGGCAGACCAATGACCACCAGACTCGCGGTGGCACAGCAGTGAGGTCCAATCGCCACATTATGAGTTGGGCGGTCGGGCCCTAGGACTGCCGCTGCAGCCAGGTAACCGCCATTCCCTGAAGGTGGCGTGGCGGTCAGAGGCTGCAATATGCTTGGCAGGACCTCTGCATTCCCAGCAAGCTAAATGCGAATTTCCTCTCTGCTGTTGGTGACATGGAGGTTCCTGCTCCATGTTAACCCCGGTGGAGAAGAAACAAAGGGGGCCCTAGAGGGCCTCCTCAGCTTGTGCATGCACACAGGCATAACTTGTGCCCCTCCGTGCGCATTCACAACAGTTCCTGCCTGGCATGGACTTTTCAGTCCATGCCATGCAGGAACTTTTTGAGGCATTCAAACTGGAGGTGCCTTAAAGGCACCGCGGCATTTGAAAGAGGCACCACCCTGGTAACGCCAATCTGACCACCCGCCAGACTACAGATAACTTGTAATCTGGCAGGTGGGCAGCTGCGAGTAAATGCAGTGTGGGGTCACAGAGGTGGACTACTACCGGTCCTTGCACCGCAGAAACTCATAATCAGGCCCTTAGTGTCCTGCTGTGGTCAGTAACATTTCTGTTAGATGCTGCCGGATTTTTTTTACAATGTGTGTTCTCCTACATGGTATAATAACAGCTATCATTAACATTTCATTGACATACACATTAATGCTTTGCAATTTTTAATTCACATCTTTAATTCTTAGGTCTTTCATACAGACAGCGCCCTTTCTTTTTCATCCTTCCCCTGTCTTTCTTTATCCTTCCTCCACTTTTCTTTTCTTTCTCATTCTGTCTTTCTCCCACTAATGTTCTTTCTTTTTCCCTGTCTGTCTGTCTTTCATTCTCCTTTCCTGTCTCTTTCTCTAATGCCATGCCCATCTCCCTTTTTCCCTCCCTATCTTTCTCTTCCTTCCTTTTCTCTCTATTTTCTTTCTCCCTTTCTTGTTCCTTCCCTTACTTCCAACCCTCCCAAGCTACTTCCATTTCTCTCTTCCACTTTCTGTCCCTTTCCTTGACTTCTTCCTTTTTTTGAGTGTTTAACCTCTTAAAACAATGCTCCTTGGCTCCAGAGACATACTTCTTTTAGAAATGTGTGAAGCCTTTGTTTAATTTGCTAAATACACATTGGGAATTATCCTAGTTATTAGTGCATTGAATGCTTAGGTTTTCATCCACCTTTTTCTTATTCTCCCCACGCCTGCACCAATTTCAAGCCTACATATCGGGTACATGATTTATCATAGTACTACTCCATTTACCTAATCTCCCACATTATAATAAAACCAGAAACAGCACAATATATTGCAATTGTTAAAAAACAAGTCATAACACTCCAACAGACTTTTAATAACTTATATTGCACTACTATTCACCAAAGTACAACTTACAACAATAACTAATTATTATTAATCACATGGGCTAAACTAAATGCTTGTATAGGATGTACTGACCATTTTTGTGCATTCCATTTGGCTACGTTGTCATGCATAGGATCTATAAATTAGAGGTTCAGCACCGTAGTTTCATACATGCCTCCCCATATGAGAGGGTTAAACGGTAGATTTACGCATGATACTCCAGTTCATTATACACATTTTTTTCACATACGAAAGCCATTCAAGAGTACACTTTTTTTCCTGTTCCGAGGTTCATTTCAGTGCGAATTTAGGATATCACACAGAACTGAGAATGACCCTGCATTCCAAGGTAGTACCATTCACAGTGGCAAAGAGCGTCTGCCCAGTTACAAAAAGGTTGGGTTGGGTTGCCTTCCGATCTTGGAAAGAGCATGATGGATTAATCTACAAATTGAAGCTGTTGCTAATTGGAAGACTCGCCCTTAGATGCACGCCTAGTTAGCCAAGTTAGATAAACCAACCTGGATCCTAATACGGCTACTCTTCTTTGAGCAAACATCGTCAACAATCTAGTGCACTTCATAGAAACATCAAATCCCAAGAAAGGAGGGAAATCTTGTTAATGTAACACCAAGAGGTCCTATACTTGGTTTTTCAATACTTTCCACAACTATTAAGGTGTAGCTAATGATGAAAGTGTTTATTACCTAAAACAAGCACATAAAATAAATTGCATCCCAAAAAAAAGTCATTGTCGAAAACAATTAGGGCATGGTAAATAAATGTGAATTTTATTAACCATTTTGACAGTTTGATACACCCTGCTTCTGGTAATTCAATTGCATTCCCTTTATGGATTATTCATATAGAAGAATTTGATGAGATTCCTGTAATGCTATTCGAAATCGAAATTAATAATGGGATCTACACTTTCAAAGAGCAAACGGTGGTCAATTTCAGGCGCTGCATCTCAAATGGTCTCTTTAAACAGGATCCTTCCTTTTGAGTCGCTATTTATTTCCCCTTATTAAGAGCTTATTTGAAGCACAAATGGTGCTGACTTCTTGACAGGGCTCCATTCTTCATCTTGTCTTCTAGAAGGGTGACATAGGTCTACAAGTAAATGATCACATGATTGCCCTCCTTCACAATGAAAACAGGATGTTTGCTTATCTTTAACTGTACGCCCTAGAAATCAGGGCAACTATAGGTCATCTAATACCACTCGATCATACAGGTGTTAAGCAATCTCTTGCACTGTGGACACCATGCGCTGGCACTGCGGTTAAATGTCCATCAAGCAACATATAACAGAAAGTGCACATTTTATACATGCTTTATTGATTACAGGTGACTAGTTGATGCTGTAGGTAGGACTTTGCTCTGTCATAAGCTGAACACAGGGGGAGTCATGACTGCTTGCTGAATCACATTGACGCTTTATATTCTAATAAATGAAAAAGAATGACATTGGGACAGAATGACCATGTATCAAAAAGATTAAATTAAATAAATAGCGGTCTAAAGCAAGGCTCTACACTGGCTCCTCTATTATTCCACATGTGCATGGCTGATGAGGAGCTTTACCTTGCCTACACACATTTTCATCTCCATTTTCCTAATTGATTGCCATGCATGTCTTGAACAATACATTTACAATATGATATCATTTGAATATATTCTAATCAGAGTGCAGTGTACACTATATGCTCTAGATTACCACACGCCAATAATCAGCATACAGTCAATGCCTCTAAATATGCAGTGTGATTTTTTGTACAGGGATGTGTTGTAGGGGTCGCTAGTGCTTGGAGGCCTTCAGTAATTGCCCAGAAGATTGGTTATAAGGATCTCAGCAAGTGGATGAAGGGTTGAAGTTGTCAGAAACGACAATTTAACAATCTGAAAACAAAGCCTAATTCACTTCTTCATGGCTTTCAGTGGCCGTATGATTGCCTTGGGGCCTCCACAATGAACGGATCTTATCTGAGGTGGATTCACGGCTCCTACCCCCACTTACATATAAACACATTGCCTTTCCGACAAAAATGACAAGGCATTTTGAATATGCACAATACAGGGCCATATGCACTATTTTCAACCTTGCACAATCTATCACACATTTTTAGCTTACATTGAAGTTCACTCTGGTCCGGGATGCTCTTAATTTAACGAGGCCCTGTTTAGTGGCCTTGTTTTGCTTGAAATTGGTACCAAGTAGAACTTTGATGGCGATTTAGTGGAATTCAATTGCTTTCCATGCTCGGCCTCGGATTGTGCCACTATGATCCTTATATTTCAGCTAAATGTTTTCCAACCTGACTTTACAAGAATTTTGGGTCACCACATCTTCAATACAGCACTTTAAGATAATGGACAGGATAATTTTAGAAACCCTTTCACTCACCTGAGATATGGTCCCTTTTTGCTGGATGAAGGCAGCTAAATAACTTGAAGAGAGCTAGGTCGACTTCACATTTTCACCCCATTTTACACCCCAATTAGTAAAGTCATGCAAATATATTTTATGCGTGTTCTATTTTTATTATTGACACATAGTGGGGGGGTCAGATCAAAGGACCCTTTTATGCTGTAGATTGTACAAAGAGAGCATTGAGAAAATGTTCATTTGCTCTGTATCTGTCCACTTCTGAAACATAATAGGGAAAATTGTTAAAACCTATGTAGGTTATATACAATCTTAGAATCTGTTTGGCTTCGAGTTAAGTGGGAAGTAGTAATTTGGCCACATTTTAAACCTTTTTTAGACTAATTGAAACAATAATACATTTTCGAATTGTTTGTTTTTTAGGTCTCAGCCGGCGAAAGACTGCGCACATGCGCAGTCTCGCGGGCAAGACATAATGACAGAGAGGCATTTTCACTAGCAAGGTTAAGCTCCGCCCCTCTTTTCCATTGGCTGGTGTCACAGTTCATGCTAAACGGTGGCCAGCCATTGGAGAAGAAGTCCTAGTGACGTTCTTCTTTCTCTTTTAGCCCCGTCCTTTTCAGAATGGGTTCCTTGACTTACTGGTGGGGTAAAAGGTTTCTTATCTTCTTTATTGGGCCATCTGATTCTCCCCAGGAAGTCAGTCTGAAAGGGACGGGGCTGTGTCATGGTGAGTGCTTGTTTCGAGCGCTTGTTTTTTCTTGCTGCTTGTCTGTGGTGATGGATTCCTTACACGCATTTGTTCTAGAATGGCCGGGAAGGGCGCTGCTCCTGTGTGAGATCTTTGTGCTCTCGGCTCTGGGCTGTTGGTATGCGGAGGTAACTCCAGCTGCCATGCTCTCATTCATTCATTATTAACTTTATTCGGTTGTTGCATAAAGAAAGACAACCATAAAAGTACATTTTTAAAAATTACAATATAAAAAGCAAAACATAAGGAAGACAAATATATGTACATATTCATCATTACGCAATAAATGAAAATAACTAATTACGGCGAGGCAAGAATTGATTTTCGTACTCTAAAAACATTTAAAAAAAAGGCAGAGACAGAAGCAATGGTCAAAATATTATCTAGCTTCTGGATGGCTAAAAAAGCAGGGCAACACTGATTCAAATCCATGATCTTCAATATGGGCACAATCCATCTTTTCCTCTGTACAGTATAAAACTTACAAAATAGCAATATGTGCATATCCGATTGATTGGACAATTCATCACATGGACATTTACTAAGTTGTTTTGTCCAAACATTCATTTTGGGGAAACTAAGAAATCTAAATAAAATATTAAACCTAAAACGAGTCGATAAAAACCTTTCAAAGACTTTCATGTGCAGTTTAACATATGGCTGGATATCGCTAGTGATCATTATCAATTGATGAGCAACCACAGTACATTTTCTCATTTCGATGCTCAGTCTTTGATCCCCCAAATGCGTCATACATAAGTTTCTTAATTGTCTCCTAGACACATGAGTCATCGATAACGGATCGTCAAAGTAATCCCGGTGGCCCATTTCTATGAGGAACGTCTTTACATAAGATAACCATCTTATTTTACTGGCGTTATCCAGATTCATAGCATCTCTCAGTATCAATTGATTAAAAACACACTCCTCTGTAGTCCAAACCCTATGCCACAGTAATACTGGTTGGACTTTGATAACATCCTCTAAATATGGTTGGCCCAGTTCAGCGTGACAGATATACGTAGACATACTGTCTGGGACTGTTAAGAGGTATCTCATAAAACAGTTTTCTGCCACCTGTAATGATTTTACATTTGCGTACCCCCATATTCCTGCGCCATATGTAGCTATTGAAACACATGTAGCTCTATATACAGTTAAAAGTTCCCAATCGGTTTTTTGCACAATTTTCTGCTAAAATTTGTAAGGGCCATTATAGATTGTCAGAACAACAACCTCTGTGTTTTTATTGTTGTGTTCCATAGGCCAGTTTGATCAAACAGTATACCTAGGTACGGAAAAGTGGGAGTAAATTCCAACGGATTAGAATTAATGTACATTACTTTCTTCTTCTTTTGTGCCGCAGGGCCACAATTCATACAAAACGTTTCCGTACAATTAATTCTTAAATCCAGATTGGTCATGAAATTGGAAAAAGATGTAATCATCCTTTGCATGGCCAAGGGTGTCTGGGCCATCAAAACCGTGCTGTCCGCGTATAATAGTCCAGGGACCGATCTTTTAGCTATCATAGGCATGTCCCTGCTCTCCCGGAGTAATGTATTTTCCAGGTCATTAATATAAATTGTAAATAGGAAGGGAGCGAGCACGCACCCTTGCCGTACTCCTCTTGTGATATTGATGGGATTAGTGCATTCTCCGTTCCTACCAAATCTAACCATGGCCCGTGCTCCCATATAAAGTTCCCTAAGGAAAGAAACTATGTTTTCATCCACTCCCAATTTTTCTATAATAAGCCAAAGCTTACTGTGGGTGACGCAATCGAACGCCGAAGTTAGGTCAACAAAAGTTAAAAATATGCGACTTCTCCTAACTATAGTATAGTTTTCTAAAAGGATATGCAGATTAAGAACCTGTTCAATAGTGCCAAGGCCTTTCCTAAAACCGTATTGAAGATCACTTATTATTGAGTGTTCAGCCCATATTTGCAGTCTATTTAAGATTACACGCCCAAAGATATTAATAGTTGAGTCTAACAATGATATTGGGCGATAACAGGTACAACTTGACCTGTCTCCCTCTTTAAATATAGGTACAATGATAGACTCGAACCAAGAGGGTAACAATCCACTCGAACGAGATGCATTAAAAAGTTTCGTAAGGATTGGACCCCACAAAGCCTTGTTGTTTTTATACAGGTCGACTGGCACGCCATCAGGGCCAGGGGCCTTGCCTCCCAGGTTAGCTTTTATACTCGCCATGACTTCGTTCAGAGTGATACACAGATCCATTTTTGTATTACTGTTTAAAGTCTCCTCAGCCACCACATTTACTGGTGGCGTCTGGTCCGAAGGCATCGCTACACTATATAAAGCCGCATAGTGCTCTAGCCAATCGCTATCAGAGATTGCTATCTCTATTCTAGCCTTAGCTTTCTCCATAAGGAAGGGTGCGTTGACTGCTTTCTGGAAAGCAGCAGTGTCTCTACTCAAAGAAGCCTCACACAAGGATTCCCATGCCTCCTTTCTCAGGGTATCCTTTCTCTATTTTAATGTATTGTTGTAAACCTTACGCAAGTCCCTAATTAAATTCTGGTCTCTTGGAGTATCGGTTAGTGCGTGTTTAAGGTTAGAGTAAGCCTTAGTGCAAGCTGTATCAAACCAGCTAGCTACATTATCTTTAGGATTTTTCTTATCAACCCACAGGCTAGTTTGAATGTGTGAGGTTAAGATTACAATTTGTTTAACAATTGCTGAGTCACAGGCATTTCCATCTAGGCAAACTTCAAAACTGGCTACAAATTTCCTAATCAAATTTTGAAGGAAATCTTCCTGGACACTTTGGTCCATTTTAGGGAATACCCGTTTTGTTGGTTCAGAGCAATATCATCTGCAACCTGTCTTGTTGAGCTGTCTTTTTTTGATTCATAATCGAAGTTTAAAATTTCCATGCTTAGTGGGAAGTGATCGCTTAATGCGGTGTCTAGAGTGTTAAAACTTTTAATCTGCTCACTATGTCTAGCCGAGGTTAAAATAAAGTTAATTGTTGACCATTAAATGTGGGGCAAAAAGGAACCTCCGGATAACAAGCTTTATTTGCGATGCCTATATCACACGAGAATATGATGTCGCTCAAAACATCCCCACATACAGAGTGGTCAAAGTGAGGTAAACTAGTCACTTCGCTCAACAATGTACCGCATACTCCTCGTTCCCCTCTTTTACATAGTGAGGAGTTAAAATCCCCTCCCCAGACAGCAAGGACTTCCTTCGTTTTCCCTTCTAACATATGTTTAAAATCTGCACTCAGTCCTTTTAACATATCATTCAGTGCCTCCGCCAAAGCATTGTTATAAAAATGTACAATGAGCAGGCACTGCACTTTATTAATATCTATCTTAACCATTTGATAGTATCTATTATTAATGGGAAATTTTATTTTTACACATTTGAACAGGTTCAATACATAAGTGCATAGCCCCCCTTTGGCCCTGCCAAAAGTTGAGCCTACCACTGGTGAGAAAAAAGTTGTGATACCACACAAGTGGTGCGCCTCCTTAGCCCAGGTTTCTTGAAAACTAACTATATCAAATTCGTTAACAAGGTTCAGCCAGATATGATTAGACACCTTAGTTTTTATGCCCACGATGTTCCAGAATATTATTGACCACATGCCCTTTTCTGGTGTGGTAATGCTACTCAGATTGCAGTGAAAATTCAAAGTGTTCCTTTCGCGACCACTATCCTCCGGTGCTACCGCCTCTTCTAAATCAATGAACCCAATTCTTACGCTATCATCTGCTTGCAGGCAGTTATCTATTCTAGAGGTAGTTTCGATCAAAGATATCGTTCTCGGTGGATTAGGTTCCGGAGTGACCTCGCTGACATTCCCCAAACACAGTCAGTCCACTCCCTCGTCCATAGAGAGAGTCAAAGCGATTAAGGGTGGGGATGTTGAATTGATTATTTTGTGCTATCAAGGTACTTCCTCCTTGCTGCCCTAATCGATAGAAATTTAATAGAGCAAATAGAGAAGGAGGATAAAAATATCTTAGATCTAAAATTTGGATCCCACCCACTCTTCTTTGCTCGATCCATCCGCAAATATGACTAACCACCCGTCTGTCTCTAAAATTAACAATAACACAATCGCCTGACAAATCCGTCGGTTTATGGCCAACCCAGCTTATTTTACGAACATGTAGGATTTCACCATGCATGTGAGTCGGGATAGGTCTGTTCTTATTCAGCCAGATGGTCACTTTATTTTTCAAATCGGGATAGTATTCTAATTTGCCCTCATCCAACTCAGGGACCCCCGTCAGCACGACAGTGTATGGGAAAGACTCTGGTGGCAAATCAATACATGGAAGTATTTTCTTTTGTTTTACAGAATCTAGTGTTCCCTTGACTAGGCATCCATCTTTTTTTGCCAACCCATTTTCGCTCGTTACCTTTACCGACCCCACTACCTCCATCCCTTGTCGTCCCCCTCCTTGTGTCCTCTGTGTCCTATTTTCTAAGACTCAAATATCTTGGGTGAGTCTATTCATCAGCTGAGGTGGTATATTAGTCGTGGTTGGGGCAGACAATGGGGCTATTTTGCTTACCGAGTTCCCAGTTAGATTCGCCCGACCTTGACTAGGTATATTCTCAGCATATTTCCTCACTAGCTCGTTGTTAACTAGAGTTGCTTGTTCAAGTTTTCCTAGCCTGTCACCGATCATTTTTATCATCTCAAGTAGAGGTAACATTAGCGATTTAAGCAAATGCTCCATTTTCCCCATAAAATCCTCTGGAAATTGTGGGGGGGCAGACAGAGTTCAGCCATATCCACAGACACAGACTTTGATGAGTGGTTAGGATTCATTGGAGGTATGGTTTCTACTAAAGTTGAGGTCTGTGTTACAGCGTTTTTAGTTGTTCTATACTTGATATTTGCTTTCACACTCTTTGCCTTCTTAGACTTCCCTCCCAGTTTCCTCTTAGCAATTAATCCTGTGCCCAGCGTCTGTTTTGCAGTTTGAGGATTAGATTTGTTTTTGGACACGGATCTCGTCGAAGAGTGTGGTGCAACATCAATCGATGTGTTAGCTGAGCTTAGCTCACTGAAATAATTTATTACTGCAATGGGGCTACAATAATTTGTCGCGGGAAAAATAATAATTTCTGGTGACTGGTGACCGTTGCTATCTCTCACACTATTATCCTTGGTGTTTTTTCCAAGTGGCTCTGGTGTAACTGCTAGCATTATTCCCCCCAATGATGATAATTTAGAATAAAGTGGTTTTAGCGAGAGACGGCGGTTAAGGCTATTTCACGCTCTAAAACATTAGTGGCCCTAGTTATAAAGTTATCCAATGTTCCCGTTACACTCCAACCAGTCACTGCCTTTCTCCCTTTTCCAGCACAAGCCGCTATTTATCCCTAAACTACACACTATTATGTTCCCAAACCAAAATATAACTCACATAGACTATGTATTCCGATGTCCAATTTATCAAAGTGCTTACAGTTTCTCTGGCGTTCGAGGGGTGGCCCAGCCCGGCCCCAGACGGCTCGGACGGGCTCAGATGGAACCGCCCTTGGCCCGGGCTTTGCCCGGCGCGCGCCCGCGTGTTCCACGAGGCGGAAGTAGCCCTCCTCTTTTCAAGCGCCTCCGGGCGCTTCCTGCTGGCTTCGATGGGGAGCGCCGCAGGGGGAGGGCTGGGACTTGGAGTCCTGGTGTCCGTGAAGGTGGTAGCGGGAATGAAAACAATGCGGCAGCCCCCGGTGCGTTTTTTCGTCCTGGCCTGGACCTTGCCCCCGATAGCTGTGAAGGCGCTTTGGCGATTTAGAGGGCCTCCTTGCGATAAACAATCCGCCAGCTCCAGCAGCCCTCCTCTTTTCAAGCGCCTCTGGGCGCTTCCTGCTGGCATCGATGGGGAGCGCCGCAGGGGGAGTGCTGGGACTTGGAGTCCTGGTGTCCGTGAAGGCGGTAGTGGGAATGAAAAGAATGCGGCAGCCCCCAGGTGCGTTTTTTCGTCCTTACCTGGACCTTGCCCCGATAGCTGTGAAGGCGCGGTGGCGATTTAGAGGGCCTCCTTGCGATAAACAACCCTCCAGCTCCAGCAGCCCTACACTTTTCAAGAGCCTCCGGGCGCTTCCTGCTGGCGTCGATGGGGAGCGCCGCAGGAGGAGTGCTGGGACTTGGAGTCCTGGTGTCCGTGAAGGCGGTAGCGCGAATGAAAACAATGCGGCGGCCCCCAGGTGCATTTTTTTTGTCCTTGCCTGGACCTTGCCCCCGATAGCTGTGAAGGCGCTGTGGCGATTTAGAGGGCCTCCTTGCGATAAACAACCCGCCAGCTCCCGCAGCCCTCCTCTTTTCAAGCACCTCTGGGCGCTTCCTGCTGGCGTTGATGGGGAGCGCCGCAGGGGGAGTGCTGGGACTTGGAGTCCTGATGTCCGTGAAGGCGGTAGCAGGAATGAAAACAATGTGGCAGCCCCCAGGTGCGTTTTTTCGTCCATGCCCGGACCTTGCCCCCAATAGCTGTGAAGGTGCTGTGGCGATTTAGAGGGCCTCCTTGCGATAAACAACCCCATGCACTCATTTTGAAGGTGAATTTTTCATAAATGTTCACTCCTTTGGTGAAAGAGTTTCTGTGGTGTGTGTGAATGCGTGACTATGAGTAATGAAGGGTCCACGGCCAGGGGAACATCTGCAAACATGAGCACCCGTGGCATGAAATAACCCTCTCTTCCCAAGGCAGGCAAGTTCCGAAATAAACACCACTCGGCCCTGGCGCAGACAAGGCGACCGTTCACCCTCCATACCTTCCACTTCGCAGTTTGGACACGGTGGCATGGCACCTACCCCGACTTCATACAAATAATATACCTCGACAGTGTACACACAGAGCGCACGGCAGCACATCACCACACACAGAACGCACCATACATCACCACATGCAGAGCGCAGGATACATCATCCACATGCAGAGCACACAATACACCTCACTCAGAGCACACAATACAACACCACACGCAGAGCATATGAAACAACACCACACGCAGAGCACACGATACGACACCACACGCAGAGCACACGATACATCACGACACACAGAGCGCACAGCACATCACCACACGCAGGACGCATGATATATCACCACACAAACAGCCACAATACAGCACTACACGCAGAACGCACCATACATCACCAAAAGCAGAGCGCACGGTACGTCACTACTCTCAGGGTGCACATTACAACACCTTGGCAAAGCGCACAATATATCACTACAAGCAGAGAGCCCAATATATCACTACAAGCAAAGCGCACCACACACAGGGCATACCATACATCACCACCCGCCGAGCCGCAAGCGCACCATATATCACTACACGCAGAGCACACCATACCTCACCTCTTGCAGAGCGCACCATACAGCACCTCATATGCAGGCAGGTCACCAGTCAAACAGTGGTGTAGTTCCTATCATCCCAATAGGCTCTGCGCATTGGAATAATACCTTCAATAGTATAGGCCTAGACCAGACGTTAACTAGGTCTACTACTGTCGATATTAGACTTAAAGTTTTGGGTTTGCCAGCTTAGCTCAGAGTTCACTAGAAACTTTCTCGAATGTTCAGGAAGGAATTAACTTCCCTGATTAGACAAGAAGGGATTTAGTTTCTGACAACCATAGAACATGACAACTTTGCTCTCCCCTAATCAAGAGTATATCTCGAGAGTCGTGTGAACAAAAGGCAATTTATTTTACTCAGTCAGTACGTGCATTCTTAGTCTCAACAGATTGTAGAGAAAAGGAAGAGACGGGCGTGTTCAATAAAAGATGTTATTTATTGATCAGTCTCTTTTCTCATACAAGAGAAATGGATCGATATTATTGCAATACTTATGGTTAAGTAAAGTGCATACATTAGAAGCAGAAGTATAAAATAATACTGTAAAAACATTGATATGGTTTCTAAGCCATATGAAGGTTTAAAAATGATTAAAATAGATACATACATATATACATTTGACTAATCGTACTCAACTGGTGTTTCTAGCTACGCCTACCCCGTGTACCTGACCTAAGTCTAATACGTTGGGCGGGAATAGAAAGTTACAGTTTAAGTTAAGTTTGTTTTGCCAAGTGACTGACTAAAGAATTCTCTGTGAGGGGTTATTCAGTTCTGTACCTGGAAGTTAGGATGAATGAGGGATGGTATCTCTCTCTCTGGTCTCAATATCCCAGGCTGCCTGCGAGGGCTACCCGGAAGCGCCGGTGCTGGATCTCTCGGCAGGAGAGAGCAGCGCGTCTCGTTCTCAGCGCGTCAGGAAGGCGGGGCTGCGCCAGCGGGGTCTGCTCTGCTCTGGGCTTCGGCAAGTATGGCTGCTCCGTCTCGTCACCACCGCGTGTGTTTGCATAGGGCAATATCGGTAATATTTATACCTTTAAGGTGCCGAGATTGACGTAAGGATGGACATAGATACGTCAATAAGGATGTCATACGACTTGGTCGTTAGCACATTCTTTTGCTGAAGTTCTCGATGAAATCAAAACAATGGCCGCAGGGTTTTTCCCAGGTTGTCATAGGTTTGATTTGTTTAGAGAACTCCGTATGCCTTATCAGGGACTGGAGGAATATCGCTTGTCTAATTAGATTGCAAGCGTTATGACCTAATCAGATAACACGTTCCTGTGCCGTAGTGTGGCTTTGTCAGATAACGGTATCTGCATCATGGGGGTTTGCTGCCTCATGGGCTGACTGCTAGTTAACTTGTTGGTTTGTTAACCAGAATAGGGTCAGGAATAGGGGGATCGATTCAGAACCTATAGGAATACATCACACCCACTCCACGCTAACTATGGACATATTTACTAATCTAGGCATAGTAAACATAGAACAACATACTATAGAGTATTGTGTATACCTTACCACCCCAAAATACATAAATGCATTTTGAAATTTTTCAAATATACGGAAAAAATGCAGTCATAAGCAATATATGCACTCAAGCTGTAGAATAATGCTAAAGTAATCACGTATTTTCATACATTATTGCTATCTGGTATATGAGAATTTACACATGAAATGGCTCTTAATACAGAAAAAAAGTTCGAGACCATTCCATCACAGAATGAAATATCAATGAACATACCAGCGGGCAGCTAATATCTATAAGCTATCTAAAAATAGAAATCTTAGTTCTTTAAGAATAGTTTCTTACTTTAAGCAGAAGACAAGTGTCCCGAAAAAATATGCTAAAATATTCTGGGGCTGCTGAAAAAAAATCGCTGTCCGTGAACTGGAGGGAAAATTGTTCAAGTGACTTTATTATTAGAGTTGAAGGCCAAATTCAGGGTGTCGGGAACGCCGTGTGCGAGCTTGCTCAAAAGTCTCTATTTCTGCTCTGGTGAGAACATCATATCATTTAGGCTTTCGAAAAAGCTGTCAACAGCTTCCTGGGAAAGTTCCACTAACTCGGAAAAAGGTGTAACCATGCATTCGTGCGCATGATAGTCTCCATTGACGTTCTGATTTGGATTGCTGACAGAAGGTCGTACCTGATCGATGCTGCTTTCATCTTGAACTTCACTACCCTTTAATCGTAGTGGTGAAGCTTCCACGAATGCCGTCATCAGGATTGGTAGCCTTTGAGGGCAGCACAAAGCGTGAGCCTTGATTGGACTCAACAATGTTTCTGCATCCATTGGCGCATCCGATTGTAGCGTCAGACAGGTGTCTAACACGCATTCTTCTCCGCATAGCAGGCACCTTAATACAGGTAAAACACATCGTTGCCACATTGGTCGAAATGATAGAAACCAAGTCATGTTCAGGTCTCTAAGCCGGGATAGTCCCAGGATTTTTGATATCCGGTCCCGGTATCCAATGACTAGGATTGTTTCTTCCCTTGTCGCAGGTGTTCTGTCTGTGACATGGTTTGCCATAACGAAAAATAAGGACTAGGAATAGGATTCCTGCAATCAGTCCTAAAATGAGGGGAAGTCCGCCAAAAATTGAATGGACGAAATCTGGAAAAATACCCAGTATGGCTTTGAATGGTGTTAATGCCATCGAAAATACTGTCTTAAATACCTTTGAGACCCCATTGGTATCAGAAATATTTAAGATTTCGTTCAGGATTTCTGCGAAATGTATGGGGGAATTAGTTGATAACAAAGAATGTATCTCTGCAGTCGTCCTTGCGACTTGTAGATCATACGTTTCTTTTGATGACGTTAGCCTGGTAGGCGTCTGAAGAAGCACTGTTTTCATTCTGCTTAAAGTGTCTATTCGAATAGAAGTAATTTTCAAGTTGGGCCTTTCCCTTGCCTCCCTGTCTGGAAAGGAGCTGGGGAACAATGAGTGTCCACAGCACTTGACCTTCGCAGTCGTAGTTACGAGATAAGGAGTCCCGGGCATAAGACTACAACATCTGCGATCTACAATTAGAACGTAACTCCCATTATAGAGTCTTTGAAAGAATGGTTCTATCTCTGTTGCAGGTGCGCCTAGCTGGTGACTTGAAAGGTTATTTGAGTTCCCTTCACAGGCTCCATGCAAACTAATTCCGTTACACAGAAGTGTGCCGCTTAGTGACATCGCACAATTATTGCCACTAAGAAACACTTTCTGTCCTTTATTACTGACACATGCATGTGAATAGGGCAGGTTCCATGTTGTTTTAATGTACCCCTTTCCCAATTTCTCGTACATGCCAGCCTGTATATATTTTTGGCAGTATTGAAACCTGAAGGTTGAAATTGGAATATTAATTATCCCGTGTATTATCCATTCACTGACAGGTCGTTCTGACATTGTCACTGGTAATCTCTCAAGTTTCTCAATGCTCAGGATTGTATAATCAGCACCTTTTTGTGCCATACTGATTTGTCTATCAGTAAGGTTAAAGATTTAGAATAGTGACGTTGTGTTGATTAAACGCCAAGGCACATAGCCTGAACGCAGATTTTGTAACGTCCAGCCAAGCTGTACAATAGAACGCAATTGAGACTGACCGTGTTGTAACAACAGTAAGTCTTGCGATATTATGTCGATTGCTGAAGACACAATGCTGTCCAAAGAAAATATTCTGGAGGACAGAGTCAATAACCCATTGTCCACTACAGAAAGTGAATTTCCCGTATTCTCTCTGCTGTTTCAATTTGGGTAACCTTCCAGGCCTCGTTATATGCTGCATATACAGAGGCTGCTATGAAACGCTTTTGACGCTGTTTGCGTGGTCCCATAATGAAATCACGCAAGTCAGCACCATCAGTAAGTAAAGTAAGGTGTTGCTTAATTTCTGCCAGTGTGGAGGTCTGTAGCCATTGAAGGCATAATTTGCCCACACTGTAGGTGGTTATTATCCCTGGGTGTTGTCTTTGAGGATATCTAGGGTCTGGCCTGGTCATTTTGAACCCCTGTGTTTTGTTCAGGAAAATCTGTGGGCCAGATCAACCACTGTTTCCAATCTGGATGTGTTCTGTTTTGGTTTAATACATAATTTACGTCTATCTCTTCATCTGTAGAGCTATTGCTGTTCATTGTTGGTTTTGGAATAGACGGTTTATTTAAGTCTTTGATTTTGGCTAAGCCAAGACAGGTAGTTTGTTGAACAGTGTCATTTAAAAATATAATTTGTTCTGGGATCATGCAGGCTCTAAACAAAGATTCTATACCTTGTACTTGCCAATCTTTTGTACCCCAAACACTTTTCAATTCAACATGTTTGTCCCAATAATCAAAACCAAAAGTATTCATGTTTTCAAAGAATGAGTCTGAATATATCAATTTCGTGTTTGTTATCATGGTCTTGGTCCCTGTCTTGTTTGACAATTTGAAATAAAATGTTTCAGCATTACTTATGTTAAAACCTGAAAAAAAGGAATATTTGTCGTAAACGGTTCTTGAGCTTCCTTTTGGAGGGGTCGCACAATGTTCCCATTGATTATAATTTAAAACATTTCTAGGTTGTGCAGATTTATGTAAAAAATGGTTACCATAGTGGTTGTAGCAATACATACTATCATAATTTGTAGAACCCTGCAAATAATCATGTTTGGTAAATTTAGCAGACATTACTAAGTCAGACATCATGTTATTAATACTTTCAAAGTCCCAATCATCAGCAAATGAGTTTGGTTTTACAAAGTCACTCAATGAAATCTTAATTTGGTGTGGATATTTCAGGATTTCAACCGGACCATAGATTTCGTAGTCAGTGTTGTCCCATGCTACCCCACCCGGTATTGGATTGGCTGTGAAGTTGACTGAAGAAAGTTCTCTTTTCTCTACGTGTGAAGATGTGTGTGGTTTGAGGATCAAGTTGATTTTCTGACTTGCTGTGTCCATTTTAGCATATTTTCCCTCAATGAAGCGTCCCAAAGTTAGTATCATGATGAGCCAAAGTATGAGGATAAATGCACCAAAACCCACCCAAAATTCAATCCATGGAGAAATCAGATATGTTTCTTTCAGTTGTTTCAAAAGTTCTTTAGCTTTATCTTTAAAGGTTTTTGTTGATGGCTGTGTCTTTGATTCACTGAAGGCTTCAGAGGAATCATCGAAGTTTATGAAGTAGCCGGATGCTGTTCTGTCAATTGTTCCAATTGCTTCAGGATTAATGTTTCTTGCATTTTCACTTGGTACTTCATTGTAGATTGGTGTGTCTCTGCTAAAAGTTTTTATTTGGGTTTTCAGAGGTCTAAGTTCCATTGCATTGTTGCATAGTCCTTGTTTTTCTTCTGTAGGCGTTTCGAATGTGATTAGCCTCTTTGTTAGGACCTCTGTACTGGTAGCAAACCTTGGTGTTCTGCTACTTATTGGGAGTCCACTTGGCCTACTGTTTGTTATCGGCCACATGATTGTGGTTTTACCAGGTCGATGGATACAACTCGGTTCTCCTTTTTACCAGCAAGCGGCGGTAGTACAACTGATCTTGTCCCGCTGACAGACAAGACAGGAACTGCTTTTCTGTAAGAAGGCCCAAATTCCTTCTTTACCGCGATTTTTTCTCTGACTAGATCCCCGACTTTTGAAATCCAGACAGGTCTTGCTGGGACAGGTGGTGGTTCTTCAGTGGTTGTTGGCTGCTGTTTCAACTTTATGTTGCTCAGGTCTTTTCTTGTTTTGTTTAAGTTCTGCAAAATAGCCAAACGATCTTTGATATCAAAGCTTTTTTCTTTCACCACTGAAGTCTGACTATCAAGGTCAGAGATCAACATCCTAGTTCCAAATAATAATTCGTACGGACTGAATCCCTTCAGAGAATTTCTTGGCAAGTTATTTAGACTACGTTGGACACTTATTATATGTTTGACCCACCCAGCTCCCGAACCTAATATCCTTTCCGTTATAGATTGCTTTATGCCTTGGTTTTTTCTTTACACCATCCCGTATCCCTCAAGAAGGAAGTGAGAAGATTCCCGCTGTGCTGTGCTCATTTGGCCATGTTTCCCCTCAGGCTGGAGGGCTAGAGTGAAAACAATGGTCAGACGTAGCATGCTCTTAGCGTATATGCCATTTAGACTCGCAAATCTCTGTATAACAGTCCAGACGTCAGCCGAGTGCTGGTGATCGACATTATAAGTGGAAACTAGCCTGTATATGTTAATCGCAAGCCTTGCTTTTTACTGGTGATTTCTTCTGGAGTGAAACGACACGGTGTTACACCGTTCCTCTCACCTCTGCGATTCCTGTTGCAGTTGGGGCAGTTTTTTACAAACACGGTGTGATGCAGGCTCATGCCTGGCCAACAGTACCTTGATTGTAAGTCTTCCAGAGAATCTTTTAGTTTGAGGTGTCTGAGACCCTCGCCCATATGTGCGTCTGCGATTAACAAGTTTCTCCTGTCCATGTTTGGGATCACTCTATCCCCCACTCCAGGGATTCGAGCAAAAGGGACGGAGTTTGCATCGATTATGTATGTATAATTGAGTGGATAGTTGATCGGTAGCGCTGAGCAGTCGCCTTTTGATGACGTTTTCACCGCCAGCACTGTTTCATCGTCAATGTATTTTAATGTACGCTTTTTTCGAACTACGGGAGCCGATTTAGTGGCTGCCGCTGTGGCTGTTTCAGCCAATGAATTCCCTGCAACGTGAACGCCATCACGTTGATGACTCAGTGAGTGTGTCACGTGAGTCTTTGGTAGTTCTTTTTGTAAAAGAGCTATTTGTTCCCAAAGCAGTTTCTGCTTTATTGTTGCATCTGTGTCATATTTGTAACCGTTTTGAATCCATGTCTGCAAATCCTTGTTGTATGATTTGACGCAGTAATATGAATCAGACACTATAAGTGTCGGTAATTCGCGATCCGCATTATCTAGCGCCATTTTCAATGCTATTATTTCAGTCTGTTGTTCTGAATTAGTTTCTACTGAGTGTGTTTTTGTTAATAGGGGTCTTAGTTTACCTCCGCGCCACACTTCTTTTGTAATCCCACATGTGGGGTTGTATGCTTGTTCTCCCCAAACGGGGGGTTGAGCATGTCCGTCTGTATAGATTACACAGGCGTAATGTCGTAAAGGCAGAATGTCGATTGGCAGAGGGAATGTTCTTACATATTCTAGATTTTTTAACTCTTCTAGTTCTGGATGAAAGTAGTAGTATACTTTGTCCGTTGTGATTGAATTCACCCATTGTATCCATTCCGGATTCAACGTTGTTGTTGGTAAATTACATGGTGTTGTTAATGCCTCAAAGGCTGGTTCTGCTGTTCTGACTATGATATGTCTACCGTCAGCTTTGTCTTTTTCTCTAGCTATTGTGGTTTGAACTGCATGAACAATGTTTTCTTTAATACTGAATTTCTTTTCAGCTTCTGTGTACAAGTGTGATTTGAATGCAATTGGTACCTTTTCTCCCTCATTAGAGGTCAGGTATGTGAATCCGCATCTCCCTGGGATGACTCGAATCACAAGATTGCGTGTGTTATCACGTGTTTCTAATTTTGTTTTAATTAACATGTCTGTTTGTAAGGATCTCGGAATTTCTGTATGTATTTGAGTCCAATTGGTTCTTTTAAAATCTGGTTTAATTAGATCATAAAGGGGTTTGACCCTTTCTGTGTAATTTGCAATGTATGTTCTTCCGAAATTTAGGAAGCCTAGAATTGACTGTAAGTTTTTTAGTGTTCTAGGTGCTTGGAGTACGGCACATTTCTCTAGGAAATTGTCAGCCAGGCTTTTGCCTTCACTTGATAATTCATATCCTAAGAACAGGACTTTCAGATGGGCAATTCTAGATTTCTTAAAGTTGAATTTGTAACCCTCTGCTGCGAACCCAAGTATTATGGTGTTCACTCTCTTCAAGTGAGTCTCCAAGTCATCATCTGTTAAGTAAATGTCGTCGACATAAGATAATGTTTCATCATCATATATTTGTAGTAATTCTGTTACTCTCGCTGAGAATACTCCCGGGCTGTTCTTGTAACCCTGGGCCAACCGACAGAATTGTTTTTGAGTGCCATTTATTGAGAACGCAGACAAATATCTGCTCTCTGGTGCTATGTTTTGACAAAAGAATCCATTAGAGATGTCTAATGTTGTTTTGTATTTTTTGCGCACTATGTTATTCATTAGTGCAGCACTATGTGAGTTTTGCACTGCAAAAGTTTTGCAACATGAGTTAAGGTGTCGGTAATCCAAAACTAGACGAAATGAATTGTCTGGTTTGGAGACCGGAAACAAAGGGTTGTTCATTTGTGAGGTGCAAGTTTCAATCACCCCCTGGTATTCTAGCTGATCTAGGATTTCTTTTACCTGTTTTTTAGCTTCTTGCTTAATTGGGTACTGCCTTTGTGCAGTAGGTTGTGATTTTAACTGGATTTTGTGAGGAGGAGAGTCCTCATCCCATCCTACGTGATTTTTATATAAAGCAGGAGCTTGAGCTACTGCCCACTTTCTAGCAAGTGTGTATTTTTTATGAATTGGTATATGATTTGAGAAGGCAGGCATAATTATTTCTTCGCCATGAGGGCACTCCCTGACAAACTCTGGTGGCCAGTCTTTTTCAGCTAGAAGGATGTCATAGCCCTTGGAGAGATTATCCCAAAATAGTCCCCTTATTTTTCTAGTCTTATCCCCCTCTATACGTAATGTAATTTCATATATTTTGTGAGGTTTGCTAACTCTGGTGTCTGCAGTTTCCACTTGAAGATATTCATTCGTGTCCACTGTCTCCAGATGATTCATCAGGACTTTGCGAGCTATGCTCACTTCTGCTGCGCTGTCTAGCATTGTCTGAGCCCATTCTCCGTTTTTCAGTTGTGTCCTCAGTATTCTCGGCATTGTTAACTACCTTGATACTGGCTACCTTCTTTTTTGGAAATTGTAATTTCTTTTTTAGATGAGCAGGTTCCTTGTCTTTGGACTTGGCGTGCTCTTCTCTTTGTTCTGATCGTCCTCTTCTTTCCGATTTCTGCGAGGAAGTCTGAAAAGATTGAGAGGGACGTGTATCAATGTCTTGATATCTATCAGGCTTCTTTATATTATCCCTATTTCTAAGGTTATATCTTTTCCCAGAGGGGTCACTCTGAGGTGACCTGTGTCTTTGGTTCGGAGATTTCTCTCTTCGCCTAGGAGACCTTCCTCTGGACTGGAATTTCTTTTCTTTAGGATTGGATTGTTTGTTTCCATCCCAGTTCTTTTTTGGTGATGTTGAATTATTATTAAAAAATATTTTTTCAGGACTTTCAATCAGTTGTGGTTTTACTGGTATTCCACCTAAACTATCCCTACCTAGTTCCTCATAGGATTTTTCTATGATTCTGCCAATTTCAGCTGGTTGGTCTGCTATATCTGTCTCTTTTAACCTCTGGCGGATCGCCACGTTTGCTGCGTCTCCCTTGATGTTGGCTAGTAATATAGCCGAGACCTGCTTGAAGTCTTTTAGTAATTTCATACCAAGAGTTAAAGCGGGTTCTGGACCGTATTCGTCTTGAATTTGTTTTAGCACATTTGGTATTACCGAAATGGATGGAACACCGTGCGTTTTTGTGTAGATGGAAGCAAAGACTGTACCCCAAGTGTCACAGTCCTCAATGTGTGGTGCGATTCCCATTGGAAGACAGATAGTCAGAATCCTGTGTTTTTCTAACGGGGTGGTGTCTGGAAACACCGCCTCTATTTGGGTGATTTTTTGTGCCAACCAGAATGGTATTTGTTCCCGTTTAGCCGGTACTTTACCTAGGCAGGATTGTATGTTCTGTGGTGTAATTTTATTTGTGTTCCCCTGGTGAGGGGTCAGCTGTGGAATTTTAATAGCTGGTTGAATTGTTGAAGTCCGCATCACATACTGGACTAATTGTCTATGTACTTTTATTAATTGTTTTAGCTGTGTTAAAAGCTCTGCTGCAGACATCCCGTCGATGTCTGGATGTGGTGTGTATCCGGCTAGGACCGGCCACGTTGCTCCTGGTCTACCTAAAGGACCGAGCCTGGTGATGTGATTGTTATGTTTTAGGGCGCCATCAAATAAGAGCAGATGCTCTTGAAATTTGAGTGGTACTTCCACCTCCTCGAACGGAGTGTACATTTCAGGAGATTCCTCTATTTTGTAATAGTGGAAGTACTTTGTTACAGCATTTGCTGCCGGAAAATTTATCCATGAATAGTATACCTCTGTCTGCCGATATTCGTGTGCCTCAATTACGAATATGACTGTACCACCTCTAGGTGTCAGTCCATTTTCTATAAGTTTTAAGGTTATAGATTTTCTTTTGATGACCGGGATGAGTATTATATCCTGGTCTGCATCTTGCAGTGCAGTATCGGCTGCTGCTATTTCAGCTGCTAATCTTAGTGCCTCTCTTTCTCCTTCACTGTCTGACATTGTACTGTCCAGAAGGTTATTTAGTTTGTTTGCAGATCTGGTTTCTTATGGAAACAAAGATTAGATGCACAATATTTTGGAACAGTGTATCCTTCAACGTTGACTATACCAAGAACCATACATAGGAGTTCCCTCCTGCAAGGTTTTGGAGGATATTACCTTTCACCCACTCCAGACGTCTTTGGAGTATTATGGAAAAAAGGGGTCTGAGTGAGAAAGCACGACTGAGTTACTCTAAATGTCTTACGTTAGTTTTATCGCCCTTTCCAAACGCGTTGGGCGCCATGTAGTGTAGTTCCTATCATCCCAATAGGCTCTGCGCATTGGAATAATACCTTCAATAGTATAGGCCTAGACCAGACGTTAACTAGGTCTACTACTGTCGATATTAGACTTAAAGTTTTGGGTTTGCCAGCTTAGCTCAGAGTTCACTAGAAACTTTCTCGAATGTTCAGGAAGGAATTAACTTCCCTGATTAGACAAGAAGGGATTTAGTTTCTGACAACCATAGAACATGACAACTTTGCTCTCCCCTAATCAAGAGTATATCTCGAGAGTCGTGTGAACAAAAGGCAATTTATTTTACTCAGTCAGTACGTGCATTCTTAGTCTCATCAGATTGTAGAGAAAAGGAAGAGACGGGCGTGTTCAATAAAAGATGTTATTTATTGATCAGTCTCTTTTCTCATACAAGAGAAATGGATCGATATTATTGCAATACTTATGGTTAAGTAAAGTGCATACATTAGAAGCAGAAGTATAAAATAATACTGTAAAAACATTGATATGGTTTCTAAGCCATATGAAGGTTTAAAAATGATTAAAATAGATACATACATATATACATTTGACTAATCGTACTCAACTGGTGTTTCTAGCTACACCTACCCCGTGTACCTGACCTAAGTCTAATACGTTGGGCGGGAATAGAAAGTTACAGTTTAAGTTAAGTTTGTTTTGCCAAGTGACTGACTAAAGAATTCTCTGTGAGGGGTTATTCAGTTCTGTACCTGGAAGTTAGGATGAATGAGGGATGGTATCTCTCTCTCTGGTCTCAATATCCCAGGCTGCCTGCGAGGGCTACCCGGAAGCGCCGGTGCTGGATCTCTCGGCAGGAGAGAGCAGCGCGTCTCGTTCTCAGCGCGTCAGGAAGGCGGGGCTGCGCCAGCGGGGTCTGCTCTGCTCTGGGCTTCGGCAAGTATGGCTGCTCCGTCTCGTCACCACCGCGTGTGTTTGCATAGGGCAATATCGGTAATATTTATACCTTTAAGGTGCCGAGATTGACGTAAGGATGGACATAGATACGTCAATAAGGATGTCATACGACTTGGTCGTTAGCACATTCTTTTGCTGAAGTTCTCGATGAAATCAAAACAATGGCCGCAGGGTTTTTCCCAGGTTGTCATAGGTTTGATTTGTTTAGAGAACTCCGTATGCCTTATCAGGGGCTGGAGGAATATCGCTTGTCTAATTAGATCGCAAGCGTTATGACCTAATCAGATAACACGTTCCTGTGCCGTAGTGTGGCTTCGTCAGATAACGGTATCTGCATCATGGGGGTTTGCTGCCTCATGGGCTGACTGCTAGTTAACTTGTTGGTTTGTTAACCAGAATAGGGTCAGGAATAGGGGGATCGATTCAGAACCTATAGGAATACATCACAAAACCGCTGCTCATCACCCCCAAAACAAACACACCGAGTATCCACATGCCTCGCCAGAACAACCACAAATTTGGTGTGTCAGTTCTTGGATTTCTTTATTTTCCACAGGGCAGCAGCGTACCACTCCTCAGAGTGACTGTTGTATATTTAATGGGACAATCAATGCCTACGCACATTTAATGTACCGGATTCAAAATCCCTCAGCTGAACTGACACATATGTAAATAATTGGCATGATCTGTGTGCGGTATAGCGGTGAAATGAAATGAAATGAAAGACAACTTATATTGCGCAACTAAAACCCGGAGGCATCAAGACGCCTAACAGACAAAAGTCTTCAAAAAAGGCAAAAAATAAAACTACACGTAGGCTTTGGCAAAGAGACGAGTCTTCAAGGCCTTTTTGAAGGCTTGCATGGTGGGCAGAGACTCAATTTCTTCCGGAAGAGTGTTCCACCATTTAGGCGCAAGACTCGAGAAGCTCTGCCCCCCCACTTATCTCTACGAATGCGGGGTACTAGTAGCAGGAACTTCTTAGCCGAACGTAAATTTCTGGAAGGGCTATAAGGGACCAAAAGATCTCTTATTCCTCCCGGCCTTTTTCTCGCCAGGGCTCCGTATGTCAGGCAGAGAGTTTTGAAACGGATCCTATCCTCCATCGGAAGCCAGTGAAGGAGTTTCCTAGCGGAGGAGGCTGATGAACGTCTGGGCAGGTCTAAAACAAATCTCGCTGCGGCGTTCTGGACCATTTGTAAACGCTGCAGCAGGCCTTTATTGATCCCTGCATACAACGCATTACAATAGTCCAATCTCGACCCTATAAGGGCTACAACGACTTGCTTTCTCGCTTGCAAAGACAGATAGTGTTTGATTTTCCTAAGGATGTGAATAACACCCCAGCAGGTAGCAATTGTTCTGTTCACCTGCTGCTGCATGCTAAGCGAAGGGTCGATCAGGACTCCCAAGTTCTTGGCCAGGTCCGTAGGAACTGGGCAGACTCCCAACTAGGAGGGCCACCATTCTGCCACCATATCTCCTTCTTTCCTCCGAACACCAGAATCTCTTGTCTTCTCGTCGTTAAGCCTCAATGAATTGCTAATCATCCATTGGGCGACTGCCTCCATGCATAGTCTAAAATTGGAGGCAGTCAGCGTGACAGAATGGGCGAGAGACACCAGGATCTGGGTATCGTCGGCGTAGGAGACTACCTCCATCACAAAAGATCTAATAAGCCTGGCCAGTGGGGTTACATAGATGTTGAAGAGGGTCGGATTTAATGCCGACCCCTGAGGAACCCCACAGTGCACAGGAAGGGATGGAGATTGAAACTCCCCCAGCTTGACTTTCTGTTCTCTCCGATCAAGGAAGGAGGCAAGAAGGCTGAGTGCAGACCCCTCCACCCCTATCTCCCTTAGTCGAGATGTTAATACTGAGGGAGAGAGGGTGTCAAACGCAGCAGTGAGGTCCAGGAGGACGAGCAGGGTAGTCTGACCCCTATCCACTCTAGTGCGGATGTTATCAAGCACAATGGTTAGGGCAGACTCCGTGCTATGCCCCCTCCTGAAGCCATGCTGTGAATGATCAAAAAAATCAGAGTTTTCCAGGAAGGCTGAGAGATGCTGGTTCATATGTATTTCCAGCATCTTCGCAGGAGCTGGGAGCAGGGAAATGGGGCGAAATTTTTTTAACACCCCAGGATCCAGCGTGGGTTTTTTCAGCAGTGGTTTCACCACTGCCCTCTTCCACTGCGATGGAAAGATCCCATCCCACATCGCCCTGTTCATGATCTCCAAAAGTGGCGGCAACAGAGTCTCCTTGCACTGCTTTAGGAGCTTAAGAGGGCATGGGTCAAGCGGGGAGCCTGACCTAATCCTACCAAGAAGATTCTCCAGGTCTAAAAGAGAAAGGGGAGGAAATCTAAAGCAGTGTAGATATCCCCAATTTTTGATTGAAAAAATTGGGCAATGTCATTACAGAGCTGTTGCGACCCAATGACGGGGTCAGGCATCTGCAGGGAGGTAAGCGAGTCAACGATTTTAAAAAAGCTCTTTCGAGGAGGACAGGGAGGCAGTGAGAGTTGAAAAATATTCCTGCTTGGTTCTGATGACCTCCGCCTTATACCTCCTCAGTAATGTTTTATGAGCTTCTTTTTCCCTGAGATCCCAGGAGGCCTGCCAGAGGCGTTCCTGACTCCTGACTCCCTGCCTAAAGAGCCTTAGCGACTCAGAAAACCAAGGGGCCGATGGCCTCTTCCTAGCGCAATAACGCAGAGAGGCCGGGGCCAGCTCATCCATTGCTATTTTGACGGCGGTTTCTAGTTGATGTACCGCCAAACCTACATCTTCCTCCCGGACAATAGCCTCACTAGGGATCCTCGGGGCAAGTGACTCATTTGAGATATTCTGAAAATTTCTCCGAGATTCCTTCTTACTCCCTTCTCTTATTTTACTATTCTTGGAGGTAAAGGTCAGCTTTATTGGGACAGCAAAGTGATCGGACCAGGAGAGAGGAAGCGGATCTTTAACAGTCAGCCTCCCGTCATTCGAGAAAATCCCGTCAAGCATATGACCCGCCTGGTGGGTGGCCCCCTTTACTCGCTGATGTAGCCCACAAGCAGTTAAAGTATCCAGGAGGGAGAGGGATTCCTTGGACTCCAGGTCCTCCAGATGGTAATTCCAGTCCCCCAGAATTGTTAGGTGCTCGCGACCAAAATAGGGTTCTAAAATGCCGAGCAGATTTTTTTCAAAATCTTTTCTAGACCCCGGCGGTCGATAGAGAAGGATACCCGTAAATGGGACCACATAGGGCCCATTTATGGAGAAATGAAGGGCCTGAAAGTTTTCCTGAGGATCAGTTAGATTGATGGTGTGACATACCAGACCCTCCTTAAACAGGATACCTAACCCTTCCCCTATCCGTCCGACCCTATCCTGTCTGACCAGTGTATAACCTTCGGGAACAGCTTCCACCAGGTCAGGGCCCGAGGACTCTTTAGCCCACGTCTCGGTAACAAAAACCCAGGCGGGTTCTTCTGTCTTCTTAAAAACCACATTATGTTTTATAATTGAACGCGCATTTAAAAGGAAGCCATGTTCCCTCATGGCACAGCTGCTCGTATTGTCACCTTTCGCGCCCGTGAGTGGGCCTAGGCAAGAGACCGACCCAGCCAAACTTATCTGCAAACAGACGCACGGGGGAGAATTGAGAAAGTCCTCCGGCCTGAATTTATAATGGCAGGAAGTCCTAGACGGACGAAGGGTCTGTATATCCTGCCAAGAGTACCTGAAAGGAGGGAACTCCCCCGCAGCCACCCCGGTCGTCTGCCTGACCAGCCCGTCCTCAGCGCGGATGGGCGCAGACGGGCTGGACTCTGGCGTGACTCCGGCGATGCTTCACCGCACACGCAGCGCACACGCTGCGCGTCACCATCTCAGAGTTATATAGGGCTCTAGCTAGTCAGCCTGACTGCTAGAGCGCTCTTCCCCAGTCTACAGCGTCCCCTCCCAACTCCCAAGATGGCGCTCCAAAACGCGATATCAAGCGCGCTGAAGCCACGGTGGAGGGCACGATTATGGTGCAGGGAATGCGGTAGGTGAGATTTAAAAACAAGGCAAAGTGCAGAATTAAATTTTAAATAAGAAGACAAAACGGGAGGTTTTAAAAATAAAGCGGCGCCTGATTTACAAAGCGCAGCACGCAGTGATGTAAGCCTTAGCAGGCAGACCCACCTTTGTTGGCTACCTATATAGTCCCCACCTGATTGCCTCTAGCCAGTCAGCCTGACTGATAGAGCGCTCGTCCCCAGTCTACAGCGTTCCCTCCCAACTCCCAAGATGGCGCTCCAAAACGCGATAGCAAGCCCGCTGAAGCCGCGGTGGAGGGTATGATTATGGTGCAGGCAATGCGGTAGGTGAGATTTAAAAACAAGGCAAAGTGCAGAATTAAATTTTAAATAAGAAGACAAAACGGGAGGTTTTAAAAATAAATCGGTGCCTGATTTACAAAGCGCAGCGCGCAGTGATGTAAGCCTTATCAGGCAGACCCACCTTTGTTGGCTACCTATATAGTCCCCACCTGATTGCCTCTAGCCAGTCAGCCTGACTGCTAGAGCGCTCGTCCCCAGTCTACAGCGTCCCCTCCCAACTCCCAAGATGGCGCTCCAAAACGCGATAGCAAGCCCGCTGAAGCCGCGGTGGAGGGCACGATTATCGTGCAGGCAATGCGGTAGGTGAGATTTAAAAACAAGGCAAAGTGCAGAATTAAATTTTAAATAAGAAGACAAAACGGGAGGTTTTAAAAATAAAGCGGCGCCTGATTTACAAAGCGCAGCGCGCAGTGATGTAAGCCTTAGCAGTCAGGACCAACACCTGGCAAACACACGAGGGAACACCACCAACGCTCATCGGCGGAAATGTAAAAATAAGCAGTAGCTGTGATGTTTGACAGACCTGCACATATTTAAGATGGCCGAGGGCACACTCATCAGCAGAGTCAGAGCTGCCAGTTTTTGAATGGGCAGTATTAACATGTACTACGGTAGGCAGCATCAGCATAACTCAGAAGAAGTTCTAGACTAGGGGCACTATCAACACTCCTTATCCAAATTTACTTGTTTATTAGGGGAAAATATCCACGTAGACTGCCTAGCTGTGCCCTCCATTGTCGCGCAGTGACACTCCACACAGGCCCGCCACAGAATCTAACCAGAACTTCGTTTGTGGAAAAAAAAGTTAAATGTGGCTAGATCACTGTTTGAGAAAGCCCTTCCACTAAATTAGAGTGCAACAGTCACCGTCAAAGAAAGGTGGTGGCTTGGTGTTGTGTGTGTGTCTGGCTCTGTGTGTGTGTGGCGCTGTGTGTGTGTGGCGCTGTGTGTGTGTGGCTCTGTGTGTGTGTGTGTGGCTCTGTGTGTGTGTGTGCATGTGTGTGTGTAGCTCTATGTGTGTGTCTGTGTGTGTGTGTGTCTGTGTGTGTGTGTGTGTGGCTCTGTGTGTTTGTGGCTCTGTATGTGTGGCTCGACGTGTGTGTGGCTGTGTGTGTGTGTGTGTGTGTGTGGCTGTGTGTGGCTGTGTGTATGTGCGTGTGTGTTTGTGTGTGTAATGTCCACCAGTAGGTAGCTATGACCTAGTTTCCAAAGGAACAGCGTTTTTTGACTTGCCTATATCTAGGTGCCAGTTAACGAATCTTTACAGGATTTTCAAAAACAATTTGATGCTTACTTCAGCTGCTGTCTGGAAAGTTTTGGGGTGATCCGTCAAGTGGGTGCGATAAAAAGGGGGTGTCCCAAATGCCTTTTTCCCGTGCTAATTCCTGTGGGGATTTTGAACATGACTGCTGCCCAAACTGCTGGATGGAATTATACCAAATTTTGCAGAATTTTAGCTCTTGGCCCAGAAAGCGTACTTTTTGGTATTTGGAGTAAATCCATTAAGCAGTTTTAGAGATATTACCTCAAATCAAAATTATATCTAGGGGCACAGACAATCCGTGGATCCACCTGAGGTGAATCCGTAGGTCCATATGCCATAGCAAGGTTCTGATTTACTGACCTCTCCTGCACAGAGAAATTGCAGCCACTATTATATGTGTCAGGAAATGGTCATCAGGGCTGAAAAGAAGCATATGAAACAGATGAAGGGTTAAGTATAGGGATTCCATGACCCCATGGGTTTGGTATGAATAAAGTGTAAGCATGTTTAATGGGCAGTAAAATGTCCACAAATTGTTTTTTGGGCACTTGCAAAATCCTTGGAGCCATCACAGGGCTCAGCATGGCTCTCATGTAAATCTGCTAACTGTGCCACGAAGTTACCGGGGGACTATGCTGAGCTTTGTGAAGAAGTCACATGAGAAACATTTTCTTGCAGACACTTATTGGAGTTATTTTAGCTTGCTTCATCTGATGGAGTTCAATGGCATCCCCACAATTTATTTTGAATGTAGTAGATGGATACTGCAATGCACCATATATTTCTTCAGATCTGCTTCTATCCACTATTTCAAATTGTCCACTTATAGTCAACATATCGCACTACCTAGTGTTTTTTCATAGGAGAAGGACGCGATGAGCAGGAAGGAGAGCGGCCAGGCATAGGAGGAGGCAGCCATGTAGATATGTGTCTTCTTTTTTCATTTTTAATTCATTTAGGGAAGGGAGCGTAGCGTAGTTCCACTGAGTTTTTTTCAAACTCTGCGGAAATACGTGTTGAGGTACTATCCTGCTATGCCCAGGTTTACGCAGTTGCCCCAATATTTGCAGAAGCAAAGCAAAGTAAATAGACAGCAGCACTGAAAGTACATGGGTGGGGTCCTACCGTAACAATTTAATCCTGACAAATAATATAAATACTCCTACACTACCATTTACACAGTGAAATGTCTATACCTCCCTTGTACCTCGTTAACTATTTTTTCCTCTACATTTCTATGACTCATCTCTTCTTTTCCTATTTTGCTACTTTTGTTGTAAAAGTTCAAGTTGCAGTGTGTTTCTGTGTATGTAAACAGTTAAATAATGTATGTTATATTTGTTTGTTAATAGTTTTGTTTAAATTGTATTGTGATATGTAAAAAAATATACTTGTAAAGTTATAAATATATTTACTATTAATTTAATGTAAGGGTCACTAACACACCCATACTGGAAATCACACACCTCAACAGTCATTCACATAGTTACAGTACTAGGGAAAATGGAGTCACATAAGACATTGTTGCAGTGGCTAACTTTTCTACAATCTTTATGATAGTTTTGTCCCCCCTGTTCAATGATATGTGCTTATTAAATACATCTTTTGTGGTGTATGAGTAAAGGAGCTGAGAGCAGTATAAAAGGGAAAGTTAAATGCATATATATATATATATATATATATATATATATATATATTACCTACTGGCGGTCGCCAGTAGGTATATATAGTTAGGATTTTTTCTCTATGGGTTTTTTGAAAATTCTATGTCTAATAACTTTGGCGTTTGTGGACGGAATTGGCTGAAATTTTCAGGAAAATGGCACATTTTGTTTCTGAGCAGCCCTTGAAAATTTGGGGGGGGTTCGTCCAGTGGGGGCTGAGAAAAAAGGGGGGTCCCAAAACGTGTTTTTAACATTGAGTTTTCCATAGGGCGGTTGGCCTCACTTTTAGCCCGAACGGCTGAATGGATTTGCACGAAACTTGGCAAAATTGTAGGGACTGGTAGCCCGATGTGCCTTTTGTAGGTCTCAATATATGTGCTCCAGTGGATTTTGAGAAATTAACGTTTAAAAAAAGATATATATCTGTAACAGCGGACCGGTTAGCGCTCTGGTTCGCGGACTTTTCGCGCAACGGAGCTTTGTGAAGCGAAGCTGATTGGTTCTCCGGCGTCTGTCAACATTCCAAACAGTCCGTAGCGGCCGCCATCTTGTCTCTCGGTAGGATCGAGAGACAAGAGGAGGTCAAAACAAAGGGGGAAATAACTATAAGGGGGCATAGTAGATCCTCGCTGACCCCCTAGGTTTGATGTGGAGGTTTTAAAAGGGCCCCGCGGGGCAAAAAAAAATAATAAAAATAATAATTGAACGGCTGAATGGATTTGCACGAAACTTGGCAAAATATTAGGGACTGGTAGCCCGATGTGCCTTTGCTAGGTCTCAATATATGTGCTCCAGTGGATTTTGAGAAATTAACGTTCAAAAAAAGATATATATCTGTAACAGCGCTCCGCTTCGCGAAACGGAGGTTTGCGAAGCTGATTGGTCATTCTGTCACTGGGCTATAGTTGGGCTACATCTGGCTGATATTTGGGCTACATTTGTTTTTTTGTGTGTCTGGCGGCCATCTTTGGGCTACATTGGGCTACATTGGGCTTCATTGGGCTACATTCGGCTAATTAGCAAATAGCTCATCGCAAACTAGGAATGGTAAAGAATCGCTATTTATTCCTTAAAGTTCGCTATTTAGGAAATGCAAATAACTTTGATGATACATATGGCGGTTCATCTCTAACAAGATAAGAAGCATAGGGATAGATTTATGATGACTGGCGCATCACCAGGGATGTGTTAGTCATTCTGTGCCGCTGTTCCGTCACCTATGGTGTGCTGCATTTACAATGCGGCGCATCACGGGGCAAAAACAGCACAGATGCGTGATGTATCTGTGCCGTAAAGGTGGCGCATTGCTGGAGTTGTATCGCAAGTGTGATGAAGGTCCAGCAAGGGTCGGGGGTGCCCCTGTCGCAGGGTTTCTGTTCTCACACAGAACTGTGGACAGAGGATTGGAACCTCGGCGAATTAGGGTGTCCCAAAACTCACGTTAGTAATCAAAAACTATTTAGCAAGCTAGGTACAGTGTCACATTGGATATAACAAACTCTCAATGTTTAGACAATCCATAATATGAACTTATAGTACCTCAGGATACGTGGAACTCATGAACAGTCGGTCGTTATATATTTCTTAGAAACCAGAACATGGAGTTAAGAAGAACACATGTGTATTTGAAATGTTTATTTACTAATGCCGTCTTCTCAGGCGTAGTACCTTAGATAATAAAAGTACACATATTATCAGTAGCAAAATTACCAGCATAGTTACTAGTACATAAAAAGTGAATGGTGATAGTATGTTAACATGCTGTAAATGAATAAGAGTTAGCAACACTTATAAGCAGCCGCGGGCCGTGGAGGGAGTTACGGTGAGGCAGGGAGGCGGGGAGGGGGAGAAGCAGGGTGGAGAATACAAGTACACATATTATCAGTAGCAAAATTACCAGCATAGTTACTAGTACATAAAAAGCGAATGGTGACAGTATGTTAACATGCTGTAAATGAATAAGAGTTAGCAACACTTATAAGCAGCCGCGGGCCGTGGAGGGAGTTACGGTGGGGCAGGGAGGCGGGGAGGGGGAGGGGCAAGGTAGAGAGGGCTCCACCCTGCTTCTCCCCCTCCCCGCCTCCCTGCCTCACCGTAACTCCCTCCACGGCCCGCGGCTGCTTATATCTCACCCTCCCTAATACACATATTATATTATTTGCTAAGAAGGTCTCTTTGTGTTGGTTTAGGGCGTGCCCATACTTTAGTGTCTTAGATTTGAAGGAATCACATCAGCATACACCAGCTCTCTCTTCATGTGAACCGCATCAACTGTTGTGTATGTGTGTTCGGCAAAGCAATATAAAACCCGCCTCATGCCCAGAATTGGCAGAAGTTGCACTTATGTTATGAGTATGAAGTCGTGGAGATCAGACCTCATAACAATTCTGTATCGTGTTGTTCTTGAAACTTTAGCACTCGCTGTACAGATATAGTTTAACAAGTAAAGCAGATAGTAGACCAATAACATATTATTCTCATGTAAACCACGATGAACTACTAGGTGGAAAGCTAAAGCAACAACTAAATGTCGTGTGCAGAAGTTGCAAAAAAGGAAAAATGGCGTTTAAACCGGTAATGAGCCCATGCTAACTTAACACGGTGTAAAGATATCCAGGACCTAGATGACACCTCCTCATGATCCGGAAACGAACTGAATAAGATAATAGAAGTGCCATCTCATGAGAGCAGATTGCAAGTTTATATGTGGACGGTCCGCAAGGTAAAGCATTAAAAACTAGGAAAATTCAATGCTAAAGAAAAATAAAACAGCCAAGTACTTTATCGAGTCTTAAGCCAATAGGCAAGGTAAATAATAAAAACTTGACAATTAAGTCAATGAATTGTCAATGAAATGCTAGTACTCAGCATATGAAACATGAAAAAGGTCTATGACATAACTGTGTATGCAAAATAAGCTGCAACAGCCTCCAACAGGAAGTCACCGTCTTCATCCGAAAACAGTTCAGCCATCCAATTTAAAAGCGGAAAAGAACATACGTGCTCTCCCAGCACCGGATCCTCTATCACCATCAGAGGACAGCTCGGTGGGTTTTCAAGAAAGCTGTGTTCCAAGAAAGACTGTGCTGCCGCCAGTAAATTCCAGGGACCAAGTAGTCCATGCATCAATGCCACAGCCATAATCCTTTCGCCAGGACAAATCAACTCGTGAGTAATGATAGGAGTCATCAGCTGATTAAAGTCGACGTCAGGAGAAACCGGTCCGCAGAGACACAAATCAATGGCCCAATCGAAATCACAGGTCAGGCAGTGAAATACAGGCTGGACACAGGTGAAGTAGGAGAACCGAAAAGATAATCCATATGCCGTGCTTAATATCGCCAACGGCATTGTGCCATAATATTCTAGCATGCGATTGCGGAACAGTGTCAGCAGCTGCAGGGTCGGAGGTTGCATAGGAGGGACATCCATATTTAAAAATGTAAAAAAGCACAAGAGCGTCCGCTGGTAATGCAAGTAAAAATGCAATCCACGAACCAGAGTGGAGAAAATGGAATGAAAGGGAGCAGGGATGACTCCAAAGATTTTCTCAAATGAAGTCACGAGACCACTGGTAACAACTTTAAAAAAGTGTGCCAGGGATTTTGTGGAGGATGCGTTAAAGATAGTCGGAAACATGTTGCTGAAATTGAAAGGCAAACCTGTGTACGGGTGTTCGCTATGTGAAGTACGAAAGTTTCACGGGCCGAACTCAAGGCCACCTCTCTCTGAGACAAAAGAGCTCTTATTCTTGTCATGCCGTTGAAACGTGTCCCAAGGTTGGTATTTGTGGCCAGATTGAAAACTCCCTATGTTCATGTGTGGGAGGAAATAGAACATTTCTGCAGCAAATAACCCGTTCACTTACTGTTACGATAAAAGGAATACTTTTAATTAACTCAGAACAATCTTCATTATTGAGCATCAAATAACTACCATTTTCCAACAACTTGAACGTGGGGATGATAGCAGGAACTGGCGTGCCTTGCAACACGCAAGCCATATTTGGTCGGTGTTTGTTGCATGAATCGTGTAACTGTATGTGCCTACACATTAGTGAATGATCTGGCGTCTCAGTGCATTCCTCTCCATTCAGATAAACTTCTTGATCATCTTTGAAACATCTGTATGTGTATGGAAGCGACCAGACCTCATGAACAAAAGCACTACCTAAAGGTTCATAAAGACCTATTGGTATATATTTCATACAATTTGAAAACTTATATAAAGCAAAAGGCAGCGTTATTAAACCGTGGATAAGGCATGTTGCCAAAAAACTCGCAATCCTCTGCTGATGATGTCACTGAGCATGTCATGAATGATGTAATATGTGACATCATCAGTAGTGGATTATGGGTAATAGTATCTCTAGTTTACTCCCCTATAGCTGTCTTTCTTTTAACATAAGTGTGTGTTTCCTTCCCTTATACTTACTGTTTTTGGTTCGCTTCCAGTTCGCGTACCAGCGAGCGAACTAGGAAGCGAACTAAGAGAAATAGAGGTTGGCACAGTTCCAAATATTGTACCAATTTTTTAATAACGGGGAGGTAGTTCTGAAAAGAACTTTTTTTTTTATTTTTCTGAACATTTTTTTAATGTTTTTGAATTTTTCGGAACAGTTTTATATTTTTTTGGGTTTTTCTTGGAGGGGGCAATGAAAACGATTCATTGTAAAGGGCTCAACAGGAGCAACAAAACAAAAAAAAGAAGTATTTATTATTTTGGGCGTTTCGGACAAACTTGCATATGATAGTCAATAGCTCTGTTGATCAGAGTGATGCTTCTTTCTCCGTAGGAAATGAATCCATCGCAAAATACGCAGGTGTGTTTTACTTCACCAAATCTCATTTGTATATTTGGCACCATCTCCCTGCCTTCTGGTCCCGTTACTTCCGGTACAACAGATCTTCTGGCCATAATAGGGAGATTATCTAGGTCGTTCCGAAACTGTGCAGCACTGTAGTTGTTAGGATGCCACCTAGTCATATGGCGATGCATTGTGTAGTTTCCGAAACTGTATTTTTTGTCGGTCCCTCTGGACAGTCTATCTTGACATATAAGGCAAGTTACGTATCTTGCATTTACTTTTTTCTGACCTTTGGGAATTTTAAAAAATTGCCAAATGAAGTTTTCTTTCCGGTGAGACGTCTTGGGCTGCTCAGGCAAAAACTGCCTCTCTTCGTGCTCGTCCTCCTGTTCCTCTTCTTCTTCTTCTTGTTGAATTACAACTTGAGCAGGTGGTCCACTCTTCCTTGGATGTGGTGGAGGTGGTGGGGAAGCACCAGCTGAAGCTACTAAAGAAGCCATTGCTCAGTGATCACAAAGGGTCTTTCTCTCACAATGATGAAAGTCAGAGTGAGGAAAGAAGGAGGGATTTTCATCATTTGGGAAAAACAAGAGTTCTCAACCAATCAAAAGTGTTCATTTTAGATTATATGACCTAGTCTTACATCATTAGGAAACCAAAAGTGAAATGAACCAATGAAAAGTGTTATTACCAAGTCACATGACTTGCTGTGTTTACGTTAAGCGCTTTGCAGGGCCTCCCGGTTTGCTTCCAGAAACCTGCGCTTTGGCACTCGCTTCGCGTACCAGTTCGCTAACGTAGCACGTCATATGACGTATCACGCGACAACGTGGAACGTCATGCGGACGGGAGGCGTCACGATGTTGTTTTCTAACGCGGCACTTGCGGTAAAGAAACGTTTACCGGCTCGCGGTCTATTTCGCGGCATCAAGGTCAGCTAACGGGAAGCTTCCCGATTCGCGAAGCGGGAACGAAGAAAAAAAAATATTTAAAAAAAAAATTATTCATAAACATATAAAATATATTTTTGGATTTAAAGAAGAATACATTTTACAGCTACAGATATTAGCTGTTAAAAAAACAATGAAATTCACAGAAAAAACCATAGGTTATAGACCATATATAGTTAGGAATTAGCATTTACAAAACCTTGAAAATTCACTGAAAAAACCATAGGTTATAGACCATATATAGTTAGGAATTAGCATTTAGAAAACCTTATTTCACTCACACAAAACCATTGAAATTCCATATATAGTTAGTTGCACTAACTATATATCGCGCACCCGCAATCCACTGCTGATGATGTCACATATTACATCATTCATGACATGGTCAGTGACATCACTGATGACATCACTGATGACAACATCCAGTGATTATGTGTTTCTGTAAAGTTTAAATATGTTTTACATATTGAAGAATGAGTGGATGTATAAGTGTCTGAATGAAGGTTTTAGTAGGTGCGTGATTGACTGTATGAGTGAGTGATTAAATGCGTCTTACTAAATGCACGGGTTAGTGACTAAACTGTCTGAAAGTGTGCATCAGTATGTCTGTTGTTGTGCAAGCTGCTGCATGTGTTGATCAGTAGCTATATAAGTAGCTATATGGGTTATTGATTGGTTGCACAAGTATTTGTATGGGAGACTGAGTGTGTGTATGGCTGGCTGGGAGGTGTGTGACTCTGTGCAGATCAATGTGTACTTGTATCAGTGATTCTATAAGAGAGTAAGTATGTGTTAGTATATGTTTGAAAATGTAAGGTACTCTATGTTTAACTGTGTAGATTAGAAAATGGAAGTGTGATTGATTCTTTACAGGACTGACTAGGTGTGTGAGTAACTCCATGGATGAGTGGCAGAGTGTGAGTGTCTGTATAGGTGTATGAGTGCATATGATAGTGTTGTAAAGATGAGTGATTGTATGTATGAATGATTGTATGGGTGAATGGGTGAATGTGTGTGTAGACGTAGGAATCAGTGAATGCGTATGTAGTAACTAGTATTGGTGTGTCAATGGTTTCAAAAATTATACTCTGTATTTAACACTGGGTGTAACAGAGGTTATATTAAAGTTGAGGAGATGCATTGTATTGTCACATTAATGATATCATCATTGATGTGACCATTGATGTCAAAAGAGATATCATCAGTGATGTCATTTGAGATGTCATCAGTGATGTCATCAGTGATGTCACTGACCATGTCATGAATGATGTAATATGTGACATCATCAGCAGTGGATTGCGGGTGCGCGATATATAGTTAGTGCAACTAACTATATATGGAATTTCAATGGTTTTGTGTGAGTGAAATAAGGTTTTCTAAATGCTAATTCCTAACTATATATGGTCTATAACCTATGGTTTTTTCAGTGAATTTTCAAGGTTTTGTAAATGCTAATTCCTAACTATATATGGTCTATAACCTATGGTTTTTTCTGTGAATATATATATATATATATATATATATATATATATATATATTAGCAGAACAACTCAGCAGAACCCCACGGAGTATCCACAGCACAGAGAATGTCCACAGCACAGCAGTTTTCCTTCAAGGTAATTTTATTTTCCTTCTCTCACACCATGTGCAACACAAAGGGACGGTCGACGCATTTCGGCTGATGCCTTCAACTGGACCATATATATATATATGCATACTTTTACAGTATGAGAAATGTCTAGTTATTTCTAGGAAAAATGTCTTTATGCATTGTTGAAATTGTAAGTAACTTTTGTAATTCTAATATTTGTAAACTAATAAATATTTCAGTTTTCTTTCTGTTTAATGCAGATCAATTGCACCATCTATTACTAAGTAGTTCTTGCTGTGTTGTTCAACAAATTAAACTTTTTAGGATGCACATCCAAGGAAAGATTGCTACAGTTACTAACACACCTAGAAAGACATCAGTACAGCAACTCACAAAACCAGATACACAAAGGCAGAGGGTACTAACAGTCACAGGCTCACACTGATAGAGCCACTGACACACATAGACACAAATCAATACAGTCAATACCACACCCAACTATACACTGATACAGCCACTGACACGTTCAGCTAAACACTAATACATCCAATAACACATCCAGGCACACACTGATACACCTAGGGATTTAGCAATGCATCTACTCACACACCCAGTCATACTGCAATTTAGACACTGGCACAGGCAGACAAACACTAATAGATCCAATAACACACCCAGGCACACTCTGATGCACACACTGACACATAAAGGGATATTTCAATGCACACAATAACATACAAAGGCATACAGCAATGCAGACACTGACACAAACAGTAATGTATCAAATGGCACATCTAGGCACAGTATGATGTACACACTGACACACCCAGAGACTTTACGTTACAGACACTGTAACACCCTCACATACAACAAGGCTGACAGCGACACACCCAGACATACAGCATTACAGACACTGACACAGCCAGCAAATAATATTGCATCCAGTAACACACCCAGGCATACACTTACACTTACACATACACTGACACACCCAGGGACACAGCAATATATACACTGATACATCCAGGCATACAGCAATACTGACACTGACACAGCAAGACAAACATTATTGCATCCAAAAACACACCAAGGCATACACTGACACATACACTGACACTTCCAGGGACATACCAGTGCAGACACTTAAAACCCCAGGAATACAGCAATGCAGACACTGACTCGCCCAGTCAAACAGTAATGCATCCAATAACACACTCAAGCCAAACTGATGCCTATGCTAACAGACTCAGGCATATACTGATGCATGCACTAGCATACCCAAGCCCTTACTAACGCATACAGTAACACACCTAGACATAAACTCATGCACACAATGATATGTCCACTCTCACATTGAAACAGTCGCCGACACATCAAAGCATTTTAACTATAAGTGAACAAGGAGGTAAAAAGGGTAAGGATGGCAAAATGCAAAGAAACATCTGGATTCACTCTTCCAGAAAAACTATGTAGTCTTTGAATGCAAAAAAAACAATTACTAGTGATGCTTCTACAATGTATCCAAGAATGCACCCACAGAAGACATTTTACAGAGACTAGTATGTAGCATTTCACGCAGTGTGTAACCATGTCACTTAATTCCTCACAGTGCAGATGATGATGGTTTTCCCAAGGCTTCTACAGAGGTTGATTGTCCTGGTGTACCTGCTTTCTTTCACATCATCTGATTTCAGACCCTCTCATGAATTGTTTTTCGGTGCTTCCACATAGAACTTGTCCCACTTGAATGTTTCTCTGCAGTTTCTCTTGATAACTGCTTGCCCCAAACTGTGCATTTGATATATTTTGCTATTACCTTATTTTCCCCAGAAGGTATAGTAAAGTACTTCCTCACATCACTTTCTTTTCTGTGAGGTGTTATGTCTTCTTCTTCATCCACAAGAGGTTGTGGATCCTCATCTTGTCTTGCGCAAATTGTGGGTTCAGACATCAGTTCTGTGTTCATCCTGACTGTCTTTTTGAACTTTCACTAGGAACTTCTCTAGTCTTTTTAACAATTTTGGACGAGACATGGTATCACACCCTAAGATTAAAATTGGTAAAATCTGGTGGTGCAGTAGTAGAAACTGACAGTGGGCCTCTCTATTGCTGAGAAAACAATATGCCAATTCTTCAAGTCCAAGGGACAGGGTTTTTTTTAATTGGATGGTCTTTGAGTGGAGGGCAACCCTGTTTCTCCCTTTTTCCCTCTTGGCTCCTTGTTAGAATAGATCTTCATCTTAGACCAGAGGTCTTCAATGTGTGGGGCACGACCCCCAAGGGGGCTGTGGAGTCTTGGGAAGGGGGTCACGCATTTACCAGACTCACTTGTGCCTAGGGTGTCCAACCATCCATAAATTTCAGGGACCGTCCGTGATTTGAATCTCACATCTGTTGTCCATGATGAACTCTTTTACGGAAGCCATTTGTCTGTCATTTTGGGTATTGCAGGGAACAGCACTGTTCCCCTGTGAGGAGTCTCAGCTCCCTGATGGGGTGCCTCACACTCATCCTCTGAGCACGAGAGCAGCCACACCCAGCCCATTGTCATTCTGAATGCCTGCTGATTGTCACATACAGAATGACAATGGGCCAGTATGGGCTTCAAAAGCATGTGGTGGGCCTCCACCTGCCTCGGGCTAGGGCAGGGCATTCTGCTTTAACAGTAAATAAAGGAAAATGTTGCACCTTATCAGATGGAAGAAATCTACAGGATCCAGTTAATGAAAAGAAGCCAGCCAAAGAAGTTAAAAAGAAGGGGTTATACTTCTTTCACAGTCTCAATTTTTTTAGAACTGAAACATTTTCAATATTATTTACAATGAAGACATAGTTGCTGCTTTTTTATTTTATGCAACTAACACCCATTGACAAAGCCAATTGTCCTGGCTTGTTGTAGGTGTAATGTATAATATATCTGGATACAATAACAGAAGTAGCAGATAACAGTCAGGCAGCACACTATGCTAAGCACAGATTTATAGCTCATGTGTTTTATGCCAGCCCATATTTACATCAGACATGCCCTTTGGAGAGACCCCAACTTTTTTTGCACCCACTTAAAGCTGTGGAAACACCACCATGTCTTCACAGTCACCTCACGTCTTGCAATGTGCATTCTGCATGACTCATGACTTCCACGTTTTCAGATTGCCTATGTGCAGGAGCATAGTGAACCCTTCCCGACGCCACCCTTTGCTGTAGGAAATACAGTGGAGTTCATGATGGGCCTCTTCTGTCTGCAACTCTGTAGACAAAGGCTCAGCTCATAATTAATGTGAAGAGGTGGGTGAGTGAGCAAGTGAAGGGATGGGTGGATGGGTAAATGGATGGATTAGTGAAAGGATGAATGGATGATTGAAAGGGTGAAAGGATGGATACTAAGAGAAAGGATGGATGGATGGAAGAGTGAGTGAGTGGACTGGTGGATGAGGCAATCGGTAAATAAATAGATGTTTGGGTGGAATGGTGGATGTATGGGTGGATGAGTGAGTGAAAGGGTGAATGGGTGAGTGAAAGGATGGATGATGACTGAAAGGGTGGATGATGGTGGAGTAGATGGGTGGATGGATGGGAGAAATGATGGATGGATTGATGAAATGATGAGTGTAAGGGTGAATGGATGAACGGATAAGTGAAAGGGTGCACGTAAGGATGGATGAATGAGTGAAAGGGAAGGTAGATCGGCAAAAGGATGAATGGATGAGTAAAAGGGTGGGTGGATGGATAAGAGAAAGTATGGATAGGGTCAATGGATGGATTCATAAGTGGACGAGTGGTTGGATGGATTGGTGGATGGATGGATTGGTGAAGGGATGGCTAAGTGAAAGGGGGATGGAGAGAGAGAAAGGGAGGATTGATGGATGAGTGAAAGTATGGAAATATGATTGACAGGACAGATGGACACAAAGGTGTATGTATGAATGAAAAGAAGAATGTAAGGATGGATCAGTGCAAGAATGCATAGATGAGTGAAAGGGAGGGTGAATAGCTGCATGAAAGAATGGATGGATGAGTGAAATGGTAAATGGATGTGTTGGACTTGGGCCTTTTTGGCAGGTTCACCCCTAGAATTTTTGCCTTTAGTCTCTGGCATGGTGATAGTGATTTTAGGCCTCTGCGAACTTTAGCACTGTGGGCCAGTGTAAAGTGCGTGCGCACTCTGAGTGTGTGTGCTGAGTTGGTCTTCCCTCCCATAGGAATGCATGGGGAATATGTGCGTCCATGATAGTTCCTGATGTGTGGGGAGTGCAAGGTCAAGTTTGGTAAGTGTGAACTTGTGAGATTAAATGCTGCGCGATGATATGTGCGGATTTATTGTAGCTAGTGTGGAAGTGCCACTTCTAGAAGTTGGCCTGTCTGTGCAGTGAATGTGCTGGTTTGTGATTGGCTGGAGCTGGCTGGTGAGCCTGGCTCCAGGTGTCAGGATGGGTCTGCCCCGGTGGTGAATGGAGAGATCTGCATGCTTGATGACAGGGAGGAGTGCACCTGGGACCTGAATAGGGCTGGGCTTTCCCTCCACAATGCTGGCTCCACCCCCTGTGGTGCGTCTGATGTCCCTGGCCTGTCTTGTGAATAGGAAGAGGGGCTGAGCAAAACAAAGTGCTCAAGAACCAGTTGCATCTGGTTCTCCCCTTGCCTACACTGCTACATCAAAGGATTTCTGTGTATAATGGAGGGGCCTTATGACCCCAAGTAAATGTTCTTGTCTTGTACTGGAATCTGCCAGGGGCGTGCTGCTGCTGGAGCTCAGGGGAAGGCTTGCCTCCCTGGGCTCTGCCCAGCCCCTGGATGCCTGGAGGACTTCTGGGGGACCCCTCTGCCTGCCTGGAAAGAATTGGGGGGACTTTGCTTTGCCCTGGAACCCTTTTTCCTTTGCCCTCTTTATTCCAGGACCCCTGGTTACATTTAGCGCCCTGGGAACGCTGTGTGCATTATGCCTGCTTACTTTAATGTCCACTTGCAGGTGCCCACCCTGCATTCTGGCCGGTTGTATTTGTTATTCCTAGTGGGTGCCCACCCCGCGTCATGGCTGCCTATTTTAATTTTTAATACACGGGTGCCACCCCGCTCATTTCAATGTTTATCCCCGCGGGTGCCCACCCCGCTATTTACTTTTAATTCTGAGGGAGCCTACCCCTCATTGTGCCCTTCGTTTCACCGCCGCGGCCCACAGGAAGTCAGGCATCTGTTGCCAGGGATGTGGGCGGGGCCTGCAGTGCCACAGGAAGTCCCGCCCGCCGTCTGAAGCCGCTGAGTGGAGATCGCAGGCGCGCGGGGCTCCCGGGAGTCCGAGGGAAGCCCCGCGTGCAAGGAGACTCTCGCCGCACTTGAGAAGCTGTGCTGCGCTGGGAGGAGAAGCCCTGCAGGTGCCAGCAGTCCGGAGAAGGAGCAGTCCAGTGAGTGTTGTCGATGGAGAGGGGGGGCCCATAGCGAGGCACGTGACCGGTGCCATGCCTCAGTATAGGGCGGCCCCGAATGGCAGCAGGCCGCCCCAACGTTGTCTAACGCATTTTTAGAGCTCTCGTATGGCTCCGACATGGGGCAATATTATTTTTAGCACCAGCGCCCTTTACAGTATTTGGGGGCCAGTCTTTGCTCCCTATATAGGGCATCATTATTTTAGGAGGCAGAGTGCTCCGAGACATCGGTTATTTTGAGGGCCTGAGAGCTTCAACGTTGTGGCCCCCTTAGTTGCAGAGCCAGATGGTTCCCAAGGGGTACATGATTTATGTACTGAGCCTAGATGGCTCCAAACAGTTGCTGATTGATTTGCAGAGCCCAGATGGCTCCAATGGCCCACGCATATTTGTTTAGAGGGCTACAGAGAGCCCATGCCGCATTTTGCTGATTCCCAGCTGCCCAGCAATTAGTGGGCATCTGCACTGTTTAGGTTCTTTCTTCTAGGGGGGACATGTACTTTTATCCAGGAGTGAGACGCACTCCTTTCTCCCTACCCTGGCCTGCACAGCTGCGCAGCACTTAGTGCCAGCTGCAACCTTTAGGCCTTCATTGATCTTCCCAGCTGCCCAGCAAGTAGTGGGCAGCTGCCAAGTTTAGGTTTGCGCCAAGTGCACCCCCGTGACTGTCGCTGTTTAGACAGCGGCCCTGACTTTATGGACAAAGGGCATTTGAGCCCCTTATATATGGCCAGTTGGCCCTGGGGACTATTAGGTTTTATAGGGCTCAAGGCCCTAAGGTCATTTATATAGGTGCTAGGAAATGTAATGTTTGTTGAATGATTTATGCACCTTGATTTATGCTCATAGATGTGCTTTTGTGATTCTTAGGTTTTACCTTAAGTTGTAATTATCTACTGTGGTCTAGGTTTGATTTATTCCCTACTACAGGTTATGTGCTTTTATACTTGATAGGGTTTACCTACTGTTTTACTTCTACTGTGGTCTAGGTTTGATTTATTCCCTACAGCAGTTTATGTGATTAAGTGTATTTCCTGATGTTTAGGAGATTATGGTTTATCCTATTTTGCTTATGAGGTTGGCTCAGAATAGAGTTCTTGCCTATGTGTTACTATGCCTGTTCTGATTTGTATTACAGGTTGACGCTGAGTATAGTGTCTGCCAGTGATTACTGGCTGTGTTCTAAATTCATATGTATTCTTGCTTTTTACAATTTCTTTAACAAGTGCTAATTCTGACGGTGGCCCACGTGGCCCTGTCATGTGTAAATAGTCCCTTGTAAATATTGCCCGTGCCAGTTGGCACAGTGTATATTGTGTGATTACTATCTGATGTGTTTTTATTATATTACAAAGGCTATTTTTATATAACCTTCTGTGGAGTTCCTTTTGTGGTGTGCCTAGTGTGTTGTTACTGTGTGTGTTGTGCAAATGCTTTACACATCGCCACCGAGATAAGCCTAACTGCTCGCGCCAAGCTACCAAGTGGGTGAGCAGGGGTTATCTTAGGCGTGTAACTCCCTTTCCCTGACTAGAGTGATGGTCTCTGCCTGGCTTTGGCGCAAGCCTTAGCCAACCAGAGATCCCCTTTTCTAACAGGAGGAATGAATGTATGGATGCGTGACTGGGTGAATGGATCGATGAGTAAGGATAGCTGGATAGGTGGAAGGGTAAATGGCTGGATGGATGAGGGATTGGATGGATGGGTGGAAGTGCGGATGGATGAGTGAAAGGATGGATGGCTGGAAGGATGGATGATGGATGGATGAGTGAAAGGGTGGAGCGAGGTATTGATGAGTGAAATGATGAATGGAAGGATAGATGATGGATCAGTTTGGAAATCGTTGAATAGGTTTGGATATGGATGGGCACACAGATGGAAGGACACAATTAATGGTGAAAGATTAAATGATGGATGAAAGAATGAATGGTTGACACTGCCCCTGGTTCACTCAACCCACTATCCCAAACCAACACATCAGGCAGCAAGCGCAGAACTCGGGCTGAAATTCTCCTTCTGCCTGCCAAAAATCAGAACCAAATTCCTTGCACAGTGCCGTGGTACCACAAGAGACATTCTATTGTTGTGCTGCTTGGCGGTGCTGCTCCTATGCTAACTACTGTGTTATGTTCTGAATACTGAGTTCGAGCTTCTTCAGACAAAGCACTCTTACAAAATAGCTCCCAGTATGGGTGACGTGCATCCTACATCTTGTAGTCCCCGTTGCCTTACGTAACATTTTCTATATACTGATTTACACATATATGATTCATTGTCTGTGTGTGTGTTTTGTGTGTGTGTGTGTGTGTGCGTGTGTATGATGTAAAGTGCTCTGGCACCCTACACTGGCATGAAAGGCACTATAAAACAAATGAAATACACTTGAGTGAAACGCACTGCTGGTGATAGTGAAGGAATCATTGAAGAGCCTCATCATTGTTGTATCTTGGTGCACAGTAAGATCATAATTTACCCTGCTTTAGAGGCTAATACAATTGATATATATTGACAAATATGTCGTAGAATGCACCATGTTTTCCCAAATCTTCTTGGGGTCGTGGAAACAAAGGATGTAAGCTGTCAGTTTATTTGTGACACACAACTTTTAAATATCTGCAAATGAACCATGCAAATGTTTCAAAACAGATCAGCAGTTTGGAAACCACAAATGGACCACTTGTTTGTAATTCAGAAGTGTGCTGGAAACAGAGCTTCAACAGTATCAAAACAATCAATACACATTACTTGGTGATGTTCAAATGACACATATTTGCCGAAACTACATTTCCACACATTAGTATTTGTGCGCTATATAGTTTTATCAGTATAACTGCATGTTAGCATTTTGCTTTCATTCAATAGAAAATGTTTTGTATGTAAAAGACAGTGCCTCCTTCTACCCTGCAATAAAGCCTTAACAGTTTATACAGTTTCTAGTCTGTAGCACAATTCTGTGCATCAACAAAAATCTGCAGTTTACAGCTCACAGAAATGAAACATCCCAAGCAGTATACTAGTTTCAATATACAGGTAAAATAAGGATGCTGATATATGACTAGCCACAAACCGTGTCATTATATAGTAATGTCAACTTCTACCTGACCACTCTGACCCTCAATATTACAATAACATTCAGCAGTGGGCAACCAAATATAGCTCATGCAGGCAGGTTAATAGCTCCCTGTTCCTGTTTAATGCTCTTACCCTCACACAAGACCTGTCCTCTATGGGTCTTATTCATTACGCAGTACTGTATCAGCCCCTAAACCAGTCTTCACCAGCTGAACAGACATGGAATATCTGAAGCGATCTGACACATAACGCTGGCCACTTGAAGGACTGCCATCCAGTCCAGCACTGCAGGTCCCAATTAGGTACATCCTATGTGTGCTGTTTTACATCTCACAATGGCACTGATGTGTCTGTAAAACTTAACTTTTGTCCCATAGTTTTGTCCTGGATTTTGACCTTCTGTCCCATGCCAGTTGGTCATCCTCTCCCATGCCAGTTAGTCACCCTGATGTGCCTGGATTCCAAAACGTTTATTTTCGTTTTGCAAAAAGACAACCCTCATGGGGTAGCTAATTTTGCTCTTTAAAATGCTTCATCTGAGTCTCCTGTGCTGTGTAAAGGTTTCTTGTTAGGGTGCCTGTTTGTCTGAAAGAAATGCAAATGTGCCCTATTAGTTAATCTGCAAGTGTAAAGGGTGCTTGGGACCATGTGAGTCACTCCTGCCTTTGTGATGACAAAGATTTGTTTTTTTTTGTGGTAGTGCAAAGAGTTACCAATTGGACTGTGAAGTTCTTGTTTTTAATTGTAACTGTATTTACACAGCCCTTAGTACCCCTAAGGAGGTGTTGAAGGGACAGTTATTTAAAAATAAAATCATTACATACACCCTGATATTACTAAAATTGACATTTTGGAAGCACCAATTTATCATAAAGCTATTTACACATTTAGTATCAGTCTGTCTCATACTGTGTGTAATGCAAGTATAAAATAATAACTTACAGATTCACAGTGAATTCTGTCACAGGCTGTGACCTCATTGCACTAAAAATACACAAGTTCTTATTCTCCACTGCAATAACCAAGATTTAATTGTGTGGCTCTATGGTTACACAACGATCTTTGTAATGCATTAACTACAGGTTTCGTAATGTACTACAGTGCATTTCCCACTGAGTAACAACTTTTTTAATTTAGTCTCACAGATTCGCAAAACAGCTATAAGGTGGTTTATATATACTTGTAAATATGTGAACACTGATGTTAATAATGATAAAAGGTCTAGCTAATGCTCCAAAGCCCCAGAAGGCAGGTCTGCAAATATCGAAATACCTTGCGGAGTTTCCGAACCCACCACTGTGGTCTGCAAATCCCATGCAAACATGATGTTTCTTTAATGTGCCTTAGACCTGGACGGACTTTCAATTATTCCGGAGTAATCAGACTAATTTTGGTAATTCCATATTACTCTTTCAAGCAAAATTACTGATAATTATGTGATTTCTCCTGTTTGTGTAATAAGGGGGGAAAATCCTACTGCAAGAGGTCATTTAGCTAGCACAAGATATTCATGTTCTGCTGCATTTAGTGCTATTTCTCAGTGCAAAACTCCATCCTGGCATCCATTTTGGATGCAAGGGTGCATTTTGAAGTATGAAAATAGCACTAAATGCCTGAAGTTGCTTAAAAATCATACCCCAAGAGCACATTTAGTGAACACGAGCAGCTGCTCGCTATTCGTATTCTGTTGCATTTAGCACTACTTCTTAGCGCAAAATGCATGCTGGCATCCATTTTGGACCAGAGGGGCCATTCTTGCTTGAAGAAAAATTGCTAAAAGCAAAATTACTCTTCCTATATAATTCCGCATAATCTCTCATGACATACTTCGGCAAATCCGAGTGATTACGCTGCACGGAATTACACCCACCCCCAGTCCCTGTGTTACCTGTAGTTTGTAGTGTACTCACCATGTCACCTTGCATGCCCGTTATTATATATTTCAAGGACTTAAAGACCATACTCAGGTTCTGTAATGACAGTCACAACAATTCGTTTTTGCTGTGAACAAGCCAATCAGAGCCTTAGGGTTCTCGGACATAGCCATGAGACTTCTGACCCGAAATGGATGAAGGGAGAAAAAGCTCCCTGGTCCATCTGGGTGCCTTTATTTATAATCTGGGTACTCAGCCAGTTTCAAACTTTAAGCGATTTTACAAGTTTGAGTCTACATGAAGATAAATATTTGCAAACGCGTTCCTTTCTACAAGTGGGGAATTGGCTTACTTAAAACGGAGATAAGTATGAATCCCAGCATCTCCAGCCATGTTTGTTTCCACCCTCTCGGTAATCAAGTGATCATTCCTCTCACCCGGTCACTGTGGGAATTATAATGTAATGGCTTGAGAATGAAGTGGGATTATGTCTGCCTCCGTGGATAGCGTTTCAAATAATTATATATGCATGACAGTTCTACAGATGACATCAAATGTTTTATTTGGTTTGATCTATCTTGTTCAGGATATAACCTCATATAAACTCAATAGGCGGTTTAAACTGGTTGCAACCGCTGATGGGCCTGAAATGCTGTGGTTGCTCCACGTGGTATATTCCTCGATTACCAGATTAGGAAATGTCCAATAACATGTCATGCATCCTCACATCTCACGACTAGAAACATTGTGTATTCACTATAAAGCTGCTCTCACGCATGCAACGAGAGCTACGTCAGAAAACGTGCCTACGATACTAGAGTGGGTGGGTGGTATGATGTAGGGCGCACATAGGTCATTTAAATGATATACATGTGTTGAAAACAAATATTGAAAATATCGCTTGCATTAGTCTTATCTGCTTGGCTCTCTGTAGTTACACTAGTGTATTTTATGTATACACTGCGCAGCAGGAAGTAACATCCCTTACCATTAATATTTTGAAGGAGATATTTTGTGAAACATACATTAAGTGTGTCGAACTAAGGGTTTAAAATAGCTGTATTAACCAATGTTAACGATGTTGTACAGTAGTAGAAATGCTTAGGGGGAAAGTTGCGTAGGTTGTATGTAAGTCACATTTTTACAGAGGACTTGAGATAACGTGTTTTTTTTCGCTTTCACCTCTATAATTGTTGTTTAGGAAGTATTCATTTGGGATGATTAGTGGCAACTCTCTCTCTCATGTTGAAACTTGTGGCTCCTATGTCGTGTGCCTTTCTGTGACTTGAATGTCACAACTGATGTTCTAGATGGAGTTATTTCTATGTATTGTTACTTTTCCTGGTCATTTTGATTGTATATAGTTTAGTTTGACCTTGCCGACTTGGCCATGAGAGATATGTGACAGCCATTCTGTGATCGCTCTGAGAAATGTTGGTCTTGTTTCCACGTTAGTGAGGGCGGGGTGGGGGGGGGGGGGGTGAATGTCTTCAGCTTGTGACAGCGTAGGACTGTGAAAGGGACATAACTTTGATATCAATCATTTTGGTTCACAGTTTTTGTTTGTGTTGATCTTTTCTGAGTGCGTGCTCAGTTATGGTGTAGTAGAGGTGTGACACATGTATGTGATATCTTTTGTGGTGTGTATTTATTGGTGTACCTTATAGCCAGAACCACTGGAAATGTGTTTTATTTTTGGGATCTTTAGATGAATTTGCCACAGAGTGCCACACACAGCTTTGCTCTAGTAATGCATGTCATGTTTTTTAGGTCTGGCGGTAGTTAAGACCTTTAGATTATACTAAGATGATATGTATAATATACTTGCTTAAAGAGGCTTTCATCCACGGATTTCATCCACGGATTGGAATATATGGCAGGGATTGCTGGTTCATTTACACACATATTGTAAGGAAATTACTAGAAGATCTAATGCTGGAGTTCAGCACTTCTAATCTTTTCAGCATGAATGGATATAAGGACCACTTATTAAGGCCTTGTTCGCCTATTGATGGTATGCTGACAAATCTTAGGACTTCCATTTGGTTCACCACTTTTAGGCCCTTCTGAGTAAGTCTCAATATTATTACAAGTAATATTGTGAAACTGCATGTGATATAAATACATGTGATAATACCGTGGGTGTTTTTGGGCATAGATTCTAAAGGGCTAACCTAAAAACTTTTTCCAGCAAAATTGCAAGGAAATTTAAAAACGACTTAGGGCCACAGGTATCAAAATTGGATATTGCAAATATCTAATTGCGATTTTCTGAGAATCGCAATTAGGTAATCACAATTTTCAATGTATGAAACTCCAAGAGTTTCATATACCGATTCCTAGGGGGGTCAGAAATTGATCTACCTCATTAATAATACTTTGGTGGATCGCAACTTGCGACACCTCGGAATCACTAAAATCACGGGGATGGTGGCTTGCTGGGGTCAGCAGACCACCACATCTGTGATTGCTTTTAAATAAATCAATCTTTTTTTTAAGTGTGGCTCATTTTCCTTAAAGAAAAATGGTTTGGGTTAAAAAAAAAAGAAATCTTTTCTTTTAATTTTTTAGGAGCAGACAGTGGTCCATGGGACCACTGCCTGCTCTTAAAAAACGTTTTTACAACCATACCCAAAGGGAAAGAGGTTCCTGGGGACCCTTTCCTATTTGCGAATGGGTTATCGCCTATTTGAAGTAAGTGGTAAAATGTGAATATTTTGCGACAGCATTAACAGTCACAAAACATTCAAGCATACCAGTAGGATTCGATATTTGGAAGGGACCCCCTAAACACGCCTCTTCCAAATACTGAATCGCCAACCCATTTTGAGATTCGGTAACAGGTTACCAAATCACAAAATGCGTTTTGATACATGTAAAAAGCCTTTTTTGCATACACAAACGGGCCGATTCTTTTGGTTGATACATGTGGCCCTAAGACTCGAGAATTGGCTCTCAAACAATAATTTTTCTGTATTCCACCGGAGCTCCATAGGTGTTTATTTATAATCCCATGGTAATTTTTTCACCTCGGAATTACAGATACAATTAGTATTGTTCATTTGCTGTGCAAATTCAAACATCAGAATTATTGATTCAGCTTTTGTGTCACGGACCAGGATTACTATGATCTCCATGGCTTCCTTTGCTATCTCAGGCTTAACACGGTTGGTGTGGAATTAATTCTCCTTTTATAGTATTAACATCTTTTACTAGCAGACAAGACCATTCAAGCTCAAAAAGATCCTGAAACATTTAGTTTTTTCTGGGGAATGAGTTTTGCAAGATTTTTTTTGAGGCGCAAACAACTTGTAGCATTCCAATAACAACCAAAAAGGCAGACTTGGTAGTAATTATAGAGCCCACTTAAGGTGAGTTTGATGCCTGAAGAACAACACAATGTTAATGTTAAATTTCCAACACCCCCAAAAAAACCTTACATCATAAAGTGGGATAAAGTCCCTAATTGCATCATTGAATACTTACCAAGCATTACTGCCTTATATCCTGTCAGCATAGGTGACTAGCTTTACAAATATACGGTTGGTGCTCGTTATGATGTTGCCTTTCTTGATGAAGTTTAACCTTTCACCGGTGAAGGCAGAGATGCTGAAATACTCCATACTACATATACAATATGGAGGATGTGAACATCTTGTAATCTGGTGATGAAGAGGAATTGCTTCTGCATCACTCCATGGACGGTCCTGCCACATCACAGGCATGCTGTCATCAATGACGCCCCGAATGATGCAACCAAATAGAGCAGGACAGTAGTATGGCATGCATCCAGTAGGATTTCTCCCTGCCTTCAGCTACACACACAAACATTGCAGAGGCAGCACTGGAAAGAGGAGCCTTCCCTTTCCAGAAGAGTCTCTGTTAAATGGATTCCTACTGAGCAATGGCAGTTCAATTGTGATGCCTATGTAAAAATCCCCACCGTACACCAGGGATAGGTTTTTTGGGGGTTGATCCCACAGGCACAGGGGCAGTCCACAATGGGACACAATTGCTTCATAGCATTTGCCCTTCCCTTCCCTGGCCGGGTGATTAGGCCTCCAAGAAATCCTTGGCACTCCCTGGGTAGGGGAAATGGCAGCTGCATTATTAGGTCTAGCTTTTGCCACAACATTTTCTTTTTAAAGTATATATTCATCCATTGGTCTGTGGATATGTCATTCACCTAGTTCTATCACCTATCACAGCATTTAGCATGCGGCAATGGGTCAGCCCACTTTTGCCACCGACTAACCTTATTGTGACTAATGCAATTCTGCTCCACAAGAAGAGCATTCTCCCGCAAAGTAGTTTCCTTTACTTCCCGTGACTACTATGGTAACATGTGCCTATTTTTGATATATTTTCAGGTTGGGTGTTATCTTAGATCTTTTGATTTCACAACCATTTATTATTCCATATGTAGAATGCAGGTGCTGCCATGTGGAGCACAGGAAGAGTGCTCACTTGATGGCCCCCTTATTAGATATCAGCTTCAAATTCGCCCACTAAATGGAAATGCTTCATGTAAAGTTTATACTGCAATTTGTACCCTTAGACTGGATTCATATTTTTGTGGATGACATGTTCCTTGAGGAAACATCTTCTAAGGATGTATAGAGGCACTCTGGTATATCATTTTATGACACAACTGTGGAGTCCCATTCACCTAGTAAGTTGAAAACGTTTGGGGCTCCTGGGAATATTGTGCAAACCAACACTACAATGTGACTGGCCTTCTTGTATAGTTTGGGCAATACACAGCTTCCCATCTTTTTTTGCATTCTGCACCATATGTTGCATTTGATAACGCTGCTGTACTGCCATGGTACCATCCAGAAAATGAGAAGTTGTTCGAAATTGGGTTTGTGGTTGGGAGAGGTATGCATCTTGTCCAAGCAAGAACCACAATCCTAGTCAGGGTAAGTCAGATATACACTATAAATTAACCTGTGCTCACCCTCTGATAGCTCTACACAAAGCAGGCAGGCTTAACATAAGAAGTACATATATGCTTTTTTAAAGATTTAAAGTAAACATAGCACTTAGAAGCCATAAGCGCCTATGGGGGTTCTCTGGTTGTGCTGTACTGATACAAAGTCAAGAGTTCCTGCTGACGGTGATGGTGCACAGACCCGGCACAAGAGCTTTGCAAGGCAAGCTGATCAAAAGTACCATGATCCTGGTCGCAATAGCGAGATGCGGGGTACAACCGAGCGATGCCTCAGTATCAATCATGCATGCGAGGTGATGCATTGATTTTCTTCATGCAACGATGGCGATGCTTCAGTTATGAAGAGGAAGATACGGTTCCAGGATGTGTTGGTTCCAAAGCTGAGGCGCCTGTTTTCTCCAAACAGTGGAGGGGATGAATCAACTGTCTTTCTGCAGTGGCGGCGATGCAATGGTTTCAATGCATCAGTTCTGATGGTGATGAGCTGGTCCCAAGTGCGATGCATCTGTTCTGTTCCCACTCCAATGATAATGTGTAGATTCTACTTACGCAGTTGGTTCCACAGGAGCAAGCACCTTGATCTACTTCCTATAGACCAGGCACATTACAAGGGGGTAAGGTTTTGAAATCCCTGATTCTTAAAACAGGAGGCAAACCAGCATGGCCTTGGAGATTGCTCTGGGTTCAAGTAAGTTAGTCCAGTTCTTCCTCAGCAGCACAGAGGGTAACAGGCAGCAGGGCAGCACAGCAGAAAAGCAGTTCTCCCAGCCAGAGCACCAGTCCAGCAGAGTAACCGCACAGCAGTCCTTCCATCTGGCAGAGCTCTTCATAGGTCCAGTAGTGTCTGATGCGGTGGGGTCGGAGACCCAGTACTTCTCCTCAGGTGTGTCTTTGAAGTGGAGGTGCCTACCAAGAGGGGCTTTGAAGTGCACAGAGGTTTTCCCTTCCCAGTGATGGCCGCAGACTCACTACAAGGAGTTATGCAGCCCTGTGTGTGGGGACATGACACTGCCTATTCAGGTGTAAGTGTCAGCTCCTCCCTTCCATCCTGCCCAGGATGACCCATCAGGGGGTGAATGGTCAGTCAGTCACATCTAACCTTCCTTTGTGTGGAGCTGTCTATATGGGATGCACACAGTCCAGCTGTCACCCATCCCAGATGTGTATGAGAGACAGGCTGCAGGCACACAGAGCTAAGAGCACAGAAATGCCATCTTTCCAAAAGTGCCATTTGTTTCTAAAAGAGTAGTGATACATTCAACTTTGCCGTACAAAAGGGGGTGGTGATGGATGGAGCATCAGAACCAATCAAACACTCACACCCGGTCAAAAGATCTGGGTTTGATCCATTTCCGTCTTTAGCCCACTCTGCCACCCCAGTTCAGACATGGCTATATGCAAACCAGTCTGACCCTGTGCCTCATGGGAACAGTCCAGCCCGAACTGTCAAGCCATGCCTTCCCTGGACCGGAAACAAGCTTCCGAGGACCGGTTTCTGGCATTCCAGCCGTCTTCAGCCCGGCTTGCTTGAATCCAGTGGCAAAGTGAGCAGGGGACTCACGTCTGAGCATACCCTGCCACACTTATGGCAGCCAAAGCGGTACAAAAGGGGGTGGTGATGGACGGAGCATCTGAACCAATCAAACACTCACACCCAGTCAAAAGATCTGGGTTTGATCCATCACCGTTCTTTAGCCCACTCCGCCACCCCAGTTCAGACATGGCTATATGCAAATCAGTCTGACCCTGTGCCTCATGGGAACAGTCCAGCCCGAACTGCCAAGCCATGCCTTCCGTGGGCCGGAAACAAGCTTCTGAGGACCGGTTTCTGGCGTTCCAGCCGTCTTCAGCCCGACTTGCTTGAATCCAGTGGCAAAGTGAGCAAGGAACTCATGTCTGAGCATACCCTGCCACACTTATGGCGGCCAAAGCGGTACAAAAGGGGGTGGTGATGGACGGAGCCTCAGAACCAATCATACACTCACACCCAGTCAAAATATCTGGGTTTGATCCATCACCGTTCTTTAGCCCACTCAGCCACCCCAGTTCAGACATGGCTATATTCAAATCAGTCTGACCCTGTGCCTCATGGGAACAGTCCCGCCCGAACTGCCAAGCCATGCCTTCCCTGGACCGGAAACAAGCTTCCGAGGACCGGTTTCTGGCATTCCAGCCGTCTTCAGCCCGGCTTGCATGAATCCAGTGGCAAAGTGAGCAAGGGACTCACGTCTGAGCATACCCTGCCACACTTATGGCGGCCAAAGCGGTACAAAAGGGGGTGGTGATGGACGGAGCATCAGAACCAATCAAACACTCACACCCAGTCAAAAGATCTGGGTTTCATCCATCACCGTTCTTTAGCCCACTCTGCCACCCCAGTTCAGACATGGCTATATGCAAATCAGTCTGACCCTGTGCCTCATGGGAACAGTCCAGCCCGAACTGCCAAGCCATGCCTTCCCTGGACTGGAAACAAGCTTCCGAGGACCGGTTTCTGGCATTCCAGCCGTCTTCAGCCCGGCTTGCTTGAATCCAGTGGCAAAGTGAGCAAGGGACTCACATCTGAGCATACCCTGCCACACTTATGGCGGCCAAAGCGGTACAAAAGGGGGTGGTGATGGACGGAGCATCTGAACCAATCAAACACTCACACCCAGTCAAAAGATCTGGGTTTGATCCATCACCGTTCTTTAGCCCACTCCGCCACCCCAGTTCAGACATGGCTATATGCAAATCAGTCTGACCCTGTGCCTCATGGGAACAGTCCAGCCCGAACTGCCAAGCCATGCCTTCCCTGGACCAGAAACAAGCTTCCGAGGACCGGTTTCTGGCATTCCAGCCGTCTTCAGCGCGGCTTGCTTGAATCCAGTGGCAAAGTGAGCAAGGTACTCACGTCTGAGCATACCCTGCCACACTTATGGCGGCCAAAGCGGTACAAAAGGGGGTGGTGATGGACGGAGCCTCAGAACCAATCAAACACTCACACCCAGTCAAAAGATCAGGGTTTGATCCATCACCGTTCTTTAGCCCACTCTGCCACCCCAGTTCAGACATGGCTATATGCAAATCAGTCTGACCCTGTGCCTCATGGGAACAGTCCAGCCCGAACTGCCAAGCCATGCCTTCCCTGGACCGGAAACAAGCTTCAGAGGACCGGTTTCTGGCATTCCAGCCGTCTTCAGCCCGGCTTGCTTGAATCCAGTGGCAAAGTGAGCAAGGGACTCACATCTGAGCATACCCTGCCACACTTATGGCGGCCAAAGCGGTACAAAAGGGGGTGGTGATGGACGGAGCATCTGAACCAATCAAACACTCACACCCAGTCAAAAGATCTGGGTTTGATCCATCACCGTTCTTTAGCCCACTCCGCCACCCCAGTTCAGACATGGCTATATGCAAATCAGTCTGACCCTGTGCCTCATGGGAACAGTCCAGCCCGAACTGCCAAGCCATGCCTTCCCTGGGCCGGAAACAAGCTTCCGAGGACCGGTTTATGGCATTCCAGCCGTCTTCAGCCCGGCTTGCATGAATCCAGTGGCAAAGTGAGCAAGGGACTCAAGTCTGAGCATACCCTGCCACACTTATGGCGGCCAAAGCGGTACAAAAGGGGGTGGTGATGGACGGAGCATCAGAACCAATCAAACACTCACACCCAGTCAAAAGATCTGGGTTTGATCCATCACCGTTCTTTAGCCCACTCTGCCACCCCAGTTCAGACATGGCTATATGCAAATCAGTCTGACCCTGTGCCTCATGGGAACAGTCCAGCCCGAACTGCCAAGCCATGCCTTCCCTGGACCGGAAACAAGCTTCCGAGGACCGGTTTTTGGCATTCCAGCCGTCTTCAGCCCGGCTTGCTTGAATCCAGTGGCAAAGTGAGCAAGGGACTCATGTCTGAGCATACCCTGCCACACTTATGGCGGCCAAAGCGGTACAAAAGGGGGTGGTGATGGACGGAGCATCTGAACCAATCAAACACTCACACCCAGTCAAATGATCTGGGTTTGATCCATCACCGTTCTTTAGCCCACTCCGCCACCCCAGTTCAGACATGGCTATATGCAAATAAGTCTGACCCTGTGCCTCATGGGAACAGTCCAGCCCGAACTCCCAAGCCATGCCTTCCCTGGACCGGAAACAAGCTTCCGAGGACCGGTTTCTGGCATTCCAGCCGTCTTCAGCCCGGCTTGCATGAATCCAGTGGCAAAGTGAGCAAGGGACTCAAGTCTGAGCATACCCTGCCACACTTATGGCGGCCAAAGCGGTACAAAAGGGGGTGGTGATGGACGGAGCATCAGAACCAATCAAACACTCACACCCAGTCAAAAGATCTGGGTTTGATCCATCACCGTTCTTTAGCCCACTCTGCCACCCCAGTTCAGACATGGCTATATGCAAATCAGTCTGACCCTGTGCCTCATGGGAACAGTCCAGCCCGAACTCCCAAGCCATGCCTTCCCTGGACCGGAAACAAGCTTCCGAGGACCGGTTTCTGGCATTCCAGCCGTCTTCAGCCCGGCTTGCATGAATCCAGTGGCAAAGTGAGCAAGGGACTCAAGTCTGAGCATACCCTGCCACACTTATGGCGGCCAAAGCGGTACAAAAGGGGGTGGTGATGGACGGAGCATCTGAACCAATCAAACACTCACACCCAGTCAAAAGATCTGGGTTTGATCCATCACCGTTCTTTAGCCCACTCCGCCACCCCAGTTCAGACATGGCTATATGCAAATCAGTCTGACCCTGTGCCTCATGGGAACAGTCCAGCCCGAACTGCCAAGCCATGCCTTCCCTGGACCAGAAACAAGCTTCCGAGGACCGGTTTCTGGCATTCCAGCCGTCTTCAGCCCGGCTTGCTTGAATCCAGTGGCAAACTGAGCAAGGGACTCACGTCTGAGCATACCCTGCCACACTTATGGCGGCCAAAGCGGTACAAAAGGCGGTGGTGATGAACGGAGCCTCAGAACCAATCAAACACTCACACCCAGTCAAAAGATCTGGGTTTGATCCATCACCGTTCTTTAGCCCACTCTGCCACCCCAGTTCAGACATGGCTATATGCAAATCAATCTGACCCTGTGCCTCATGGGAACAGTCCAGCCCGAACTGCCAAGCCATGCCTTCCCTGGACCGGAAACAAGCTTCCGAGGACCGGTTTCTGGCATTCCAGCCGTCTTCAGCCCGGCTTGCTTGAATCCAGTGGCAAAGTGAGCAAGGGACTCACGTCTGAGCATACCCTGCCACACTTATGGCAGCCAAAGCGGTACAAAAGGGGGTGGTGATGGACGGAGCATCAGAACCAATCAAACACTCACACCAAGTCAAAAGATCTGGGTTTGATCCATCACCGTTCTTTAGCCCACTCTGCCACCCCAGTTCAGACATGGCTATATGCAAATCAGTCTGACCCTGTGCCTCATGGGAACAGTCCAGCCCGAACTGCCAAGCCATGCCTTCCCTGGACCGGAAACAAGCTTCCGAGGACCGGTTTTTGGCATTCCAGCCGTCTTCAGCCCGGCTTGCTTGAATCCAGTGGCAAAGTGAGCAAGGGACTCATGTCTGAGCATACCCTGCCACACTTATGGCGGCCAAAGCGGTACAAAAGGGGGCGGTGATGGACGGAGCATCTGAACCAATCAAACACTCACACCCAGTCAAATGATCTGGGTTTGATCCATCACCGTTCTTTAGCCCACTCCGCCACCCCAGTTCAGACATGGCTATATGCAAATAAGTCTGACCCTGTGCCTCATGGGAACAGTCCAGCCCGAACTCCCAAGCCATGCCTTCCCTGGACCGGAAACAAGCTTCCGAGGACCGGTTTCTGGCATTCCAGCCGTCTTCAGCCCGGCTTGCATGAATCCAGTGGCAAAGTGAGCAAGGGACTCAAGTCTGAGCATACCCTGCCACACTTATGGCGGCCAAAGCGGTACAAAAGGGGGTGGTGATGGACGGAGCATCAGAACCAATCAAACACTCACACCCAGTCAAAAGATCTGGGTTTGATCCATCACCGTTCTTTAGCCCATTCTGCCACCCCAGTTCAGACATGGCTATATGCAAATCAGTCTGACCCTGTGCCTCATGGGAACAGTCCAGCCCGAACTCCCAAGCCATGCCTTCCCTGGACGGGAAACAAGCTTCCGAGGACCGGTTTCTGGCATTCCAGCCGTCTTCAGCCCGGCTTGCATGAATCCAGTGGCAAAGTGAGCAAGGGACTCAAGTCTGAGCATACCCTGCCACACTTATGGCGGCCAAAGCGGTACAAAAGGGGGTGGTGATGGACGGAGCATCTGAACCAATCAAACACTCACACCCAGTCAAAAGATCTGGGTTTGATCCATCACCGTTCTTTAGCCCACTCCGCCACCCCAGTTCAGACATGGCTATATGCAAATCAGTCTGACCCTGTGCCTCATGGGAACAGTCCTGCCCGAACTGCCAAGCCATGCCTTCCCTGGACCAGAAACAAGCTTCCGAGGACCGGTTTCTGGCATTCCAGCCGTCTTCAGCCCGGCTTGCTTGAATCCAGTGGCAAAGTGAGCAAGGGACTCACGTCTGAGCATACCCTGCCACACTTATGGCGGCCAAAGCGGTACAAAAGGCGGTGGTGATGAACGGAGCCTCAGAACCAATCAAACACTCACACCCAGTCAAAAGATCTGTGTTTGATCCATCACCGTTCTTTAGCCCACTCTGCCACCCCAGTTCAGACATGGCTATATGCAAATCAGTCTGACCCTGTGCCTCATGGGAACAGTCCAGCCCGAACTGCCAAGCCATGCCTTCCCTGGACCGGAAACAAGCTTCCGAGGACCGGTTTCTGGCATTCTAGCCGTCTTCAGCCCGGCTTGCTTGAATCCAGTGGCAAAGTGAGCAAGGGACTCACGTCTGAGCATACCCTGCCACACTTATGGCAGCCAAAGCGGTACAAAAGGGGGTGGTGATGGACGGAGCATCAGAACCAATCAAACACTCACACCAAGTCAAAAGATCTGGGTTTGATCCATCACCGTTCTTTAGCCCACTCTGCCACCCCAGTTCAGACATGGCTATATGCAAATCAGTCAGACCCTGTGCCTCATGGGTACAGTCCAGCCCGAACTGCCAAACCATGCCTTCCGTGGACCGGAAACAAGCTTCCGAGGACCGGTTTCTGGCATTCCAGCCGTCTTCAGCCCGGCTTGATGGATCCAGTGGCAAAGTGAGCAAGGGACTCACGTCTGAGCATACCCTACCACACTTATGGCGGCCAAAGCTGTACAAAAGGAGGTGGTGATGGACGGAGCATCAGAACCAATCAAACACTCACACCCAGTCAAAAGATCTGGGTTTGATACATCGCCGTTCTTTAGCCCACTCTGCCACCCCAGTTCAGACATGGCTATATGCAAATCAGTCTGACCCTGTGCCTCATGGGAACAGTCCAGCCCGAACTGCCAAGCCATGCCTTCCCTGGACAGGAAACAAGCTTCCGAGGACCGGTTTCTGGCATTCCAGCCGTCTTCAGCCTGGCTTGCTTGAATCCAGTGGCAAAGTGAGCAAGGGACTCACATCTGAGCATACCCTGCCACACTTATGGCGGCCAAAGCGGTACAAAAGGGGGTGGTGATGGACGGAGCATCTGAACCAATCAAACACTCACACCCAGTCAAAAGATCTGGGTTTGATCCATCACCGTTCTTCAGCCCACTCCGCCACCCCAGTTCAGACATGGCTATATGCAAATCAGTCTGACCCTGTGCCTCATGGGAACAGCCCAGCCCGAACTGCCAAGCCATGCCTTCCCTGGACCAGAAACAAGCTTCCGAGGACCGGTTTCTGGCATTCCAGCCGTCTTCAGCCCGGCTTGCTTGAATCCAGTGGCAAAGTGAGCAAGGGACTCACATTCTGAGCATACCCTGCCACACTTATGGCGGCCAAAGCGGTACAAAAGGGGGTGGTGATGAACGGAGCCTCAGAACCAATCAAACACTCACACCCAGTCAAAAGATCTGGGTTTGATCCATCACCGTTCTTTAGCCCACTCTGCCACCCCAGTTCAGACATGGCTATATGCAAATCAGTCTGACCCTGTGCCTCATGGGAACAGTCCAGCCCGAACTGCCAAGCCATGCCTTCCCTGGACCGGAAACAAGCTTCCGAGGACCGGTTTCTGGCATTCCAGCCGTCTTCAGCCCGGCTTGCATGAATCCAGTGGCAAAGTGAGCAAGGGACTCAAGTCTGAGCATACCTTGCCACACTTATGGCGGCCAAAGCGGTACAAAAGGGGGTGGTGATGGACGGAGCATCAGAACCAATCAAACACTCACACCCAGTCAAAAGATCTGGGTTTGATCCATCACCGTTCTTTAGCCCATTCTGCCACCCCAGTTCAGACATGGCTATATGCAAATCAGTCTGACCCTGTGCCTCATGGGAACAGTCCAGCCCGAACTCCCAAGCCATGCCTTCCCTGGACGGGAAACAAGCTTCCGAGGACCGGTTTCTGGCATTCCAGCCGTCTTCAGCCCGGCTTGCATGAATCCAGTGGCAAAGTGAGCAAGGGACTCAAGTCTGAGCATACCCTGCCACACTTATGGCGGCCAAAGCGGTACAAAAGGGGGTGGTGATGGACGGAGCATCTGAACCAATCAAACACTCACACCCAGTCAAAAGATCTGGGTTTGATCCATCACCGTTCTTTAGCCCACTCCGCCACCCCAGTTCAGAAATGGCTATATGCAAATCAGTCTGACCCTGTGCCTCATGGGAACAGTCCAACCCGAACTGCCAAGCCATGCCTTCCCTGGACCAGAAACAAGCTTCCGAGGACCGGTTTCTGGCATTCCAGCCGTCTTCAGCCCGGCTTGCTTGAATCCAGTGGCAAAGTGAGCAAGGGACTCACGTCTGAGCATACCCTGCCACACTTATGGCGGCCAAAGCGGTACAAAAGGCGGTGGTGATGAACGGAGCCTCAGAACCAATCAAACACTCACACCCAGTCAAAAGATCTGGGTTTGATCCATCACCGTTCTTTAGCCCACTCTGCCACCCCAGTTCAGACATGGCTATATGCAAATCAGTCTGACCCTGTGCCTCATGGGAACAGTCCAGCCCGAACTGCCAAGCCATGCCTTCCCTGGACCGGAAACAAGCTTCCGAGGACCGGTTTCTGGCATTCCAGCCGTCTTCAGCCCGGCTTGCTTGAATCCAGTGGCAAAGTGAGCAAGGGACTCACGTCTGAGCATACCCTGCCACACTTATGGCAGCCAAAGCGGTACAAAAGGGGGTGGTGATGGACGGAGCATCAGAACCAATCAAACACTCACACCAAGTCAAAAGATCTGGGTTTGATCCATCACCGTTCTTTAGCCCACTCTGCCACCCCAGTTCAGACATGGCTATATGCAAATCAGTCAGACCCTGTGCCTCATGGGTACAGTCCAGCCCGAACTGCCAAACCATGCCTTCCGTGGACCGGAAACAAGCTTCCAAGGACCGGTTTCTGGCATTCCAGCCGTCTTCAGCCCGGCTTGATGGATCCAGTGGCAAAGTGAGCAAGGGACTCACGTCTGAGCATACCCTACCACACTTATGGCGGCCAAAGCTGTACAAAAGGAGGTGGTGATGGACGGAGAATCAGAACCAATCAAACACTCACACCCAGTCAAAAGATCTGGGTTTGATCCATCGCCGTTCTTTAGCCCACTCTGCCACCCCAGTTCAGACATGGCTATATGCAAATCAGTCTGACCCTGTGCCTCATGGGAACAGTCCAGCCCGAACTGCCAAGCCATGCCTTCCCTGGACCGGAAACAAGCTTCCGAGGACCGGTTTCTGGCATTCCAGCCGTCTTCAGCCTGGCTTGCTTGAATCCAGTGGCAAAGTGAGCAAGGGACTCACATCTGAGCATACCCTGCCACACTTATGGCGGCCAAAGCGGTACAAAAGGGGGTGGTGATGGACGGAGCATCTGAACCAATCAAACACTCACAACCAGTCAAAAGATCTGGGTTTGATCCATCACCGTTCTTCAGCCCACTCCGCCACCCCAGTTCAGACATGGCTATATGCAAATCAGTCTGACCCTGTGCCTCATGGGAACAGCCCAGCCCGAACTGCCAAGCCATGCCTTCCCTGGACCAGAAACAAGCTTCCGAGGACCGGTTTCTGGCATTCCAGCCGTCTTCAGCCCGGCTTGCTTGAATCCAGTGGCAAAGTGAGCAAGGGACTCACTTCTGAGCATACCCTGCCACACTTATGGCGGCCAAAGCGGTACAAAAGGGGGTGGTGAGGAACGGAGCCTCAGAACCAATCAAACACTCACACCCAGTCAAAAGATCTGGGTTTGATCCATCACCGTTCTTTAGCCCACTCTGCCACCCCAGTTCAGACATGGCTATATGCAAATCAGTCAGACCCTGTGCCTCATGGGAACAGTCCAGCCCGAACTGCCAAGCCATGCCTTCCCTGGACCGGAAACAAGCTTCCGAGGACCGGTTTCTGGCATTCCAGCCGTCTTCAGCCCGGCTTGCTTGAATCCAGTGGCAAAGTGAGCAAGGGACTCACGTCTGAGCATACCCTGCCACACTTATGGCGGCCAAAGCGGTACAAAAGGGGGTGGTGATGAACGGAGCCTCAGAACCAATTAAACACTCACACCCAGTCCAAAGATCTGGGTTTGATCCATCACCGTTCTTTAGCCCACTCTGCCACCCCAGTTCAGACATGGCTATATGCAAATCAGTCTGACCCTGTGCCTCATGGGAACAGTCCAGCCCGAACTGCCAAGCCATGCCTTCCCTGGACCGGAAACAAGCTTCCGAGGACCGGTTTCTGGCATTCCAGCCGTCTTCAGCCCGGCTTGCTTGAAACCAGTGGCAAAGTGAGCAAGGGACTCACGTCTGAGCATACCCTGCCACACTTATGGCAGCCAAAGCGGTACAAAAGGGGGTGGTGATGGACGGAGCATCAGAACCAATCAAACACTCACACCCAGTCAAAAGATCTGGGTTTGATCCATCACCGTTCTTTAGCCCACTCTGCCACCCCAGTTCAGACATGGCTATATGCAAATCAGTCAGACCCTGTGCCTCATGGGAACAGTCCAGCCCGAACTGCCAAACCATGCCTTCCGTGGACCGGAAACAAGCTTCCGAGGACCGGTTTCTGGCATTCCAGCCGTCTTCAGCCCGGCTTGATGGATCCAGTGGCAAAGTGAGCAAGGGACTCACGTCTGAGCATACCCTACCACACTTATGGCGGCCAAAGCTGTACAAAAGGAGGTGGTGATGGACGGAGCATCAGAACCAATCAAACACTCACACCCAGTCAAAAGATCTGGGTTTGATCCATCGCCGTTCTTTAGCCCACTCTGCCACCCCAGTTCAGACATGGCTATATGCAAATCAGTCTGACCCTGTGCCTCATGGGAACAGTCCAGCCCGAACTGCCAAGCCATGCCTTCCCTGGACCGGAAACAAGCTTCTGAGGACCGGTTTCTGGCATTCCAGCCGTCTTCAGCCCGGCTTGCTTGAATCCAGTGGCAAAGTGAGCAAGGGACTCACGTCTAAGCATACCCTGCCACACTTATGGCGGCCAAAGCGGTACAAAAGGGGGTGGTGATGGACGGAGCATCAGAACCAATCAAACACTCACACCCAGTCAAAAGATCTGGGTTTGATCCATCACCGTTCTTTAGCCCACTCTGCCACCCCAGTTCAGACATGGCTATATGCAAATCAGTCTGACCCTGTGCCTCATGGGAATAGTCCAGCCTGAACTGCCAAGCCATGCCTTCCCTGGACCGGAAACAAGCTTCCGAGGACCAGTTTCTGGCATTACAGCCGTCTTCAGCCCGGCTTGCTTGAATCCAGTGGCAAAGTGAGCAAGGGACTCACGTCTGAGCATACCCTGCCACACTTATGGCTGCCAAAGCGGTACAAAAGGGGGTGGTGATGGACGGAGCATCAGAACCAATCAAACACTCACACCCAGTCAAAAGATCTGGGTTTGATCCATCACCGTTCTTTAGCCCACTATGCCACCCCAGTTCAGACATGGCTATATGCAAATCAGTCTGACCCTGTGCCTCATGGGAACAGTCCAGCCCGAACTGCCAAACCATGCCTTCCCTGGACCGGAAACAAGCTTCCGAGGACCGGTTTCTGGCATTCCAGCCGTCTTCAGCCCGGCTTGATGGATCCAGTGGCAAAGTGAGCAAGGGACTCACGTCTGAGCATACCCTACCACACTTATGGCGGCCAAAGCGGTACAAAAGGAGGTGGTGATGGACGGAGCATCAGAACCAATCAAACACTCACACCCAGTCAAAAGATCTGGGTTTGATCCATCACCGTTCTTTAGCCCACTCTGCCACCCCAGTTCAGACATGGCTATATGCAAATCAGTCTGACCCTGTGCCTCATGGGAACAGTCCAGCCCGAACTGCCAAGCCATGCCTTCCCTGGACCGGAAACAAGCTTCTGAGGACCGGTTTCTGGCATTCCAGCCATCTTCAGCCCGGCTTGCTTGAATCCAGTGGCAAAGTGAGCAAGGGACTCACGTCTGAGCATACCCTGCCACACTTATGGCGGCATAAGGATCTCTTAGATAGAAGGCATCTGGGCAAGGTAGGAGTGACACACAGATCTCAGCACTCACATGGGTAATACTACAAACACACTCCTCTCTAACCATGCATAGAGGTCCATCTCTAAACTCTGAATGCTTCTGACACTTATGCACTATGTAAATGCTAGACAACACAAAAGAAAGCTCCCCAGACCTAGATGGGAGGATTCAATGAGGATGCATGTTACAATAAGTGGGTGAGGGTCTACCTCCCTTTACAATATTTATCCCCCAGACAATTTATTAAATGAGCAGAAAACAATGAAGTGTCAATTGAATATTAGTGTCTAGGATGTACATATTTATTCTTCATGAGTTTTTTTTTTCAAATCTATGTTTATTGACATTTTAAACACAGAGAGAAAAGAAATGCAACAGTCCCGCACATCGTCCCACGCAGGGGGTAGCATTGAAATCAGCCCAAACGCAGCGCGTTAAACCGGACAAGGTTCCCTTCAGCCAGACCCTTGACATACAGAGTAGTGCTCTGGTAGGTGCAGTTCCTCACAGAGACGGGGAGTAACACATGGCCTGTGAGGTAAGTGGGAGATCGGTGAAAGCTCAGGGTGGATGCCCTCCGATCAGCTCGGCTGACAACCTACTTGCCCCAGGCAGAAACTAACAGCCGCCACCTTACGCTTGGTCAAACGGCGAGCTTCCACGAGCAAGTTCCCCGGCAGGCATTGTCATAGAGGTAGCGATATGAGGGAATCACATCAACGACAACAAAATACAACCCCCCCCCTCCGCCCCCGTAGCCCCCCCCTTCCCAGTGGTGGTAGCATCTTACAGAGGACAAAGGTCATAGCGTGTAATGTTGGGAGTTCACAGTTGAAAGAGGTGAAGGGCTCTTACGCTAGCAGACACACTGCGGACGGCAGACCCTTGGGCAGAAAAGTGACCAATGGGCCCCAGCGTAATTCAAAGTTCTTAAAATCATCCAGGAAGATGTCAGCCATCCTCTCCAAACTCAATAGCTTCCATAGAAGCAAATGCCAAAGGGAGGTGGCTGGTGCCTCCTTCCGTTTCCACGCCGCAGCAAGGGATAGCTTGGCCGTCCCGATGCTAAGCCACATAATCTTCTTGTCCGCCTTAGTCTGATGTTCGAGACTAGGATCACGGAGATCCAGTAGGGTAGTGGCCATCGAGGTAGGAATGGGGTATCCCAGCATTTCCTTAATTTGTGCAAGAATTTCCTCCCAAAACGGACGGATAATAGGGCAATCCCACCAGATATGCTGAAAGTCTCCTAATAGCCCACACCCCCTCCAACACCTATCAGAAGTTTCAGGGAATATCTGTCTCAGCTTGGCCAGATGTAGATACCAATCCATCATGGTTTTCATGTGTGCCTCCCTAAGTTCCACGGAGTGGTTACATTTGGCTATGTCTGACCATAAGTGTGCCCACTCCGCATCAGAAATGTCCTGTTGAAGAACCCCCTCCCACACGGACATGTATCGAGGCCTAGGGGAAATCGCAGTGGAAAGTAGGAACCCATATATAAAGGTGACATCACCCTTCATGGATGAGGTTTTGGTCAGAAAGGCTTCGAACTTCGTGAGGGGTCATGTAGCTGCATCTCTCACTTGAGGAGACAGTGCCCAGTGGAGTAATTGAGCGTGGTGGTAACGTTCATTCTCCTGAACCACATAGTCTCTCTTACAGTTGTCGAAGGTGAGTGGGTCAAAGTTATGGAATAAGTGTGTTAGTGCCAGTCAGCCCCCTTCCTTCCATGCATCAAATGGGTCCTCGGTCAACGCTGGGTGAAAGGTGGGATTAAAGTGTAGGGGCGTAAAGGGGGAGGGTAATGTAGTCCACCTATCGTCCTTGGAGACGGAGTCCCAGACCTTCAAAGTGGTGCAAGTGGGGGCACTGATGTAAGCATTTTTGGACCTGTCGCTCTTGGGCTTCCATACCAGGTTCCAGATCCTCGTTCCCGCCACGCTCCGATCCATGTGCAACCAGTGTTTTTCTGACTCTTGTTGCAACCATTCTACTAGTACTCAAAGTTGCGCCACTTTATAATACAGATGAATGTCTGGTAGCCCCACGCCCCCTTCCTTCTGCGGTCTGGGCAGGATGGCGAAGGAGAAGCGTGCTCGACCCCCTTGCCAGATAAAGTGTAACATCATAGATTTCATTTCACCGAAAAAATTCCCCGTCGAGTTCAATGGGCAGGGCCTGGAACAAGTACGAGAGCTTGGGAAGAAGGGACATTTTAACTGCATGAATCCTCCCCAGCCATGATATGAACATTGGCTTCCAGCGGGCCAAGTCGGCTTGAATCTTGGCTAAGAGCGGGGGGAAGTTGGCAGAGTACAGATTCCCCATCGTGGGAGTCAAGTGGATTCCCAGATATAGAATAGAGGAACTGGCCCATGGAAGGGGTGTTAGCATCTGGAGACGGAGAACTTAAGATTGGGGGAGGGTGAGGTTAAGGATGTAGGATTTATCATAGTTGACCTTGAACCCCGCTACCGCTTCAAAGCGCTCCAGGTCTGCTTACACATGGGGAAGAGAGCAGGCCGGGTCAGAGAGGGAGAGAAGGACATCGCCCGCGAAGAGAGTGATCTTAAGTGTCTCCCCAGTGAAGGGTATGCCGTGGATGTCGGGGTTGGCCCTCACCGCCAGCGCCCAAGGTTCTATGCTTAGAGCAAAAAGTAGAGGCGATAGTGGACACCCCTGTCTAGTGCCCCGTGAGTGTTCAAAGAAGGAGGACGTGTGCCCATTTACCGCTACTCTTGACCTGGGGCAGAGGTAATTCGCCCGAACCATTGTCAAAAATGTAGAGGAGAAGCCAAAGGCGGTCAATGTCTGAAGTAAAAAAAAACAATCCACCCTGTCAAACGCCTTATCGGCATCAAGCCTCACCAGAACTGCCGGAATTCTGAACTTATTGGCCTTTTCAATCAGGTGTAACACCTGCCTCGTGTTGTCGTGGGTCTGTTGTCCCTTAATGAACCCTGATTGGTCCGGATGTATGAGTGCCGGCATGAGGTCATTGAGCCGTTGAGCAATGATGGAAGAATAAAGTTTCACATCCAGATTCAGGAGGGCAATCGGCCTATAAGAGGCGCATTTACTGGGGTCTTTACCGGGTTTGGGTATGATAGATATCAGGGCTACGGCCATCGTGCCTGAAGTCTCGCCTTCGTCCGCCATACCGTTAAACAACTGGACTAAGTATGGGCTGAGTTCAGAGGCAAAGGTCTTATAGAAAATGGCCGTGTACCCATCCGCCCCGGGGCCTTATGGGGCTTCAAGGCCTTAATGGCCGCCATCACATCTTCTCTGGTGAAGGGAGCAGAGAGCGTCTCATTCCACTCCGCTGATACCTGGGGTAAGGATAATGTCCCCAGATACTCTTTTTGTGCAGCGTCATCAAGAGAATCCCCCTAATAGAGATTCTTGTAGAAGGTACCGAAAAGCTCGGCCTTAGTCTCATCTTGGTGTGTCAGTACCCCCTGACCGTCCTGAATCCCTCCAATGTATTCCCGCTCCCTCTTGTCCCGGAGCTGCATGGCGAGATGCTTCCCCACCTTGTTACCCCGGGAGTAGGAAAGACGCCTTAATTTTAGCAGAGTATATTCTGCCCTGTTGTTGTAATGTGCCCGGAGCTTACCTCTAACTGCCGTGAGCTGTCGCAATGTGTGCCTGGAGGGGTTCGCCTTGTGTGCTTTCTCTAGAGTGGAGAGTTTCTCCTCTAATTGCTCCCTTTCCCGACCTCACTGTCTATTAAGAACAGCATTCAGGGCCAGGCAATGCCCACGAATACAAGTTTAAAGGCGTCCCGGTGGTGAAAACCGAAGTGTTCCCCGTGTCATTAAGTGCAAAAAACTCATTTATAACTCACCTCAAAGTGTTACAGGAGGTTTTGTCCCGAACCAAGGACGCCGGGAAGTACCATCTAGGGCTGGTCCTGCTCTTCACGCCCCAATGAAGGCACACTGCGAGCAAGCGATGGCCGGAAACGGACAATGGGAAAACGTTGGCCTCGCCAAGGTCGCCTCGGAGAGACTGACTCAGGAAGAAGTGATCAAGTCGGGAGTAAGAGCGATGAACGTGTGAGAAAAAGGTGTAGTCTCTAGAGTGGGGGTACAGGGAACGCCATGCATCAAAAAGGCCCATGTCCAAGATTTTCTGTTGCGAATCAAGGGAAAACGAGCCCATGTCAGATCTCTGTGAATGAGTGCTATCTAGGTCTTTCTGCCAGACCAAGTTGAAGTCCCCCATGGTAATCAATGGCCTTTCAGCAAAATCTATGACCTTCCCCAAGAGGGTTTGGAGGAAACCATTCTGGCCAGTGTTAGGTGCATAAAATACGACAAAGGTACATAATCTACCCCGCAGGAGGCCCTTCACCATGACCCAGCGCCCCTCTTTATCACTCTGTACTCCCATAGGCTGAAAGTGCAAGGCCGAGCGGAACATAAGGGCCACTCCCCTCTGCTTCGTGGAGGCTGAAGATCTATAAATAAGTGGGAATTGTTTGTGCTTAAGGCGTGAGTCATCTGACTTAGTCAGGTGGGTCTCTTGAAGACCCACAACATCCAACTGGTGGTCAATGATATATTTCCAAATCTTTTGGCGCTTCTGGGGAGAATTCAGCCCCTTAACATTCCTTGTCCCTAGAGTTAGCAGCATCATCGATAGGACGTACGATAATGTTCCTCAGGGGCCGTCCACCCCAACCCTCTACACTGAGCTAATGAGTGAATGACGTCCCCATCGTGCATCCCACCGCAACTGCCAGTGGTGTCACGGAGCCGCCCAAACCCACCAGATCCATCCCCCTCTGTGTGGCCCATCTCCCCTCCAGACCCTCCCCTCTGACCCACCATGCATGTGAGGACCCCTCAATCAGCTCTGTGCCATAAGCGATCAATCCCCTGCTACCACCACTACTCCCCCTATACCCCCGCCCTGCCCCCACTAAAACCCCAAGAAGAAAAACACAATACGAAAAACAGAGTGAAACAAGTCCCAAAGGAAAGGGGACATGGCACCAGTCAATAGTTCTCCAGTTCGTAAAACAGGAGTTCCTCACGAGCAAGGACATAAAGCACAAGAGGTACCTTGTAGGGGCTGCCCCCTCCGGCGCCTGCAATCAACCCTCTCTGGGCCTCACAAGGCCGCCTTACGGTCCTCAGTTGCCTCCTCAGTCACCAGGGCTAAAGAAGCAACTGTATGCACCCCTCTCCTGCAAGCTTGCTGACATGTCGGGCCTCCTTGCAGGCACAGGCTTGCCCACTCTTTGTCAATCTGTAGAGCTTTGCCGTCGTCTGTTAGTTGAGCTGCTACCGTCGGACGATGAGTCCAGCCGCTCCAAACCCAAAAGGTCCATGGCCACTTCCAAGGATCGTACCTGGACCAGCTTATTCTGCCATCTGAAGATGAGCCGGAATGGATGCCCCCAAGAGTAGGGCACATTTTGCTCTCGTAGGTGAGTGGTGACAGGATTAAATTCCCGCCGTTTCATTAGTGTAGAGGCTGCCAGATCCTGAAATACCAAGGGGCGATGATCCCGGAATTGCAGGAGACTGAAGTCGCGTGCCTTACGGAGGATCCGCTCCCTCAGCTGAAAGTCATGTACGCATACCAAGATATCCGGGGGAGGGGCTTTGGGACCCCGTGGTAATCCAACTCGATGCACTCGGTCCATTCTTATGGCTTGCAGGTCGTCCTCATTTAGGATATGCTTGAGGAGTGCTTCCACATACTCCCTCAAGTCCGACCCCTCTCCTTTCCAAGGCACTGCCCGTATCCTAATGTTATTACGGCAGGACCTATTCTCCAAGTCTTCGGTGTGAGCTTGTAGATCTAGGTTTTGCTCTGTCAGACAAATCACGTCTTGCTGAAGTCGATGGATGTCCTCTGCTGTCCCCACGTCGTGCTCCTCCAGTGTTGCTACCCACTCCCCCACGCCATCCACATCCCTCCGCACCTCACGCATGTCAGCTGCTAGCTGGGAGCGCAGCTCCTATATATCCTCCTTAATGGCCGCAAAAAGTTCAATCATGAAGGCCTTAGTAGTGGGTTCTTCGTTCTCACCTTGTCCTGGAGTCTTGTCAACGACCCGCAATGAAGGCTGCGTCACCCCTTTCGACATCCCGTCCTTCCCAGGTTTATCTTTCTTTGGTCTGGTGGTCGCCATATTGACTTGCGTCTAGGCCGAAGCCAGATCTTGTGGTAGATATGGGAGGTCACTACACTCGTCCAGAATCGCCTGCTCTCCACACTGCAACGAAGGGCTCTGAACCCAGAAACCGGCGGGGCCCCAAGCTAAGTGTCCAGGCCACACCTAGCAGACCCTGTGCTCTCCAACACCTGTCCACTACCAGCCCTTCCTTCTGCACACGCGGTTCATGCAGTAAACACTCGTAGGGAGCTGTGAGCAACACCAGGCAAGCTTCACCTTGAGGTCCCCGCCCCCACTAAGGGCAACTGACACCGCTATCCAGCAGGATTAGGGGTCTTTCAGGTCTCCCCCGGCAGCTCTGCCGTATTTCACCCCTGCCGCCTACACAGTTTGTCTTCTCAAAAATGCTCGGCCAGGGGGGTACCACTTCACGGGTCAAGATGGCGGGTATTCACCTCCCCAGGGTGCTCCTGCCAACAGAATTCAGTGCGCTGTGGGGGATGCGCCTCTGTTCCCCGCGGGTCACGCGAACCATGAGCGGCCACTGGGGTTCCAGCCGGGCGGGGGGGCAGTCTCAAACACAGGCCCTTCGCCTTCCTCGACTCTCCCAAGCTGGGCATGCACCGACTGCCGAGGCACACGCCCCCACTCGACTCCTCACCTCTGCTTGTGCACCGATTTGTGCCTGGCGGAGCCTTCCTCCCGATGGGCGCCAGTCTCGTTAGGCGCCAGCTACACCACACCGGAGCTTGCCTCAGGGCCGCGGCTCCCGCTCTTCTAGCCGCACCGCTCTCCCCCTGCTGGAAGGGGTTGGGCCCCGCTGCCTGCCTCCTCGCCGACGGCCTGCACTCTGCTCGGCTCCTTCTGGGTCCGCGGCCACGGGGTCCGTGTGCCGGTAGGCCTCCCAGCTCCGATGGTAATGCGGGATATCAGGCACCGCCGACCCGGAGAAGCGGCGCCGCTCCGCACTTCCTCTCCGCTCAGGCCTCAGTGTGCTCCAGGGTCTCCAAACGCACCCGCAGCAGAATCACAGGGCCGCACCAGCAATTCAGGGGAGTCTTTACGTTAGGCCACTCCGGGCCCGAGGGCGCTCCCGCTCTGGTCACTGCGACACACCGCTGCCGCCGTCTCACTCCTTCCTGCAGCCGGGCCCAGGCCGCCCCCTAGGCCTCACATGGGTGCAGGCCGCACGTCCGCCTACCATGCTGTATGGTCCGCCGGGGCGAAATGTAGGTCCGGACGCTGCAGAACAGTTACGGGGCACCGGGCACCCCAAATTTGTGCCTGGGTGGGCCCCGCAGAGGGTGCTATACAAAGCGGTGATTCTTTTGGCGCCGGAGGGACTGTAAAGCACGTCCTACTCCGCCGCCATGTTGGCCACGCCCCTCTTCATGAGTTTTTCACTTCATTTATCATGTTTACTCTTCCCCCAACAATAAATATTTTCTCACTTGAGTATATAGCTTGTGGGAGAAGAAAGGTTTGACACTGCATTCAAATGCAGTCAAATGTGACTTTCCGTAGTGTGTGACTGGAGTATTTTAACCCAGGGTAATCCTGCATCAAGAGAAACCTAACAAAGACTGACTTATATGAAAATGGAGCACGTAGGAGAGTCCAGAGTCATGTGATTTGTGTGGATCCCACTCTGGTTGCTGTGCTGCATGTCCCTATTATTGTAAATCTGCCTCTGTATGTTGAGGCTGCTTCCTGTACGTTGCAGGTCCTTTATTTATCTGGGACTCCTATATATATTGTGCATAGAAGTATGAGCTTCAAGTCAACTTAATAATAATAGTTCTGTCATGGAAGTGTAGCAAGGGGAATACTAGGGCCTTAACAACTCTTGCATGTGGAAATTCAGCATACTCGCTGATGGGGGATCCCATTTTGTGTGCAGATGTCCCATGCTTCACAAAACTGGAACATTTTCAGAAACTGAAAATATGAACATTCATGCAGTCTAGCATGGAACCCCTGTTTAAAGTTTTGACTGTACCCTAGCATGCAAAGTAAAGCTGTCTAGCAGTTGAACTATATCAAGCAATGAATCTAGATATTGAAGTATAGTAACCTAAGTCAATAATAATGATACTTTAGCAGATTTGAGTAATTGCAGAAGCAATGCACTGGATTGACATAAATAAAATATGATTTTTGAAGTATAAAAAGACGTTTGGGTTACAAAAACAAATTAATTGCACTGAGTTTATTATTCCCTCACATAGATTTTTCATGGAAAATATTTGGGTCTAGTTCTCATTTATTATGCAGAAGTTTAATTCTATGGTAAGTCAATATGATAACTTCAGTCAAGCATTCAATTCATGTCCGCACAAATAGTGGCAGCACACATACAAATAAGAATAAGCCTCTAAGCCTATTCTAACCACAACACCGAAACAATGGAGTTATACGGAAAGCTGCTTGCACTGGTGTTTCGGAGCCAGAAGTGCTCAGGCACTATGAGAGTGCAGAAATGTGCCATATCCTCATAGATAACACAATGCCCCATAGCAACTTTCCTTGCTGTATTGCTGACATGGACACCCAGTTTACAGAATCAAGTGCTTCACAGAACATCCTAGGGGGTTGGTCTTTTGGGGTACATTCATGTAGATGCATGCAGATGGTTCCCAACACTTTGAGGGCAGGGTTGAGTCACAAGTGTTAACATGTAATAGGACTGTAATGAACAAACTTAATTTAAACCTGTGGCAAAAGGAAACTAGGTTGTCAACTTATCTCTTATAAATTGACTTTGAAAGCACGTTGCAATTTATCTGAACAATCCAGACAATTCTGAAACAAGCTAGCATGTGCAGGAACAAACCAGAAGGTTCTGGAACGACCCAGCAAATAGACATTATCACAACAGACAGAGACGAGAGGGTCAGAGGGAAACACAGTTTAAATACCTGCTCCTGGTTCACTTCCCCAGCTACACAATATGAACAACACAAAGAACCCAGGAGGTCAGAAAGCCAATTACTCTGGCCTGACTGACATCGATTACAATGTGTCAGTGGGTGATACAGTCACCATTAAGCGATTTACAAGGAAACAAGAAGAATAAGGAACACATGTGCAATAGACCGTGAACACAGAACGTGAAACTTATGCAAAAGCTGGTCGACAAGATCCAGACCATCTCGTGGTGGATAACCATCAAACAGACCAGGTGATCAGTCATATCATTTGGCCGTCCAACTTGTGGTTTGGCAGGTCCCTTGATCATCGAGACCAAATGCCACACAGTAAATTATCGGTACTGCATCTGGTCCCAAGTTAACTATGAACCACCTTCTGATAGCCAATCTTTGATGGTAGTGAAAGTCGTGAACACACAGTGCAACAAACAAACCAAAGGTGGTGAGTTAAAATAGGATGATGTGTCTTAAAAGCTACTATTTTAATGGAAAACAAGGCACAACCCCTAATTAAAAACAGGAACAGCGCAAACGACAGTATGACCAAATATCATCGATATAGCGTTTCCACCATTTTATCGATGCATGAAACGGGTTGGTAGGCGTAAGCACATGCTGTTGCTCAAATTGGTGCATGTACAGGTTTGCTAGGCTCGGCGCAAAAACGCTGCCCATGCTCGTTCCAGAGGTCTGGAGGTATATAGTATCCTCGAAACGAAAGTAGTTATCTTTCATGGCCAGTTTGGCCAGAGCCATAATAAAGGGTACCGGTGTTATAGTGTCACAAATGTTGTCCCCCAGGATGGGTGTAACCACTTCAAGAGTTTCATCCTGAGGGATAGAGGTGTACAAGGACTCGACATCGAAAGAGACCAATAGGTCTCTTTCTGGGTCAAAATGAATTTCTGGGAGTACTCTCAGCACATCCTTTGTGTCCTGTAAATAGGTAGGCATCTTCAGCACAATAGGCCTGAGAAAAAAGTCTACAAAGGTGGATTGCGGTTCCAAGACCGAACCTATACCGGAGATAATAGGTCTCCCAGGGGGCGGTCTCTGTGGCTTATGCACCTTTGGGAGGATATAAAAGTATGGCATAACGGGGAACTCTGTTATCGAAAACAACCCCTCATTATGGGTAATCCAACCTTCCGCAGATGCTTCCTCTACCAGACATTTAATCAGTTTCATTAGTTTGTCAGTGGGATCTTGCTCTAACAGCAAGTATGCATATCTGTCACTCAATTGTTGTAGGCACTCTGATCTGTAATCAGTAGTATTTAAAATAACAATAGAACCGCCTTTATCGGCAGGCTTTATTGTTATTGACTGATCATCAGACAAACTGTACAGTGCCTTCTGCTCAGGCCCCGATAGATTCTTAAAGGACCTCTGTTGTGTATTCCATAGTTTGGAAACTTCATCTCCTACCGCTTTCTCGAAAGCCAGAACCTGTGGGGGAACAGTGTGTATAGGGGCTTGGAATTTGGATTTGACCTTCAAACCTGTATTCACTTCCAGCGTTAAGTCTTGATCATCGATTCTGTTCTTAAAGAAGTAGTGAAGCTTCAATTTCCTAAAGAATTGACTTAATTCGCATTGAAGGGTAAAAGGGTCTCCGTTGTTGGACATAACAAATCCAAGCCCTTTATTTAATACTTGTTCCTCAATCTGGCGTAGCACTTTCGTGGACAGATTCACTATGAGGGTGGATTCACCGATGGCCCTGCTTTCTGAAGATTCTTGGCTGCCTGACTCCGAGTCCCTGAGTGTGGGCCTGTTTGGTCTTCCCACTGGACCCCTAGTTGTTGTGACGACCATCGCCTGCCCCGCGTCCTGCGTGTGCCAAACCCTAAAAACGGCTGGGTGTTGGGAAACCCTTGGAAATTTCCCGGTGGTGGTGGATACGCATGATGTTGTTGCAGTGGGTATCCCCAGGGTGTAGGTGGCCACCATTGTTAAAAATGGCTAGGGGGTTGGTTCCCATGCGAGTAAGCTTTATTACCTCACCCACGCCCTCTATGCTGAAATGGCGATGTGTTGGTATTGTCTAAGTCACTACTAGCCGAGCTGGAGCCTGAAAAGTTTGACCCAAAGCGTTTGCCGTTATTCCTAAACACAGGAGGAGTATAACTATCGCTGGTGTAAGGATACACTTGTTCATGTTTGAACTTAGACAAGTCTTTCTTGAACTTATCGAGCTTAGTCTGTAGGATTGTGTCTTTAAACTCTTTCATATTCTTATTAGATTCATCCTGTTGTTTCTTAAACAGCGTGGGTGTAATAGTGGCTCTATCGAAGCTTCCAATACTTGCATTTCCACTAGAATAGTGTCAGCTATTCTTTTTGCCATACTGATGATCAGGATCAGCCAATCTCTTGTGCACCTCCAGGCTATCAGGGACCAATCCTTCAGGAAAGCCCTGTCCTGCAAGAACAGGCGTGGTGCATTTGTGACAATTAGACCTGGGGGTGCACAGCTGGCCCTCAAGTATTCAGCCATAGCTATCCCGTGTACCAGAGTACGTGAGTGTGATTTTTTAAAAACTAAAATCTTAGTCCACTCGTCTCCCGAGCCACTGGTAGCTACTGGTAATGCTTCTAGCATACTAGCCATACTATCTAGTATGCACTGGTACACGGTGTCGTCATAAGCTAGGCCGCTTATTTCTGCCATGATGTAAGTAAAATGAATCAGTGTGCGTTATTAGACATATGGGTGCAGCCAGGACCAAAGAAACTGCTCACATAAACTAAATCTATATATATCTCAACCACAAGTTCGAAAGTTTCTTAACTGTGAAAGACTATCTTCAATGTATAGTCACCAGAACAAAATGACCCTCAGCCAGGCAGCTGCTCTAAAAATATCACAACAGACAGAGAAGAGAGGGTCAGAGGGAAACAAAGTTTAAAGACCTACTCCTGGTTCACGTCCCCAGCTACACAATATGAACAACACAAAGAACGCAGGAGGTCTGAAAGCCAATTACTCTGGCCTGACTGACATCGATTATAATGCGTCAGTGGGTGCTACAGTCACCGTTAAGCGATTTACAAGGAAAAAAGAAGAATAAGGAACACATGTGCAATAGACCGTGAACACAGAACGTGAAACTTATTCAAAAGCTGGTCGACAAGATCCAGACCATCTCGTGGTGGATAACCATCAAACAGACCAGGTGATCAGTCATATTATTTGGCCGTCCAACTTGTGGATTGGCAGGTCCCTTGATCATCGACCAAATGCCACACAGTAAATTATGGGTACTGGATCTGGTCCACAGTTAACTATGAACCACCTTCTGATAGCCAATCTTTGATGGTAGTGAAAATCGTGAACACACAGTGCAACAAACAAACCAAAGGTGGTGAGTCAAAATAGGAAGACGTGTCTTAAAAGCTACTATTTTAATGGAAAACAAGGCACAACCCCTAATTAAAAACAGGAACAGCGCAAACGACAGTATGACCAAATATCTGTCGTGAAATGGGCCAACATGTTTCTGCCTACCGGGCAAAAAATCCCGTGGCTTTTATCAGGGCCACTCCTCTTAACTTGTTGCTACTGTTGGAAAATGTGTAAACAAAATTAGATAGTGCACCAAAAAAATTAGTGGACAAAGTAGATATTAGTGGTTGGAAACGATACAACCTGTACCAACCATGATATACTAATCCTCCATGTCAATGGATATCAAGGGTAATCTGCGGAAAAATATAGGTCTATTAGTATAATGTTCACAAACTCATGTGCTCCCATAATATCTCATATGTATATTTATAAGATTTTTTTCTCACCCAAAATGACAGGGGACTGGACCTCACCTCAGCTGGACCGTGCTCAGGTATACGAGGCCCCGCTCTATGGATCAAACAGATACAGACAGGGGGAAAGACATCAAATATCCACTGACTAAGTAGAATCCAAAAATGCCTTTTTAATCTCCCTGTCATTTTAGTCCAGATAATTGTGAGTTGTTGATAGAGTTAGCTGTACAACTTCTAGATCACAGACTGTTAGAATGAAAAGGAGATAGGCCTAATGTGACTGTGATATGACCGAACAAACCTGTAATGGATGAATAGAGCAAAAACTCAAATGGTGTAGAGTCAATGCAAATTAATTTAATTTGGGGTCATTTGACCACAGAATAGTGAGAAAAAGAAGAGGACTAAAATTGTGTGTGTGTACTGTGGGAAAGGAAGGCATTTTATCCCCTTCTTTCGATCCCCGGCTCCGGCGGCAGGTTAGCCCAGCACCATGTGACTCTGGGCAATAGCTCGCTTAATCTTCCCGACGGCCCCCCAGCGCCTAGAGACCCTTACGGGTGATTGTGCGCTTTACAAATGTGGACTTTACATGTGGACTTTATTTTATAAAGGACTGTCAAACACGAACCAACATAACAGGCGGTGGTGCTAACTGTTTCCAATATCAAGGAGGATTTGAAAAATTAGTTTTCACAAATAGTATTGAGGTCCCTTATCTGAGAGAGGCCTTTACTGAGACCTATGTGGTGTTGGTCAATACCCAACAAAGTTATGTAGCTCATTTGAACATTAGCATCCAAGTTCAAATACCAGGTGGTCAGGAACTAGAGATTCTTGGTTTATTAGATTATATGGCCACTGGCAATTTTGTCAATCAGAAATTTGTCAGAGAGTTGTGAATTCCTTGTATCAGAAAGACATACCAAAGCCAGTAAAAGTTGTGGACAGAAACACTTTCTCATTGGGACCAATTTGCTCTGATACGTGGCAAATAATTATGAGAATTGGTAAAGATCACTGTGAACACATTTGATTTGTTCAAATAGTGCATCACGGTTAGGCTTATATTGGTAATGCTTTGTTTAACACTCCATGGCCCCTCAGTTCAGCAGGCAGCATGGTCAGTACTAATGAATTCAGATATTTGTAAGAAACATTGTGTAAAGGAGTTAGTACTTCAAGCGCCAAATGAAGAGTACCCAGCCAAATACCTAACTTACGAAAGTGCTGAATCTCAGATTTGGTGTGTTAACACTTTTGCGGAATGGTATAAAGATCATCAGGAAGGATTTGATAAACAAAAATCCAGTCAGTTGCAGGTCACATTGAGAATATAATTGCCGGATAGGCCTAGTACCCGGGACAGCAATTTCATACAGCAGGATCTATCCTCTTACTGAGCCAGAGACCCAACATTTGTGAAAGTACCTAGAGGAGAATTTAGCAACAGGGCTTACCCAACCCTCTAGGTAGACAGCATCTTCTCCTCTCTTATTTGTGCCCAAGATGGGAGGTGAGTTTTTCATGTGTATAGACCATACAGAAGTAAATTGGGTGACAGTAAAAAAAATAGGTATCCTCTACCTCTAACACTGATGTTCTTGGATCAGTTGAAAGGAGCGACACTTTTTACCAAGTTGGAGCTCCGGGGCGCTCAATATCTTGTTAGAGTCTGACAAGATGATGAATGGAAAACCACATTCAGGACTAAGGGGTCGATTAGGATGGCGGACAGGCAAAGTCCGTCCGCCATCCTGTTGTAGGAAGGGACCGTCTTCCACAGGGGCGGAGGTCCCGTGTGTTGAATTAGGATGCACTCGCCACAATGGCGGGTGCAGCCCACATTTTTAACATTGCGGCGGGCAGTGCTAAAAGCACCGCCCGCTGCAATGCTGAAAATGCATGTTGTGCGTTTCAACATGGCGCGCGGTGCCTGCCATGTTGTACTGTGAAACGCAGGGGGGTACCATAGGTACCCCCATGTGCACCCCCACCCCCACTTCACCCTGGGGGCCCACAATGGGCCCCCAAAGCAAAGACCGTATGCATTTCCACGGCGGCAATGCCGCCGTGGAAAGGCAATGGACCGCCGGCATCGTAATATGGTTGCCGGTGTCTCGCAGACACCGCCACCATATGTAAGCACTTTTTCCGCTGGTCGCGAAGTCGACCGGCGGAAAAGCGGCGGACGGTCTTGCCGTCCGCCTCGGACCCCAGCCATCCTAATATGGCGGGGGTCTTTTCTGTGAGGATGGTGGACGGATTTCCCCCGCCGGCCATGCGGTGGCTACCGCCAGCCCGGCGTGGGCAATCCGTCCACCATCCTAATCGACCCCTATATTTGGACTGTTTGAGTATCATGTCATGCCCTTTGAACCCTGCAATACCACGGCAGCCTTGTAATATTTAATGAACAATGTACTGTGAGGATACTTAGACATATTTTGTATGATCTATATTGATGACATTTTGATATACTCAAAAACCAATCAGGAAGATATGGGGCATGAGAAGGCCCTCTTGAGTTGATTGAGGGAATGTTGACTGTTCTCAAAACTTAAAAAGTTCTTATTTCATGTCTCAGAAATCAAACTCTTAGGATATGTAATAAATCCCAAAGGCATAAGAATAGATGAGAAGAAGATGTCTGCCATAACTCAATGGGAGTCCCCATTAAATGTAAAATCTCTTCAAAGCTTTTTTAGGATTTGCCAATTTATACAGGCGTTTCATTAAAATGTTTCAGCCATTGCTCAACTCATCACTTGCTTTTTGTGAAAGGTAGCTACATTTACTCGGACAGGAGAATCAGAACAAGCATTTCAAACCTTGAAACAACAATTCATTCAAGCCCATATCTTGAGGTATCCGGATGTTAACCTCCCATTCATACATGAAGCAGGTGCTTCATTTTACGCAGTGGGAAGGGTTCTCTCTCAGGGTCACCCGGATACCGGTTTGAAGCACCCTGTGGCTTATTATTCTCAAAAAATGACCCCATATGAATGAAACTATATAATCTCAGAAAAAGAGTTGTTGCCGATAAAACAGGATTTTGATACAAGGGGTCATTATCTGATGGGGACCAGACAAACTATTTAAATTTATTTCGGCCACCAGAATTTACAATTTTTTAAATGAGCTATGACCATTACTCCTTGGCAGCTTTGATGGTCCTTATTTTTCTTGGATTTTGACTTTTCATAAAATACTGTCTATGTCCTCAGAATGGGAAGGCAGATGCCCTTTTAAGGTCTCATATAACTTCAGTGGAAAACAGAAAAAATCTAATTTATGAGCCATCCTTAATCCTCCCAAAGTCAGGAATGGTTTGGATTAACTTAGACAACACTCATTACTTTTTAACCAGACTAAAAGAGTGCACATGAAATATTGATAGGGAGACATGTTTAAAACCAGATATGGTCAGAGAAGAGAGAGATGGGCTACTATGTCATCAAGGTAATATCTAGGTCCTAAATTATAATGTGCATCACAAGTTTTAACCTGGGTACATGATTCTGATATGGGGGTTAATGCGGGAATGAAGAAATCTATAGCTAGTTCTCAACAATATTTTTTTGGCCCATACTAAATTTCGATATTAAGAAACATATCACAACATATGCAGTTTGTGCTCAATGTAAGGCAAAGCACAAGAAAACAGCAGGGTTGCTGCACCCCATTCTCATTCCACCTACCCCATAGCATTCTATCTCCATCACTTTGATCATAGAAATGTCTCGCAGTCAAGGAAACACGTTAATTCTAGTAGTGGTAGATCACCTAGCAAAGATGGGGCATTTCATGGCTTTGACTAAATTACCGATTGCTATTGAATTATCACCCATCTTCTCACAAACTCTTATTAGCTTGCATGGCATTCATAGTGTGATCACATCTAATCGAAGCACTCAATTAATTTCACATTTTAGGCAGAGATTATGTTCATTGATCAAAATAGATGCTCTCGTATCTACTGGCTTTTACCCAGAAACTGATGGTAAAACAGAATGCTTAAATTAGACATTAGAACAGTAACTTAGGTGTTTAGCAATCACTCATACTGAAGATTGGAGCAGGCATTTGTGAATTGCCGAGTTTATTTATAATAATTTGGAGCATGCCACCCTAAGCTATTCCCCTTTCTGTTGCACATATGGCTATCATTACAACATTCTTCCATTTGAATGGCCAGCAACCTCCAATCACACCTCAGTGCAGGAGCATCACATTAACCAACAGTGTATTCTAAAATTTGATAAAGAACACCTAGAGTTAGTACAATGCACGAGTAATCTACTAATTCGTGCTATGATGTTTGATGATAAAAGGCAATAGAAAAAAAAAATTCATAGGACCATACCCTGTCACAAAGATAATTAGCCCAGTGGCTGTTCAATTCGAACTTTCCCTCACACTTTGTGAACATCCTGTATTACACATTTCATTACTCTGTACTCCAGCAGCATCTCGCAGCCTACCGGATATCACCACTCGCAAACCACTCCTCCTCAGCGTCTGTTACCTTCACAAGCGTGCCATAGAAATACGGGATTTCCTCAACACCTACTGGCCCGACATCATCTTCCTCACAGAAACCTGGACCAACAGCAACTCTGCACTCGACATGGCCACTGCCATCCCTGACAGATACATTATCCTGTGTAAGAACCGCCCCATCCATCCAGGAGGAGGCATCACATTTGTCTACAACAGCACCCTCCGCATGAACACCATCCTGGATTACACAAAGACCCTCATGGAACACCTCCACTTCCAGATAGAGACCAACCCTAAATTGACTCTCCGTGGAACTCTCATCAAAAGGCCACCTGGCCCCCATGGTCCCTTCACCGACGCAATCACAGATCTCATCGCACCCCATGCCATCACCTCCACAGACTACATCCCACTCGGGCATCTATACTTCCACCTGGACAGCCACAATGACTCAAACACTGCCTCCCTCTTAAAGAACCTTACCAACATAGGATTGAAACAACTAGTCACTGCCCCCAATCAATCAATCAATCAATCATAGCATTTGTATCGCACGCTACTCACCCGGAAGGGTCTCAAGGCGCTTGGGGGAGGGGCCACTACTGCTCGAACAGCCAGGTCTTGAGTTGTTTCCTGAAGGCGAGATGGTCCTGTGTCAGCCGGAGGTGGATGGGGAGGAAGTTCCATGTCTTGGCTGCCAGGTAGGAGAAGGATCTTCCTCCGGCGGTGGCTCTTCGGATGCGTGGTACGGCGGCGAGGGCGATGCTTGAAGAGCGTAGCTGGCGGGTGGGTGTGTAGAAGGTCAGGCGGTCGTTGAGGTACTTGGGGCCCAGGTCGTGGAGAGACTTGTGTGCGTGGGTAAGGAGCCTGAACGTGATCCTTTTGCTGACGGGGAGCCAGTGCAGGTCCCTCAGGTGGCCGGAGATGTGGCTGCGTAGGGGGATGTCCAAGATGAGTCGGGCGGAGGCGTTCTGTATGCGCTGGAGTCTTTTCTGTACATTGGCTGTGGTTCCCGCGTAGAGGGCGTTCCCGTAGTCCAGATCGCTGGTGACGAGTGCCTGGGTGACCGTCTTCCTGGTTTCGGTCGGGATCCAGCGGAAGATTTTTCGGAGCATACGCAGGGTGTTGAAGCACGATGAGGAGATGGCGTTGACTTGTCTGGTCATCGAGAAGGAAGAGTCCAGGATAAAGCCCAGGTTGCGTGCGTGGTCTGTTGGCTTGGGAGTGGTGCCCAGGGCGGGAGGCCACCAGGAGTTGTCCCAGGCGGAGGGCGCTGGTCCCAGGATGAGGACTTCCGTCTTGTCTGAGTTCACTTTCAGGCGGCTGCTTTTCATCCACTCGGGGACGTCTTTCATCCCTTTGTGTAGGCTCGTTCTGGCGGTGGCGGGGTCTCTGGTGAGGGAGAGGATCAGTTGGGTGTCTTCGGCGTAGGAGATGATGTTGAGGTTGTGTTGGCGTGCGATGGCTGCAAGAGGTCTCATGTAGACATTGAAGAGGGTTGGGCTGAGCGATAATCCTTGTGGTACGCCGCAGATGACTTCGGTGGCCTCGGATCGGAATGGGGGGAGGCGGACTCTTTGTGTTCTTCCGGCGAGGAACGAGATGATCCACTCCAGTGCCTTTTCTTG